>NC_071988.2:85400000-86025000 GCF_028885655.2 Pongo abelii | reverse complement strand
TTGTGAAGTATGAATCCAACTCACAGAGTTGAACACTTCTTTTGAAAGAGCAGCTTTGAAACACTCTTTTTGTAGAATCTACATGTGTTCATTTGGAGCGCTTTGAGGCCTATGGTGGAAAAGGAAATATCGTCACATAATACCTAGACAGAAGCATTCTTTGAAACTTCTTTATGATGTGTGCATTCAACTCACAGAGTTGAACTTTCCTTTTCATGGAGCAGTTTGGAAAGAGTCTTTTTGCAGCATCTGCAAGTGGATATTTGGAGCTCTTTCAGGCCTTTGTTAGAAGCGGGAATATCTTCCCATTAAAACTGGACAGAAGCATTCTCACAAACTGCTTTGTGATGTGTGTGTTCAACTCACAGAGGTGAACCTTTCCTTTGCTAGAGCAGTTATGAAACACTCTTTTTGTAGAATCTGCAAGTGTTCATTTGGAGCGATTTGAGGCCTATGGTGGAAAAAGAAATATCTTCATATATAAACAAGGCCGAAGCATTCTCAGAAACCTCTTTATGATGTGTGCATTCAACTCAGAGAGATAAGCCTTCCTTTTGATAGAGCAGTTTTGCAACTGTGTTTTTGCAGAATCTGCAAGTGGATATTTGGAGCCCTTTCAGGCCTTCGTTGGAAACGGGAATATCTTCCCATAAAAACTAAACAGAAGCGTTCTGTGAAACTCCTTTGTGAAGTATGAATCCAACTCACAGAGTTGAACACTTCCTTTGAAAGAGCAGTTTTGAAACACTCTTTTTGTAGAATCTGCAAGTGTTCGTTTGGAGCGCTTTGAGGCCTATGGTGGAAAAGGAAATATCTTCACATATAAACCAGGCAGAAGCATTCTCAGAAACCTCTTTAAGATGTGTGCATTCAACTCAGAGAGATAAGCCTTCCTTTTGATAGAGCAGTTTTGCAACTGTGTTTTTGCAGAATCTGCAAGTGTATATTTGGAGCCCTTTCAGGCCTTCGTTGGAAACGGGAATATCTTCCCATAAAAACTAAACAGAAGCGTTCTGTGAAACTCCTTTGTGAAGTATGAATCCAACTCACAGAGGTGAACACTTCTTTTGAAAGAGCAGCTTTGAAACACTCTTTTTGTAGAATCTGCAAGTGTTCATTTGGAGCGCTTTGAGGCCTATGGTGGAAAAGGAAATATCTTCAGATAAAACCTAGACAGAAGCATTCTTTGAAACTTCTTTATGATGTGTGCATTCAACTCACAGAGTTGAACATTCCTTTTCATGGAGCAGTTTGGAAAGAGTCTTTTTGCAGCATCTGCAAGTGGATATTTGGAGCTCTTTCAGGCCTTTGTTAGAAGCGGGAATATCTTCCCATTAAAACTGGACAGAAGCATTCTCACAAACTGCTTTGTGATGTGTGTGTTCAACTCACAGAGGTGAACCTTTCCTTTGCTAGAGCAGTTATGAAACACTCTTTTTGTAGAATCTGCAAGTGTTCATTTGGAGCGCTTTGAGGCCTATGGTGGAAAAAGAAATATCTTCACATAAAACCTAGACAGAAGCATTCTTTGAAACTTCTTTATGATGTGCGCATTCAACTCACAGAGTTGAACCTTCTTTTTCATGGAGCAGTTTGGAAAGAGTCTTTTTGCAGCATCTGCAAGTGGATATTTGGAGCTCTTTCAGGCCTTTGCTAGAAGCGGGAATATCTTCCCATAAAAACTGGACAGAAGCATTCTCACAAACTGCTTTGAGATGTGTGTGTTCAACTCACAGAGGTGAACCTTTCCTTTGCTAGAGCAGTTATGAAACACTCTTTTTGTAGAATCTGCAAGTGTTCATTTGGAGCGATTTGAGGCCTATGGTGGAAAAAGAAATATCTTCATATATAAACAAGGCAGAAGCATTCTCAGAAAGCTCTTTATGATGTGTGCATTCAACTCAGAGAGATAAGCCTTCCTTTTGATAGAGCAGTTTTGAAACTGTATTTTTGCAGAATCTGCAAGTGGATATTTGGAGCCCTTTCAGGCCTTCGTTGGAAACGGGAATATCTTCCCATAAAAACTAAACAGAAGAGTTCTGTGAAACTGCTTTGTGTAGTATGAATCCAACTCACAGAGTTGAACACTTCCTTTGAAAGAGCAGTTTTGAAACACTCTTTTTGTAGAATCTGCAAGTGTTCGTTTGGAGCGCTTTGAGGCCTATGGTGGAAAAGGAAATATCTTCACATATAAACCAGGCAGAAGCATTCTCAGAAACCTCTTTATGATGTGTGCATTCAACTCGGAGAGATAAGCCTTCCTTTTGATAGAGCAGTTTTGAAACTGTGTTTTGGCAGAATCTAAAAGTGGATACTTAGAGACCTTTCAGGCCTTCGTTGCAAACGGGAATATCTTCCCATAAAAACGAAACAGAAACGTTCTGTGAAACTGCTTTGTGAAGTATGAATCCAACTCACAGAGTTGAAGACTTCTTTTGAAAGAGCAGCTTTGAAACACTCTTTTTGTAGAATCTACATGTGTTCATTTGGAGCGCTTTGAGGCCTATGGTGGAAAAGGATATATCGTCACATAATACCTAGACAGAAGCATTCTTTGAAACTTCTTTATGATGTGTGCATTCAACTCACAGAGTTGAACTTTCCTTTTCATGGAGCAGTTTGGAAAGAGTCTTTTTGCAGCATCTGCAATAGGATATTTGGAGCTCTTTCAGGCCTTTGTTAGAAGCGGGAATATCTTCCCATAAAAACTGGACAGAAGCATTCTCACAAACTGCTTTGTGATGTGTGTGTTCAACTCACAGAGGTGAACCTTTCCTTTGCTAGAGCAGTTATGAAACACTCTTTTTGTAGAATCTGCAAGTGTTCATTTGGAGCGCTTTGAGGCCTATGGTGGAAAAAGAAATATCTTCACATAAAACCTAGACAGAAGCATTCTTTGAAACTTCTTTATGATGTGTGCATTGAACTCACAGAGTTGAACCTTCTTTTTCATGGAGCAGTTTGGAAAGAGTCTTTTTGCAGCATCTGCAAGTGGATATTTGGAGCTCTTTCAGGCCATTGCTAGAAGCGGGAATATCTTCCCATAAAAACTGGACAGAAGAATTCTCACAAACTGCTTTGAGATGTGTGTGTTCAACTCACAGAGGTGAACCTTTCCTTTGCTAGAGCAGTTACGAAACACTCTTTTTGTAGAATCTGCAAGTGTTCATTTGGAGCGATTTGAGGCCTATGGTGGAAAAAGAAATATCTTCATATATAAACAAGGCAGAAGCATTCTCAGAAAGCTCTTTATGATGTGTGCATTCAACTCAGAGAGATAAGCCTTCCTTTTGATAGAGCAGTTTTGAAACTGTATTTTTGCAGAATCTGCAAGTGGATATTTGGAGCCCTTTCAGGCCTTCGTTGGAAACGGGAATATCTTCCCATAAAAACTAAACAGAAGAGTTCTGTGAAACTGCTTTGTGTAGTTTGAATCCAACTCACAGATTTGAACACTTCTTTTGAAAGAGCAGCTTTGAAACACTCTTTTTGTAGAATCTACATGTGTTCATTTGGAGCGCTTTGAGGCCTATGGTGGAAAAGGAAATATCGTCACATAAAACCTAGACCGAAGCATTCTTTGAAACTTCTTTATGATGTGTGCATTCAACTCACAGAGTTGAACCTTCTTTTTCATGGAGGAGTTTGGAAAGAGTCTTTTTGCAGCATCTGCAAGTGGATATTTGGAGCTCTTTCAGGCCTTTGTTAGAAGCGGGAATATCTTCCCATAAAAACTAAACCGAAGCATTCTCACAAACTGCTTTGTGATGTGTGTGTTCAACTCACCGAGGTGAACCTTTCCTTTGCTAGAGCAGTTATGAAACACTCTTTTTGTAGAATCTGCAAGTGTTCATTTGGAGCGCTTTGAGGCCTATGGTGGAAAAAGAAATATCTTCATATATAAACAAGGCAGAAGCATTCTCAGAAACCCCTTTATGATGTGTGCATTCAACTCAGAGAGATAAGCCTTCCTTTTGATAGAGCAGTTTTGAACCTGTGTTTTTGCAGAATGTGCAAGTGGATATTTGGAGCCCTTTCAGGCCTTCGTTGGAAACGGGAATATCTTCCATTAAAAACTAAACAGAAGAGTTCTGTGAAACTGCTTTGTGTAGTATGAATCCAACTCACAGAGTTGAACACTTCCTTTCAAAGAGCAGTTTTGAAACACTCTTTTTGTAGAATCTGCAAGTGTTCGTTTGGAGCCCTTTGAGGCCTATGGTGGAAAAGGAAATATCTTCACATATAATCCAGGCAGAAGCATTCTCAGAAACCTCTTTATGATGTGGGCATTCAACTCGGAGAGATAAGCCTTCCTTTTGATAGAGCAGTTTTGCAACTGTGTTTTTGCAGAATCTGCAAGTGTATATTTGGAGCCCTTTCAGGCCTTCGTTGGAAACGGGAATATCTTCCCATAAAAACTAAACAGAAGCGTTCTGTGAAACTCCTTTTTGAAGTATGAATCCAACTCACAGAGTTGAACACTTCTTTTGAAAGAGCAGCTTTGAAACACTCTTTTTGTAGAATCTGCAAGTGTTCATTTGGAGCGCTTTGAGGCCTATGGTGGAAAAGGAAATATCTTCACATAAAACCTAGACAGAAGCATTCTTTGAAACTTCTTTATGATGTGTGCATTCAACTCACAGAGTTGAACGTTCCTTTTCATGGAGCAGTTTGGAAAGAGTCTTTTTGCAGCATCTGCAAGTGGATATTTGGAGCTCTTTCAGGCCTTTGTTAGAAGCGGGAATATCTTCCCATTAAAACTGGACAGAAGCATTCTCACAAACTGCTTTGTGATGTGTGTGTTCAACTCACAGAGGTGAACCTTTCCTTTGCTAGAGCAGTTATGAAACACTCTTTTTGTAGAATCTGCAAGTGTTCATTTGGAGCGCTTTGAGGCCTATGGTGGAAAAAGAAATATCTTCACATAAAACCTAGACAGAAGCATTCTTTGAAACTTCTTTATGATGTGCGCATTCAACTCACAGAGTTGAACATTCTTTTTCATGGAGCAGTTTGGAAAGAGTCTTTTTGCAGCATCTGCAAGTGGATATTTGGAGCTCTTTCAGGCCTTTGTTAGAAGCGGGAATATCTTCCCATAAAAACCAAAGAGAAGCGTTCTGTGAAACTGCTTTGTGTAGTATCAATCCAACTCACAGAGTTGGACACTTCCTTTGAAAGAGCTGTTTTGAAACACTCTTTTTGTAGAATCTGCAAGTGTTCATTTGGAGCGCTTTGAGGCCTATGGTGGAAAAGGAAATATCTTCACTTATAAACCAGGCCGAAGCATTCCCAGAAACCTCTGTATGATGTGTGCATTCAACTCGGAGAGATAAGTCTTCCTTTTGATAGAGCAGTTTTGAAACTTTGTTTTTGCAGAATCTACAAGTGCATATCTGGAGCCCTTTCAGGCCTTCGTTGGAAACGGGAATATCTTCCCAAAAAAACTAAACAGAAGGTTCTGTGAAACTGCTTTGTGTAGTATGAATCCAACTCACAGAGTTGAACACTTCCTTTGAAAGAGCTGTTTTGAAACACTCTTTTTGTAGAATCTGCAAGTGTTCATTTGGAGCGCTTTGAGGCCTATGGTGGAAAAGGAAATATCTTCACTTATAAACCAGGCAGAAGCATTCTCAGAAACCTCTTTATGATGTGTGCATTCAACTCGGAGAGATAAGCCTTCCTTTTGATAGAGCAGTTTTGCAACTGTGTTTTTGCAGAATCTGCAATTGTATATTTGGAGCCCTTTCAGGCCTTTGTTGGAAAAGGGAATATCTTCCCATAAAAACTAAACAGAAGCGTTCTGTGAAACTGCTTTGTGAAGTAGGAATCCAACTCACAGAGTTGAACACTTCTTTTGAAAGAGCAGTTTTGAAACACTCGTTTTGTAGAATCTGCAAGTGTTCATTTGGAGCGCTTTGAGGCCTATGGTGGAAAAAGAAATATCTTCACATAAAACCTAGACAGAAGCATTCTTTGAAACTTCTTTATGATGTGCGCATTCAACTCACGGAGTTGAACCTTCTTTTTCATGGAGCAGTTTGGAAAGAGTCTTTTTGCAGCATCTGCAAGTGGATATTTGGAGCTCTTTCAGGCCTTTGTTAGAAGCGGGAATATCTTCCCATTAAAACTGGACAGAAGCATTCTCACAAACTGCTTTGTGATGTGTGTGTTCAACTCACAGAGGTGAACCTTTCCTTTGCTAGAGCAGTTATGAAACACTCTTTTTGTAGAATCTGCAAGTGTTCATTTGGAGCGCTTTGAGGACTATGGTGGAAAAGGAAATATCTTCATATATAAACAAGGCAGAAGCATTCTCAGAAACCCCTTTATGATGTGTGCATTCAACTCAGAGAGATAAGCCTTCCTTTTGATAGTGCAGTTTTGAACCTGTGTTTTTGCAGAATGTGCAAGTGGATATTTGGAGCCCTTTCAGGCCTTCGTTGGAAACGGGAATATCTTCCCATAAAAACTAAACAGAAGAGTTCTGTGAAACTGATTTGTGTAGTATGAATCCAACTCACAGAGTTGAACACTTCCTTTGAAAGAGCAGTTTTGAAACACTCTTTTTGTAGAATCTGCAAGTGTTCGTTTGGAGCGCTTTGAGGCCTATGGTGGAAAAGGAAATATCTTCACATATAAACCAGGCAGAAGCATTCTCAGAAACCTCTTTATGATGTGTGCATTCAACTCGGAGAGATAAGCCTTCCTTTTGATAGAGCAGTTTTGAAACTGTGTTTTGGCAGAATCTGCAAGTGGATACTTAGAGACCTTTCAGGCCTTCGTTGCAAACGGGAATATCTTCCCATAAAAACGAAACAGAAACGTTCTGTGAAACTGCTTTGTGAAGTATGAATCCAACTCACAGAGTTGAACACTTCTTTTGAAAGAGCAGCTTTGAAACACTCTTTTTGTAGAATCTACATGTGTTCATTTGGAGCGCTTTGAGGCCTATGGTGGAAAAGGATATATCGTCACATAATACCTAGACAGAAGCATTCTTTGAAACTTCTTTATGATGTGTGCATTCAACTCACAGAGTTGAACTTTCCTTTTCATGGAGCAGTTTGGAAAGAGTCTTTTTGCAGCATCTGCAATAGGATATTTGGAGCTCTTTCAGGCCTTTGTTAGAAGCGGGAATATCTTCCCATAAAAACTGGACAGAAGCATTCTCACAAACTGCTTTGTGATGTGTGTGTTCAACTCACAGAGGTGAACCTTTCCTTTGCTAGAGCAGTTATGAAACACTCTTTTTGTAGAATCTGCAAGTGTTCATTTGGAGCGCTTTGAGGCCTATGGTGGAAAAAGAAATATCTTCACATAAAACCTAGACAGAAGCATTCTTTGAAACTTCTTTATGATGTGTGCATTGAACTCACAGAGTTGAACCTTCTTTTTCATGGAGCAGTTTGGAAAGAGTCTTTTTGCAGCATCTGCAAGTGGATATTTGGAGCTCTTTCAGGCCTTTGCTAGAAGCGGGAATATCTTCCCATAAAAACTGGACAGAAGAATTCTCACAAACTGCTTTGAGATGTGTGTGTTCAACTCACAGAGGTGAACCTTTCCTTTGCTAGAGCAGTTACGAAACACTCTTTTTGTAGAATCTGCAAGTGTTCATTTGGAGCGATTTGAGGCCTATGGTGGAAAAAGAAATATCTTCATATATAAACAAGGCAGAAGCATTCTCAGAAAGCTCTTTATGATGTGTGCATTCAACTCAGAGAGATAAGCCTTCCTTTTGATAGAGCAGTTTTGAAACTGTATTTTTGCAGAATCTGCAAGTGGATATTTGGAGCCCTTTCAGGCCTTCGTTGGAAACGGGAATATCTTCCCATAAAAACTAAACAGAAGAGTTCTGTGAAACTGCTTTGTGTAGTATGAATCCAACTCACAGAGTTGAACACTTCCTTTGAAAGAGCAGTTTTGAAACACTCTTTTTGTAGAATCTGCAAGTGTTCGTTTGGAGCGCTTTGAGGCCTATGGTGGAAAAGGAAATATCTTCACATATAAACCAGGCAGAAGCATTCTCAGAAACCTCTTTATGATGTGTGCATTCAACTCGGAGAGATAAGCCTTCCTTTTGATAGAGCAGTTTTGAAACTGTGTTTTGGCAGAATCTGCAAGTGGTTACTTAGAGCCCTTTCAGGCCTTCGTTGCAAACGGGAATATCTTCCGATAAAAACGAAACAGAAACGTTCTGTGAAACTGCTTTGTGAAGTATGAATCCAACTCACAGAGTTGAACACTTCTTTTGAAAGAGCAGCTTTGAAACACTCTTTTTGTAGAATCTACATGTGTTCATTTGGAGCGCTTTGAGGCCTATGGTGGAAAAGGAAATATCGTCACATAAAACCTAGACCGAAGCATTCTTTGAAACTTCTTTATGATGTGTGCATTCAACTCACAGAGTTGAACCTTCTTTTTCATGGAGGAGTTTGGAAAGAGTCTTTTTGCAGCATCTGCAAGTGGATATTTGGAGCTCTTTCAGGCCTTTGTTAGAAGCGGGAATATCTTCCCATAAAAACTAAACCGAAGCATTCTCACAAACTGCTTTGTGATGTGTGTGTTCAACTCACAGAGGTGAACCTTTCCTTTGCTAGAGCAGTTATGAAACACTCTTTTTGTAGAATCTGCAAGTGTTCATTTGGAGCGCTTTGAGGCCTATGGTGGAAAAAGAAATATCTTCATATATAAACAAGGCAGAAGCATTCTCAGAAACCCCTTTATGATGTGTGCATTCAACTCAGAGAGATAAGACTTCCTTTTGATAGAGCAGTTTTGAACCTGTGTTTTTGCAGAATGTGCAAGTGGATATTTGGAGCCCTTTCAGGCCTTCGTTGGAAACGGGAATATCTTCCATTAAAAACTAAACAGAAGAGTTCTGTGAAACTGCTTTGTGTAGTATGAATCCAACTCACAGAGTTGAACACTTCCTTTCAAAGAGCAGTTTTGAAACACTCTTTTTGTAGAATCTGCAAGTGTTCGTTTGGAGCCCTTTGAGGCCTATGGTGGAAAAGGAAATATCTTCACATATAATCCAGGCAGAAGCATTCTCAGAAACCTCTTTATGATGTGGGCATTCAACTCGGAGAGATAAGCCTTCCTTTTGATAGAGCAGTTTTGCAACTGTGTTTTTGCAGAATCTGCAAGTGTATATTTGGAGCCCTTTCAGGCCTTCGTTGGAAACGGGAATATCTTCCCATAAAAACTAAACAGAAGCGTTCTGTGAAACTCCTTTTTGAAGTATGAATCCAACTCACAGAGTTGAACACTTCTTTTGAAAGAGCAGCTTTGAAACACTCTTTTTGTAGAATCTGCAAGTGTTCATTTGGAGCGCTTTGAGGCCTATGGTGGAAAAGGAAATATCTTCACATAAAACCTAGACAGAAGCATTCTTTGAAACTTCTTTATGATGTGTGCATTCAACTCACAGAGTTGAACATTCCTTTTCATGGAGCAGTTTGGAAAGAGTCTTTTTGCAGCATCTGCAAGTGGATATTTGGAGCTCTTTCAGGCCTTTGTTAGAAGCGGGAATATCTTCCCATTAAAACTGGACAGAAGCATTCTCACAAACTGCTTTGTGATGTGTGTGTTCAACTCACAGAGGTGAACCTTTCCTTTGCTAGAGCAGTTATGAAACACTCTTTTTGTAGAATCTGCAAGTGTTCATTTGGAGCGCTTTGAGGCCTATGGTGGAAAAAGAAATATCTTCACATAAAACATAGACAGAAGCATTCTTTGAAACTTCTTTATGTTGTGCGCATTCAACTCACAGAGTTGAACCTTCTTTTTCATGGAGCAGTTTGGAAAGAGTCTTTTTGCAGCATCTGCAAGTGGATATTTGGAGCTCTTTCAGGCCTTTGTTAGAAGCGGGAATATCTTCCCATAAAAACTAAAGAGAAGCGTTCTGTGAAACTGCTTTCTGTAGTATCAATCCAACTCACAGAGTTGGACACTTCCTTTGAAAGAGCTGTTTTGAAACACTCTTTTTGTAGAATCTGCAAGTGTTCATTTGGAGCGCTTTGAGGCCTATGGTGGAAAAGGAAATATCTTCACTTATAAACCAGGCAGAAGCATTCCCAGAAACCTCTGTATGATGTGTGCATTCAACTCGGAGAGATAAGTCTTCCTTTTGATAGAGCAGTTTTGAAACTGTGTTTTTGCAGAATCTACAAGTGCATATCTGGAGCCCTTTCAGGCCTTCGTAGGAAACGGGAATATCTTCCCAAAAAAACTAAACAGAAGGTTCTGTGAAACTGCTTTGTGTAGTATGAATCCAACTCACAGAGTTGAACACTTCCTTTGAAAGAGCTGTTTTGAAACACTCTTTTTGTAGAATCTGCAAGTGTTCATTTGGAGCGCTTTGAGGCCTATGGTGGAAAAGGAAATATCTTCACTTATAAACCAGGCAGAAGCATTCCCAGAAACCTCTGTATGATGTGTGCATTCAACTCGGAGAGATAAGTCTTCCTTTTGATAGAGCAGTTTTGAAACTGTGTTTTTGCAGAATCTACAAGTGCATATCTGGAGCCCTTTCAGGCCTTCGTTGGAAACGGGAATATCTTCCCAAAAAAACTAAACAGAAGGTTCTGTGAAACTGCTTTGTGTAGTATGAATCCAACTCACAGAGTTGAACACTTCCTTTGAAAGAGCTGTTTTGAAACACTCTTTTTGTAGAATCTGCAAGTGTTCATTTGGAGCGCTTTGAGGCCTATGGTGGAAAAGGAAATATCTTCACTTATAAACCAGGCAGAAGCATTCTCAGAAACCTCTTTATGATGTGTGCATTCAACTCGGAGAGATAAGCCTTCCTTTTGATAGAGCAGTTTTGCAACTGTGTTTTTGCAGAATCTGCAATTGTATATTTGGAGCCCTTTCAGGCCTTTGTTGGAAAAGGGAATATCTTCCCATAAAAACTAAACAGAAGCGTTCTGTGAAACTGCTTTGTGAAGTAGGAATCCAACTCACAGAGTTGAACACTTCTTTTGAAAGAGCAGTTTTGAAACACTCGTTTTGTAGAATCTGCAAGTGTTCATTTGGAGCGCTTTGAGGCCTATGGTGGAAAAAGAAATATCTTCACATAAAACCTAGACAGAAGCATTCTTTGAAACTTCTTTATGATGTGTGCATTCAACTCACGGAGTTGAACCTTCTTTTTCATGGAGCAGTTTGGAAAGAGTCTTTTTGCAGCATCTGCAAGTGGATATTTGGAGCTCTTTCAGGCCTTTGTTAGAAGCGGGAATATCTTCCCATTAAAACTGGACAGAAGCATTCTCACAAACTGCTTTGTGATGTGTGTGTTCAACTCACAGAGGTGAACCTTTCCTTTGCTAGAGCAGTTATGAAACACTCTTTTTGTAGAATCTGCAAGTGTTCATTTGGAGCGCTTTGAGGCCTATGGTGGAAAAAGAAATATCTTCACATAAAACCTAGACCGAAGCATTCTTTGAAACTTCTTTATGATGTGTGCATTCAACTCACAGAGTTGAACCTTCTTTTTCATGGAGGAGTTTGGAAAGAGTCTTTTTGCAGCATCTGCAAGTGGATATTTGGAGCTCTTTCAGGCCTTTGTTAGAAGCGGGAATATCTTCCCATAAAAACTAAACCGAAGCATTCTCACAAACTGCTTTGTGATGTGTGTGTTCAACTCACAGAGGTGAACCTTTCCTTTGCTAGAGCAGTTATGAAACACTCTTTTTGTAGAATCTGCAAGTGTTCATTTGGAGCGCTTTGAGGCCTATGGTGGAAAAAGAAATATCTTCATATATAAACAAGGCAGAAGCATTCTCAGAAACCCCTTTATGATGTGTGCATTCAACTCAGAGAGATAAGCCTTCCTTTTGATAGAGCAGTTTTGAACCTGTGTTTTTGCAGAATGTGCAAGTGGATATTTGGAGCCCTTTCAGGCCTTCGTTGGAAACGGGAATATCTTCCCATAAAAACTAAACAGAAGAGTTCTGTGAAACTGCTTTGTGTAGTATGAATCCAACTCACAGAGTTGAACACTTCCTTTGAAAGAGCAGTTTTGAAACACGCTTTTTGTAGAATCTGCAAGTGTTCGTTTGGAGCGCTTTGAGGCCTATGGTGGAAAAGGAAATATCTTCACATATAAACCAGGCAGAAGCATTCTCAGAAACCTCTTTATGATGTGTGCACTCAACTCGGAGAGATAAGCCTTCCTTTTGATAGAGCAGTTTTGAAAGTGTGTTTTGGCAGAATCTGCAAGTGGATACTTAGAGCCCTTTCAGGCCTTCGTTGCAAACGGGAATATCTTCCCATAAAAACGAAACAGAAACGTTCTGTGAAACTGCTTTGTGAAGTATGAATCCAACTCACAGAGTTGAACACTTCTTTTGAAAGAGCAGCTTTGAAACACTCTTTTTGTAGAATCTACATGTGTTCATTTGGAGCGCTTTGAGGCCTATGGTGGAAAAGGAAATATCGTCACATAATACCTAGACAGAAGCATTCTTTGAAACTTCTTTATGATGTGTGCATTCAACTCTCAGAGTTGAACTTTCCTTTTCATGGAGCAGTTTGGAAAGAGTCTTTTTGCAGCATCTGCAAGTGGATATTTGGAGCTGTTTCAGGCCTTTGTTAGAAGCGGGAATATCTTCCCATTAAAACTGGACAGAAGCATTCTCACAAACTGCTTTGTGATGTGTGTGTTCAACTCACAGAGGTGAACCTTTCCTTTGCTAGAGCAGTTGTGAAACACTCTTTTTGTAGAATCTGCAAGTGTTCATTTGGAGCGCTTTGAGGCCTATGGTGGAAAAAGAAATATCTTCACATAAAACCTAGACCGAAGCATTCTTTGAAACTTCTTTATGATGTGTGCATTCAACTCACAGAGTTGAACCTTCTTTTTCATGGAGGAGTTTGGAAAGAGTCTTTTTGCAGCATCTGCAAGTGGATATTTGGAGCTCTTTCAGGCCTTTGTTAGAAGCGGGAATATCTTCCCATAAAAACTAAACCGAAGCATTCTCACAAACTGCTTTGTGATGTGTGTGTTCAACTCACAGAGGTGAACCTTTCCTTTGCTAGAGCAGTTATGAAACACTCTTTTTGTAGAATCTGCAAGTGTTCATTTGGAGCGCTTTGAGGCCTATGGTGGAAAAAGAAATATCTTCATATATAAACAAGGCAGAAGCATTCTCAGAAACCCCTTTATGATGTGTGCATTCAACTAAGAGAGATAAGCCTTCCTTTTGATAGAGCAGTTTTGAACCTGTGTTTTTGCAGAATGTGCAAGTGGATATTTGGAGCCCTTTCAGGCCTTCGTTGGAAACGGGAATATCTTCCCATAAAAACTAAACAGAAGAGTTCTGTGAAACTGCTTTGTGTAGTATGAATCCAACTCACAGAGTTGAACACTTCCTTTGAAAGAGCAGTTTTGAAACACTCTTTTTGTAGAATCTGCAAGTGTTCGTTTGGAGCGCTTTGAGGCCTATGGTGGAAAAGGAAATATCTTCACATATAAACCAGGCAGAAGCATTCTCAGAAACCTGTTTATGATGTGTGCACTCAACTCGGAGAGATAAGCCTTCCTTTTGATAGAGCAGTTTTGAAAGTGTGTTTTGGCAGAATCTGCAAGTGGATACTTAGAGCCCTTTCAGGCCTTCGTTGCAAACGGGAATATCTTCCCATAAAAACGAAACAGAAACGTTCTGTGAAACTGCTTTGTGAAGTATGAATCCAACTCACAGAGTTGAACACTTCTTTTGAAAGAGCAGCTTTGAAACACTCTTTTTGTAGAATCTACATGTGTTCATTTGGAGCGCTTTGAGGCCTATGGTGGAAAAGGAAATATCGTCACATAATACCTAGACAGAAGCATTCTTTGAAACTTCTTTATGATGTGTGCATTCAACTCTCAGAGTTGAACTTTCCTTTTCATGGAGCAGTTTGGAAAGAGTCTTTTTGCAGCATCTGCAAGTGGATATTTGGAGCTGTTTCAGGCCTTTGTTAGAAGCGGGAATATCTTCCCATTAAAACTGGACCGAAGCATTCTCACAAACTGCTTTGTGATGTGTGTGTTCAACTCACAGAGGTGAACCTTTCCTTTGCTAGAGCAGTTATGAAACACTCTTTTTCTAGAATCTGCAAGTGTTCATTTGGAGCGCTTTGAGGCCTATGGTGGAAAAAGAAATATCTTCACATAAAACCTAGACCGAAGCATTCTTTGAAACTTCTTTATGATGTGTGCATTCAACTCACAGAGTTGAACCTTCTTTTTCATGGAGGAGTTTGGAAAGAGTCTTTTTGCAGCATCTGCAAGTGGATATTTGGAGCTCTTTCAGGCCTTTGTTAGAAGCGGGAATATCTTACCATAAAAACTAAAGAGAAGCGTTCTGTGAAACTGCTTTCTGTAGTATCAATCCAACTCACAGAGTTGGACACTTCCTTTGAAAGAGCTGTTTTGAAACACTCTTTTTGTAGAATCTGCAAGTGTTCATTTGGAGCGCTTTGAGGCCTATGGTGGAAAAGGAAATATCTTCACTTATAAACCAGGCAGAAGCATTCCCAGAAACCTCTGTATGATGTGTGCATTCAACTCGGAGAGATAAGTCTTCCTTTTGATAGAGCAGTTTTGAAACTGTGTTTTTGCAGAATCTACAAGTGCATATCTGGAGCCCTTTCAGGCCTTCGTTGGAAACGGGAATATCTTCCCAAAAAAACTAAACAGAAGGTTCTGTGAAACTGCTTTGTGTAGTATGAATCCAACTCACAGAGTTGAACACTTCCTTTGAAAGAGCTGTTTTGAAACACTCTTTTTGTAGAATCTGCAAGTGTTCATTTGGAGCGCTTTGAGGCCTATGGTGGAAAAGGAAATATCTTCACTTATAAACCAGGCAGAAACATTCTCAGAAACCTCTTTATGATGTGTGCATTCAACTCGGAGAGATAAGCCTTCCTTTTGATAGAGCAGTTTTGCAACTGTGTTTTTGCAGAATCTGCAATTGTATATTTTGAGCCCTTTCAGGCCTTTGTTGGAAAAGGGAATATCTTCCCATAAAAACTAAACAGAAGCGTTCTGTGAAACTGCTTTGTGAAGTAGGAATCCAACTCACAGAGTTGAACACTTCTTTTGAAAGAGCAGTTTTGAAACACTCGTTTTGTAGAATCTGCAAGTGTTCATTTGGAGTGCTTTGAGGCCTATGGTGGAAAAAGAAATATCTTCACATAAAACCTAGACAGAAGCATTCTTTGAAACTTCTTTATGATGTGCGCATTCAACTCACGGAGTTGAACCTTCTTTTTCATGGAGCAGTTTGGAAAGAGTCTTTTTGCAGCATCTGCAAGTGGATATTTGGAGCTCTTTCAGGCCTTTGTTAGAAGCGGGAATATCTTCCCATAAAAACTAAATAGAAGCGTTCTGTGAAACTGCTTTGTGTAGTATCAATCCAACTCAGAGAGTTGGACACTTCCTTTGAAAGAGCTGTTTTGAAACACTCTTTTTGTAGAATCTGCAAGTGTTCATTTGGAGCGCTTTGAGGCCTATGGTGGAAAAGGAAATATCTTCACTTATAAACCAGGCAGAAGCATTCCCGGAAACCTCTGTATGATGTGTGCATTCAACTCGGAGAGATAAGACTTCCTTTTGATAGAGCAGTTTTGAAACTGTGTTTTTGCAGAATCTACAAGTGCATATCTGGAGCCCTTTCAGGCCTTCGTTGGAAACGGGAATATCTTCCCAAAAAAACTAAACAGAAGGTTCTGTGAAACTGCTTTGTGTAGTATGAATCCAACTCACAGAGTTGAACACTTCCTTTGAAAGAGCTGTTTTGAAACACTCTTTTTGTAGATTCTGCAAGTGTTCATTTGGAGCGCTTTGAGGCCTATGGTGGAAAAGGAAATATCTTCACTTATAAACCAGGCAGAAGCATTCTCAGAAACCTCTTTATGATGTGTGCATTCAACTCGGAGAGATAAGCCTTCCTTTTGATAGAGCAGTTTTGAAACTGTGTTTTGGCAGAATCTGCAAGTGGTTACTTAGAGCCCTTTCAGGCCTTCGTTGCAAACGGGAATATATTCCCATAAAAACGAAACAGAAACGTTCTGTGAAACTGCTTTGTGAAGTATGAATCCAACTCACAGAGTTGAACACTTCTTTTGAAAGAGCAGCTTTGAAACACTCTTTTTGTAGAATCTACATGTGTTCATTTGGAGCGCTTTGAGGCCTATGGTGGAAAAGGAAATATCGTCACATAATACCTAGACAGAAGCATTCTTTGAAACTTCTTTATGATGTGTGCATTCAACTCACAGAGTTGAACTTTCCTTTTCATGGAGCAGTTTGGAAAGAGTCTTTTTGCAGCATCTGCAAGTGGATATTTGGAGCTCTTTCAGGCCTTTGTTAGAAGCGGGAATATCTTCCCATTAAAACTGGACAGAAGCATTCTCACAAACTGCTTTGTGATGTGTGTGTTCAACTCACAGAGGTGAACCTTTCCTTTGCTAGAGCAGTTATGAAACACTCTTTTTGTAGAATCTGCAAGTGTTCATTTGGAGCGATTTGAGGCCTATGGTGGAAAAAGAAATATCTTCATATATAAACAAGGCCGAAGCATTCTCAGAAACCTCTTTATGATGTGTGCATTCAACTCAGAGAGATAAGCCTTCCTTTTGATAGAGCAGTTTTGCAACTGTGTTTTTGCAGAATCTGCAAGTGGATATTTGGAGCCCTTTCAGGCCTTCGTTGGAAACGGGAATATCTTCCCATAAAAACTAAACAGAAGCGTTCTGTGAAACTCCTTTGTGAAGTATGAATCCAACTCACAGAGTTGAACACTTCCTTTGAAAGAGCAGTTTTGAAACACTCTTTTTGTAGAATCTGCAAGTGTTCGTTTGGAGCGCTTTGAGGCCTATGGTGGAAAAGGAAATATCTTCACATATAAACCAGGCAGAAGCATTCTCAGAAACCTCTTTAAGATGTGTGCATTCAACTCAGAGAGATAAGCCTTCCTTTTGATAGAGCAGTTTTGCAACTGTGTTTTTGCAGAATCTGCAAGTGGATATTTGGAGCCCTTTCAGGCCTTCGTTGGAAACGGGAATATCTTCCCATAAAAACTAAACAGAAGCGTTCTGTGAAACTCCTTTGTGAAGTATGAATCCAACTCACAGAGGTGAACACTTCTTTTGAAAGAGCAGCTTTGAAACACTCTTTTTGTAGAATCTGCAAGTGTTCATTTGGAGCGCTTTGAGGCCTATGGTGGAAAAGGAAATATCTTCAGATAAAACCTAGACAGAAGCATTCTTTGAAACTTCTTTATGATGTGTGCATTCAACTCACAGAGTTGAACATTCCTTTTCATGGAGCAGTTTGGAAAGAGTCTTTTTGCAGCATCTGCAAGTGGATATTTGGAGCTCTTTCAGGCCTTTGTTAGAAGCGGGAATATCTTCCCATTAAAACTGGACAGAAGCATTCTCACAAACTGCTTTGTGATGTGTGTGTTCAACTCACAGAGGTGAACCTTTCCTTTGCTAGAGCAGTTATGAAACACTCTTTTTGTAGAATCTGCAAGTGTTCATTTGGAGCGCTTTGAGGCCTATGGTGGAAAAAGAAATATCTTCACATAAAACCTAGACAGAAGCATTCTTTGAAACTTCTTTATGATGTGCGCATTCAACTCACAGAGTTGAACCTTCTTTTTCATGGAGCAGTTTGGAAAGAGTCTTTTTGCAGCATCTGCAAGTGGATATTTGGAGCTCTTTCAGGCCTTTGTTAGAAGCGGGAATATCTTCCCATAAAAACTAAAGAGAAGCGTTCTGTGAAACTGCTTTGTGTAGTATCAATCCAACTCACAGAGTTGGACACTTCCTTTGAAAGAGCTGTTTTGAAACACTCTTTTTGTAGAATCTGCAAGTGTTCATTTGGAGCGCTTTGAGGCCTATGGTGGAAAAGGAAATATCTTCACTTATAAACCAGGCAGAAGCATTCCCAGAAACCTCTGTATGATGTGTGCATTCAACTCGGAGAGATAAGTCTTCCTTTTGATAGAGCAGTTTCTAAACTGTGTTTTTGCAGAATCTACAAGTGCATATCTGGAGTCCTTTCAGGCTTTCGTTGGAAACGGGAATATCTTCCCAAAAAAACTAAACAGAAGGTTCTGTGAAACTGCTTTGTGTAGCATGAATCCAATTCACAGAGTTGAACACTTCCTTTGAAAGAGCTGTTTTGAAACACTCTTTTTGTAGAATCTGCAAGTGTTCATTTGGAGCGCTTTGAGGCCTATGGTGGAAAAGGAAATATCTTCACTTATAAACCAGGCAGAAGCATTCTCAGAAACCTCTTTATGATGTGTGCATTCAACTCGGAGAGATAAGCCTTCCTTTTGATAGAGCAGTTTTGCAACTATGTTTTTGCAGAATCTGCAATTGTATATTTGGAGCCCTTTCAGGCCTTTGTTGGAAAAGGGAATATCTTCCCATAAAAACTAAACAGAAGTGTTCTGTGAAACTGCTTTGTGAAGGAGGAATCCAACTCACAGAGTTGAACACTTCTTTTGAAAGAGCAGTTTTGAAACACTCGTTTTGTAGAATCTGCAAGTGTTCATTTGGAGCGCTTTGAGGCCTATTGTGGAAAAAGAAATATCTTCACATAAAACCTAGACAGAAGCATTCTTTGAAACTTCTTTATGATGTGCGCATTCAACTCACGGAGTTGAACCTTCTTTTTCATGGAGCAGTTTGGAAAGAGTCTTTTTGCAGCATCTGCAAGTGGATATTTGGAGCTCTTTCAGGCCTTTGTTAGAAGCGGGAATATCTTCCCATAAAAACTAAAGAGAAGCGTTCTCTGAAACTGCTTTGTGTAGTATCAATCCAACTCAGAGAGTTGGACACTTCCTTTGAAAGAGCTGTTTTGAAACACTCTTTTTGTAGAATCTGCAAGTGTTCATTTGGAGCGCTTTGAGGCCTATGGTGGAAAAGGAAATATCTTCACTTATAAACCAGGCAGAAGCATTCCCAGAAACCTCTGTATGATGTGTGCATTCAACTCGGAGAGATAAGACTTCCTTTTGATAGAGCAGTTTTGAAACTGTGTTTTTGCAGAATCTACAAGTGCATATCTGGAGCCCTTTCAGGCCTTCGTTGGAAACGGGAATATCTTCCCAAAAAAACTAAACAGAAGGTTCTGTGAAACTGCTTTGTGTAGTATGAATCCAACTCACAGAGTTGAACACTTCCTTTGAAAGAGCTGTTTTGAAACACTCTTTTTGTAGAATCTGCAAGTGTTCATTTGGAGCGCTTTGAGGCCTATGGTGGAAAAGGAAATATCTTCACTTATAAACCAGGCAGAAGCATTCTCAGAAACCTCTTTATGATGTGTGCATTCAACTCGGAGAGATAAGCCTTCCTTTTGATAGAGCAGTTTTGCAACTGTGTTTTTGCAGAATCTGCAATTGTATATTTGGAGCCCTTTCAGGCCTTTGATGGAAAAGGGAATATCTTCCAATAAAAACTAAACAGAAGCGTTCTGTGAAACTGCTTTGTGAAGTAGGAATCCAACTCACAGAGTTGAACACTTCTTTTGAAAGAGCAGTTTTGAAACACTCGTTTTGTAGAATCTGCAAGTGTTCATTTGGAGCGCTTTGAGGCCTATGGTGGAAAAGGAAATATCTTCACATAAAACCTAGACAGAAGCATTCTTTGAAACTTCTTTATGATGTGTGCATTCAACTCACAGAGTTGAACCTTCCTTATCATGGAGCAGTTTGGAAAGAGTCTTTTTGCAGCATCTGCAAGTGGATATTTGGAGCTCTTTCAGGCCTTTGTTAGAAGCGGGAATATCTTCCCATTAAAACTGGACAGAAGCATTCTCACAAACTGCTTTGTGATGTGTGTGTTCAACTCACAGAGGTGAACCTTTCCTTTGCTAGAGCAGTTATGAAACACTCTTTTTGTAGAATCTGCAAGTGTTCATTTGGAGTGCTTTGAGGCCTATGGTGGAAAAAGAAATATCTTCACATAAAACCTAGACCGAAGCATTCTTTGAAACTTCTTTATGATGTGTGCATTCAACTCACAGAGTTGAACCTTCTTTTTCATGGAGGAGTTTCTAAGGAGTCTTTTTGCAGCATCTGCAAGTGGATATTTGGAGCTCTTTCAGGCCTTTGTTAGAAGCGGGAATATCTTCCCATAAAAACTAAACCGAAGCATTCTCACAAACTGCTTTGTGATGTGTGTGTTCAACTCACAGAGGTGAACCTTTCCTTTGCTAGAGCAGTTATGAAACACTCTTTTTGTAGAATCTGCAAGTGTTCATTTGGAGCGCTTTGAGGCCTATGGTGGAAAAAGAAATATCTTCATATATAAACAAGGCAGAAGCATTCTCAGAAAGCTCTTTATGATGTGTGCATTCAACTCAGAGAGATAAGCCTTCCTTTTGATAGAGCAGTTTTGAAACTGTATTTTTGCAGAATCTGCAAGTGGATATTTGGAGCCCTTTCAGGCCTTCATTGGAAACGGGAATATCTTCCCATAAAAACTAAACAGAAGAGTTCTGTGAAACTGCTTTGTGTAGTATGAATCCAACTCACAGAGTTGAACACTTCCTTTGAAAGAGCAGTTTTGAAACACTCTTTTTGTAGAATCTGCAAGTGTTCGTTTGGAGCGCTTTGAGGCCTATGGTGGAAAAGGAAATATCTTCACATATAAACCAAGCAGAAGCATTCTCAGAAACCTCTTTAAGATGTGTGCATTCAACTCGGAGAGATAAGCCTTCCTTTTGATAGAGCAGTTTTGAAACGGTGTTTTGGCAGAATCTGCAAGTGGTTACTTAGAGCCCTTTCAGGCCTTCCTTGCAAACGGGAATATCTTCCCATAAAAACAAAACAGAAACGTTCTGTGAAACTGCTTTGTGAAGTATGAATCCAACCCACAGAGTTGAACACTTCTTTTGAAAGAGCAGCTTTGAAACACTCTTTTTGTAGAATCTACATGTGTTCATTTGGAGCGCTTTGAGGCCTATGGTGGAAAAGGAAATATCGTCACATAATACCTAGACAGAAGCATTCTTTGAAACTTCTTTATGATGTGTGCATTCAACTCACAGAGTTGAACTTTCCTTTTCATGGAGCAGTTTGGAAAGAGTCTTTTTGCAGCATCTGCAAGTGGATATTTGGAGCTCTTTCAGGCCTTTGTTAGAAGCGGGAATATCTTCCCATAAAAACTGGACAGAAGCATTCTCACAAACTGCTTTGTGATGTGTGTGTTCAACTCACAGAGGTGAACCTTTCCTTTGCTAGAGCAGTTATGAAACACGCTTTTTGTAGAATCTGCAAGTGTTCATTTGGAGCGATTTGAGGCCTATGGTGGGAAAAGAAATATCTTCATATATAAACAAGGCAGAAGCATTCTCAGAAACCTCTTTATGATGTGTGCATTCAACTCAGAGAGATAAGCCTTCCTTTTGATAGAGCAGTTTTGCAACTGTGTTTTTGCAGAATCTGCAAGTGGATATTTGGAGCCCTTTCAGGCCTTCGTTGGAAACGGGAATATCTTCCCATAAAAACTAAACAGAAGCGTTCTGTGAAACTCCTTTGTGAAGTATGAATCCAACTCACAGAGTTGAACACTTCTTTTGAAAGAGCAGCTTTGAAACACTCTTTTTGTAGAATCTGCAAGTGTTCGTTTGGA
Source organism: Pongo abelii (assembly GCF_028885655.2). Lineage (NCBI taxonomy): Eukaryota > Metazoa > Chordata > Mammalia > Primates > Hominidae > Pongo > Pongo abelii. The sequence continues at coordinate 86,003,364 of NC_071988.2, read as the reverse complement.
GCGCTTTGAGGCCTATGGTGGAAAAGGAAATATCTTCACATATAAACCAGGCAGAAGCATTCTCAGAAACCTCTTTATGATGTGTGCATTCAACTCGGAGAGATAAGCCTTCCTTTTGATAGAGCAGTTTTGCAACTGTGTTTTTGCAGAATCTGCAAGTGGATATTTGGAGCCCTTTCAGGCCTTCGTTGGAAACGGGAATATCTTCCCATAAAAACTAAACAGAAGCGTTCTGTGAAACTCCTTTGTGAAGTATGAATCCAACTCACAGAGTTGAACACTTCTTTTGAAAGAGCAGCTTTGAAACACTCTTTTTGTAGAATCTGCAAGTGTTCATTTGGACCGCTTTGAGGCCTATGGTGGAAAAGGAAATATCTTCACATAAAACCTAGACAGAAGCATTCTTTGAAACTTCTTTATGATGTGTGCATTCAACTCACAGAGTTGAACATTCCTTTTCATGGAGCAGTTTGGAAAGAGTCTTTTTGCAGCATCTGCAAGTGGATATTTGGAGCTCTTTCAGGCCTTTGTTAGAAGCGGGAATATCTTCCCATTAAAACTGGACAGAAGCATTCTCACAAACTGCTTTGTGATGTGTGTGCTCAACTCACAGAGGTGAACCTTTCCTTTGCTAGAGCAGTTATGAAACACTCTTTTTGTAGAATCTGCAAGTGTTCATTTGGAGCGCTTTGAGGCCTATGGTGGAAAAAGAAATATCTTCACATAAAACCTAGACAGAAGCATTCTTTGAAACTTCTTTATGATGTGTGCATTCAACTCACAGAGTTGAACCTTCTTTTTCATGGAGCAGTTTGGAAAGAGTCTTTTTGCAGCATCTGCAAGTGGATATTTGGAGCTCTTTCAGGCCTTTGTTAGAAGCGGGAATATCTTCCCATAAAAACTGAACCGAAGCATTCTCACAAACTGCTTTGTGATGTGTGTGTTCAACTCACAGAGGTGAACCTTTCCTTTGCTAGAGCAGTTATGAAACACTCTTTCTGTAGAATCTGCAAGTGTTCATTTGGAGCGCTTTGAGGCCTATGGTGGAAAAAGAAATATCTTCATATATAAACAAGGCAGAAGCATTCTCAGAAAGCTCTTTATGATGTGTGCATTCAACTCAGAGAGATAAGCCTTCCTTTTGATAGAGCAGTTTTGAAACTGTGTTTTTGCAGAATCTGCAAGTGGATATTTGGAGCCCTTTCAGGCCTTCGTTGGAAACGGGAATATCTTCCATTAAAAACTAAACAGAAGAGTTCTGTGAAACTGGTTTGTGTAGTATGAATCCAACTCACAGAGTTGAACACTTCCTTTCAAAGAGCAGTTTTGAAACACTCTTTTTGTAGAATCTGCAAGTGTTCGTTTGGAGCCCTTTGAGGCCTATGGTGGAAAAGGAAATATCTTCACATATAATCCAGGCAGAAGCATTCTCAGAAACCTCTTTATGATGTGTGCATTCAACTCGGAGAGATAAACCTTCCTTTTGATAGAGCAGTTTTGCAACTGTGTTTTTGCAGAATCTGCAAGTGTATATTTGGAGCCCTTTCAGGCCTTCGTTGGAAACGGGAATATCTTCCCATAAAAACTAAACAGAAGCGTTCTGTGAAACTCCTTTGTGAAGTATGAATCCAACTCACAGAGGTGAACACTTCTTTTGAAAGAGCAGCTTTGAAACACTCTTTTTGTAGAATCTGCAAGTGTTCATTTGGAGCGCTTTGAGGCCTATGGTGGAAAAGGAAATATCTTCAGATAAAACCTAGACAGAAGCATTCTTTGAAACTTCTTTATGATGTGTGCATTCAACTCACAGAGTTGAACATTCCTTTTCATGGAGCAGTTTGGAAAGAGTCTTTTTGCAGCATCTGCAAGTGGATATTTGGAGCTCTTTCAGGCCTTTGTTAGAAGCGGGAATATCTTCCCATTAAAACTGGACAGAAGCATTCTCACAAACTGCTTTGTGATGTGTGTGTTCAACTCACAGAGGTGAACCTTTCCTTTGCTAGAGCAGTTATGAAACACTCTTTTTGTAGAATCTGCAAGTGTTCATTTGGAGCGCTTTGAGGCCTATGGTGGAAAAAGAAATATCTTCACATAAAACCTAGACCGAAGCATTCTTTGAAACTTCTTTATGATGTGTGCATTCAACTCACAGAGTTGAACCTTCTTTTTCATGGAGGAGTTTGGAAAGAGTCTTTTTGCAGCATCTGCAAGTGGATATTTGGAGCTCTTTCAGGCCTTTGTTAGAAGCGGGAATATCTTACCATAAAAACTAAAGAGAAGCGTTCTGTGAAACTGCTTTCTGTAGTATCAATCCAACTCACAGAGTTGGACACTTCCTTTGAAAGAGCTGTTTTGAAACACTCTTTTTGTAGAATCTGCAAGTGTTCATTTGGAGCGCTTTGAGGCCTATGGTGGAAAAGGAAATATCTTCACTTATAAACCAGGCAGAAGCATTCCCAGAAACCTCTGTATGATGTGTGCATTCAACTCGGAGAGATAAGTCTTCCTTTTGATAGAGCAGTTTTGAAACTGTGTTTTTGCAGAATCTACAAGTGCATATCTGGAGCCCTTTCAGGCCTTCGTTGGAAACGGGAATATCTTCCCAAAAAAACTAAACAGAAGGTTCTGTGAAACTGCTTTGTGTAGTATGAATCCAACTCACAGAGTTGAACACTTCCTTTGAAAGAGCTGTTTTGAAACACTCTTTTTGTAGAATCTGCAAGTGTTCATTTGGAGCGCTTTGAGGCCTATGGTGGAAAAGGAAATATCTTCACTTATAAACCAGGCAGAAACATTCTCAGAAACCTCTTTATGATGTGTGCATTCAACTCGGAGAGATAAGCCTTCCTTTTGATAGAGCAGTTTTGCAACTGTGTTTTTGCAGAATCTGCAATTGTATATTTTGAGCCCTTTCAGGCCTTTGTTGGAAAAGGGAATATCTTCCCATAAAAACTAAACAGAAGCGTTCTGTGAAACTGCTTTGTGAAGTAGGAATCCAACTCACAGAGTTGAACACTTCTTTTGAAAGAGCAGTTTTGAAACACTCGTTTTGTAGAATCTGCAAGTGTTCATTTGGAGTGCTTTGAGGCCTATGGTGGAAAAAGAAATATCTTCACATAAAACCTAGACAGAAGCATTCTTTGAAACTTCTTTATGATGTGCGCATTCAACTCACGGAGTTGAACCTTCTTTTTCATGGAGCAGTTTGGAAAGAGTCTTTTTGCAGCATCTGCAAGTGGATATTTGGAGCTCTTTCAGGCCTTTGTTAGAAGCGGGAATATCTTCCCATAAAAACTAAATAGAAGCGTTCTGTGAAACTGCTTTGTGTAGTATCAATCCAACTCAGAGAGTTGGACACTTCCTTTGAAAGAGCTGTTTTGAAACACTCTTTTTGTAGAATCTGCAAGTGTTCATTTGGAGCGCTTTGAGGCCTATGGTGGAAAAGGAAATATCTTCACTTATAAACCAGGCAGAAGCATTCCCGGAAACCTCTGTATGATGTGTGCATTCAACTCGGAGAGATAAGACTTCCTTTTGATAGAGCAGTTTTGAAACTGTGTTTTTGCAGAATCTACAAGTGCATATCTGGAGCCCTTTCAGGCCTTCGTTGGAAACGGGAATATCTTCCCAAAAAAACTAAACAGAAGGTTCTGTGAAACTGCTTTGTGTAGTATGAATCCAACTCACAGAGTTGAACACTTCCTTTGAAAGAGCTGTTTTGAAACACTCTTTTTGTAGATTCTGCAAGTGTTCATTTGGAGCGCTTTGAGGCCTATGGTGGAAAAGGAAATATCTTCACTTATAAACCAGGCAGAAGCATTCTCAGAAACCTCTTTATGATGTGTGCATTCAACTCGGAGAGATAAGCCTTCCTTTTGATAGAGCAGTTTTGAAACTGTGTTTTGGCAGAATCTGCAAGTGGTTACTTAGAGCCCTTTCAGGCCTTCGTTGCAAACGGGAATATATTCCCATAAAAACGAAACAGAAACGTTCTGTGAAACTGCTTTGTGAAGTATGAATCCAACTCACAGAGTTGAACACTTCTTTTGAAAGAGCAGCTTTGAAACACTCTTTTTGTAGAATCTACATGTGTTCATTTGGAGCGCTTTGAGGCCTATGGTGGAAAAGGAAATATCGTCACATAATACCTAGACAGAAGCATTCTTTGAAACTTCTTTATGATGTGTGCATTCAACTCACAGAGTTGAACTTTCCTTTTCATGGAGCAGTTTGGAAAGAGTCTTTTTGCAGCATCTGCAAGTGGATATTTGGAGCTCTTTCAGGCCTTTGTTAGAAGCGGGAATATCTTCCCATTAAAACTGGACAGAAGCATTCTCACAAACTGCTTTGTGATGTGTGTGTTCAACTCACAGAGGTGAACCTTTCCTTTGCTAGAGCAGTTATGAAACCCTCTTTTTGTAGAATCTGCAAGTGTTCATTTGGAGCGATTTGAGGCCTATGGTGGAAAAAGAAATATCTTCATATATAAACAAGGCCGAAGCATTCTCAGAAACCTCTTTATGATGTGTGCATTCAACTCAGAGAGATAAGCCTTCCTTTTGATAGAGCAGTTTTGCAACTGTGTTTTTGCAGAATCTGCAAGTGGATATTTGGAGCCCTTTCAGGCCTTCGTTGGAAACGGGAATATCTTCCCATAAAAACTAAACAGAAGCGTTCTGTGAAACTCCTTTGTGAAGTATGAATCCAACTCACAGAGTTGAACACTTCCTTTGAAAGAGCAGTTTTGAAACACTCTTTTTGTAGAATCTGCAAGTGTTCGTTTGGAGCGCTTTGAGGCCTATGGTGGAAAAGGAAATATCTTCACATATAAACCAGGCAGAAGCATTCTCAGAAACCTCTTTAAGATGTGTGCATTCAACTCAGAGAGATAAGCCTTCCTTTTGATAGAGCAGTTTTGCAACTGTGTTTTTGCAGAATCTGCAAGTGTATATTTGGAGCCCTTTCAGGCCTTCGTTGGAAACGGGAATATCTTCCCATAAAAACTAAACAGAAGCGTTCTGTGAAACTCCTTTGTGAAGTATGAATCCAACTCACAGAGGTGAACACTTCTTTTGAAAGAGCAGCTTTGAAACACTCTTTTTGTAGAATCTGCAAGTGTTCATTTGGAGCGCTTTGAGGCCTATGGTGGAAAAGGAAATATCTTCAGATAAAACCTAGACAGAAGCATTCTTTGAAACTTCTTTATGATGTGTGCATTCAACTCACAGAGTTGAACATTCCTTTTCATGGAGCAGTTTGGAAAGAGTCTTTTTGCAGCATCTGCAAGTGGATATTTGGAGCTCTTTCAGGCCTTTGTTAGAAGCGGGAATATCTTCCCATTAAAACTGGACAGAAGCATTCTCACAAACTGCTTTGTGATGTGTGTGTTCAACTCACAGAGGTGAACCTTTCCTTTGCTAGAGCAGTTATGAAACACTCTTTTTGTAGAATCTGCAAGTGTTCATTTGGAGCGCTTTGAGGCCTATGGTGGAAAAAGAAATATCTTCACATAAAACCTAGACAGAAGCATTCTTTGAAACTTCTTTATGATGTGCGCATTCAACTCACAGAGTTGAACCTTCTTTTTCATGGAGCAGTTTGGAAAGAGTCTTTTTGCAGCATCTGCAAGTGGATATTTGGAGCTCTTTCAGGCCTTTGTTAGAAGCGGGAATATCTTCCCATAAAAACTAAAGAGAAGCGTTCTGTGAAACTGCTTTCTGTAGTATCAATCCAACTCACAGAGTTGGACACTTCCTTTGAAAGAGCTGTTTTGAAACACTCTTTTTGTAGAATCTGCAAGTGTTCATTTGGAGCGCTTTGAGGCCTATGGTGGAAAAGGAAATATCTTCACTTATAAACCAGGCAGAAGCATTCCCAGAAACCTCTGTATGATGTGTGCATTCAACTCGGAGAGATAAGTCTTCCTTTTGATAGAGCAGTTTTGAAACTGTGTTTTTGCAGAATCTACAAGTGCATATCTGGAGTCCTTTCAGGCTTTCGTTGGAAACGGGAATATCTTCCCAAAAAAACTAAACAGAAGGTTCTGTGAAACTGCTTTGTGTAGCATGAATCCAATTCACAGAGTTGAACACTTCCTTTGAAAGAGCTGTTTTGAAACACTCTTTTTGTAGAATCTGCAAGTGTTCATTTGGAGCGCTTTGAGGCCTATGGTGGAAAAGGAAATATCTTCACTTATAAACCAGGCAGAAGCATTCTCAGAAACCTCTTTATGATGTGTGCATTCAACTCGGAGAGATAAGCCTTCCTTTTGATAGAGCAGTTTTGCAACTATGTTTTTGCAGAATCTGCAATTGTATATTTGGAGCCCTTTCAGGCCTTTGTTGGAAAAGGGAATATCTTCCCATAAAAACTAAACAGAAGTGTTCTGTGAAACTGCTTTGTGAAGGAGGAATCCAACTCACAGAGTTGAACACTTCTTTTGAAAGAGCAGTTTTGAAACACTCGTTTTGTAGAATCTGCAAGTGTTCATTTGGAGCGCTTTGAGGCCTATTGTGGAAAAAGAAATATCTTCACATAAAACCTAGACAGAAGCATTCTTTGAAACTTCTTTATGATGTGCGCATTCAACTCACGGAGTTGAACCTTCTTTTTCATGGAGCAGTTTGGAAAGAGTCTTTTTGCAGCATCTGCAAGTGGATATTTGGAGCTCTTTCAGGCCTTTGTTAGAAGCGGGAATATCTTCCCATAAAAACTAAAGAGAAGCGTTCTCTGAAACTGCTTTGTGTAGTATCAATCCAACTCAGAGAGTTGGACACTTCCTTTGAAAGAGCTGTTTTGAAACACTCTTTTTGTAGAATCTGCAAGTGTTCATTTGGAGCGCTTTGAGGCCTATGGTGGAAAAGGAAATATCTTCACTTATAAACCAGGCAGAAGCATTCCCAGAAACCTCTGTATGATGTGTGCATTCAACTCGGAGAGATAAGACTTCCTTTTGATAGAGCAGTTTTGAAACTGTGTTTTTGCAGAATCTACAAGTGCATATCTGGAGCCCTTTCAGGCCTTCGTTGGAAACGGGAATATCTTCCCAAAAAAACTAAACAGAAGGTTCTGTGAAACTGCTTTGTGTAGTATGAATCCAACTCACAGAGTTGAACACTTCCTTTGAAAGAGCTGTTTTGAAACACTCTTTTTGTAGAATCTGCAAGTGTTCATTTGGAGCGCTTTGAGGCCTATGGTGGAAAAGGAAATATCTTCACTTATAAACCAGGCAGAAGCATTCTCAGAAACCTCTTTATGATGTGTGCATTCAACTCGGAGAGATAAGCCTTCCTTTTGATAGAGCAGTTTTGCAACTGTGTTTTTGCAGAATCTGCAATTGTATATTTGGAGCCCTTTCAGGCCTTTGATGGAAAAGGGAATATCTTCCAATAAAAACTAAACAGAAGCGTTCTGTGAAACTGCTTTGTGAAGTAGGAATCCAACTCACAGAGTTGAACACTTCTTTTGAAAGAGCAGTTTTGAAACACTCGTTTTGTAGAATCTGCAAGTGTTCATTTGGAGCGCTTTGAGGCCTATGGTGGAAAAGGAAATATCTTCACATAAAACCTAGACAGAAGCATTCTTTGAAACTTCTTTATCATGTGTGCATTCAACTCACAGAGTTGAACCTTCCTTATCATGGAGCAGTTTGGAAAGAGTCTTTTTGCAGCATCTGCAAGTGGATATTTGGAGCTCTTTCAGGCCTTTGTTAGAAGCGGGAATATCTTCCCATTAAAACTGGACAGAAGCATTCTCACAAACTGCTTTGTGATGTGTGTGTTCAACTCACAGAGGTGAACCTTTCCTTTGCTAGAGCAGTTATGAAACACTCTTTTTGTAGAATCTGCAAGTGTTCATTTGGAGTGCTTTGAGGCCTATGGTGGAAAAAGAAATATCTTCACATAAAACCTAGACCGAAGCATTCTTTGAAACTTCTTTATGATGTGTGCATTCAACTCACAGAGTTGAACCTTCTTTTTCATGGAGGAGTTTCTAAGGAGTCTTTTTGCAGCATCTGCAAGTGGATATTTGGAGCTCTTTCAGGCCTTTGTTAGAAGCGGGAATATCTTCCCATAAAAACTAAACCGAAGCATTCTCACAAACTGCTTTGTGATGTGTGTGTTCAACTCACAGAGGTGAACCTTTCCTTTGCTAGAGCAGTTATGAAACACTCTTTTTGTAGAATCTGCAAGTGTTCATTTGGAGCGCTTTGAGGCCTATGGTGGAAAAAGAAATATCTTCATATATAAACAAGGCAGAAGCATTCTCAGAAAGCTCTTTATGATGTGTGCATTCAACTCAGAGAGATAAGCCTTCCTTTTGATAGAGCAGTTTTGAAACTGTATTTTTGCAGAATCTGCAAGTGGATATTTGGAGCCCTTTCAGGCCTTCATTGGAAACGGGAATATCTTCCCATAAAAACTAAACAGAAGAGTTCTGTGAAACTGCTTTGTGTAGTATGAATCCAACTCACAGAGTTGAACACTTCCTTTGAAAGAGCAGTTTTGAAACACTCTTTTTGTAGAATCTGCAAGTGTTCGTTTGGAGCGCTTTGAGGCCTATGGTGGAAAAGGAAATATCTTCACATATAAACCAAGCAGAAGCATTCTCAGAAACCTCTTTAAGATGTGTGCATTCAACTCGGAGAGATAAGCCTTCCTTTTGATAGAGCAGTTTTGAAACGGTGTTTTGGCAGAATCTGCAAGTGGTTACTTAGAGCCCTTTCAGGCCTTCCTTGCAAACGGGAATATCTTCCCATAAAAACAAAACAGAAACGTTCTGTGAAACTGCTTTGTGAAGTATGAATCCAACCCACAGAGTTGAACACTTCTTTTGAAAGAGCAGCTTTGAAACACTCTTTTTGTAGAATCTACATGTGTTCATTTGGAGCGCTTTGAGGCCTATGGTGGAAAAGGAAATATCGTCACATAATACCTAGACAGAAGCATTCTTTGAAACTTCTTTATGATGTGTGCATTCAACTCACAGAGTTGAACTTTCCTTTTCATGGAGCAGTTTGGAAAGAGTCTTTTTGCAGCATCTGCAAGTGGATATTTGGAGCTCTTTCAGGCCTTTGTTAGAAGCGGGAATATCTTCCCATAAAAACTGGACAGAAGCATTCTCACAAACTGCTTTGTGATGTGTGTGTTCAACTCACAGAGGTGAACCTTTCCTTTGCTAGAGCAGTTATGAAACACGCTTTTTGTAGAATCTGCAAGTGTTCATTTGGAGCGATTTGAGGCCTATGGTGGGAAAAGAAATATCTTCATATATAAACAAGGCAGAAGCATTCTCAGAAACCTCTTTATGATGTGTGCATTCAACTCAGAGAGATAAGCCTTCCTTTTGATAGAGCAGTTTTGCAACTGTGTTTTTGCAGAATCTGCAAGTGGATATTTGGAGCCCTTTCAGGCCTTCGTTGGAAACGGGAATATCTTCCCATAAAAACTAAACAGAAGCGTTCTGTGAAACTCCTTTGTGAAGTATGAATCCAACTCACAGAGTTGAACACTTCTTTTGAAAGAGCAGCTTTGAAACACTCTTTTTGTAGAATCTGCAAGTGTTCGTTTGGAGCGCTTTGAGGCCTATGGTGGAAAAGGAAATATCTTCACATATAAACCAGGCAGAAGCATTCTCAGAAACCTCTTTATGATGTGTGCATTCAACTCGGAGAGATAAGCCTTCCTTTTGATAGAGCAGTTTTGCAACTGTGTTTTTGCAGAATCTGCAAGTGGATATTTGGAGCCCTTTCAGGCCTTCGTTGGAAACGGGAATATCTTCCCATAAAAACTAAACAGAAGCGTTCTGTGAAACTCCTTTGTGAAGTATGAATCCAACTCACAGAGTTGAACACTTCTTTTGAAAGAGCAGCTTTGAAACACTCTTTTTGTAGAATCTGCAAGTGTTCATTTGGAGCGCTTTGAGGCCTATGGTGGAAAAGGAAATATCTTCACATAAAACCTAGACAGAAGCATTCTTTGAAACTTCTTTATGATGTGTGCATTCAACTCACAGAGTTGAACATTCCTTTTCATGGAGCAGTTTGGAAAGAGTCTTTTTGCAGCATCTGCAAGTGGATATTTGGAGCTCTTTCAGGCCTTTGTTAGAAGCGGGAATATCTTCCCATTAAAACTGGACAGAAGCATTCTCACAAACTGCTTTGTGATGTGTGTGCTCAACTCACAGAGGTGAACCTTTCCTTTGCTAGAGCAGTTATGAAACACTCTTTTTGTAGAATCTGCAAGTGTTCATTTGGAGCGCTTTGAGGCCTATGGTGGAAAAAGAAATATCTTCACATAAAACCTAGACAGAAGCATTCTTTGAAACTTCTTTATGATGTGTGCATTCAACTCACAGAGTTGAACCTTCTTTTTCATGGAGCAGTTTGGAAAGAGTCTTTTTGCAGCATCTGCAAGTGGATATTTGGAGCTCTTTCAGGCCTTTGTTAGAAGCGGGAATATCTTCCCATAAAAACTAAACCGAAGCATTCTCACAAACTGCTTTGTGATGTGTGTGTTCAACTCACAGAGGTGAACCTTTCCTTTGCTAGAGCAGTTATGAAACACTCTTTCTGTAGAATCTGCAAGTGTTCATTTGGAGCGCTTTGAGGCCTATGGTGGAAAAAGAAATATCTTCATATATAAACAAGGCAGAAGCATTCTCAGAAAGCTCTTTATGATGTGTGCATTCAACTCAGAGAGATAAGCCTTCCTTTTGATAGAGCAGTTTTGAAACTGTGTTTTTGCAGAATCTGCAAGTGGATATTTGGAGCCCTTTCAGGCCTTCGTTGGAAACGGGAATATCTTCCATTAAAAACTAAACAGAAGAGTTCTGTGAAACTGGTTTGTGTAGTATGAATCCAACTCACAGAGTTGAACACTTCCTTTCAAAGAGCAGTTTTGAAACACTCTTTTTGTAGAATCTGCAAGTGTTCGTTTGGAGCCCTTTGAGGCCTATGGTGGAAAAGGAAATATCTTCACATATAATCCAGGCAGAAGCATTCTCAGAAACCTCTTTATGATGTGTGCATTCAACTCGGAGAGATAAACCTTCCTTTTGATAGAGCAGTTTTGCAACTGTGTTTTTGCAGAATCTGCAAGTGTATATTTGGAGCCCTTTCAGGCCTTCGTTGGAAACGGGAATATCTTCCCATAAAAACTAAACAGAAGCGTTCTGTGAAACTCCTTTGTGAAGTATGAATCCAACTCACAGAGGTGAACACTTCTTTTGAAAGAGCAGCTTTGAAACACTCTTTTTGTAGAATCTGCAAGTGTTCATTTGGAGCGCTTTGAGGCCTATGGTGGAAAAGGAAATATCTTCAGATAAAACCTAGACAGAAGCATTCTTTGAAACTTCTTTATGATGTGTGCATTCAACTCACAGAGTTGAACATTCCTTTTCATGGAGCAGTTTGGAAAGAGTCTTTTTGCAGCATCTGCAAGTGGATATTTGGAGCTCTTTCAGGCCTTTGTTAGAAGCGGGAATATCTTCCCATTAAAACTGGACAGAAGCATTCTCACAAACTGCTTTGTGATGTGTGTGTTCAACTCACAGAGGTGAACCTTTCCTTTGCTAGAGCAGTTATGAAACACTCTTTTTGTAGAATCTGCAAGTGTTCATTTGGAGCGCTTTGAGGCCTATGGTGGAAAAAGAAATATCTTCACATAAAACCTAGACAGAAGCATTCTTTGAAACTTCTTCATGATGTGCGCATTCAACTCACAGAGTTGAACCTTCTTTTTCATGGAGCAGTTTGGAAAGAGTCTTTTTGCAGCATCTGCAAGTGGATATTTGGAGCTCTTTCAGGCCTTTGTTAGAAGCGGGAATATCTTCCCATAAAAACTAAAGAGAAGCGTTCTGTGAAACTGCTTTTTGTAGTATCAATCCAACTCACAGAGTTGGACACTTCCTTTGAAAGAGCTGTTTTGAAACACTCTTTTTGTAGAATCTGCATGTGTTCATTTGGAGCGCTTTGAGGCCTATGGTGGAAAAGGAAATATCTTCACTTATAAACCAGGCAGAAGCATTCCCAGAAACCTCTGTATGATGTGTGCATTCAACTCGGAGAGATAAGTCTTCCTTTTGATAGAGCAGTTTTGAAACTGTGTTTTTGCAGAATCTACAAGTGCATATCTGGAGCCCTTTCAGGCCTTCGTTGGAAACGGGAATATCTTCCCAAAAAAACTAAACAGAAGGTTCTGTGAAACTGCTTTGTGTAGTATGAATCCAATTCACAGAGTTGAACACTTCCTTTGAAAGAGCTGTTTTGAAACACTCTTTTTGTAGAATCTGCAAGTGTTCATTTGGAGCGCTTTGAGGCCTATGGTGGAAAAGGAAATATCTTCACTTATAAACCAGGCAGAAGCATTCTCAGAAACCTCTTTATGATGTGTGCATTCAACTCGGAGAGATAAGCCTTCCTTTTGATAGAGCAGTTTTGCAACTGTGTTTTTGCAGAATCTGCAATTGTATATTTGGAGCCCTTTCAGGCCTTTGTTGGAAAAGGGAATATCTTCCCATAAAAACTAAACAGAAGTGTTCTGTGAAACTGCTTTGTGAAGGAGGAATCCAACTCACAGAGTTGAACACTTCTTTTGAAAGAGCAGTTTTGAAACACTCGTTTTGTAGAATCTGCAAGTGTTCATTTGGAGCGCTTTGAGGCCTATGGTGGAAAAAGAAATATCTTCACATAAAACCTAGACAGAAGCATTCTTTGAAACTTCTTTATGATGTGCGCATTCAACTCACGGAGTTGAACCTTCTTTTTCATGGAGCAGTTTGGAAAGAGTCTTTTTGCAGCATCTGCAAGTGGATATTTGGAGCTCTTTCAGGCCTTTGTTAGAAGCGGGAATATCTTCCCATAAAAACTAAAGAGAAGCGTTCTGTGAAACTGCTTTGTGTAGTATCAATCCAACTCAGAGAGTTGGACACTTCCTTTGAAAGAGCTGGTTTGAAACACTCTTTTTGTAGAATCTGCAAGTGTTCATTTGGAGCGCTTTGAGGCCTATGGTGGAAAAGGAAATATCTTCACTTATAAACCAGGCAGAAGCATTCCCAGAAACCTCTGTATGATGTGTGCATTCAACTCGGAGAGATAAGACTTCCTTTTGATAGAGCAGTTTTGAAACTGTGTTTTTGCAGAATCTACAAGTGCATATCTGGAGCCCTTTCAGGCCTTCGTTGGAAACGGGAATATCTTCCCAAAAAAACTAAACAGAAGGTTCTGTGAAACTGCTTTGTGTAGTATGAATCCAACTCACAGAGTTGAACACTTCCTTTGAAAGAGCTGTTTTGAAACACTCTTTTTGTAGAATCTGCAAGTGTTCATTTGGAGCGCTTTGAGGCCTATGGTGGAAAAGGAAATATCTTCACTTATAAACCAGGCAGAAGCATTCTCAGAAACCTCTTTATGATGTGTGCATTCAACTCGGAGAGATAAGCCTTCCTTTTGATAGAGCAGTTTTGCAACTGTGTTTTTGCAGAATCTCCAATTGTATATTTGGAGCCCTTTCAGGCCTTTGATGGAAAAGGGAATATCTTCCCATAAAAACTAAACAGAAGCGTTCTGTGAAACTGCTTTGTGAAGTAGGAATCCAACTCCCAGAGTTGAACACTTCTTTTGAAAGAGCAGTTTTGAAACACTCGTTTTGTAGAATCTGCAAGTGTTCATTTGGAGCGCTTTGAGGCCTATGGTGGAAAAGGAAATATCTTCACATAAAACCTAGACAGAAGCATTCTTTGAAACTTCTTTATGATGTGTGCATTCAACTCACAGAGTTGAACCTTCCTTATCATGGAGCAGTTTGGAAAGAGTCTTTTTGCAGCATCTGCAAGTGGATATTTGGAGCTCTTTCAGGCCTTTGTTAGAAGCGGGAATATCTTCCCATAAAAACTAAACCGAAGCATTCTCACAAACTGCTTTGTGATGTGTGTGTTCAACTCACAGAGGTGAACCTTTCCTTTGCTAGAGCAGTTATGAAACACTCTTTTTGTAGAATCTGCAAGTGTTCATTTGGAGCGCTTTGAGGCCTATGGTGGAAAAAGAAATATCTTCACATAAAACCTAGACCGAAGCATTCTTTGAAACTTCTTTATGATGTGTGCATTCAACTCACAGAGTTGAACCTTCTTTTTCATGGAGGAGTTTCTAAAGAGTCTTTTTGCAGCATCTGCAAGTGGATATTTGGAGCTCTTTCAGGCCTTTGTTAGAAGCGGGAATATCTTCCCATAAAAACTAAACCGAAGCATTCTCACAAACTGCTTTGTGATGTGTGTGTTCAACTCACAGAGGTGAACCTTTCCTTTGCTAGAGCAGTTATGAAACACTCTTTTTGTAGAATCTGCAAGTGTTCATTTGGAGCGCTTTGAGGCCTAAGGTGGAAAAAGAAATATCTTCACATAAAACCTAGACAGAAGCATTCTTTGAAACTTCTTTATGATGTGTGCATTCAACTCACAGAGTTGAACCTTCTTTTTCATGGAGCAGTTTGGAAAGAGTCTTTTTGCAGCATCTGCAAGTGGATATTTGGAGCTCTTTCAGGCCTTTGCTAGAAGCAGGAATATCTTCCCATAAAAACTGGACAGAAGCATTCTCACAAACAGCTTTGAGATGTGTGTGTTCAACTCACAGAGGTGAACCTTTCCTTTGCTAGAGCAGTTATGAAACACTCTTTTTGTAGAATCTGCAAGTGTTCATTTGGAGCGCTTTGAGGCCTATGGTGGAAAAAGAAATATCTTCATATATAAACAAGGCAGAAGCATTCTCAGAAAGCTCTTTATGATGTGTGCATTCAACTCAGAGAGATAAGCCTTCCTTTTGATAGAGCAGTTTTGAAACTGTATTTTTGCAGAATCTGCAAGTGGATATTTGGAGCCCTTTCAGGCCTTCGTTGGAAACGGGAATGTCTTCCCATAAAAACTAAACAGAAGAGTTCTGTGAAACTGCTTTGTGTAGTATGAATCCAACTCACAGAGTTGAACACTTCCTTTGAAAGAGCAGTTTTGAAACACTCTTTTTGTAGAATCTGCAAGTGTTCGTTTGGAGCGCTTTGAGGCCTATGGTGGAAAAGGAAATATCTTCACATATAAACCAAGCAGAAGCATTCTCAGAAACCTCTTTAAGATGTGTGCATTCAACTCGGAGAGATAAGCCTTCCTTTTGATAGAGCAGTTTTGAAACTGTGTTTTGGCAGAATCTGCAAGTGGATATTTGGAGCCCTTTCAGGCCTTCGTTGGAAACGGGAATATCTTCCCATAAAAACTAAACAGAAGAGTTCTGTGAAACTGCTTTGTGTAGTATGAATCCAATTCACAGAGTTGAACACTTCCTTTGAAAGAGCAGTTTTGAAACACTCTTTTTGTAGAATCTGCAAGTGTTCGTTTGGAGCGCTTTGAGGCCTATGGTGGAAAAGGAAATATCTTCACATATAAACCAAGCAGAAGCATTCTCAGAAACCTCTTTAAGATGTGTGCATTCAACTCGGAGAGATAAGCCTTCCTTTTGATAGAGCAGTTTTGAAACTGTGTTTTGGCAGAATCTGCAAGTGGTTACTTAGAGCCCTTTCAGGCCTTCCTTGCAAACGGGAATATCTTCCCATAAAAACAAAACAGAAACGTTCTGTGAAACTGCTTTGTGAAGTATGAATCCAACCCACAGAGTTGAACACTTCTTTTGAAAGAGCAGCTTTGAAACACTCTTTTTGTAGAATCTACATGTGTTCATTTGGAGCGCTTTGAGGCCTATGGTGGAAAAGGAAATATCGTCACATAATACCTAGACAGAAGCATTCTTTGAAACTTCTTTATGATGTGTGCATTCAACTCACAGAGTTGAACTTTCCTTTTCATGGAGCAGTTTCGAAAGAGTCTTTTTGCAGCATCTGCAAGTGGATATTTGGAGCTCTTTCAGGCCTTTGTTAGAAGCGGGAATATCTTCCCATAAAAACTGGACAGAAGCATTCTCACAAACTGCTTTGTGATGTGTGTGTTCAACTCACAGAGGTGAACCTTTCCTTTGCTAGAGCAGTTATGAAACACGCTTTTTGTAGAATCTGCAAGTGTTCATTTGGAGCGATTTGAGGCCTATGGTGGGAAAAGAAATATCTTCATATATAAACAAGGCAGAAGCATTCTCAGAAACCTCTTTATGATGTGTGCATTCAACTCAGAGAGATAAGCCTTCCTTTTGATAGAGCAGTTTTGCAACTGTGTTTTTGCAGAATCTGCAAGTGGATATTTGGAGCCCTTTCAGGCCTTCGTTGGAAACGGGAATATCTTCCCATAAAAACTAAACAGAAGCGTTCTGTGAAACTCCTTTGTGAAGTATGAATCCAACTCACAGAGTTGAACACTTCTTTTGAAAGAGCAGCTTTGAAACACTCTTTTTGTAGAATCTGCAAGTGTTCGTTTGGAGCGCTTTGAGGCCTATGGTGGAAAAGGAAATATCTTCACATATAAACCAGGCAGAAGCATTCTCAGAAACCTCTTTATGATGTGTGCATTCAACTCGGAGAGATAAGCCTTCCTTTTGATAGAGCAGTTTTGCAACTGTGTTTTTGCAGAATCTGCAAGTGGATATTTGGAGCCCTTTCAGGCCTTCGTTGGAAACGGGAATATCTTCCCATAAAAACTAAACAGAAGCGTTCTGTGAAACTCCTTTGTGAAGTATGAATCCAACTCACAGAGTTGAACACTTCTTTTGAAAGAGCAGCTTTGAAACACTCTTTTTGTAGAATCTGCAAGTGTTCATTTGGAGCGCTTTGAGGCCTATGGTGGAAAAGGAAATATCTTCACATAAAACCTAGACAGAAGCATTCTTTGAAACTTCTTTATGATGTGTGCATTCAATTCACAGAGTTGAACATTCCTTTTCATGGAGCAGTTTGGAAAGAGTCTTTTTGCAGCATCTGCAAGTGGATATTTGGAGCTCTTTCAGGCCTTTGTTAGAAGCGGGAATATCTTCCCATTAAAACTGGACAGAAGCATTCTCACAAACTGCTTTGTGATGTGTGTGTTCAACTCACAGAGGTGAACCTTTCCTTTGCTAGAGCAGTTATGAAACACTCTTTTTGTAGAATCTGCAAGTGTTCATTTGGAGCGCTTTGAGGCCTATGGTGGAAAAAGAAATATCTTCACATAAAACCTAGACAGAAGCATTCTTTGAAACTTCTTTATGATGTGTGCATTCAACTCACAGAGTTGAACCTTCTTTTTCATGGAGCAGTTTGGAAAGAATCTTTTTACAGCATCTGCAAGTGGATATTTGGAGCTCTTTCAGGCCTTTGTTAGAAGCGGGAATATCTTCCCATAAAAACTAAACCGAAGCATTCTCACAAACTGCTTTGTGATGTGTGTGTTCAACTCACAGAGGTGAACCTTTCCTTTGCTAGAGCAGTTATGAAACACTCTTTTTGTAGAATCTGCAAGTGTTCATTTGGAGCGCTTTGAGGCCTATGGTGGAAAAAGAAATATCTTCATATATAAACAAGGCAGAAGCATTCTCAGAAACCCCTTTATGATGTGTGCATTCAACTCAGAGAGATTAGCTTTCCTTTTGATAGAGCAGTTTTGAACCTGTGTTTTTGCAGAATCTGCAAGTGGATATTTGGAGCCCTTTCAGGCCTTCGTTGGAAACGGGAATATCTTCCCATAAAAACTAAACAGAAGAGTTCTGTGAAACTGCTTTGTGTAGTATGAATCCAACTCACAGAGTTGAACACTTCCTTTGAAAGAGCAGTTTTGAAACACTCTTTTTGTAGAATCTGCAAGTGTTCGTTTGGAGCGCTTTGAGGCCTATGGTGGAAAAGGAAATATCTTCACATATAAACCAGGCAGAAGCATTCTCAGAAACCTCTTTATGATGTGTGCATTCAACTCGGAGAGATAAGCCTTCCTTTTGATAGAGCAGTTTTGAAAGTGTGTTTTGGCAGAATCTGCAAGTGGATACTTAGAGCCCTTTCAGGCCTTCGTTGGAAACGGGAACTTCTTCCCATAAAAACGAAACAGAAACGTTCTGTGAAACTGCTTTGTGAAGTATGAATCCAACTCACAGAGTTGAACACTTCTTTTGAAAGAGCAGCTTTGAAACACTCTTTTTGTAGAATCTACATGTGTTCATTTGGAGCGCTTTGAGGCTTATGGTGGAAAAGGAAATATCGTCACATAATACCTAGACAGAAGCATTCTTTGAAACTTCTTTATGATGTGTGCATTCAACTCACAGAGTTGAACTTTCCTTTTCATGGAGCAGTTTGGAAAGAGTCTTTTTGCAGCATCCGCAAGTGGATATTTGGAGCTCTTTCAGGCCTTTGTTAGAAGCGGGAATATCTTCCCATTAAAACTGGACAGAAGCATTCTCACAAACTGCTTTGTGATGTGTGTGTTCAACTCACCGAGGTGAACCTTTCCTTTGCTAGAGCAGTTATGAAACACTCTTTTTGTAGAATCTGCAAGTGTTCATTTGGAGCGCTTTGAGGCCTATGGTGGAAAAGGAAATATCTTCACATAAAACATAGACAGAAGCATTCTTTGAAACTTCTTTATGATGGGTGCATTCAACTCACAGAGTTGAACCTTCTTTTTCATGGAGCAGTTTGGAAAGAGTCTTTTTGCAGCATCTGCAAGTGGATATTTGGAGCTCCTTCAGGCCTTTGCTAGAAGCGGGAATATCTTCCCATAAAAACTGGACAGAAGCATTCTCACAAACTGCTTTGAGATGTGTGTGTTCAACTCACAGAGGTGAACCTTTCCTTTGCTAGAGCAGTTATGAAACACTCTTTTTGTAGAATCTGCAAGTGTTCATTTGGAGCGATTTGAGGCCTATGGTGGAAAAAGAAATATCTTCATATATAAACAAGGCAGAAGCATTCTCAGAAAGCTCTTTATGATGTGTGCATTCAACTCAGAGAGATAAGCCTTCCTTTTGATAGAGCAGTTTTGAAACTGTATTTTTGCAGAATCTGCAAGTGGATATTTGGAGCCCTTTCAGGCCTTCGTTGGAAACGGGAATATCTTCCCATGAAAACTAAACAGAAGAGTTCTGTGAAACTGCTTTGTGTAGTATGAATCCAACTCACAGAGTTGAACACTTCCTTTGAAAGAGCAGTTTTCAAACACTCTTTTTGTAGAATCTGCAAGTGTTCGTTTGGAGCGCTTTGAGGCCTATGGTGGAAAAGGAAATATCTTCACATATAAACCAGGCAGAAGCATTCTCAGAAACCTCTTTATGATGTGTGCATTCAACTCGGAGAGATAAGCCTTCCTTTTGATAGAGCAGTTTTGAAACTGTGTTTTAGCAGAATCTGCAAGTGGATACTTAGAGACCTTTCAGGCCTTCGTTGCAAACGGGAATATCTTCCCATAAAAACGAAACAGAAACGTTCTGTGAAACTGCTTTGTGAAGTATGAATCCAACTCACAGAGTTGAACACTTCTTTTGAAAGAGCAGCTTTGAAACACTCTTTTTGTAGAATCTACATGTGTTCATTTGGAGCGCTTTGAGGCCTATGGTGGAAAAGGATATATCGTCACATAATACCTAGACAGAAGGATTCTTTGAAACTTCTTTATGATGTGTGCATTCAACTCACAGAGTTGAACTTTCCTTTTCATGGAGCAGTTTGGAAAGAGTCTTTTTGCAGCATCTGCATTAGGATATTTGGAGCTCTTTCAGGCCTTTGTTAGAAGCGGGAATATCTTCCCATAAAAACTGGACAGAAGCATTCTCACAAACTGCTTTGTGATGTGTGTGTTCAACTCACAGAGGTGAACCTTTCCTTTGCTAGAGCAGTTATGAAACACTCTTTTTGTAGAATCTGCAAGTGTTCATTTGGAGCGCTTTGAGGCCTATGGTGGAAAAAGAAATATCTTCACATAAAACCTAGACAGAAGCATTCTTTGAAACTTCTTTATGATGTGTGCATTGAACTCACAGAGTTGAACCTTCCTTATCATGGAGCAGTTTGGAAAGAGTCTTTTTGCAGCATCTGCAAGTGGATATTTGGAGCTCTTTCAGGCCTTTGTTAGAAGCGGGAATATCTTCCCATTAAAACTGGACAGAAGCATTCTCACAAACTGCTTTGTGATGTGTGTGTTCAACTCACAGAGGTGAACCTTTCCTTTGCTAGAGCAGTTATGAAACACTCTTTTTGTAGAATCTGCAAGTGTTCATTTGGAGCGCTTTGAGGCCTGTGGTGGAAAAAGAAATATCTTCACATAAAACCTAGACCAAAGCATTCTTTGAAACTTCTTTATGATGTGTGCATTCAACTCACAGAGTTGAACCTTCTTTTTCATGGAGGAGTTTGGAAAGAGTCTTTTTGCAGCATCTGCAAGTGGATATTTGGAGCTCTTTCAGGCCTTTGTTAGAAGCGGGAATATCTTCCCATAAAAACTAAACCGAAGCATTCTCACAAACTGCTTTGTGATGTGTGTGTTCAACTCACAGAGGTGAACCTTTCCTTTGCTAGAGCAGTTATGAAACACTCTTTTTGTAGAATCTGCAAGTGTTCATTTGGAGCGCTTTGAGGCCTATGGTGGAAAAAGAAATATCTTCATATATAAACAAGGCAGAAGCATTCTCAGAAACCCCTTTATGATGTGTGCATTCAACTAAGAGAGATAAGCCTTCCTTTTGATAGAGCAGTTTTGAACCTGTGTTTTTGCAGAATCTGCAAGTGGATATTTGGAGCCCTTTCAGGCCTTCGTTGGAAACGGGAATATCTTCCCATAAAAACTAAACAGAAGAGTTCTGTGAAACTGCTTTGTGTAGTATGAATCCAACTCACAGAGTTTAACACTTCCTTTGAAAGAGCAGTTTTGAAACACTCTTTTTGTAGAATCTGCAAGTGTTCGTTTGGAGCGCTTTGAGGCCTATGGTGGAAAAGGAAATATCTTCACATATAAACCAGGCAGAAGCATTCTCAGAAACCTCTTTATGATGTGTGCACTCAACTCGGAGAGATAAGCCTTCCTTTTGATAGAGCAGTTTTGAAAGTGTGTTTTGGCAGAATCTGCAAGTGGATACTTAGAGCCCTTTCAGGCCTTCGTTGCAAACGGGAATATCTTCCCATAAAAACGAAACAGAAACGTTCTGTGAAACTGCTTTGTGAAGTATGAATCCAACTCACAGAGTTGAACACTTCTTTTGTAAGAGCAGGTTTGAAACACTCTTTTTGTAGAATCTACATGTGTTCATTTGGAGCGCTTTGAGGCCTATGGTGGAAAAGGAAATATCGTCACATAATACCTAGACAGAAGCATTCTTTGAAACTTCTTTATGATGTGTGCATTCAACTCACAGAGTTGAACTTTCCTTTTCATGGAGCAGTTTGGAAAGAGTCTTTTTGCAGCATCTGCAATAGGATATTTGGAGCTCTTTCAGGCCTTTGTTAGAAGCGGGAATATCTTCCCATAAAAACTGGACAGAAGCATTCTCACAAACTGCTTTGTGATGTGTGTGTTCAACTCACAGAGGTGAACCTTTCCTTTGCTAGAGCAGTTATGAAACACTCTTTTTGTAGAATCTGCAAGTGTTCATTTGGAGCGATTTGAGGCCTATGGTTGAAAAAGAAATATCTTCACATAAAACCTAGACAGAAGCATTCTTTGAAACTTCTTTATGATGTGTGCATTCAACTCACAGAGTTGAACCTTCTTTTTCATGGAGCAGTTTGGAAAGAGTCTTTTTGCAGCATCTGCAAGTGGATATTTGGAGCTCTTTCAGGCCTTTGCTAGAAGCGGGAATATCTTCCCATAAAAACTGGACAGAAGCATTCTCACAAACTGCTTTGAGATGTGTGTGTTCAACTCACAGAGGTGAACCTTTCCTTTGCTAGAGCAGTTATGAAACACTCTTTTTGTAGAATCTGCAAGTGTTCATTTGGAGCGATTTGAGGCCTATGGTGGAAAAAGAAATATCTTCATATATAAACAAGGCAGAAGCATTCTCAGAAAGCTCTTTATGATGTGTGCATTCAACTCAGAGAGATAAGCCTTCCTTTTGATAGAGCAGTTTTGAAACTGTATTTTTGCAGAATCTGCAAGTGGATATTTGGAGCCCTTTCAGGCCTTCGTTGGAAACGGGAATATCTTCCCATGAAAACTAAACAGAAGAGTTCTGTGAAACTGCTTTGTGTAGTATGAATCCAACTCACAGAGTTGAACACTTCCTTTGAAAGAGCAGTTTTGAAACACTCTTTTTGTAGAATCTGCAAGTGTTCGTTTGGAGCGCTTTGAGGCCTATGGTGGAAAAGGAAATATCTTCACATATAAACCAGGCAGAAGCATTCTCAGAAACCTCTTTATGATGTGTGCATTCAACTCGGAGAGATAAGCCTTCCTTTTGATAGAGCAGTTTTGAAACTGTGTTTTAGCAGAATCTGCAAGTGGATACTTAGAGACCTTTCAGGCCTTCGTTGCAAACGGGAATATCTTCCCATAAAAACGAAACAGAAACGTTCTGTGAAACTGCTTTGTGAAGTATGAATCCAACTCACAGAGTTGAACACTTCTTTTGAAAGAGCAGCTTTGAAACACTCTTTTTGTAGAATCTACATGTGTTCATTTGGAGCGCTTTGAGGCCTATGGTGGAAAAGGATATATCGTCACATAATACCTAGACAGAAGGATTCTTTGAAACTTCTTTATGATGTTTGCATTCAACTCACAGAGTTGAACTTTCCTTTTCATGGAGCAGTTTGGAAAGAGTCTTTTTGCAGCATCTGCAATAGGATATTTGGAGCTCTTTCAGGCCTTTGTTAGAAGCGGGAATATCTTCCCATAAAAACTGGACAGAAGCATTCTCACAAACTGCTTTGTGATGTGTGTGTTCAACTCACAGAGGTGAACCTTTCCTTTGCTAGAGCAGTTATGAAACACTCTTTTTGTAGAATCTGCAAGTGTTCATTTGGAGCGCTTTGAGGCCTATGGTGGAAAAAGAAATATCTTCACATAAAACCTAGACAGAAGCATTCTTTGAAACTTCTTTATGATGTGTGCATTGAACTCACAGAGTTGAACCTTCCTTATCATGGACCAGTTTGGAAAGAGTCTTTTTGCAGCATCTGCAAGTGGATATTTGGAGCTCTTTCAGGCCTTTGTTAGAAGCGGGAATATCTTCCCATTAAAACTGGACAGAAGCATTCTCACAAACTGCTTTGTGATGTGTGTGTTCAACTCACAGAGGTGAACCTTTCCTTTGCTAGAGCAGTTATGAAACACTCTTTTTGTAGAATCTGCAAGTGTTCATTTGGAGCTCTTTGAGGCCTGTGGTGGAAAAAGAAATATCTTCACATAAAACCTAGACCGAAGCATTCTTTGAAACTTCTTTATGATGTGTGCATTCAACTCACAGAGTTGAACCTTCTTTTTCATGGAGGAGTTTGGAAAGAGTCTTTTTGCAGCATCTGCAAGTGGATATTTGGAGCTCTTTCAGGCCTTTGTTAGAAGCGGGAATATCTTCCCATAAAAACTAAACCGAAGCATTCTCACAAACTGCTTTGTGATGTGTGTGTTCAACTCACAGAGGTGAACCTTTCCTTTGCTAGAGCAGTTATGAAACACTCTTTTTGTAGAATCTGCAAGTGTTCATTTGGAGCGCTTTGAGGCCTATGGTGGAAAAAGAAATATCTTCATATATAAACAAGGCAGAAGCATTCTCAGAAACCCCTTTATGATGTGTGCATTCAACTAAGAGAGATAAGCCTTCCTTTTGATAGAGCAGTTTTGAACCTGTGTTTTTGCAGAATGTGCAAGTGGATATTTGGAGCCCTTTCAGGCCTTCGTTGGAAACGGGAATATCTTCCCATAAAAACTAAACAGAAGAGTTCTGTGAAACTGCTTTGTGTAGTATGAATCCAACTCACAGAGTTGAACACTTCCTTTGAAAGAGCAGTTTTGAAACACTCTTTTTGTAGAATCTGCAAGTGTTCGTTTGGAGCGCTTTGAGGCCTATGGTGGAAAAGGAAATATCTTCACATATAAACCAGGCAGAAGCATTCTCAGAAACCTCTTTATGATGTGTGCACTCAACTCGGAGAGATAAGCCTTCCTTTTGATAGAGCAGTTTTGAAAGTGTGTTTTGGCAGAATCTGCAAGTGGATACTTAGAGCCCTTTCAGGCCTTCGTTGCAAACGGGAATATCTTCCCATAAAAACGAAACAGAAACGTTCTGTGAAACTGCTTTGTGAAGTATGAATCCAACTCACAGAGTTGAACACTTCTTTTGTAAGAGCAGGTTTGAAACACTCTTTTTGTAGAATCTACATGTGTTCATTTGGAGCGCTTTGAGGCCTATGGTGGAAAAGGAAATATCGTCACATAATACCTAGACAGAAGCATTCTTTGAAACTTCTTTATGATGTGTGCATTCAACTCACAGAGTTGAACTTTCCTTTTCATGGAGCAGTTTGGAAAGAGTCTTTTTGCAGCATCTGCAAGTGGATATTTGGAGCTCTTTCAGGCCTTTGTTAGAAGCGGGAATATCTTCCCATTAAAACTGGACAGAAGCATTCTCACAAACTGCTTTGTGATGTGTGTGTTCAACTCACAGAGGTGAACCTTTCCTTTGCTAGAGCAGTTATGAAACACTCTTTTTGTAGAATCTGCAAGTGTTCATTTGGAGCGATTTGAGGCCTATGGTTGAAAAAGAAATATCTTCACATAAAACCTAGACAGAAGCATTCTTTGAAACTTCTTTATGATGTGTGCATTCAACTCACAGAGTTGAACCTTCTTTTTCATGGAGCAGTTTGGAAAGAGTCTTTTTGCAGCATCTGCAAGTGGATATTTGGAGCTCTTTCAGGCCTTTGCTAGAAGCGGGAATATCTTCCCATAAAAACTGGACAGAAGCATTCTCACAAACTGCTTTGAGATGTGTGTGTTCAACTCACAGAGGTGAACCTTTCCTTTGCTAGAGCAGTTATGAAACACTCTTTTTGTAGAATCTGCAAGTGTTCATTTGGAGCGATTTGAGGCCTATGGTGGAAAAAGAAATATCTTCATATATAAACAAGGCAGAAGCATTCTCAGAAAGCTCTTTATGATGTGTGCATTCAACTCAGAGAGATAAGCCTTCCTTTTGATAGAGCAGTTTTGAAACTGTATTTTTGCAGAATCTGCAAGTGGATATTTGGAGCCCTTTCAGGCCTTCGTTGGAAACGGGAATATCTTCCCATAAAAACTAAACAGAAGAGTTCTGTGAAACTGCTTTGTGTAGTATGAATCCAACTCACAGAGTTGAAGACTTCCTTTGAAAGAGCAGTTTTGAAACACTCTTTTTGTAGAATCTGCAAGTGTTCGTTTGGAGCGCTTTGAGGCCTATGGTGGAAAAGGAAATATCTTCACATATAAACCAGGCAGAAGCATTCTCAGAAACCTCTTTATGATGTGTGCATTCAACTCGGAGAGATAAGCCATCCTTTTGATAGAGCAGTTTTGAAACTGTGTTTTGGCAGAATCTGCAAGTGGATACTTAGAGCCATTTCAGGCCTTCGTTGCAAACGGGAATATCTTCCGATAAAAACGAAACAGAAACGTTCTATGAAACTGCTTTGTGAAGTATGAATCCAACTCACAGAGTTGAACACTTCTTTTGAAAGCGCAGCTTTTAAACACTCTTTTTGTAGAATCTACATGTGTTCATTTGGAGCGCTTTGAGGCCTATGGTGGAAAAGGAAATATCGTCACATAATACCTAGACAGAAGCATTCTTTGAAACTTGTTTATGATGTGTGCATTCAACTCACAGAGTTGAACTTTCCTTTTCATGGAGCAGTTTGGAAAGAGTATTTTTGCAGCATCTGCAAGTGGATATTTGGAGCTCTTTCAGGCCTTTGTTAGAAGCGGGAATATCTTCCCATAAAAACTGGACAGAAGCATTCTCACAAACTGCTTTGTGATGTGTGTGTTCAACTCACAGAGGTGAACCTTTCCTTTGCTAGAGCAGTTATGAAACACTCTTTCTGTAGAATCTGCAAGTGTTCATTTGGAGCGCTTTGAGGCCTATGGTGGAAAAAGAAATATCTTCATATATAAACAAGGCAGAAGCATTCTCAGAAAGGTCTTTATGATGTGTGCATTCAACTCAGAGAGATAAGCCTTCCTTTTGATAGAGCAGTTTTGAAACTGTGTTTTTGCAGAATCTGCAAGTGGATATTTGGAGCCCTTTCAGGCCTTCGTTGGAAACGGGAATATCTTCCATTAAAAACTAAACAGAAGAGTTCTGTGAAACTGCTTTGTGTAGTATGAATCCAACTCACAGAGTTGAACACTTCCTTTCAAAGAGCAGTTTTGAAACACTCTTTTTGTAGAATCTGCAAGTGTTCGTTTGGAGCCCTTTGAGGCCTATGGTGGAAAAGGAAATATCTTCACATATAATCCAGGCAGAAGCATTCTCAGAAACCTCTTTATGATGTGTGCATTCAACTCGGAGAGATAAGCCTTCCTTTTGATAGAGCAGTTTTGCAACTGTGTTTTTGCAGAATCTGCAAGTGTATATTTGGAGCCCTTTCAGGCCTTCGTTGGAAACGGGAATATCTTCCCATAAAAACTAAACAGAAGCGTTCTGTGAAACTCCTTTGTGAAGTATGAATCCAACTCACAGAGTTGAACACTTCTTTTGAAAGAGCAGCTTTGAAACACTCTTTTTGTAGAATCTGCAAGTGTTCATTTGGAGCGCTTTGAGGCCTATGGTGGAAAAGGAAATATCTTCACATAAAACCTAGACAGAAGCATTCTTTGAAACTTCTTTATGATGTGTGCATTCAACTCACAGAGTTGAACATTCCTTTTCATGGAGCAGTTTGGAAAGAGTCTTTTTGCAGCCTCTGCAAGTGGATATTTTGAGCTCTTTCAGGCCTTTGTTAGAAGCGGGAATATCTTCCCATTAAAACTGGACAGAAGCATTCTCACAAACTGCTTTGTGATGTGTGTGTTCAACTCACGGAGGTGAACCTTTCCTTTGCTAGAGCAGTTATGAAACACTCTTTTTGTAGAATCTGCAAGTGTTCATTTGGAGCGCTTTGAGGCCTATGGTGGAAAAGGAAATATCGTCACATAATACCTAGACAGAAGCATTCTTTGAAACTTCTTTATGATGTGTGCATTCAACTCACAGAGTTGAACTTTCCTTTTCATGGAGCAGTTTGGAAAGAGTCTTTTTGCAGCATCTGCAAGTGGATATTTGGAGCTCTTTCAGGCCTTTGTTAGAAGCGGGAATATCTTCCCATAAAAACTGGACAGAAGCATTCTCACAAACTGCTTTGTGATGTGTGTGTTCAACTCACAGAGGTGAACCTTTCCTTTGCTAGAGCAGTTATGAAACACGCTTTTTGTAGAATCTGCATGTGTTCATTTGGAGCGATTTGAGGCCTATGGTGGGAAAAGAAATATCTTCATATATAAACAAGGCAGAAGCATTCTCAGAAACCTCTTTATGATGTGTGCATTCAACTCAGAGAGATAAGCCTTCCTTTTGATAGAGCAGTTTTGCAACTGTGTTTTTGCAGAATCTGCAAGTGGATATTTGGAGCCCTTTCAGGCCTTCGTTGGAAACGGGAATATCTTCCCATAAAAACTAAACAGAAGCGTTCTGTGAAACTCCTTTGTGAAGTGTGAATCCAACTCACAGAGTTGAACACTTCTTTTGAAAGAGCAGCTTTGAAACACTCTTTTTGTAGAATCTGCAAGTGTTCGTTTGGAGCGCTTTGAGGCCTATGGTGGAAAAGGAAATATCTTCACATATAAACCAGGCAGAAGCATTCTCAGAAACCTCTTTATGATGTGTGCATTCAACTCGGAGAGATAAGCCTTCCTTTTGATAGAGCAGTTTTGCAACTGTGTTTTTGCAGAATCTGCAAGTGGATATTTGGAGCCCTTTCAGGCCTTCGTTGGAAACGGGAATATCTTCCCATAAAAACTAAACAGAAGCGTTCTGTGAAACTCCTTTGTGAAGTATGAATCCAACTCACAGAGTTGAACACTTCTTTTGAAAGAGCAGCTTTGAAACACTCTTTTTGTAGAATCTGCAAGTGTTCATTTGGAGCGCTTTGAGGCCTATGGTGGAAAAGGAAATATCTTCACATAAAACCTAGACAGAAGCATTCTTTGAAACTTCTTTATGATGTGTGCATTCAACTCACAGAGTTGAACATTCCTTTTCATGGAGCAGTTTGGAAAGAGTCTTTTTGCAGCATCTGCAAGTGGATATTTGGAGCTCTTTCAGGCCTTTGTTAGAAGCGGGAATATCTTCCCATTAAAACTGGACAGAAGCATTCTCACAAACTGCTTTGTGATGTGTGTGTTCAACTCACAGAGGTGAACCTTTCCTTTGCTAGAGCAGTTATGAAACACTCTTTTTGTAGAATCTGCAAGTGTTCATTTGGAGCGCTTTGAGGCCTATGGTGGAAAAAGAAATATCTTCACATAAAACCTAGACAGAAGCATTCTTTGAAACTTCTTTATGATGTGTGCATTCAACTCACAGAGTTGAACCTTCTTTTTCATGGAGCAGTTTGGAAAGAATCTTTTTACAGCATCTGCAAGTGGATATTTGGAGCTCTTTCAGGCCTTTGTTAGAAGCGGGAATATCTTCCCATAAAAACTAAACCGAAGCATTCTCACAAACTGCTTTGTGATGTGTGTGTTCAACTCACAGAGGTGAACCTTTCCTTTGCTAGAGCAGTTATGAAACACTCTTTTTGTAGAATCTGCAAGTGTTCATTTGGAGCGCTTTGAGGCCTATGGTGGAAAAAGAAATATCTTCATATATAAACAAGGCAGAAGCATTCTCAGAAACCCCTTTATGATGTGTGCATTCAACTCAGAGAGATTAGCTTTCCTTTTGATAGAGCAGTTTTGAACCTGTGTTTTTGCAGAATCTGCAAGTGGATATTTGGAGCCCTTTCAGGCCTTCGTTGGAAACGGGAATATCTTCCCATGAAAACTAAACAGAAGAGTTCTGTGAAACTGCTTTGTGTAGTATGAATCCAACTCACAGAGTTGAACACTTCCTTTGAAAGAGCAGTTTTGAAACACTCTTTTTGTAGAATCTGCAAGTGTTCGTTTGGAGCGCTTTGAGGCCTATGGTGGAAAAGGAAATATCTTCACATATAAACCAGGCAGAAGCATTCTCAGAAACCTCTTTATGATGTGTGCATTCAACTCGGAGAGATAAGCCTTCCTTTTGATAGAGCAGTTTTGAAAGTGTGTTTTGGCAGAATCTGCAAGTGGATACTTAGAGCCCTTTCAGGCCTTCGTTGGAAACGGGAACTTCTTCCCATAAAAACGAAACAGAAACGTTCTGTGAAACTGCTTTGTGAAGTATGAATCCAACTCACAGAGTTGAACACTTCTTTTGAAAGAGCAGCTTTGAAACACTCTTTTTGTAGAATCTACATGTGTTCATTTGGAGCGCTTTGAGGCTTATGGTGGAAAAGGAAATATCGTCACATAATACCTAGACAGAAGCATTCTTTGAAACTTCTTTATGATGTGTGCATTCAACTCACAGAGTTGAACTTTCCTTTTCATGGAGCAGTTTGGAAAGAGTCTTTTTGCAGCATCTGCAAGTGGATATTTGGAGCTCTTTCAGGCCTTTGTTAGAAGCGGGAATATCTTCCCATTAAAACTGGACAGAAGCATTCTCACAAACTGCTTTGTGATGTGTGTGTTCAACTCACCGAGGTGAACCTTTCCTTTGCTAGAGCAGTTATGAAACACTCTTTTTGTAGAATCTGCAAGTGTTCATTTGGAGCGCTTTGAGGCCTATGGTGGAAAAGGAAATATCTTCACATAAAACATAGACAGAAGCATTCTTTGAAACTTCTTTATGATGGGTGCATTCAACTCACAGAGTTGAACCTTCTTTTTCATGGAGCAGTTTGGAAAGAGTCTTTTTGCAGCATCTGCAAGTGGATATTTGGAGCTCCTTCAGGCCTTTGCTAGAAGCGGGAATATCTTCCCATAAAAACTGGACAGAAGCATTCTCACAAACTGCTTTGAGATGTGTGTGTTCAACTCACAGAGGTGAACCTTTCCTTTGCTAGAGCAGTTATGAAACACTCTTTTTGTAGAATCTGCAAGTGTTCATTTGGAGCGATTTGAGGCCTATGGTGGAAAAAGAAATATCTTCATATATAAACAAGGCAGAAGCATTCTCAGAAAGCTCTTTATGATGTGTGCATTCAACTCAGAGAGATAAGCCTTCCTTTTGATAGAGCAGTTTTGAAACTGTATTTTTGCAGAATCTGCAAGTGGATATTTGGAGCCCTTTCAGGCCTTCGTTGGAAACGGGAATATCTTCCCATGAAAACTAAACAGAAGAGTTCTGTGAAACTGCTTTGTGTAGTATGAATCCAACTCACAGAGTTGAACACTTCCTTTGAAAGAGCAGTTTTGAAACACTCTTTTTGTAGAATCTGCAAGTGTTCGTTTGGAGCGCTTTGAGGCCTATGGTGGAAAAGGAAATATCTTCACATATAAACCAGGCAGAAGCATTCTCAGAAACCTCTTTATGATGTGTGCATTCAACTCGGAGAGATAAGCCTTCCTTTTGATAGAGCAGTTTTGAAACTGTGTTTTAGCAGAATCTGCAAGTGGATACTTAGAGACCTTTCAGGCCTTCGTTGCAAACGGGAATATCTTCCCATAAAAACGAAACAGAAACGTTCTGTGAAACTGCTTTGTGAAGTATGAATCCAACTCACAGAGTTGAACACTTCTTTTGAAAGAGCAGCTTTGAAACACTCTTTTTGTAGAATCTACATGTGTTCATTTGGAGCGCTTTGAGGCCTATGCTGGAAAAGGATATATCGTCACATAATACCTAGACAGAAGGATTCTTTGAAACTTCTTTATGATGTGTGCATTCAACTCACAGAGTTGAACTTTCCTTTTCATGGAGCAGTTTGGAAAGAGTCTTTTTGCAGCATCTGCATTAGGATATTTGGAGCTCTTTCAGGCCTTTGTTAGAAGCGGGAATATCTTCCCATAAAAACTGGACAGAAGCATTCTCACAAACTGCTTTGTGATGTGTGTGTTCAACTCACAGAGGTGAACCTTTCCTTTGCTAGAGCAGTTATGAAACACTCTTTTTGTAGAATCTGCAAGTGTTCATTTGGAGCGCTTTGAGGCCAATGGTGGAAAAAGAAATATCTTCACATAAAACCTAGACAGAAGCATTCTTTGAAACTTCTTTATGATGTGTGCATTGAACTCACAGAGTTGAACCTTCCTTATCATGGAGCAGTTTGGAAAGAGTCTTTTTGCAGCATCTGCAAGTGGATATTTGGAGCTCTTTCAGGCCTTTGTTAGAAGCGGGAATATCTTCCCATTAAAACTGGACAGAAGCATTCTCACAAACTGCTTTGTGATGTGTGTGTTCAACTCACAGAGGTGAACCTTTCCTTTGCTAGAGCAGTTATGAAACACTCTTTTTGTAGAATCTGCAAGTGTTCATTTGGAGCGCTTTGAGGCCTGTGGTGGAAAAAGAAATATCTTCACATAAAACCTAGACCGAAGCATTCTTTGAAACTTCTTTATGATGTGTGCATTCAACTCACAGAGTTGAACCTTCTTTTTCATGGAGGAGTTTGGAAAGAGTCTTTTTGCAGCATCTGCAAGTGGATATTTGGAGCTCTTTCAGGCCTTTGTTAGAAGCGGGAATATCTTCCCATAAAAACTAAACCGAAGCATTCTCACAAACTGCTTTGTGATGTGTGTGTTCAACTCACAGAGGTGAACCTTTCCTTTGCTAGAGCAGTTATGAAACACTCTTTTTGTAGAATCTGCAAGTGTTCATTTGGAGCGCTTTGAGGCCTATGGTGGAAAAAGAAATATCTTCATATATAAACAAGGCAGAAGCATTCTCAGAAACCCCTTTATGATGTGTGCATTCAACTAAGAGAGATAAGCCTTCCTTTTGATAGAGCAGTTTTGAACCTGTGTTTTTGCAGAATGTGCAAGTGGATATTTGGAGCCCTTTCAGGCCTTCGTTGGAAACGGGAATATCTTCCCATAAAAACTAAACAGAAGAGTTCTGTGAAACTGCTTTGTGTAGTATGAATCCAACTCACAGAGTTGAACACTTCCTTTGAAAGAGCAGTTTTGAAACACTCTTTTTGTAGAATCTGCAAGTGTTCGTTTGGAGCGCTTTGAGGCCTATGGTGGAAAAGGAAATATCTTCACATATAAACCAGGCAGAAGCATTCTCAGAAACCTCTTTATGATGTGTGCACTCAACTCGGAGAGATAAGCCTTCCTTTTGATAGAGCAGTTTTGAAAGTGTGTTTTGGCAGAATCTGCAAGTGGATACTTAGAGCCCTTTCAGGCCTTCGTTGCAAACGGGAATATCTTCCCATAAAAACGAAACAGAAACGTTCTGTGAAACTGCTTTGTGAAGTATGAATCCAACTCACAGAGTTGAACACTTCTTTTGTAAGAGCAGGTTTGAAACACTCTTTTTGTAGAATCTACATGTGTTCATTTGGAGCGCTTTGAGGCCTATGGTGGAAAAGGAAATATCGTCACATAATACCTAGACAGAAGCATTCTTTGAAACTTCTTTATGATGTGTGCATTCAACTCACAGAGTTGAACTTTCCTTTTCATGGAGCAGTTTGGAAAGAGTCTTTTTGCAGCATCTGCAATAGGATATTTGGAGCTCTTTCAGGCCTTTGTTAGAAGCGGGAATATCTTCCCATAAAAACTGGACAGAAGCATTCTCACAAACTGCTTTGTGATGTGTGTGTTCAACTCACAGAGGTGAACCTTTCCTTTGCTAGAGCAGTTATGAAACACTCTTTTTGTAGAATCTGCAAGTGTTCATTTGGAGCGATTTGAGGCCTATGGTTGAAAAAGAAATATCTTCACATAAAACCTAGACAGAAGCATTCTTTGAAACTTCTTTATGATGTGTGCATTCAACTCACAGAGTTGAACCTTCTTTTTCATGGAGCAGTTTGGAAAGAGTCTTTTTGCAGCATCTGCAAGTGGATATTTGGAGCTCTTTCAGGCCTTTGCTAGAAGCGGGAATATCTTCCCATAAAAACTGGACAGAAGCATTCTCACAAACTGCTTTGAGATGTGTGTGTTCAACTCACAGAGGTGAACCTTTCCTTTGCTAGAGCAGTTATGAAACACTCTTTTTGTAGAATCTGCAAGTGTTCATTTGGAGCGATTTGAGGCCTATGGTAGAAAAAGAAATATCTTCACATAAAACCTAGACAGAAGCATTCTTTGAAACTTCTTTATGATGTGTGCATTCAACTCACAGAGTTGAACCTTCTTTTTCATGGAGCAGTTTGGAAAGAGTCTTTTTGCAGCATCTGCAAGTGGATATTTGGAGCTCTTTCAGGCCTTTGCTAGAAGCGGGAATATCTTCCCATAAAAACTGGACAGAAGCATTCTCACAAACTGCTTTGAGATGTGTGTGTTCAACTCACAGAGGTGAACCTTTCCTTTGCTAGAGCAGTTATGAAACACTCTTTTTGTAGAATCTGCAAGTGTTCATTTGGAGCGATTTGAGGCCTATGGTGGAAAAAGAAATATCTTCATATATAAACAAGGCAGAAGCATTCTCAGAAAGCTCTTTATGATGTGTGCATTCAACTCAGAGAGATAAGCCTTCCTTTTGATAGAGCAGTTTTGAAACTGTATTTTTGCAGAATCTGCAAGTGGATATTTGGAGCCCTTTCAGGCCTTCGTTGGAAACGGGAATATCTTCCCATAAAAACTAAACAGAAGAGTTCTGTGAAACTGCTTTGTGTAGTATGAATCCAACTCACAGAGTTGAAGACTTCCTTTGAAAGAGCAGTTTTGAAACACTCTTTTTGTAGAATCTGCAAGTGTTCGTTTGGAGCGCTTTGAGGCCTATGGTGGAAAAGGAAATATCTTCACATATAAACCAGGCAGAAGCATTCTCAGAAACCTCTTTATGATGTGTGCATTCAACTCGGAGAGATAAGCCATCCTTTTGATAGAGCAGTTTTGAAACTGTGTTTTGGCAGAATCTGCAAGTGGATACTTAGAGCCATTTCAGGCCTTCGTTGCAAACGGGAATATCTTCCGATAAAAACGAAACAGAAACGTTTTGTGAAACTGCTTTGTGAAGTATGAATCCAAATCACAGAGTTGAACACTTCTTTTGAAAGCGCAGCTTTTAAACACTCTTTTTGTAGAATCTACATGTGTTCATTTGGAGCGCTTTGAGGCCTATGGTGGAAAAGGAAATATCGTCACATAATACCTAGACAGAAGCATTCTTTGAAACTTGTTTATGATGTGTGCATTCAACTCACAGAGTTGAACTTTCCTTTTCATGGAGCAGTTTGGAAAGAGTATTTTTGCAGCATCTGCAAGTGGATATTTGGAGCTCTTTCAGGCCTTTGTTAGAAGCGGGAATATCTTCCCATAAAAACTGGACAGAAGCATTCTCACAAACTGCTTTGTGATGTGTGTGTTCAACTCACAGAGGTGAACCTTTCCTTTGCTAGAGCAGTTATGAAACACTCTTTCTGTAGAATCTGCAAGTGTTCATTTGGAGCGCTTTGAGGCCTATGGTGGAAAAAGAAATATCTTCATATATAAACAAGGCAGAAGCATTCTCAGAAAGCTCTTTATGATGTGTGCATTCAACTCAGAGAGATAAGCCTTCCTTTTGATAGAGCAGTTTTGAAACTGTGTTTTTGCAGAATCTGCAAGTGGATATTTGGAGCCCTTTCAGGCCTTCGTTGGAAACGGGAATATCTTCCCATAAAAACTAAACAGAAGAGTTCTGTGAAACTGCTTTGTGTAGTATGAATCCAACTCACAGAGTTGAACACTTCCTTTCAAAGAGCAGTTTTGAAACACTCTTTTTGTAGAATCTGCAAGTGTTCGTTTGGAGCCCTTTGAGGCCTATGGTGGAAAAGGAAATATCTTCACATATAATCCAGGCAGAAGCATTCTCAGAAACCTCTTTATGATGTGTGCATTCAACTCGGAGAGATAAGCCTTCCTTTTGATAGAGCAGTTTTGCAACTGTGTTTTTGCAGAATCTGCAAGTGTATATTTGGAGCCCTTTCAGGCCTTCGTTGGAAACGGGAATATCCTCCCATAAAAACTAAACAGAAGCGTTCTGTGAAACTCCTTTGTGAAGTATGAATCCAACTCACAGAGTTGAACACTTCTTTTGAAAGAGCAGCTTTGAAACACTCTTTTTGTAGAATCTGCAAGTGTTCATTTGGAGCGCTTTGAGGCCTATGGTGGAAAAGGAAATATCTTCACATAAAACCTAGACAGAAGCATTCTTTGAAACTTCTTTATGATGTGTGCATTCAACTCACAGAGTTGAACATTACTTTTCATGGAGCAGTTTGGAAAGAGTCTTTTTGCAGCATCTGCAAGTGGATATTTTGAGCTCTTTCAGGCCTTTGTTAGAAGCGGGAATATCTTCCCATTAAAACTGGACAGAAGCATTCTCACAAACTGCTTTGTGATGTGTGTGTTCAACTCACGGAGGTGAACCTTTCCTTTGCTAGAGCAGTTATGAAACACTCTTTTTGTAGAATCTGCAAGTGTTCATTTGGAGCGCTTTGAGGCCTATGGTGGAAAAGGAAATATCGTCACATAATACCTAGACAGAAGCATTCTTTGAAACTTCTTTATGATGTGTGCATTCAACTCACAGAGTTGAACTTTCCTTTTCATGGAGCAGTTTGGAAAGAGTCTTTTTGCAGCATCTGCAAGTGGATATTTGGAGCTCTTTCAGGCCTTTGTTAGAAGCGGGAATATCTTCCCATAAAAACTGGACAGAAGCATTCTCACAAACTGCTTTGTGATGTGTGTGTTCAACTCACAGAGGTGAACCTTTCCTTTGCTAGAGCAGTTATGAAACACGCTTTTTGTAGAATCTGCAAGTGTTCATTTGGAGCGATTTGAGGCCTATGGTGGGAAAAGAAATATCTTCATATATAAACAAGGCAGAAGCATTCTCAGAAACCTCTTTATGATGTGTGCATTCAACTCACAGAGTTGAACATTCCTTTTCATGGAGCAGCTTGGAAAGAGTCTTTTTGCAGCATCTGCAAGTGGATATTTGGAGCTCTTTCAGGCCTTTGTTAGAAGCGGGAATATCTTCCCATTAAAACTGGACAGAAGCATTCTCAAAAACTGCTTTGTGATGTGTGTGTTCAACTCACAGAGGTGAACCTTTCCTTTGCTAGAGCAGTTATGAAACACTCTTTTTGTAGAATCTGCAAGTGTTCATTTGGAGCGCTTTGAGGCCTATGGTGGAAAAAGAAATATCTTAACATAAAACCTAGACAGAAGCATTCTTTGAAACTTCTTTATGATGTGTGCATTCAACTCACAGAGTTGAACCTTCTTTTTCATGGAGCAGTTTGGAAAGAATCTTTTTACAGCATCTGCAAGTGGATATTTGGAGCTCTTTCAGGCCTTTGTTAGAAGCGGGAATATCTTCCCATAAAAACTAAACCGAAGCATTCTCACAAACTGCTTTGTGATGTGTGTGTTCAACTCACAGAGGTGAACCTTTCCTTTGCTAGAGCAGTTATGAAACACTCTTTTTGTAGAATCTGCAAGTGTTCATTTGGAGCGCTTTGAGGCCTATGGTGGAAAAAGAAATATCTTCATATATAAACAAGGCAGAAGCATTCTCAGAAACCCCTTTATGATGTGTGCATTCAACTCAGAGAGATTAGCTTTCCTTTTGATAGAGCAGTTTTGAACCTGTGTTTTTGCAGAATCTGCAAGTGGATATTTGGAGCCCTTTCAGGCCTTCGTTGGAAACGGGAATATCTTCCCATAAAAACTAAACAGAAGAGTTCTGTGAAACTGCTTTGTGTAGTATGAATCCAACTCACAGAGTTGAACACTTCCTTTGAAAGAGCAGTTTTGAAACACTCTTTTTGTCGAATCTGCAAGTGTTCGTTTGGAGCGCTTTGAGGCCTATGGTGGAAAAGGAAATATCTTCACATATAAACCAGGCAGAAGCATTCTCAGAAACCTCTTTATGATGTGTGCATTCAACTCGGAGAGATAAGCCTTCCTTTTGATAGAGCAGTTTTGAAAGTGTGTTTTGGCAGAATCTGCAAGTGGATACTTAGAGCCCTTTCAGGCCTTCGTTGGAAACGGGAACTTCTTCCCATAAAAACGAAACAGAAACGTTCTGTGAAACTGCTTTGTGAAGTATGAATCCAACTCACAGAGTTGAACACTTCTTTTGAAAGAGCAGCTTTGAAACACTCTTTTTGTAGAATCTACATGTGTTCCTTTGGAGCGCTTTGAGGCTTATGGTGGAAAAGGAAATATCGTCACATAATACCTAGACAGAAGCATTCTTTGAAACTTCTTTATGATGTGTGCATTCAACTCACAGAGTTGAACTTTCCTTTTCATGGAGCAGTTTGGAAAGAGTCTTTTTGCAGCATCTGCAAGTGGATATTTGGAGCTCTTTCAGGCCTTTGTTAGAAGCGGGAATATCTTCCCATAAAAACTGGACAGAAGCATTCTCACAAACTGCTTTGTGATGTGTGTGTTCAACTAACAGAGGTGAACCTTTCCTTTGCTAGAGCAGTTATGAAACACGCTTTTTGTAGAATCTGCAAGTGTTCATTTGGAGCGATTTGGGGCCTATGGTGGGAAAAGAAATATCTTCATATATAAACAAGGCAGAAGCATTCTCAGAAACCTCTTTATGATGTGTGCATTCAACTCAGAGAGATAAGCCTTCCTTTTGATAGAGCAGTTTTGCAACTGTGTTTTTGCAGAATCTGCAAGTGGATATTTGGAGCCCTTTCAGGCCTTCGTTGGAAACGGGAATATCTTCCCATAAAAACTAAACAGAAGCGTTCTGTGAAACTCCTTTGTGAAGTATGAATCCAACTCACAGAGTTGAACACTTCTTTTGAAAGAGCAGCTTTGAAACACTCTTTTTGTAGAATCTGCAAGTGTTCGTTTGGAGCGCTTTGAGGCCTATGGTGGAAAAGGAAATATCTTCACATATAAACCAGGCAGAAGCATTCTCAGAAACCTCTTTATGATGTGTGCATTCAACTCGGAGAGATAAGCCTTCCTTTTGATAGAGCAGTTTTGCAACTGTGTTTTTGCAGAATCTGCAAGTGGATATTTGGAGCCCTTTCAGGCCTTCGTTGGAAACGGGAATATCTTCCCATAAAAACTAAACAGAAGCGTTCTGTGAAACTCCTTTGTGAAGTATGAATCCAACTCACAGAGTTGAACACTTCTTTTGAAAGAGCAGCTTTGAAACACTCTTTTTGTAGAATCTGCAAGTGTTCATTTGGAGCGCTTTGAGGCCTATGGTGGAAAAGGAAATATCTTCACATAAAACCTAGACAGAAGCATTCTTTGAAACTTCTTTATGATGTGTGCATTCAACTCACAGAGTTGAACATTCCTTTTCATGGAGCAGTTTGGAAAGAGTCTTTTTGCAGCATCTGCAAGTGGATATTTGGAGCTCTTTCAGGCCTTTGTTAGAAGCGGGAATATCTTCCCATTAAAACTGGACAGAAGCATTCTCAAAAACTGCTTTGTGATGTGTGTGTTCAACTCACAGAGGTGAACCTTTCCTTTGCTAGAGCAGTTATGAAACACTCTTTTTGTAGAATCTGCAAGTGTTCATTTGGAGCGCTTTGAGGCCTATGGTGGAAAAAGAAATATCTTCACATAAAACCTAGACAGAAGCATTCTTTGAAACTTCTTTATGATGTGTGCATTGAACTCACAGAGTTGAACCTTCTTTTTCATGGAGCAGTTTGGAAAGAATCTTTTTACAGCATCTGCAAGTGGATATTTGGAGCTCTTTCAGGCCTTTGTTAGAAGCGGGAATATCTTCCCATAAAAACTAAACCGAAGCATTCTCACAAACTGCTTTGTGATGTGTGTGTTCAACTCACAGAGGTGAACCTTTCCTTTGCTAGAGCAGTTATGAAACACTCTTTTTGTAGAATCTGCAAGTGTTCATTTGGAGCGCTTTGAGGCCTATGGTGGAAAAAGAAATATCTTCATATATAAACAAGGCAGAAGCATTCTCAGAAACCCCTTTATGATGTGTGCATTCAACTCAGAGAGATTAGCTTTCCTTTTGATAGAGCAGTTTTGAACCTGTGTTTTTGCAGAATCTGCAAGTGGATATTTGGAGCCCTTTCAGGCCTTCGTTGGAAACGGGAACATCTTCCCATAAAAACTAAACAGAAGAGTTCTGTGAAACTGCTTTGTGTAGTATGAATCCAACTCACAGAGTTGAACACTTCCTTTGAAAGAGCAGTTTTGAAACACTCTTTTTGTCGAATCTGCAAGTGTTCGTTTGGAGCGCTTTGAGGCCTATGGTGGAAAAGGAAATATCTTCACATATAAACCAGGCAGAAGCATTCTCAGAAACCTCTTTATGATGTGTGCATTCAACTCGGAGAGATAAGCCGTCCTTTTGATAGAGCAGTTTTGAAAGTGTGTTTTGGCAGAATCTGCAAGTGGATACTTAGAGCCCTTTCAGGCCTTCGTTGGAAACGGGAACTTCTTCCCATAAAAACGAAACAGAAACGTTCTGTGAAACTGCTTTGTGAAGTATGAATCCAACTCACAGAGTTGAACACTTCTTTTGAAAGAGCAGCTTTGAAACACTCTTTTTGTAGAATCTACATGTGTTCCTTTGGAGCGCTTTGAGGCTTATGGTGGAAAAGGAAATATCGTCACATAATACCTAGACAGAAGCATTCTTTGAAACTTCTTTATGATGTGTGCATTCAACTCACAGAGTTGAACTTTCCTTTTCATGGAGCAGTTTGGAAAGAGTCTTTTTGCAGCATCTGCAAGTGGATATTTGGAGCTCTTTCAGGCCTTTGTTAGAAGCGGGAATATCTTCCCATTAAAACTGGACAGAAGCATTCTCACAAACTGCTTTGTGATGTGTGTGTTCAACTCACCGAGGTGAACCTTTCCTTTGCTAGAGCAGTTATGAAACACTCTTTTTGTAGAATCTGCAAGTGTTCATTTGGAGCGCTTTGAGGCCTATGGTGGAAAAGGAAATATCTTCACATAAAACCTAGACAGAAGCATTCTTTGAAACTTCTTTATGATGGGTGCATTCAACTCACAGAGTTGAACCTTCTTTTTCATGGAGCAGTTTGGAAAGAGTCTTTTTGCAGCATCTGCAAGTGGATATTTGGAGCTCTTTCAGGCCTTTGCTAGAAGCGGGAATATCTTCCCATAAAAACTGGACAGAAGCATTCTCACAAACTGCTTTGAGATGTGTGTGTTCAACTCACAGAGGTGAACCTTTCCTTTGCTAGAGCAGTTATGAAACACTCTTTTTGTAGAATCTGCAAGTGTTCATTTGGAGCGATTTGAGGCCTATGGTGGAAAAAGAAATATCTTCATATATAAACAAGGCAGAAGAATTCTCAGAAAGCTCTTTATGATGTGTGCATTCAACTCAGAGAGATAAGCCTTCCTTTTGATAGAGCAGTTTTGAAACTGTATTTTTGCAGAATCTGCAAGTGGATATTTGGAGCCCTTTCAGGCCTTCGTTGGAAACGGGAATATCTTCCCATGAAAACTAAACAGAAGAGTTCTGTGAAACTGCTTTGTGTAGTATGAATCCAACTCACAGAGTTGAACACTTCCTTTGAAAGAGCAGTTTTGAAACACTCTTTTTGTAGAATCTGCAAGTCTTCGTTTGGAGCGCTTTGAGGCCTATGGTGGAAAAGGAAATATCTTCACATATAAACCAGGCAGAAGCATTCTCAGAAACCTCTTTATGATGTGTGCATTCAACTCGGAGAGATAAGCCTTCCTTTTGATAGAGCAGTTTTGAAACTGTGTTTTAGCAGAATCTGCAAGTGGATACTTAGAGACCTTTCAGGCCTTCGTTGCAAACGGGAATATCTTCCCATAAAAACGAAACAGAAACGTTCTGTGAAACTGCTTTGTGAAGTATGAATCCAACTCACAGAGTTGAACACTTCTTTTGAAAGCGCAGCTTTCAAACACTCTTTTTGTAGAATCTACATGTGTTCATTTGGAGCGCTTTGAGGCCTATGGTGGAAAAGGATATATCGTCACATAATACCTAGACAGAAGGATTCTTTGAAACTTCTTTATGATGTGTGCATTCAACTCACAGAGTTGAACTTTCCTTTTCATGGAGCAGTTTGGAAAGAGTATTTTTGCAGCATCTGCAATAGGATATTTGGAGCTCTTTCAGGCCTTTGTTAGAAGCGGGAATATCTTCCCATAAAAACTGGACAGAAGCATTCTCACAAACTGCTTTGTGATGTGTGTGTTCAACTCACAGAGGTGAACCTTTCCTTTGCTAGAGCAGTTATGAAACACTCTTTCTGTAGAATCTGCAAGTGTTCATTTGGAGCGCTTTGAGGCCTATGGTGGAAAAAGAAATATCTTCATATATAAACAAGGCAGAAGCATTCTCAGAAAGCTCTTTATGATGTGTGCATTCAACTCAGAGAGATAAGCCTTCCTTTTGATAGAGCAGTTTTGAAACTGTGTTTTTGCAGAATCTGCAAGTGGATATTTGGAGCCCTTTCAGGCCTTCGTTGGAAACGGGAATATCTTCCATTAAAAACTAAACAGAAGAGTTCTGTGAAACTGCTTTGTGTAGTATGAATCCAACTCACAGAGTTGAACACTTCCTTTCAAAGAGCAGTTTTGAAACACTCTTTTTGTAGAATCTGCAAGTGTTCGTTTGGAGCCCTTTGAGGCCTATGGTGGAAAAGGAAATATCTTCACATATAATCCAGGCAGAAGCATTCTCAGAAACCTCTTTATGATGTGTGCATTCAACTCGGAGAGATAAGCCTTCCTTTTGATAGAGCAGTTTTGCAACTGTGTTTTTGCAGAATCTGCAAGTGGATATTTGGAGCCCTTTCAGGCCTTCGTTGGAAACGGGAATATCTTCCCATAAAAACTAAACAGAAGCGTTCTGTGAAACTCCTTTGTGAAGTATGAATCCAACTCACAGAGTTGAACACTTCTTTTGAAAGAGCAGCTTTGAAACACTCTTTTTGTAGAATCTGCAAGTGTTCATTTGGAGCGCTTTGAGGCCTATGGTGGAAAAGGAAATATCTTCACATAAAACCTAGACAGAAGCATTCTTTGAAACTTCTTTATGATGTGTGCATTCAACTCACAGAGTTGAACATTCCTTTTCATGGAGCAGTTTGGAAAGAGTCTTTTTGCAGCATCTGCAAGTGGATATTTTGAGCTCTTTCAGGCCTTTGTTAGAAGCGGGAATATCTTCCCATTAAAACTGGACAGAAGCATTCTCACAAACTGCTTTGTGATGTGTGTGTTCAACTCACAGAGGTGAACCTTTCCTTTGCTAGAGCAGTTATGAAACACTCTTTTTGTAGAATCTGCAAGTGTTCATTTGGAGCGCTTTGAGGCCTATGGTGGAAAAAGAAATATCTTCACATAAAACCTAGACAGAAGCATTCTTTGAAACTTCTTTATGATGTGCGCATTCAACTCACAGAGTTGAACCTTCTTTTTCATGGAGCAGTTTGGAAAGAGTCTTTTTGCAGCATCTGCAAGTGGATATTTGGAGCTCTTTCAGGCCTTTGTTAGAAGCGGGAATATCTTCCCATAAAAACTAAAGAGAAGCGTTCTGTGAAACTGCTTTGTGTAGTATCAATCCAACTCACAGAGTTGGACACTTCCTTTGAAAGAGCTGTTTTGAAACACTCTTTTTGTAGAATCTGCAAGTGTTCATTTGGAGCGCTTTGAGGCCTATGGTGGAAAAGGAAATATCTTCACTTATAAACCAGGCAGAAGCATTCCCAGAAACCTCTGTATGATGTGTGCATTCAACTCGGAGAGATAAGTCTTCCTTTTGATAGAGCAGTTTTGAAACTGTGTTTTTGCAGAATCTACAAGTGCATATCTGGAGCCCTTTCAGGCCTTCGTTGGAAACGGGAATATCTTCCCAAAAAAACTAAACAGAAGGTTCTGAGAAACTGCTTTGTGTAGTATGAATCCAACTCACAGAGTTGAACACTTCCTTTGAAAGAGCTGTTTTGAAACACTCTTTTTGTAGAATCTGCAAGTGTTCATTTGGAGCGCTTTGAGGCCTATGGTGGAAAAGGAAATATCTTCACTTATAAACCAGGCAGAAGCATTCTCAGAAACCTCTTTATGATGTGTGCATTCAACTCGGAGAGATAAGCCTTCCTTTTGATAGAGCAGTTTTGCAACTGTGTTTTTGCAGAATCTGCAATTGTATATTTGGAGCCCTTTCAGGCCTTTGTTGGAAAAGGGAATATCTTCCCATAAAAACTAAACAGAAGCGTTCTGTGAAACTGCTTTGTGAAGTAGGAATCCAACTCACAGAGTTGAACACTTCTTTTGAAAGAGCAGTTTTGAAACACTCGTTTTGTAGAATCTGCAAGTGTTCATTTGGAGCGCTTTGAGGCCTATGGTGGAAAAAGAAATATCTTCACATAAAACCTAGACAGAAGCATTCTTTGAAACTTCTTTATGATGTGCGCATTCAACTCACGGAGTTGAACCTTCTTTTTCATGGAGCAGTTTGGAAAGAGTCTTTTTGCAGCATCTGCAAGTGGATATTTGGAGCTCTTTCAGGCCTTTGTTAGAAGCGGGAATATCTTCCCATAAAAACTAAAGAGAAGCGTTCTGTGAAACTGCTTTGTGTAGTATCAATCCAACTCAGAGAGTTGGACACTTCCTTTGAAAGAGCTGTTTTGAAACACTCTTTTTGTAGAATCTGCAAGTGTTCATTTGGAGCGCTTTGAGGCCTATGGTGGAAAAGGAAATATCTTCACTTATAAACCAGGCAGAAGCATTCCCAGAAACCTCTGTATGATGTGTGCATTCAACTCGGAGAGATAAGACTTCCTTTTGATAGAGCAGTTTTGAAACTGTGTTTTTGCAGAATCTACAAGTGCATATCTGGAGCCCTTTCAGGCCTTCGTTGGAAACGGGAATATCTTCCCAAAAAAACTAAACAGAAGGTTCTGTGAAACTGCTTTGTGTAGTATGAATCCAACTCACAGAGTTGAACACTTCCTTTGAAAGAGCTGTTTTGAAACACTCTTTTTGTAGAATCTGCAAGTGTTCATTTGGAGCGCCTTGAGGCCTATGGTGGAAAAGGAAATATCTTCACTTATAAACCAGGCAGAAGCATTCTCAGAAACCTCTTTATGATGTGTGCATTCAACTCGGAGAGATAAGCCTTCCTTTTGATAGAGCAGTTTTGCAACTGTGTTTTTGCAGAATCTGCAATTGTATATTTGTAGCCCTTTCAGGCGTTTGATGGAAAAAGGAATATCTTCCCATAAAAACTAAACAGAAGCGTTCTGTGAAACTGCTTTGTGAAGTAGGAATCCAACTCACAGAGTTGAAAACTTCTTTTGAAAGAGCAGTTTTGAAACACTCGTTTTGTAGAATCTGCAAGTGTTCATTTGGAGCGCTTTGAGGCCTATGGTGGAAAAGGAAATATCTTCACATAAAACCTAGACAGAAGCATTCTTTGAAACTTCTTTATGATGTGTGCATTCAACTCACAGAGTTGAACCTTCCTTATCATGGAGCAGTTTGGAAAGAGTCTT
This sequence comes from Pongo abelii, assembly GCF_028885655.2. Lineage (NCBI taxonomy): Eukaryota > Metazoa > Chordata > Mammalia > Primates > Hominidae > Pongo > Pongo abelii. The sequence continues at coordinate 85,958,770 of NC_071988.2, read as the reverse complement.
TTTGCAGCATCTGCAAGTGGATATTTGGAGCTCTTTCAGGCCTTTGTTAGAAGCGGGAATATCTTCCCATTAAAACTGGACAGAAGCATTCTCACAAACTGCTTTGTGATGTGTGTGTTCAACTCACAGAGGTGAACCTTTCCTTTGCTAGAGCAGTTATGAAACACTCTTTTTGTAGAATCTGCAAGTGTTCATTTGGAGCGCTTTGAGGCCTATGGTGGAAAAAGAAATATCTTCATATATAAACAAGGCAGAAGCATTCTCAGAAACCCCTTTATGATGTGTGCATTCAACTCAGAGAGATAAGCCTTCCTTTTGATAGAGCAGTTTTGAACCTGTGTTTTTGCAGAATCTGCAAGTGGATATTTGGAGCCCCTTCAGGCCTTCGTTGGAAACGGGAATATCTTCCCATAAAAACTAAACAGAAGAGTTCTGTGAAACTGCTTTGTGTAGTATGAATCCAACTCACAGAGTTGAACACTTCCTTTGAAAGAGCAGTTTTGAAACACTCTTTTTGTAGAATCTGCAAGTGTTCGTTTGGAGCGCTTTGAGGCCTATGGTGGAAAAGGAAATATCTTCACATATAAACCAGGCAGAAGCATTCTCAGAAACCTCTTTATGATGTGTGCACTCAACTCGGAGAGATAAGCCTTCCTTTTGATAGAGCAGTTTTGAAACTGTGTTTTGGCAGAATCTGCAAGTGGTTACTTAGAGCCCTTTCAGGCCTTCGTTGCAAACGGGAATATATTCCCATAAAAACGAAACAGAAACGTTCTGTGAAACTGCTTTGTGAAGTATGAATCCAACTCACAGAGTTGAACACTTCTTTTGAAAGAACAGCTTTGAAACACTCTTTTTGTAGAATCTACATGTGTTCATTTGGAGCGCTTTGAGGCCTATGGTGGAAAAGGAAATATCGTCACATAATACCTAGACAGAAGCATTCTTTGAAACTTCTTTATGATGTGTGCATTCAACTCACAGAGTTGAACTTTCCTTTTCATGGAGCAGTTTGGAAAGAGTCTTTTTGCAGCATCTGCAATAGGATATTTGGAGCTCTTTCAGGCCTTTGTTAGAAGCGGGAATATCTTCCCATAAAAACTGGACAGAAGCATTCTCACAAACTGCTTTGTGATGTGTGTGTTCAACTCACAGAGGTGAACCTTTCCTTTGCTAGAGCAGTTATGAAACACTCTTTTTGTAGAATCTGCAAGTGTTCATTTGGAGCGCTTTGAGGCCTATGGTGGAAAAAGAAATATCTTCACATAAAACCTAGACAGAAGCATTCTTTGAAACTTCTTTATGATGTGTGCATTCAACTCACAGAGTTGAACCTTCTTTTTCATGGAGCAGTTTGGAAAGAGTCTTTTTGCAGCATCTGCAAGTGGATATTTGGAGCTCTTTCAGGCCTTTGCTAGAAGCGGGAATATCTTCCCATAAAAACTGGACAGAAGCATTCTCACAAACTGCTTTGAGATGTGTGTGTTCAACTCACAGAGGTGAACCTTTCCTTTGCTAGAGCAGTTATGAAACACTCTTTTTGTAGAATCTGCAAGTGTTCATTTGGAGCGCTTTGAGGCCTATGGTGGAAAAAGAAATATCTTCATATATAAACAAGGCAGAAGCATTCTCAGAAAGCTCTTTATGATGTGTGCATTCAACTCAGAGAGATAAGCCTTCCTTTTGATAGAGCAGTTTTGAAACTGTATTTTTGCAGAATCTGCAAGTGGATACTTGGAGCCCTTTCAGGCCTTCGTTGGAAACGGGAATATCTTCCCATAAAAACTAAACAGAAGAGTTCTGTGAAACTGCTTTGTGTAGTATGAATCCAACTCACAGAGTTGAACACTTCCTTTGAAAGAGCAGTTTTGAAACACTCTTTTTGTAGAATCTGCAAGTGTTCGTTTGGAGCGCTTTGAGGCCTATGGTGGAAAAGGAAATATCTTCACATATAAACCAAGCAGAAGCATTCTCAGAAACCTCTTTAAGATGTGTGCATTCAACTCGGAGAGATAAGCCTTCCTTTTGATAGAGCAGTTTTGAAACTGTGTTTTGGCAGAATCTGCAAGTGGTTACTTAGAGCCCTTTCAGGCCTTCCTTGCAAACGGGAATATCTTCCCATAAAAACAAAACAGAACCGTTCTGTGAAACTGCTTTGTGAAGTATGAATCCAACCCACAGAGTTGAACACTTCTTTTGAAAGAGCAGCTTTGAAACACTCTTTTTGTAGAATCTACATGTGTTCATTTGGAGCGCTTTGAGGCCTATGGTGGAAAAGGAAATATCGTCACATAATACCTAGACAGAAGCATTCTTTGAAACTTCTTTATGATGTGTGCATTCAACTCACAGAGTTGAACTTTCCTTTTCATGGAGCAGTTTGGAAAGAGTCTTTTTGCAGCATCTGCAAGTGGATATTTGGAGTTCTTTCAGGCCTTTGTTAGAAGCGGGAATATCTTCCCATAAAAACTGGACAGAAGCATTCTCACAAACTGCTTTGTGATGTGTGTGTTCAACTCACAGAGGTGAACCTTTCCTTTGCTAGAGCAGTTATGAAACACGCTTTTTGTAGAATCTGCAAGTGTTCATTTGGAGCGATTTGAGGCCTATGGTGGGAAAAGAAATATCTTCATATATAAACAAGGCAGAAGCATTCTCAGAAACCACTTTATGATGTGTGCATTCAACTCAGAGAGATAAGCCTTCCTTTTGATAGAGCAGTTTTGCAACTGTGTTTTTGCAGAATCTGCAAGTGGATATTTGGAGCCCTTTCAGGCCTTCGTTGGAAACGGGAATATCTTCCCATAAAAACTAAACAGAAGCGTTCTGTGAAACTCCTTTGTGAAGTATGAATCCAACTCACAGAGTTGAACACTTCTTTTGAAAGAGCAGCTTTGAAACACTCTTTTTGTAGAATCTGCAAGTGTTCGTTTGGAGCGCTTTGAGGCCTATGGTGGAAAAGGAAATATCTTCACATATAAACCAGGCAGAAGCATTCTCAGAAACCTCTTTATGATGTGTGCATTCAACTCGGAGAGATAAGCCTTCCTTTTGATAGAGCAGTTTTGCAACTGTGTTTTTGCAGAATCTGCAAGTGGATATTTGGAGCCCTTTCAGGCCTTCGTTGGAAACGGGAATATCTTCCCATAAAAACTAAACAGAAGCGTTCTGTGAAACTCCTTTGTGAAGTATGAATCCAACTCACAGAGTTGAACACTTCTTTTGAAAGAGCAGCTTTGAAACACTCTTTTTGTAGAATCTGCAAGTGTTCATTTGGAGCGCTTTGAGGCCTATGGTGGAAAAGGAAATATCTTCACATAAAACCTAGACAGAAGCATTCTTTGAAACTTCTTTATGATGTGTGCATTCAACTCACAGAGTTGAACATTCCTTTTCATGGAGCAGTTTGGAAAGAGTCTTTTTGCAGCATCTGCAAGTGGATATTTGGAGCTCTTTAAGGCCTTTGTTAGAAGCGGGAATATCTTCCCATTAAAACTGGACAGAAGCATTCTCACAAACTGCTTTGTGATGTGTGTGTTCAACTCACAGAGGTGAACCTTTCCTTTGCTAGAGCAGTTATGAAACACTCTTTTTGTAGAATCTGCAAGTGTTCATTTGGAGCGCTTTGAGGCCTATGGTGGAAAAAGAAATATCTTCACATAAAACCTAGACAGAAGCATTCTTTGAAACTTCTTTATGATGTGTGCATTCAACTCACAGAGTTGAACCTTCTTTTTCATGGAGCAGTTTGGAAAGAATCTTTTTGCAGCATCTGCAAGTGGATATTTGGAGCTCTTTCAGGCCTTTGTTAGAAGCGGGAATATCTTCCCATAAAAACTAAACCGAAGCATTCTCACAAACTGCTTTGTGATGTGTGTGTTCAACTCACAGAGGTGAACCTTTCCTTTGCTAGAGCAGTTATGAAACACTCTTTTTGTAGAATCTGCAAGTGTTCATTTGGAGCGCTTTGAGGCCTATGGTGGAAAAAGAAATATCTTCATATATAAACAAGGCAGAAGCATTCTCAGAAACCCCTTTATGATGTGTGCATTCAACTCAGAGAGATTAGCCTTCCTTTTGATAGAGCAGTTTTGAACCTGTGTTTTTGCAGAATCTGCAAGTGGATATTTGGAGCCCTTTCAGGCCTTCGTTGGAAACGGGAATATCTTCCCATAAAAACTAAACAGAAGAGTTCTGTGAAACTGCTTTGTGTAGTATGAATCCAACTCACAGAGTTGAACACTTCCTTTGAAAGAGCAGTTTTGAAACACTCTTTTTGTAGAATCTGCAAGTGTTCGTTTGGAGCGCTTTGAGGCCTATGGTGGAAAAGGAAATATCTTCACATATAAACCAGGCAGAAGCATTCTCAGAAACCTCTTTATGATGTGTGCATTCAACTCGGAGAGATAAGCCTTCCTTTTGATAGAGCAGTTTTGAAAGTGTGTTTTGGCAGAATCTGCAAGTGGATACTTAGAGCCCTTTCAGGCCTTCGTTGGAAACGGGAACTTCTTCCCATAAAAACGAAACAGAAACGTTCTGTGAAACTGCTTTGTGAAGTATGAATCCAACTCACAGAGTTGAACACTTCTTTTGAAAGAGCAGCTTTGAAACACTCTTTTTGTAGAATCTACATGTGTTCATTTGGAGCGCTTTGAGGCTTATGGTGGAAAAGGAAATATCGTCACATAATACCTAGACAGAAGCATTCTTTGAAACTTCTTTATGATGTGTGCATTCAACTCACAGAGTTGAACTTTCCTTTTCATGGAGCAGTTTGGAAAGAGTCTTTTTGCAGCATCTGCAAGTGGATATTTGGAGCTCTTTCAGGCCTTTGTTAGAAGCGGGAATATCTTCCCATTAAAACTGGACAGAAGCATTCTCACAAACTGCTTTGTGATGTGTGTGTTCAACTCACCGAGGTGAACCTTTCCTTTGCTAGAGCAGTTATGAAACACTCTTTTTGTAGAATCTGCAAGTGTTCATTTGGAGCGCTTTGAGGCCTATGGTGGAAAAGGAAATATCTTCACATAAAACCTAGACAGAAGCATTCTTTGAAACTTCTTTATGATGGGTGCATTCAACTCACAGAGTTGAACCTTCTTTTTCATGGAGCAGTTTGGAAAGAGTCTTTTTGCAGCATCTGCAAGTGGATATTTGGAGCTCTTTCAGGCCTTTGCTAGAAGCGGGAATATCTTCCCATAAAAACTGGACAGAAGCATTCTCACAAACTGCTTTGAGATGTGTGTGTTCAACTCACAGAGGTGAACCTTTCCTTTGCTAGAGCAGTTATGAAACACTCTTTTGGAGAATCTGCAAGTGTTCATTTGGAGCGATTTGAGGCCTATGGTGGAAAAAGAAATATCTTCATATATAAACAAGGCAGAAGAATTCTCAGAAAGCTCTTTATGATGTGTGCATTCAACTCAGAGAGATAAGCCTTCCTTTTGATAGAGCAGTTTTGAAACTGTATTTTTGCAGAATCTGCAAGTGGATATTTGGAGCCCTTTCAGGCCTTCGTTGGAAACGGGAATATCTTCCCATGAAAACTAAACAGAAGAGTTCTGTGAAACTGCTTTGTGTAGTATGAATCCAACTCACAGAGTTGAACACTTCCTTTGAAAGAGCAGTTTTGAAACACTCTTTTTGTAGAATCTGCAAGTCTTCGTTTGGAGCGCTTTGAGGCCTATGGTGGAAAAGGAAATATCTTCACATATAAACCAGGCAGAAGCATTCTCAGAAACCTCTTTATGATGTGTGCATTCAACTCGGAGAGATAAGCCTTCCTTTTGATAGAGCAGTTTTGAAACTGTGTTTTAGCAGAATCTGCAAGTGGATACTTAGAGACCTTTCAGGCCTTCGTTGCAAACGGGAATATCTTCCCATAAAAACGAAACAGAAACGTTCTGTGAAACTGCTTTGTGAAGTATGAATCCAACTCACAGAGTTGAACACTTCTTTTGAAAGCGCAGCTTTCAAACACTCTTTTTGTAGAATCTACATGTGTTCATTTGGAGCGCTTTGAGGCCTATGGTGGAAAAGGATATATCGTCACATAATACCTAGACAGAAGGATTCTTTGAAACTTCTTTATGATGTGTGCATTCAACTCACAGAGTTGAACTTTCCTTTTCATGGAGCAGTTTGGAAAGAGTATTTTTGCAGCATCTGCAATAGGATATTTGGAGCTCTTTCAGGCCTTTGTTAGAAGCGGGAATATCTTCCCATAAAAACTGGACAGAAGCATTCTCACAAACTGCTTTGTGATGTGTGTGTTCAACTCACAGAGGTGAACCTTTCCTTTGCTAGAGCAGTTATGAAACACTCTTTCTGTAGAATCTGCAAGTGTTCATTTGGAGCGCTTTGAGGCCTATGGTGGAAAAAGAAATATCTTCATATATAAACAAGGCAGAAGCATTCTCAGAAAGCTCTTTATGATGTGTGCATTCAACTCAGAGAGATAAGCCTTCCTTTTGATAGAGCAGTTTTGAAACTGTGTTTTTGCAGAATCTGCAAGTGGATATTTGGAGCCCTTTCAGGCCTTCGTTGGAAACGGGAATATCTTCCATTAAAAACTAAACAGAAGAGTTCTGTGAAACTGCTTTGTGTAGTATGAATCCAACTCACAGAGTTGAACACTTCCTTTCAAAGAGCAGTTTTGAAACACTCTTTTTGTAGAATCTGCAAGTGTTCGTTTGGAGCCCTTTGAGGCCTATGGTGGAAAAGGAAATATCTTCACATATAATCCAGGCAGAAGCATTCTCAGAAACCTCTTTATGATGTGTGCATTCAACTCGGAGAGATAAGCCTTCCTTTTGATAGAGCAGTTTTGCAACTGTGTTTTTGCAGAATCTGCAAGTGGATATTTGGAGCCCTTTCAGGCCTTCGTTGGAAACGGGAATATCTTCCCATAAAAACTAAACAGAAGCGTTCTGTGAAACTCCTTTGTGAAGTATGAATCCAACTCACAGAGTTGAACACTTCTTTTGAAAGAGCAGCTTTGAAACACTCTTTTTGTAGAATCTGCAAGTGTTCATTTGGAGCGCTTTGAGGCCTATGGTGGAAAAGGAAATATCTTCACATAAAACCTAGACAGAAGCATTCTTTGAAACTTCTTTATGATGTGTGCATTCAACTCACAGAGTTGAACATTCCTTTTCATGGAGCAGTTTGGAAAGAGTCTTTTTGCAGCATCTGCAAGTGGATATTTTGAGCTCTTTCAGGCCTTTGTTAGAAGCGGGAATATCTTCCCATTAAAACTGGACAGAAGCATTCTCACAAACTGCTTTGTGATGTGTGTGTTCAACTCACAGAGGTGAACCTTTCCTTTGCTAGAGCAGTTATGAAACACTCTTTTTGTAGAATCTGCAAGTGTTCATTTGGAGCGCTTTGAGGCCTATGGTGGAAAAAGAAATATCTTCACATAAAACCTAGACAGAAGCATTCTTTGAAACTTCTTTATGATGTGCGCATTCAACTCACAGAGTTGAACCTTCTTTTTCATGGAGCAGTTTGGAAAGAGTCTTTTTGCAGCATCTGCAAGTGGATATTTGGAGCTCTTTCAGGCCTTTGTTAGAAGCGGGAATATCTTCCCATAAAAACTAAAGAGAAGCGTTCTGTGAAACTGCTTTGTGTAGTATCAATCCAACTCACAGAGTTGGACACTTCCTTTGAAAGAGCTGTTTTGAAACACTCTTTTTGTAGAATCTGCAAGTGTTCATTTGGAGCGCTTTGAGGCCTATGGTGGAAAAGGAAATATCTTCACTTATAAACCAGGCAGAAGCATTCCCAGAAACCTCTGTATGATGTGTGCATTCAACTCGGAGAGATAAGTCTTCCTTTTGATAGAGCAGTTTTGAAACTGTGTTTTTGCAGAATCTACAAGTGCATATCTGGAGCCCTTTCAGGCCTTCGTTGGAAACGGGAATATCTTCCCAAAAAAACTAAACAGAAGGTTCTGAGAAACTGCTTTGTGTAGTATGAATCCAACTCACAGAGTTGAACACTTCCTTTGAAAGAGCTGTTTTGAAACACTCTTTTTGTAGAATCTGCAAGTGTTCATTTGGAGCGCTTTGAGGCCTATGGTGGAAAAGGAAATATCTTCACTTATAAACCAGGCAGAAGCATTCTCAGAAACCTCTTTATGATGTGTGCATTCAACTCGGAGAGATAAGCCTTCCTTTTGATAGAGCAGTTTTGCAACTGTGTTTTTGCAGAATCTGCAATTGTATATTTGGAGCCCTTTCAGGCCTTTGTTGGAAAAGGGAATATCTTCCCATAAAAACTAAACAGAAGCGTTCTGTGAAACTGCTTTGTGAAGTAGGAATCCAACTCACAGAGTTGAACACTTCTTTTGAAAGAGCAGTTTTGAAACACTCGTTTTGTAGAATCTGCAAGTGTTCATTTGGAGCGCTTTGAGGCCTATGGTGGAAAAAGAAATATCTTCACATAAAACCTAGACAGAAGCATTCTTTGAAACTTCTTTATGATGTGCGCATTCAACTCACGGAGTTGAACCTTCTTTTTCATGGAGCAGTTTGGAAAGAGTCTTTTTGCAGCATCTGCAAGTGGATATTTGGAGCTCTTTCAGGCCTTTGTTAGAAGCGGGAATATCTTCCCATAAAAACTAAAGAGAAGCGTTCTGTGAAACTGCTTTGTGTAGTATCAATCCAACTCAGAGAGTTGGACACTTCCTTTGAAAGAGCTGTTTTGAAACACTCTTTTTGTAGAATCTGCAAGTGTTCATTTGGAGCGCTTTGAGGCCTATGGTGGAAAAGGAAATATCTTCACTTATAAACCAGGCAGAAGCATTCCCAGAAACCTCTGTATGATGTGTGCATTCAACTCGGAGAGATAAGACTTCCTTTTGATAGAGCAGTTTTGAAACTGTGTTTTTGCAGAATCTACAAGTGCATATCTGGAGCCCTTTCAGGCCTTCGTTGGAAACGGGAATATCTTCCCAAAAAAACTAAACAGAAGGTTCTGTGAAACTGCTTTGTGTAGTATGAATCCAACTCACAGAGTTGAACACTTCCTTTGAAAGAGCTGTTTTGAAACACTCTTTTTGTAGAATCTGCAAGTGTTCATTTGGAGCGCCTTGAGGCCTATGGTGGAAAAGGAAATATCTTCACTTATAAACCAGGCAGAAGCATTCTCAGAAACCTCTTTATGATGTGTGCATTCAACTCGGAGAGATAAGCCTTCCTTTTGATAGAGCAGTTTTGCAACTGTGTTTTTGCAGAATCTGCAATTGTATATTTGTAGCCCTTTCAGGCGTTTGATGGAAAAAGGAATATCTTCCCATAAAAACTAAACAGAAGCGTTCTGTGAAACTGCTTTGTGAAGTAGGAATCCAACTCACAGAGTTGAAAACTTCTTTTGAAAGAGCAGTTTTGAAACACTCGTTTTGTAGAATCTGCAAGTGTTCATTTGGAGCGCTTTGAGGCCTATGGTGGAAAAGGAAATATCTTCACATAAAACCTAGACAGAAGCATTCTTTGAAACTTCTTTATGATGTGTGCATTCAACTCACAGAGTTGAACCTTCCTTATCATGGAGCAGTTTGGAAAGAGTCTTTTTGCAGCATCTGCAAGTGGATATTTGGAGCTCTTTCAGGCCTTTGTTAGAAGCGGGAATATCTTCCCATTAAAACTGGACAGAAGCATTCTCACAAACTGCTTTGTGATGTGTGTGTTCAACTCACAGAGGTGAACCTTTCCTTTGCTAGAGCAGTTATGAAACACTCTTTTTGTAGAATCTGCAAGTGTTCATTTGGAGCGCTTTGAGGCCTATGGTGGAAAAAGAAATATCTTCATATATAAACAAGGCAGAAGCATTCTCAGAAACCCCTTTATGATGTGTGCATTCAACTCAGAGAGATAAGCCTTCCTTTTGATAGAGCAGTTTTGAACCTGTGTTTTTGCAGAATCTGCAAGTGGATATTTGGAGCCCCTTCAGGCCTTCGTTGGAAACGGGAATATCTTCCCATAAAAACTAAACAGAAGAGTTCTGTGAAACTGCTTTGTGTAGTATGAATCCAACTCACAGAGTTGAACACTTCCTTTGAAAGAGCAGTTTTGAAACACTCTTTTTGTAGAATCTGCAAGTGTTCGTTTGGAGCGCTTTGAGGCCTATGGTGGAAAAGGAAATATCTTCACATATAAACCAGGCAGAAGCATTCTCAGAAACCTCTTTATGATGTGTGCACTCAACTCGGAGAGATAAGCCTTCCTTTTGATAGAGCAGTTTTGAAACTGTGTTTTGGCAGAATCTGCAAGTGGTTACTTAGAGCCCTTTCAGGCCTTCGTTGCAAACGGGAATATATTCCCATAAAAACGAAACAGAAACGTTCTGTGAAACTGCTTTGTGAAGTATGAATCCAACTCACAGAGTTGAACACTTCTTTTGAAAGAACAGCTTTGAAACACTCTTTTTGTAGAATCTACATGTGTTCATTTGGAGCGCTTTGAGGCCTATGGTGGAAAAGGAAATATCGTCACATAATACCTAGACAGAAGCATTCTTTGAAACTTCTTTATGATGTGTGCATTCAACTCACAGAGTTGAACTTTCCTTTTCATGGAGCAGTTTGGAAAGAGTCTTTTTGCAGCATCTGCAATAGGATATTTGGAGCTCTTTCAGGCCTTTGTTAGAAGCGGGAATATCTTCCCATAAAAACTGGACAGAAGCATTCTCACAAACTGCTTTGTGATGTGTGTGTTCAACTCACAGAGGTGAACCTTTCCTTTGCTAGAGCAGTTATGAAACACTCTTTTTGTAGAATCTGCAAGTGTTCATTTGGAGCGCTTTGAGGCCTATGGTGGAAAAAGAAATATCTTCACATAAAACCTAGACAGAAGCATTCTTTGAAACTTCTTTATGATGTGTGCATTCAACTCACAGAGTTGAACCTTCTTTTTCATGGAGCAGTTTGGAAAGAGTCTTTTTGCAGCATCTGCAAGTGGATATTTGGAGCTCTTTCAGGCCTTTGCTAGAAGCGGGAATATCTTCCCATAAAAACTGGACAGAAGCATTCTCACAAACTGCTTTGAGATGTGTGTGTTCAACTCACAGAGGTGAACCTTTCCTTTGCTAGAGCAGTTATGAAACACTCTTTTTGTAGAATCTGCAAGTGTTCATTTGGAGCGCTTTGAGGCCTATGGTGGAAAAAGAAATATCTTCATATATAAACAAGGCAGAAGCATTCTCAGAAAGCTCTTTATGATGTGTGCATTCAACTCAGAGAGATAAGCCTTCCTTTTGATAGAGCAGTTTTGAAACTGTATTTTTGCAGAATCTGCAAGTGGATACTTGGAGCCCTTTCAGGCCTTCGTTGGAAACGGGAATATCTTCCCATAAAAACTAAACAGAAGAGTTCTGTGAAACTGCTTTGTGTAGTATGAATCCAACTCACAGAGTTGAACACTTCCTTTGAAAGAGCAGTTTTGAAACACTCTTTTTGTAGAATCTGCAAGTGTTCGTTTGGAGCGCTTTGAGGCCTATGGTGGAAAAGGAAATATCTTCACATATAAACCAAGCAGAAGCATTCTCAGAAACCTCTTTAAGATGTGTGCATTCAACTCGGAGAGATAAGCCTTCCTTTTGATAGAGCAGTTTTGAAACTGTGTTTTGGCAGAATCTGCAAGTGGTTACTTAGAGCCCTTTCAGGCCTTCCTTGCAAACGGGAATATCTTCCCATAAAAACAAAACAGAACCGTTCTGTGAAACTGCTTTGTGAAGTATGAATCCAACCCACAGAGTTGAACACTTCTTTTGAAAGAGCAGCTTTGAAACACTCTTTTTGTAGAATCTACATGTGTTCATTTGGAGCGCTTTGAGGCCTATGGTGGAAAAGGAAATATCGTCACATAATACCTAGACAGAAGCATTCTTTGAAACTTCTTTATGATGTGTGCATTCAACTCACAGAGTTGAACTTTCCTTTTCATGGAGCAGTTTGGAAAGAGTCTTTTTGCAGCATCTGCAAGTGGATATTTGGAGTTCTTTCAGGCCTTTGTTAGAAGCGGGAATATCTTCCCATAAAAACTGGACAGAAGCATTCTCACAAACTGCTTTGTGATGTGTGTGTTCAACTCACAGAGGTGAACCTTTCCTTTGCTAGAGCAGTTATGAAACACGCTTTTTGTAGAATCTGCAAGTGTTCATTTGGAGCGATTTGAGGCCTATGGTGGGAAAAGAAATATCTTCATATATAAACAAGGCAGAAGCATTCTCAGAAACCACTTTATGATGTGTGCATTCAACTCAGAGAGATAAGCCTTCCTTTTGATAGAGCAGTTTTGCAACTGTGTTTTTGCAGAATCTGCAAGTGGATATTTGGAGCCCTTTCAGGCCTTCGTTGGAAACGGGAATATCTTCCCATAAAAACTAAACAGAAGCGTTCTGTGAAACTCCTTTGTGAAGTATGAATCCAACTCACAGAGTTGAACACTTCTTTTGAAAGAGCAGCTTTGAAACACTCTTTTTGTAGAATCTGCAAGTGTTCGTTTGGAGCGCTTTGAGGCCTATGGTGGAAAAGGAAATATCTTCACATATAAACCAGGCAGAAGCATTCTCAGAAACCTCTTTATGATGTGTGCATTCAACTCGGAGAGATAAGCCTTCCTTTTGATAGAGCAGTTTTGCAACTGTGTTTTTGCAGAATCTGCAAGTGGATATTTGGAGCCCTTTCAGGCCTTCGTTGGAAACGGGAATATCTTCCCATAAAAACTAAACAGAAGCGTTCTGTGAAACTCCTTTGTGAAGTATGAATCCAACTCACAGAGTTGAACACTTCTTTTGAAAGAGCAGCTTTGAAACACTCTTTTTGTAGAATCTGCAAGTGTTCATTTGGAGCGCTTTGAGGCCTATGGTGGAAAAGGAAATATCTTCACATAAAACCTAGACAGAAGCATTCTTTGAAACTTCTTTATGATGTGTGCATTCAACTCACAGAGTTGAACATTCCTTTTCATGGAGCAGTTTGGAAAGAGTCTTTTTGCAGCATCTGCAAGTGGATATTTGGAGCTCTTTAAGGCCTTTGTTAGAAGCGGGAATATCTTCCCATTAAAACTGGACAGAAGCATTCTCACAAACTGCTTTGTGATGTGTGTGTTCAACTCACAGAGGTGAACCTTTCCTTTGCTAGAGCAGTTATGAAACACTCTTTTTGTAGAATCTGCAAGTGTTCATTTGGAGCGCTTTGAGGCCTATGGTGGAAAAAGAAATATCTTCACATAAAACCTAGACAGAAGCATTCTTTGAAACTTCTTTATGATGTGTGCATTCAACTCACAGAGTTGAACCTTCTTTTTCATGGAGCAGTTTGGAAAGAATCTTTTTGCAGCATCTGCAAGTGGATATTTGGAGCTCTTTCAGGCCTTTGTTAGAAGCGGGAATATCTTCCCATAAAAACTAAACCGAAGCATTCTCACAAACTGCTTTGTGATGTGTGTGTTCAACTCACAGAGGTGAACCTTTCCTTTGCTAGAGCAGTTATGAAACACTCTTTTTGTAGAATCTGCAAGTGTTCATTTGGAGCGCTTTGAGGCCTATGGTGGAAAAAGAAATATCTTCATATATAAACAAGGCAGAAGCATTCTCAGAAACCCCTTTATGATGTGTGCATTCAACTCAGAGAGATTAGCCTTCCTTTTGATAGAGCAGTTTTGAACCTGTGTTTTTGCAGAATCTGCAAGTGGATATTTGGAGCCCTTTCAGGCCTTCGTTGGAAACGGGAATATCTTCCCATAAAAACTAAACAGAAGAGTTCTGTGAAACTGCTTTGTGTAGTATGAATCCAACTCACAGAGTTGAACACTTCCTTTGAAAGAGCAGTTTTGAAACACTCTTTTTGTAGAATCTGCAAGTGTTCGTTTGGAGCGCTTTGAGGCCTATGGTGGAAAAGGAAATATCTTCACATATAAACCAGGCAGAAGCATTCTCAGAAACCTCTTTATGATGTGTGCATTCAACTCGGAGAGATAAGCCTTCCTTTTGATAGAGCAGTTTTGAAAGTGTGTTTTGGCAGAATCTGCAAGTGGATACTTAGAGCCCTTTCAGGCCTTCGTTGGAAACGGGAACTTCTTCCCATAAAAACGAAACAGAAACGTTCTGTGAAACTGCTTTGTGAAGTATGAATCCAACTCACAGAGTTGAACACTTCTTTTGAAAGAGCAGCTTTGAAACACTCTTTTTGTAGAATCTACATGTGTTCATTTGGAGCGCTTTGAGGCTTATGGTGGAAAAGGAAATATCGTCACATAATACCTAGACAGAAGCATTCTTTGAAACTTCTTTATGATGTGTGCATTCAACTCACAGAGTTGAACTTTCCTTTTCATGGAGCAGTTTGGAAAGAGTCTTTTTGCAGCATCTGCAAGTGGATATTTGGAGCTCTTTCAGGCCTTTGTTAGAAGCGGGAATATCTTCCCATTAAAACTGGACAGAAGCATTCTCACAAACTGCTTTGTGATGTGTGTGTTCAACTCACCGAGGTGAACCTTTCCTTTGCTAGAGCAGTTATGAAACACTCTTTTTGTAGAATCTGCAAGTGTTCATTTGGAGCGCTTTGAGGCCTATGGTGGAAAAGGAAATATCTTCACATAAAACCTAGACAGAAGCATTCTTTGAAACTTCTTTATGATGGGTGCATTCAACTCACAGAGTTGAACCTTCTTTTTCATGGAGCAGTTTGGAAAGAGTCTTTTTGCAGCATCTGCAAGTGGATATTTGGAGCTCTTTCAGGCCTTTGCTAGAAGCGGGAATATCTTCCCATAAAAACTGGACAGAAGCATTCTCACAAACTGCTTTGAGATGTGTGTGTTCAACTCACAGAGGTGAACCTTTCCTTTGCTAGAGCAGTTATGAAACACTCTTTTGGAGAATCTGCAAGTGTTCATTTGGAGCGATTTGAGGCCTATGGTGGAAAAAGAAATATCTTCATATATAAACAAGGCAGAAGAATTCTCAGAAAGCTCTTTATGATGTGTGCATTCAACTCAGAGAGATAAGCCTTCCTTTTGATAGAGCAGTTTTGAAACTGTATTTTTGCAGAATCTGCAAGTGGATATTTGGAGCCGTTTCAGGCCTTCGTTGGAAACGGGAATATCTTCCCATAAAAACTAAACAGAAGAGTTCTGTGAAACTGCTTTGTGTAGTATGAATCCAACTCACAGAGTTGAACACTTCCTTTGAAAGAGCAGTTTTGAAACACTCTTTTTGTAGAATCTGCAAGTGTTCGTTTGGAGCGCTTTGAGGCCTATGGTGGAAAAGGAAATATCTTCACATATAAACCAGGCAGAAGCATTCTCAGAAACCTCTTTATGATGTGTGCATTCAACTCGGAGAGATAAGCCTTCCTTTTGATAGAGCAGTTTTGAAACTGTGTTTTGGCAGAATCTGCAAGTGGATACTTAGAGCCCTTTCAGGCCTTCCTTGCAAACGGGAATATCTTCCCATAAAAACGAAACAGAAACGTTCTGTGAAACTGCTTTGTGAAGTATGAATCCAACTCACAGAGTTGAACACTTCTTTTGAAAGAGCAGCTTTGAAACACTCTTTTTGTAGAATCTACATGTGTTCATTTGGAGCGCTTTGAGGCCTATGTTGGAAAAGGAAATATCGTCACATAATACCTAGACAGAAGCATTCTTTGAAACTTCTTTATGATGTGTGCATTCAACTCACAGAGTTGAACTTTCCTTTTCATGGAGCAGTTTGGAAAGAGTCTTTTTGCAGCATCTGCAATAGGATATTTGGAGCTCTTTCAGGCCTTTGTTAGAAGCGGGAATAATTTCCCATTAAAACTGGACAGAAGCATTCTCACAAACTGCTTTGTGATGTGTGTGTTCAACTCACAGAGGTGAACCTTTCCTTTCCTAGAGCAGTTATGAAACACTCTTTTTGTAGAATCTGCAAGTGTTCATTTGGAGCGCTTTGAGGCCTATGGTGGAAAAAGAAATATCTTCACATAAAACCTAGACAGAAGCATTCTTTGAAACTTCTTTATGATGTGTGCATTCAACTCACAGAGTTGAACCTTCTTTTTCATGGAGCAGTTTGGAAAGAGTCTTTTTGCAGCATCTGCAAGTGGATATTTGGAGCTCTTTCAGGCCTTTGCTAGAAGCGGGAATATCTTCCCATAAAAACTGGACAGAAGAATTCTCACAAACTGCTTTGAGATGTGTGTGTTCAACTCACAGAGGTGAACCTTTCCTTTGCTAGAGCAGTTACGAAACACTCTTTTTGTAGAATCTGCAAGTGTTCATTTGGAGCGATTTGAGGCCTATGGTGGAAAAAGAAATATCTTCATATATAAACAAGGCAGAAGCATTCTCAGAAAGCTCTTTATGATGTGTGCATTCAACTCAGAGAGATAAGCCTTCCTTTTGATAGAGCAGTTTTGAAACTGTATTTTTGCAGAATCTGCAAGTGGATATTTGGAGCCCTTTCAGGCCTTCGTTGGAAACGGGAATATCTTCCCATAAAAACTAAACAGAAGAGTTCTGTGAAACTGCTTTGTGTAGTATGAATCCAACTCACAGAGTTGAACACTTCCTTTGAAAGAGCAGTTTTGAAACACTCTTTTTGTAGAATCTGCAAGTGTTCGTTTGGAGCGCTTTGAGGCCTATGGTGGAAAAGGAAATATCTTCACATATAAACCAGGCAGAAGCATTCTCAGAAACCTCTTTATGATGTGTGCATTCAACTCGGAGAGATAAGCCTTCCTTTTGATAGAGCAGTTTTGAAACTGTGTTTTGGCAGAATCTGCAAGTGGTTACTTAGAGCCCTTTCAGGCCTTCGTTGCAAACGGGAATATCTTCCCATAAAAACGAAACAGAAACGTTCTGTGAAACTGCTTTGTGAAGTATGAATCCAACTCACAGAGTTGAACACTTCTTTTGAAAGAGCAGCTTTGAAACACTCTTTTTGTAGAATCTACATGTGTTCATTTGGAGCGCTTTGAGGCCTATGGTGGAAAAGGAAATATCGTCACATAAAACCTAGACCGAAGCATTCTTTGAAACTTCTTTATGATGTGTGCATTCAACTCACAGAGTTGAACCTTCTTTTTCATGGAGGAGTTTGGAAAGAGTCTTTTTGCAGCATCTGCAAGTGGATATTTGGAGCTCTTTCAGGCCTTTGTTAGAAGCGGGAATATCTTCCCATAAAAACTAAACCGAAGCATTCTCACAAACTGCTTTGTGATGTGTGTGTTCAACTCACAGAGGTGAACCTTTCCTTTGCTAGAGCAGTTATGAAACACTCTTTTTGTAGAATCTGCAAGTGTTCATTTGGAGCGCTTTGAGGCCTATGGTGGAAAAAGAAATATCTTCATATATAAACAAGGCAGAAGCATTCTCAGAAACCCCTTTATGATGTGTGCATTCAACTCAGAGAGATAAGCCTTCCTTTTGATAGAGCAGTTTTGAACCTGTGTTTTTGCAGAATGTGCAAGTGGATATTTGGAGCCCTTTCAGGCCTTCGTTGGAAACGGGAATATCTTCCATTAAAAACTAAACAGAAGAGTTCTGTGAAACTGCTTTGTGTAGTATGAATCCAACTCACAGAGTTGAACACTTCCTTTCAAAGAGCAGTTTTGAAACACTCTTTTTGTAGAATCTGCAAGTGTTCGTTTGGAGCCCTTTGAGGCCTATGGTGGAAAAGGAAATATCTTCACATATAATCCAGGCAGAAGCATTCTCAGAAACCTCTTTATGATGTGTGCATTCAACTCGGAGAGAGAAGCCTTCCTTTTGATAGAGCAGTTTTGCAACTGTGTTTTTGCAGAATCTGCAAGTGTATATTTGGAGCCCTTTCAGGCCTTCGTTGGAAACGGGAATATCTTCCCATAAAAACTAAACAGAAGCGTTCTGTGAAACTCCTTTTTGAAGTATGAATCCAACTCACAGAGTTGAACACTTCTTTTGAAAGAGCAGCTTTGAAACACTCTTTTTGTAGAATCTGCAAGTGTTCATTTGGAGCGCTTTGAGGCATATGGTGGAAAAGGAAATATCTTCACATAAAACCTAGACAGAAGCATTCTTTGAAACTTCTTTATGATGTGTGCATTCAACTCACAGAGTTGAACATTCCTTTTCATGGAGCAGTTTGGAAAGAGTCTTTTTGCAGCATCTGCAAGTGGATATTTGGAGCTCTTTCAGGCCTTTGTTAGAAGCGGGAATATCTTCCCATTAAAACTGGACAGAAGCATTCTCACAAACTGCTTTGTGATGTGTGTGTTCAACTCACAGAGCTGAACCTTTCCTTTGCTAGAGCAGTTATGAAACACTCTTTTTGTAGAATCTGCAAGTGTTCATTTGGAGCGCTTTGAGGCCTATGGTGGAAAAAGAAATATCTTCACATAAAACCTAGACAGAAGCATTCTTTGAAACTTCTTTATGATGTGCGCATTCAACTCACAGAGTTGAACCTTCTTTTTCATGGAGCAGTTTGGAAAGAGTCTTTTTGCAGCATCTGCAAGTGGATATTTGGAGCTCTTTCAGGCCTTTGTTAGAAGCGGGAATATCTTCCCATAAAAACTAAAGAGAAGCGTTCTGTGAAACTGCTTTGTGTAGTATCAATCCAACTCACAGAGTTGGACACTTCCTTTGAAAGAGCTGTTTTGAAACACTCTTTTTATAGAATCTGCAAGTGTTCATTTGGAGCGCTTTGAGGCCTATGGTGGAAAAGGAAATATCTTCACTTATAAACCAGGCAGAAGCATGCCCAGAAACCTCTGTATGATGTGTGCATTCAACTCGGAGAGATAAGTCTTCCTTTTGATAGAGCAGTTTTGAAACTGTGTTTTTGCAGAATCTACAAGTGCATATCTGGAGCCCTTTCAGGTCTTCGTTGGAAACGGGAATATCTTCTCAAAAAAACTAAACAGAAGGTTCTGTGAAACTGCTTTGTGTAGTATGAATCCAACTCACAGAGTTGAACACTTCCTTTGAAAGAGCTGTTTTGAAACACTCTTTTTGTAGAATCTGCAAGTGTTCATTTGGAGCGCTTTGAGGCCTATGGTGGAAAAGGAAATATCTTCACTTATAAACCAGGCAGAAGCATTCTCAGAAACCTCTTTATGATGTGTGCATTCAACTCGGAGAGATAAGCCTTCCTTTTGATAGAGCAGTTTTGCAACTGTGTTTTTGCAGAATCTGCAATTGTATATTTGGAGCCCTTTCAGGCCTTTGTTGGAAAAGGGAATATCTTCCCATAAAAACTAAACAGAAGCGTTCTGTGAAACTGCTTTGGGAAGTAGGAATCCAACTCACAGAGTTGAACACTTCTTTTGAAAGAGCAGTTTTGAAACACTCGTTTTGTAGAATCTGCAAGTGTTCATTTGGAGCGCTTTGAGGCCTATGGTGGAAAAAGAAATATCTTCACATAAAACCTAGACAGAAGCATTCTTTGAAACTTCTTTATGATGTGCGCATTCAACTCACGGAGTAGAACCTTCTTTTTCATGGAGCAGTTTGGAAAGAGTCTTTTTGCAGCATCTGCAAGTGGATATTTGGAGCTCTTTCAGGCCTTTGTTAGAAGCGGGAATATCTTCCAATAAAAACTGGACAGAAGCATTCTCACAAACTGCTTTGTGATGTGTGTGTTCAACTCACAGAGGTGAACCTTTCCTTTGCTAGAGCAGTTATGAAACACTCTTTTTGTAGAATCTGCAAGTGTTCATTTGGAGCGATTTGAGGCCTATGGTGGAAAAAGAAATATCTTCATATATAAACAAGGCAGAAGCATTCTCAGAAAGCTCTTTATGATGTGTGCATTCAACTCAGAGAGATAAGCCTTCCTTTTAATAGAGCAGTTTTGCAACTGTGTTTTTGCAGAATCTGCAAGTGGATATTTGGAGCCCTTTCAGGCCTTCGTTGGAAACGGGAATATCTTCCCTTAAAAACTAAACAGAAGCGTTCTGTGAAACTCCTTTGTGAAGTATGAATCCAACTCACAGAGTTGAACACTTCTTTTGAAAGAGCAGCTTTGAAACACTCTTTTTGTAGAATCTGCAAGTGTTCGTTTGGAGCGCTTTGAGGCCTATGGTGGAAAAGGAAATATCTTCACATATAAACCAGGCAGAAGCATTCTCAGAAACCTCTTTATGATGTGTGCATTCAACTCGGAGAGATAAGCTTTCCTTTCGATAGAGCAGTTTTGCAACTGTGTTTTTGCAGAATCTGCAAGTGGATATTTGGAGCCCTTTCAGGCCTTCGTTGGAAACGGGAATATCTTCCCATAAAAACTAAACAGAAGCGTTCTGTGAAACTCCTTTGTGAAGTACGAATCCAACTCACAGAGTGGAACACTTCTTTTGAAAGAGCAGCTTTGAAACACTCTTTTTGTAGAATCTGCAAGTGTTCATTTGGAGCGCTTTGAGGCCTATGGTGGAAAAGGAAATATCTTCACATAAAACCTAGACAGAAGCATTCTTTGAAACTTCTTTATGATGTGTGCATTCAACTCACAGAGTTGAACCTTCTTTTTCATGGAGCAGTTTGGAAAGAGTCTTTTTGCAGCATCTGCAAGTGGATATTTGGAGCTCTTTCAGGCCTTTGTTAGAAGCGGGAATATCTTCCCATAAAAACTAAACCGAAGCATTCTCACAAACTGCTTTGTGATGTGTGTGTTCAACTCACAGAGGTGAACCTTTCCTTTGCTAGAGCAGTTATGAAACACTCTTTTTGTAGAATCTGCAAGTGTTCATTTGGAGGGCTTTGAGGCCTATGGTGGAAAAAGAAATATCTTCACATAAAACCTAGACAGAAGCATTATTTGAAACTTCTTTATGATGTGCGCATTCAACTCACAGAGTTGAACCTTCTTTTACATGGAGCAGTTTGGAAAGAGTCTTTTTGCAGCATCTGCAAGTGGATATTTGGAGCTCTTTCAGGCCTTTGTTAGAAGCGGGAATATCTTCCCATAAAAACTAAAGCGAAGCGTTCTATGAAACTGCTTTGTGTAGTATCAATCCAACTCACAGAGTTGGACACTTCCTTTGAAAGAGCTGTTTTGAAACACTCTTTTTGTAGAATCTGCAAGTGTTCAATTGGAGCGCTTTGAGGCCTATGGTGGAAAAGGAAATATCTTCACTTATAAACCAGGCAGAAGCATTCCCAGAAACCTCTGTATGATGTGTGCATTCAACTCGGAGAGATAAGACTTCCTTTTGATAGAGCAGTTTTGAAACTGTGTTTTTGCAGAATCTACAAGTGCATATCTGGAGCCCTTTCAGGCCTTCGTTGGAAACGGGAATATCTTCCCAAAAAAACTAAACAGAAGGTTCTGTGAAACTGCTTTGTGTAGTATGAATCCAACTCACAGAGTTGAACACTTCCTTTGAAAGAGCTGTTTTGAAACACTCTTTTTGTAGAATCTGCAAGTGTTCGTTTGGAGCGCTTTGAGGCCTATGGTGGAAAAGGAAATATCTTCACTTATAAACCAGGCAGAAGCATTCTCAGAAACCTCTTTATGATGTGTGCATTCAACTCGGAGAGATAAGCCTTCCTTTTGATAGAGCAGTTTTGCAACTGTGTTTTTGCAGAATCTGCAATTGTATATTTGGAGCCCTTTCAGGCCTTTGTTGGAAAAGGGAATATCTTCCCATAAAAACTAAACAGAAGCGTTCTGTGAAACTGCTTTGTGAAGTAGGAATCCAAATCACAGAGTTGAACACTTCTTTTGAAAGAGCAGTTTTGAAACACTCGTTTTGTAGAATCTGCAAGTGTTCATTTGGAGCGCTTTGAGGCCTATGGTGGAAAAGGAAATATCTTCACATAAAACCTAGACAGAAGCATTCTTTGAAACTTTTTATGATGTGTGCATTCAACTCACAGAGTTGAACCTTCCTTATCATGGAGCAGTTTGGAAAGAGTCTTTTTGCAGCATCTGCAAGTGGATATTTGGAGCTCTTTCAGGCCTTTGTTAGAAGCGGGAATATCTTCCCATTAAAACTGGACAGAAGCATTCTCACAAACTGCTTTGTGATGTGTGTGTTCAACTCACAGAGGTGAACCTTTCCTTTGCTAGAGCAGTTATGAAACCCTCTTTTTGTAGAATCTGCAAGTGTTCATTTGGAGCGCTTTGAGGCCTATGGTGGAAAAAGAAATATCTTCACATAAAACCTAGACAGAAGCATTCTTTGAAACTTCTTTATGATGTGTGCATTCAACTCACAGAGTTGAACTTTCCTTTTCATGGAGCAGTTTGGAAAGAGTCTTTTTGCAGCATCTGCAAGTGGATATTTGGAGCTCTTTCAGGCCTTTGTTAGAAGCGGGAATATCTTCCCATAAAAACTAAACCGAAGCATTCTCACAAACTGCTTTGTGATGTGTGTGTTCAACTCACAGAGGTGAACCTTTCCTTTGCTAGAGCAGTTATGAAACACTCTTTTTGTAGAATCTGCAAGTGTTCATTTGGAGCGCTTTGAGGCCTATTGTGGAAAAAGAAATATCTTCATATATAAACAAGGCAGAAGCATTCTCAGAAACCCCTTTATGATGTGTGCATTCAACTCAGAGAGATAAGCCTTCCTTTTGATAGAGCAGTTTTGAACCTGTGTTTTTGCAGAATCTGCAAGTGGATATTTGGAGCCCTTTCAGGCCTTCGTTTGAAACGGGAATATCTTCCCATAAAAACTAAACAGAAGAGTTCTGTGAAACTGCTTTGTGTAGTATGAATCCAACTCACAGAGTTGAACACTTCCTTTGAAAGAGCAGTTTTGAAACACTCTTTTTGTAGAATCTGCAAGTGTTCGTTTGGAGCGCTTTGAGGCCTATGGTGGAAAAGGAAATATCTTCACATATAATCCAGGCAGAAGCATTCTCAGAAACCTCTTTATGATGTGTGCATTCAACTCGGAGAGATAAGCCTTCCTTTTGATAGAGCAGTTTTGCAGCTGTGTTTTTGCAGAATCTGCAAGTGTATATTTGGAGCCCTTTCAGGCCTTCGTTGGAAACGGGAATATCTTCCCATAAAAACTAAACAGAAGCGTTCTGTGAAACTCCTTTGCGAAGTATGAATCCAACTCACAGAGTTGAACACTTCTTTTGAAAGAGCAGCTTTGAAACACTCTTTTTGTAGAATCTGCAAGTGTTCATTTGGAGCGCTTTGAGGCCTATGGTGGAAAAGGAAATATCTTCACATAAAACCTAGACAGAAGCATTCTTTGAAACTTCTTTATGATGTGTGCATTCAACTCACAGAGTTGAACATTCCTTTTCATGGAGCAGTTTGGAAAGAGTCTTTTTGCAGCATCTGCAAGTGGATATTTGGAGCTCTTTCAGGCCTTTGTTAGAAGCGGGAATATCTTCCCATTAAAACTGGACAGAAGCATTCTCACAAACTGATTTGTGATGTGTGTGTTCAACTCACAGAGGTGAACCTTTCCTTTGCTAGAGCAGTTATGAATCCCTCTTTTTGTAGAATCTGCAAGTGTTCCTTTGGAGCGCTTTGAGGCTTATGGTGGAAAAAGAAATATCTTCACATAAAACCTAGACAGAAGCATTCTTTGAAACTTCTTTATGATGTGTGCATTCAACTCACAGAGTTGAACCTTCTTTTTCATGGAGCAGTTTGGAAAGAGTCTTTTTGCAGCATCTGCAAGTGGATATTTGGAGCTCTTTGAGGCCTTTGTTAGAAGCGGGAATATCTTCCCATAAAAACTAAACCGAAGCATTCTCACAAACTGCTTTGTGATGTGTGTGTTCAACTCACAGAGGTGAACCTTTCCTTTGCTAGAGCAGTTATGAAACACTCTTTTTGTAGAATCTGCAAGTGTTCATTTGGAGCGCTTTGAGGCCTATTGTGGAAAAAGAAATATCTTCATATATAAACAAGGCAGAAGCATTCTCAGAAACCCCTTTATGATGTGTGCATTCAACTCAGAGAGATAAGCCTTCCTTTTGATAGAGCAGTTTTGAACCTGTGTTTTTGCAGAATCTGCAAGTGGATATTTGGAGCCCTTTCAGGCCTTCGTTGGAAACGGGAATATCTTCCCATAAAAACTAAACAGAAGAGTTCTGTGAAACTGCTTTGTGTAGTATGAATCCAACTCACAGAGTTGAACACTTCCTTTCAAAGAGCAGTTTTGAAACACTCTTTTTGTAGAATCTGCAAGTGTTCGTTTGGAGCGCTTTGAGGCCTATGGTGGAAAAGGAAATATCTTCACATATAAACCAGGCGGAAGCATTCTCAGAAACCTCTTTATGATGTGTGCATTCAACTCGGAGAGATAAGCCTTCCTTTTGATAGAGCAGTTTTGAAACTGTGTTTTGGCAGAATCTGCAAGTGGATACTTAGAGCCCTTTCAGGCCTTCGTTGCAAACGGGAATATCTTCCCATAAAAACGAAACAGAAGCGTTCTGTGAAACTGCTTTGTGAAGTATGAATCCAACTCACAGAGTTGAACACTTCTTTTGAAAGAGCAGCTTTGAAACACTCTTTTTGTAGAATCTACATGTGTTCATTTGGAGCGCTTTGAGGCCTATGGTGGAAAAGGAAATATCGTCACATAATACCTAGACAGAAGCATTCTTTGAAACTTCTTTATGATGTGTGCATTCAACTCACAGAGTTGAACTTTCCTTTTCATGGAGCAGTTTGGAAAGAGTCTTTTTGCAGCATCTGCAAGTGGATATTTTGAGCTCTTTCAGGCCTTTGTTAGAAGCGGGAATATCTTCCCATAAAAACTGGACAGAAGCATTCTCACAAACTGCTTTGTGATGTGTGTGTTCAACTCACAGAGGTGAACCTTTCCTTTGCTAGAGCAGTTATGAGACACTCTTTTTGTAGAATCTTCAAGTGTTCATTTGGAGCGATTTGAGGCCTATGGTGGAAAAAGAAATATCTTCATATATAAACAAGGCAGAAGCATTCTCAGAAAGCTCTTTATGATGTGTGCATTCAACTCAGAGAGATAAGCCTTCCTTTTGATAGAGCAGTTTTGAAACTGTGTTTTTGCAGAATCTGCAAGTGGATATTTGGAGCCCTTTCAGGCCTTCGTTGGAAACGGGAATATCTTCCATTAAAAACTAAACAGAAGAGTTCTGTGAAACTGCTTTGTGTAGTATGAATCCAACTCACAGAGTTGAACACTTCCTTTCAAAGAGCAGTTTTGAAACACTCTTTTTGTAGAATCTGCAAGTGTTCGTTTGGAGCGCTTTGAGGCCTATGGTGGAAAAGGAAATATCTTCACATATAATCCAGGCAGAAGCATTCTCAGAAACCTCTTTATGATGTGTGCATTCAACTCGGAGAGATAAGCCTTCCTTTTGATAGAGCAGTTTTGCAACTGTGTTTTTGCAGAAACTGCAAGTGTATATTTGGAGCCCTTTCAGGCCTTCGTTGGAAACGGGAATATCTTCCCATAAAAACTAAACAGAAGCGTTCTGTGAAACTCCTTTGTGAAGTATGAATCCAACTCACAGAGTTGAACACTTCTTTTGAAAGAGCAGCTTTGAAACACTCTTTTTGTAGAATCTGCAAGTGTTCATTTGGAGCGCTTTGAGGCCTATGGTGGAAAAGGAAATATCTTCACATAAAACCTAGACAGAAGCATTCTTTGAAACTTCTTTATGATGTGTGCATTCAACTCACAGAGTTGAACATTCCTTTTCATGGAGCAGTTTGGAAAGAGTCTTTTTGCAGCATCTGCAAGTGGATATTTGGAGCTCTTTCAGGCCTTTGTTAGAAGCGGGAATATCTTCCCATTAAAACTGGACAGAAGCATTCTCACAAACTGCTTTGTGATGTGTGTGTTCAACTCACAGAGGTGTACCTTTCCTTTGCTAGAGCAGTTATGAAACACTCTTTTTGTAGAATCTGCAAGTGTTCATTTGGAGCGCTTTGAGGCTTATGGTGGAAAAAGAAATATCTTCACATAAAACCTAGACAGAAGCATTCTTTGAAACTTCTTTATGATGTGTGCATTCAACTCACAGAGTTGAACCTTCTTTTTCATGGAGCAGTTTGGAAAGAGTCTTTTTGCAGCATCTGCAAGTGGATATTTGGAGCTCTTTCAGGCCTTTGTTAGAAGCGGGAATATCTTCCCATAAAAACTAAACCGAAGCATTCTCACAAACTGCTTTGTGATGTGTGTGTTCAACTCACAGAGGTGAACCTTTCCTTTGCTAGAGCAGTTATGAAACACTCTTTTTGTAGAATCTGCAAGTGTTCATTTGGAGCGCTTTGAGGCCTATGGTGGAAAAAGAAATATCTTCATATATAAACAAGGCAGAAGCATTCTCAGAAACCCCTTTATGATGTGTGCATTCAACTCAGAGAGATAAGCCTTCCTTTTGATAGAGCAGTTTTGAACCTGTGTTTTTGCAGAATCTGCAAGTGGATATTTGGAGCCCTTTCAGGCCTTCGTTGGAAACGGGAATATCTTCCCATAAAAACTAAACAGAAGAGTTCTGTGAAACTGCTTTGTGTAGTATGAATCCAACTCACAGAGTTGAACACTTCCTTTGAAAGAGCAGTTTTGAAACACTCTTTTTGTAGAATCTGCAAGTGTTCGTTTGGAGCGCTTTGAGGCCTATGGTGGAAAAGGAAATATCTTCACATATAATCCAGGCAGAAGCATTCTCAGAAACCTCTTTATGATGTGTGCATTCAACTCGGAGAGATAAGCCTTCCTTTTGATAGAGCAGTTTTGCAGCTGTGTTTTTGCAGAATCTGCAAGTGTATATTTGGAGCCCTTTCAGGCCTTCGTTGGAAACGGGAATATCTTCCCATAAAAACTAAACAGAAGCGTTCTGTGAAACTCCCTTGCGAAGTATGAATCCAACTCACAGAGTTGAACACTTCTTTTGAAAGAGCAGCTTTGAAACACTCTTTTTGTAGAATCTGCAAGTGTTCATTTGGAGCGCTTTGAGGCCTATGGTGGAAAAGGAAATATCTTCACATAAAACCTAGACAGAAGCATTCTTTGAAACTTCTTTATGATGTGTGCATTCAACTCACAGAGTTGAACATTCCTTTTCATGGAGCAGTTTGGAAAGAGTCTTTTTGCAGCATCTGCAAGTGGATATTTGGAGCTCTTTCAGGCCTTTGTTAGAAGCGGGAATATCTTCCCATTAAAACTGGACAGAAGCATTCTCACAAACTGATTTGTGATGTGTGTGTTCAACTCACAGAGGTGAACCTTTCCTTTGCTAGAGCAGTTATGAATCCCTCTTTTTGTAGAATCTGCAAGTGTTCCTTTTGAGCGCTTTGAGGCTTATGGTGGAAAAAGAAATATCTTCACATAAAACCTAGACAGAAGCATTCTTTGAAACTTCTTTATGATGTGTGCATTCAACTCACAGAGTTGAACCTTCTTTTTCATGGAGCAGTTTGGAAAGAGTCTTTTTGCAGCATCTGCAAGTGGATATTTGGAGCTCTTTGAGGCCTTTGTTAGAAGCGGGAATATCTTCCCATAAAAACCAAACCGAAGCATTCTCACAAACTGCTTTGTGATGTGTGTGTTCAACTCACAGAGGTGAACCTTTCCTTTGCTAGAGCAGTTATGAAACACTCTTTTTGTAGAATCTGCAAGTGTTCATTTGGAGCGCTTTGAGGCCTATTGTGGAAAAAGAAATATCTTCATATATAAACAAGGCAGAAGCATTCTCAGAAACCCCTTTATGATGTGTGCATTCAACTCAGAGAGATAAGCCTTCCTTTTGATAGAGCAGTTTTGAACCTGTGTTTTTGCAGAATCTGCAAGTGGATATTTGGAGCCCTTTCAGGCCTTCGTTGGAAACGGGAATATCTTCCCATAAAAACTAAACAGAAGAGTTCTGTGAAACTGCTTTGTGTAGTATGAATCCAACTCACAGAGTTGAACACTTCCTTTCAAAGAGCAGTTTTGAAACACTCTTTTTGTAGAATCTGCAAGTGTTCGTTTGGAGCGCTTTGAGGCCTATGGTGGAAAAGGAAATATCTTCACATATAAACCAGGCGGAAGCATTCTCAGAAACCTCTTTATGATGTGTGCATTCAACTCGGAGAGATAAGCCTTCCTTTTGATAGAGCAGTTTTGAAACTGTGTTTTGGCAGAATCTGCAAGTGGATACTTAGAGCCCTTTCAGGCCTTCGTTGCAAACGGGAATATCTTCCCATAAAAACGAAACAGAAGCGTTCTGTGAAACTGCTTTGTGAAGTATGAATCCAACTCACAGAGTTGAACACTTCTTTTGAAAGAGCAGCTTTGAAACACTCTTTTTGTAGAATCTACATGTGTTCATTTGGAGCGCTTTGAGGCCTATGGTGGAAAAGGAAATATCGTCACATAATACCTAGACAGAAGCATTCTTTGAAACTTCTTTATGATGTGTGCATTCAACTCACAGAGTTGAACTTTCCTTTTCATGGAGCAGTTTGGAAAGAGTCTTTTTGCAGCATCTGCAAGTGGATATTTGGAGCTCTTTCAGGCCTTTGTTAGAAGCGGGAATATCTTCCCATAAAAACTGGACAGAAGCATTCTCACAAACTGCTTTGTGATGTGTGTGTTCAACTCACAGAGGTGAACCTTTCCTTTGCTAGAGCAGTTATGAGACACTCTTTTTGTAGAATCTTCAAGTGTTCATTTGGAGCGATTTGAGGCCTATGGTGGAAAAAGAAATATCTTCATATATAAACAAGGCAGAAGCATTCTCAGAAAGCTCTTTATGATGTGTGCATTCAACTCAGAGAGATAAGCCTTCCTTTTGATAGAGCAGTTTTGAAACTGTGTTTTTGCAGAATCTGCAAGTGGATATTTGGAGCCCTTTCAGGCCTTCGTTGGAAACGGGAATATCTTCCATTAAAAACTAAACAGAAGAGTTCTGTGAAACTGCTTTGTGTAGTATGAATCCAACTCACAGAGTTGAACACTTTCTTTCAAAGAGCAGTTTTGAAACACTCTTTTTGTAGAATCTGCAAGTGTTCGTTTGGAGCGCTTTGAGGCCTATGGTGGAAAAGGAAATATCTTCACATATAATCCAGGCAGAAGCATTCTCAGAAACCTCTTTATGATGTGTGCATTCAACTCGGAGAGATAAGCCTTCCTTTTGATAGAGCAGTTTTGCAACTGTGTTTTTGCAGAAACTGCAAGTGTATATTTGGAGCCCTTTCAGGCCTTCGTTGGAAACGGGAATATCTTCCCATAAAAACTAAACAGAAGCGTTCTGTGAAACTCCTTTGTGAAGTATGAATCCAACTCACAGAGTTGAACACTTCTTTTGAAAGAGCAGCTTTGAAACACTCTTTTTGTAGAATCTGCAAGTGTTCATTTGGAGCGCTTTGAGGCCTATGGTGGAAAAGGAAATATCTTCACATAAAACCTAGACAGAAGCATTCTTTGAAACTTCTTTATGATGTGTGCATTCAACTCACAGAGTTGAACATTCCTTTTCATGGAGCAGTTTGGAAAGAGTCTTTTTGCAGCATCTGCAAGTGGATATTTGGAGCTCTTTCAGGCCTTTGTTAGAAGCGGGAATATCTTCCCATTAAAACTGGACAGAAGCATTCTCACAAACTGCTTTGTGATGTGTGTGTTCAACTCACAGAGGTGAACCTTTCCTTTGCTAGAGCAGTTATGAAACACTCTTTTTGTAGAATCTGCAAGTGTTCATTTGGAGCGCTTTGAGGCTTATGGTGGAAAAAGAAATATCTTCACATAAAACCTAGACAGAAGCATTCTTTGAAACTTCTTTATGATGTGTGCATTCAACTCACAGAGTTGAACCTTCTTTTTCATGGAGCAGTTTGGAAAGAGTCTTTTTGCAGCATCTGCAAGTGGATATTTGGAGCTCTTTCAGGCCTTTGTTAGAAGCGGGAATATCTTCCCATAAAAACTAAACCGAAGCATTCTCACAAACTGCTTTGTGATGTGTGTGTTCAACTCACAGAGGTGAACCTTTCCTTTGCTAGAGCAGTTATGAAACACTCTTTTTGTAGAATCTGCAAGTGTTCATTTGGAGCGCTTTGAGGCCTATTGTGGAAAAAGAAATATCTTCATATATAAACAAGGCAGAAGCATTCTCAGAAACCCCTTTATGATGTGTGCATTCAACTCAGAGAGATAAGCCTTCCTTTTGATAGAGCAGTTTTGAACCTGTGTTTTTGCAGAATCTGCAAGTGGATATTTGGAGCCCTTTCAGGCCTTCGTTGGAAACGGGAATATCTTCCCATAAAAACTAAACAGAAGAGTTCTGTGAAACTGCTTTGTGTAGTATGAATCCAACTCACAGAGTTGAACACTTCCTTTGAAAGAGCAGTTTTGAAACACTCTTTTTGTAGAATCTGCAAGTGTTCGTTTGGAGCGCTTTGAGGCCTATGGTGGAAAAGGAAATATCTTCACATATAATCCAGGCAGAAGCATTCTCAGAAACCTCTTTATGATGTGTGCATTCAACTCGGAGAGATAAGCCTTCCTTTTGATAGAGCAGTTTTGCAGCTGTGTTTTTGCAGAATCTGCAAGTGTATATTTGGAGCCCTTTCAGGCCTTCGTTGGAAACGGGAATATCTTCCCATAAAAACTAAACAGAAGCGTTCTGTGAAACTCCTTTGCGAAGTATGAATCCAACTCACAGAGTTGAACACTTCTTTTGAAAGAGCAGCTTTGAAACACTCTTTTTGTAGAATCTGCAAGTGTTCATTTGGAGCGCTTTGAGGCCTATGGTGGAAAAGGAAATATCTTCACATAAAACCTAGACAGAAGCATTCTTTGAAACTTCTTTATGATGTGTGCATTCAACTCACAGAGTTGAACATTCCTTTTCATGGAGCAGTTTGGAAAGAGTCTTTTTGCAGCATCTGCAAGTGGATATTTGGAGCTCTTTCAGGCCTTTGTTAGAAGCGGGAATATCTTCCCATTAAAACTGGACAGAAGCATTCTCACAAACTGATTTGTGATGTGTGTGTTCAACTCACAGAGGTGAACCTTTCCTTTGCTAGAGCAGTTATGAAACACTCTTTTTGTAGAATCTGCAAGTGTTCCTTTGGAGCGCTTTGAGGCTTATGGTGGAAAAAGAAATATCTTCACATAAAACCTAGACAGAAGCATTCTTTGAAACTTCTTTATGATGTGTGCATTCAACTCACAGAGTTGAACCTTCTTTTTCATGGAGCAGTTTGGAAAGAGTCTTTTTGCAGCATCTGCAAGTGGATATTTGGAGCTCTTTCAGGCCTTTGTTAGAAGCGGGAATATCTTCCCATAAAAACTAAACCGAAGCATTCTCACAAACTGCTTTGTGATGTGTGTGTTCAACTCACAGAGGTGAACCTTTCCTTTGCTAGAGCAGTTATGAAACACTCTTTTTGTAGAATCTGCAAGTGTTCATTTGGAGCGCTTTGAGGCCTATTGTGGAAAAAGAAATATCTTCATATATAAACAAGGCAGAAGCATTCTCAGAAACCCCTTTATGATGTGTGCATTCAACTCAGAGAGATAAGCCTTCCTTTTGATAGAGCAGTTTTGAACCTGTGTTTTTGCAGAATCTGCAAGTGGATATTTGGAGCCCTTTCAGGCCTTCGTTGGAAACGGGAATATCTTCCCATAAAAACTAAACAGAAGAGTTCTGTGAAACTGCTTTGTGTAGTATGAATCCAACTCACAGAGTTGAACACTTCCTTTCAAAGAGCAGTTTTGAAACACTCTTTTTGTAGAATCTGCAAGTGTTCGTTTGGAGCGCTTTGAGGCCTATGGTGGAAAAGGAAATATCTTCACATATAAACCAGGCGGAAGCATTCTCAGAAACCTCTTTATGATGTGTGCATTCAACTCGGAGAGATAAGCCTTCCTTTTGATAGAGCAGTTTTGAAACTGTGTTTTGGCAGAATCTGCAAGTGGATACTTAGAGCCCTTTCAGGCCTTCGTTGCAAACGGGAATATCTTCCCATAAAAACGAAACAGAAACGTTCTGTGAAACTGCTTTGTGAAGTATGAATCCAACTCACAGAGTTGAACACTTCTTTTGAAAGAGCAGCTTTGAAACACTCTTTTTGTAGAATCTACATGTGTTCATTTGGAGCGCTTTGAGGCCTATGGTGGAAAAGGAAATATCGTCACATAATACCTAGACAGAAGCATTCTTTGAAACTTCTTTATGATGTGTGCATTCAACTCACAGAGTTGAACTTTCCTTTTCATGGAGCAGTTTGGAAAGAGTCTTTTTGCAGCATCTGCAAGTGGATATTTTGAGCTCTTTCAGGCCTTTGTTAGAAGCGGGAATATCTTCCCATAAAAACTGGACAGAAGCATTCTCACAAACTGCTTTGTGATGTGTGTGTTCAACTCACAGAGGTGAACCTTTCCTTTGCTAGAGCAGTTATGAGACACTCTTTTTGTAGAATCTGCAAGTGTTCATTTGGAGCGATTTGAGGCCTATGGTGGAAAAAGAAATATCTTCATATATAAACAAGGCAGAAGCATTCTCAGAAAGCTCTTTATGATGTGTGCATTCAACTCAGAGAGATAAGCCTTCCTTTTGATAGAGCAGTTTTGAAACTGTGTTTTTGCAGAATCTGCAAGTGGATATTTGGAGCCCTTTCAGGCCTTCGTTGGAAACGGGAATATCTTCCATTAAAAACTAAACAGAAGAGTTCTGTGAAACTGCTTTGTGTAGTATGAATCCAACTCACAGAGTTGAACACTTCCTTTCAAAGAGCAGTTTTGAAACACTCTTTTTGTAGAATCTGCAAGTGTTCGTTTGGAGCGCTTTGAGGCCTATGGTGGAAAAGGAAATATCTTCACATATAATCCAGGCAGAAGCATTCTCAGAAACCTCTTTATGATGTGTGCATTCAACTCGGAGAGATAAGCCTTCCTTTTGATAGAGCAGTTTTGCAACTGTGTTTTTGCAGAAACTGCAAGTGTATATTTGGAGCCCTTTCAGGCCTTCGTTGGAAACGGGAATATCTTCCCATAAAAACTAAACAGAAGCGTTCTGTGAAACTCCTTTGTGAAGTATGAATCCAACTCACAGAGTTGAACACTTCTTTTGAAAGAGCAGCTTTGAAACACTCTTTTTGTAGAATCTGCAAGTGTTCATTTGGAGCGCTTTGAGGCCTATGGTGGAAAAGGAAATATCTTCACATAAAACCTAGACAGAAGCATTCTTTGAAACTTCTTTATGATGTGTGCATTCAACTCACAGAGTTGAACATTCCTTTTCATGGAGCAGTTTGGAAAGAGTCTTTTTGCAGCATCTGCAAGTGGATATTTGGAGCTCTTTCAGGCCTTTGTTAGAAGCGGGAATATCTTCCCATTAAAACTGGACAGAAGCATTCTCACAAACTGATTTGTGATGTGTGTGTTCAACTCACAGAGGTGAACCTTTCCTTTGCTAGAGCAGTTATGAAACACTCTTTTTGTAGAATCTGCAAGTGTTCATTTGGAGCGCTTTGAGGCTTATGGTGGAAAAAGAAATATCTTCACATAAAACCTAGACAGAAGCATTCTTTGAAACTTCTTTATGATGTGTGCATTCAACTCACAGAGTTGAACCTTCTTTTTCATGGAGCAGTTTGGAAAGAGTCTTTTTGCAGCATCTGCAAGTGGATATTTGGAGCTCTTTCAGGCCTTTGTTAGAAGCGGGAATATCTTCCCATAAAAACTAAACCGAAGCATTCTCACAAACTGCTTTGTGATGTGTGTGTTCAACTCACAGAGGTGAACCTTTCCTTTGCTAGAGCAGTTATGAAACACTCTTTTTGTAGAATCTGCAAGTGTTCATTTGGAGCGCTTTGAGGCCTATTGTGGAAAAAGAAATATCTTCATATATAAACAAGGCAGAAGCATTCTCAGAAACCCCTTTATGATGTGTGCATTCAACTCAGAGAGATAAGCCTTCCTTTTGATAGAGCAGTTTTGAACCTGTGTTTTTGCAGAATCTGCAAGTGGATATTTGGAGCCCTTTCAGGCCTTCGTTGGAAACGGGAATATCTTCCCATAAAAACTAAACAGAAGAGTTCTGTGAAACTGCTTTGTGTAGTATGAATCCAACTCACAGAGTTGAACACTTCCTTTGAAAGAGCAGTTTTGAAACACTCTTTTTGTAGAATCTGCAAGTGTTCGTTTGGAGCGCTTTGAGGCCTATGGTGGAAAAGGAAATATCTTCACATATAATCCAGGCAGAAGCATTCTCAGAAACCTCTTTATGATGTGTGCATTCAACTCGGAGAGATAAGCCTTCCTTTTGATAGAGCAGTTTTGCAGCTGTGTTTTTGCAGAATCTGCAAGTGTATATTTGGAGCCCTTTCAGGCCTTCGTTGGAAACGGGAATATCTTCCCATAAAAACTAAACAGAAGCGTTCTGTGAAACTCCTTTGCGAAGTATGAATCCAACTCACAGAGTTGAACACTTCTTTTGAAAGAGCAGCTTTGAAACACTCTTTTTGTAGAATCTGCAAGTGTTCATTTGGAGCGCTTTGAGGCCTATGGTGGAAAAGGAAATATCTTCACATAAAACCTAGACAGAAGCATTCTTTGAAACTTCTTTATGATGTGTGCATTCAACTCACAGAGTTGAACATTCCTTTTCATGGAGCAGTTTGGAAAGAGTCTTTTTGCAGCATCTGCAAGTGGATATTTGGAGCTCTTTCAGGCCTTTGTTAGAAGCGGGAATATCTTCCCATTAAAACTGGACAGAAGCATTCTCACAAACTGATTTGTGATGTGTGTGTTCAACTCACAGAGGTGAACCTTTCCTTTGCTAGAGCAGTTATGAATCCCTCTTTTTGTAGAATCTGCAAGTGTTCCTTTGGAGCGCTTTGAGGCTTATGGTGGAAAAAGAAATATCTTCACATAAAACCTAGACAGAAGCATTCTTTGAAACTTCTTTATGATGTGTGCATTCAACTCACAGAGTTGAACCTTCTTTTTCATGGAGCAGTTTGGAAAGAGTCTTTTTGCAGCATCTGCAAGTGGATATTTGGAGCTCTTTCAGGCCTTTGTTAGAAGCGGGAATATCTTCCCATAAAAACTAAACCGAAGCATTCTCACAAACTGCTTTGTGATGTGTGTGTTCAACTCACAGAGGTGAACCTTTCCTTTGCTAGAGCAGTTATGAAACACTCTTTTTGTAGAATCTGCAAGTGTTCATTTGGAGCGCTTTGAGGCCTATTGTGGAAAAAGAAATATCTTCATATATAAACAAGGCAGAAGCATTCTCAGAAACCCCTTTATGATGTGTGCATTCAACTCAGAGAGATAAGCCTTCCTTTTGATAGAGCAGTTTTGAACCTGTGTTTTTGCAGAATCTGCAAGTGGATATTTGGAGCCCTTTCAGGCCTTCGTTGGAAACGGGAATATCTTCCCATAAAAACTAAACAGAAGAGTTCTGTGAAACTGCTTTGTGTAGTATGAATCCAACTCACAGAGTTGAACACTTCCTTTCAAAGAGCAGTTTTGAAACACTCTTTTTGTAGAATCTGCAAGTGTTCGTTTGGAGCGCTTTGAGGCCTATGGTGGAAAAGGAAATATCTTCACATATAAACCAGGCGGAAGCATTCTCAGAAACCTCTTTATGATGTGTGCATTCAACTCGGAGAGATAAGCCTTCCTTTTGATAGAGCAGTTTTGAAACTGTGTTTTGGCAGAATCTGCAAGTGGATACTTAGAGCCCTTTCAGGCCTTCGTTGCAAACGGGAATATCTTCCCATAAAAACGAAACAGAAACGTTCTGTGAAACTGCTTTGTGAAGTATGAATCCAACTCACAGAGTTGAACACTTCTTTTGAAAGAGCAGCTTTGAAACACTCTTTTTGTAGAATCTACATGTGTTCATTTGGAGCGCTTTGAGGCCTATGGTGGAAAAGGAAATATCGTCACATAATACCTAGACAGAAGCATTCTTTGAAACTTCTTTATGATGTGTGCATTCAACTCACAGAGTTGAACTTTCCTTTTCATGGAGCAGTTTGGAAAGAGTCTTTTTGCAGCATCTGCAAGTGGATATTTTGAGCTCTTTCAGGCCTTTGTTAGAAGCGGGAATATCTTCCCATAAAAACTGGACAGAAGCATTCTCACAAACTGCTTTGTGATGTGTGTGTTCAACTCACAGAGGTGAACCTTTCCTTTGCTAGAGCAGTTATGAGACACTCTTTTTGTAGAATCTGCAAGTGTTCATTTGGAGCGATTTGAGGCCTATGGTGGAAAAAGAAATGTCTTCATATATAAACAAGGCAGAAGCATTCTCAGAAAGCTCTTTATGATGTGTGCATTCAACTCGGAGAGATAAGCCTTCCTTTTGATAGAGCAGTTTTGCAACTGTGTTTTTGCAGAAACTGCAAGTGTATATTTGGAGCCCTTTCAGGCCTTCGTTGGAAACGGGAATATCTTCCCATAAAAACTAAACAGAAGCGTTCTGTGAAACTCCTTTGTGAAGTATGAATCCAACTCACAGAGTTGAACACTTCTTTTGAAAGAGCAGCTTTGAAACACTCTTTTTGTAGAATCTGCAAGTGTTCATTTGGAGCGCTTTGAGGCCTATGGTGGAAAAGGAAATATCTTCACATAAAACCTAGACAGAAGCATTCTTTGAAACTTCTTTATGATGTGTGCATTCAACTCACAGAGTTGAACATTCCTTTTCATGGAGCAGTTTGGAAAGAGTCTTTTTGCAGCATCTGCAAGTGGATATTTGGAGCTCTTTCAGGCCTTTGTTAGAAGCGGGAATATCTTCCCATTAAAACTGGACAGAAGCATTCTCACAAACTGATTTGTGATGTGTGTGTTCAACTCACAGAGGTGAACCTTTCCTTTGCTAGAGCAGTTATGAAACACTCTTTTTGTAGAATCTGCAAGTGTTCATTTGGAGCGCTTTGAGGCTTATGGTGGAAAAAGAAATATCTTCACATAAAACCTAGACAGAAGCATTCTTTGAAACTTCTTTATGATGTGTGCATTCAACTCACAGAGTTGAACCTTCTTTTTCATGGAGCAGTTTGGAAAGAGTCTTTTTGCAGCATCTGCAAGTGGATATTTGGAGCTCTTTCAGGCCTTTGTTAGAAGCGGGAATATCTTCCCATAAAAACTAAACCGAAGCATTCTCACAAACTGCTTTGTGATGTGTGTGTTCAACTCACAGAGGTGAACCTTTCCTTTGCTAGAGCAGTTATGAAACACTCTTTTTGTAGAATCTGCAAGTGTTCATTTGGAGCGCTTTGAGGCCTATGGTGGAAAAAGAAATATCTTCATATATAAACAAGGCAGAAGCATTCTCAAAACCCCTTTATGATGTGTGCATTCAACTCAGAGAGATAAGCCTTCCTTTTGATAGAGCAGTTTTGAACCTGTGTTTTTGCAGAATCTGCAAGTGGATATTTGGAGCCCTTTCAGGCCTTCGTTGGAAACGGGAATATCTTCCCATAAAAACTAAACAGAAGAGTTCTGTGAAACTGCTTTGTGTAGTATGAATCCAACTCACAGAGTTGAACACTTCCTTTCAAAGAGCAGTTTTGAAACACTCTTTTTGTAGAATCTGCAAGTGTTCGTTTGGAGCGCTTTGAGGCCTATGGTGGAAAAGGAAATATCTTCACATATAAACCAGGCAGAAGCATTCTCAGAAACCTCTTTATGATGTGTGCATTCAACTCGGAGAGATAAGCCTTCCTTTTGATAGAGCAGTTTTGAAACTGTGTTTTGGCAGAATCTGCAAGTGGATACTTAGAGCCCTTTCAGGCCTTCGTTGCAAACGGGAATATCTTCCCATAAAAACGAAACAGAAACGTTCTGTGAAACTGCTTTGTGAAGTATGAATCCAACTCACAGAGTTGAACACTTCTTTTGAAAGAGCAGCTTTGAAACACTCTTTTTGTAGAATCTACATGTGTTCATTTGGAGCGCTTTGAGGCCTATGGTGGAAAAGGAAATATCGTCACATAATACCTAGACAGAAGCATTCTTTGAAACTTCTTTATGATGTGTGCATTCAACTCACAGAGTTGTACTTTCCTTTTCATGGAGCAGTTTGGAAAGAGTCTTTTTGCAGCATCTGCAAGTGGATATTTGGAGCTCTTTCAGGCCTTTGTTAGAAGCGGGAATATCTTCCCATTAAAACTGGACAGAAGCATCCTCACAAACTGCTTTGTGATGTGTGTGTTCAACTCACAGAGGTGAACCTTTCCTTTGCTAGAGCAGTTATGAAACACTCTTTTTGTAGAATCTGCAAGTGTTCATTTGGAGCGCTTTGAGGCCTATGGTGGAAAAGGAAATATCTTCACATAAAACCTAGACAGAAGCATTCTTTGAAACTTCTTTATGATGTGTGCATTCAACTCACAGAGTTGAACATTCCTTTTCATGGAGCAGTTTGGAAAGAGTCTTTTTGCAGCATCTGCAAGTGAATATTTGGAGCTCTTTCAGGCCTTTGTTAGAAGCGGGAATATCTTCCCATTAAAACTGGACAGAAGCATTCTCACAAACTGCTTTGTGATGTGTGTGTTCAACTCACAGAGGTGAACCTTTCCTTTGCTAGAGCAGTTATGAAACCCTCTTTTTGTAGAATCTGCAAGTGTTCATTTGGAGCGCTTTGAGGCTTATGGTGGAAAAAGAAATATCTTCACATAAAACCTAGACAGAAGCATTCTTTGAAACTTCTTTATGATGTGTGCATTCAACTCACAGAGTTGAACCTTCTTTTTCATGGAGCAGTTTGGAAAGAGTCTTTTTGCAGCATCTGCAAGTGGATATTTGGAGCTCTTTCAGGCCTTTGTTAGAAGCGGGAATATCTTCCCATAAAAACTAAACCGAAGCATTCTCACAAACTGCTTTGTGATGTGTGTGTTCAACTCACAGAGGTGAACCTTTCCTTTGCTAGAGCAGTTATGAAACACTCTTTTTGTAGAATCTGCAAGTGTTCATTTGGAGCGCTTTGAGGCCTATTGTGGAAAAAGAAATATCTTCATATATAAACAAGGCAGAAGCATTCTCAGAAACCCCTTTATGATGTGTGCATTCAACTCAGAGAGATAAGCCTTCCTTTTGATAGAGCAGTTTTGAACCTGTGTTTTTGCAGAATCTGCAAGTGGATATTTGGAGCCCTTTCAGGCCTTCGTTGGAAACGGGAATATCTTCCCATAAAAACTAAACAGAAGAGTTCTGTGAAACTGCTTTGTGTAGTATGAATCCAACTCACAGAGTTGAACACTTCCTTTGAAAGAGCAGTTTTGAAACACTCTTTTTGTAGAATCTGCAAGTGTTCGTTTGGAGCGCTTTGAGGCCTATGGTGGAAAAGGAAATATCTTCACATATAATCCAGGCAGAAGCATTCTCAGAAACCTCTTTATGATGTGTGCATTCAACTCGGAGAGATAAGCCTTCCTTTTGATAGAGCAGTTTTGCAGCTGTGTTTTTGCAGAATCTGCAAGTGTATATTTGGAGCCCTTTCAGGCCTTCGTTGGAAACGGGAATATCTTCCCATAAAAACTAAACAGAAGCGTTCTGTGAAACTCCTTTGCGAAGTATGAATCCAACTCACAGAGTTGAACACTTCTTTTGAAAGAGCAGCTTTCAAACACTCTTTTTGTAGAATCTGCAAGTGTTCATTTGGAGCGCTTTGAGGCCTATGGTGGAAAAGGAAATATCTTCACATAAAACCTAGACAGAAGCATTCTTTGAAACTTCTTTATGATGTGTGCATTCAACTCACAGAGTTGAACATTCCTTTTCATGGAGCAGTTTGGAAAGAGTCTTTTTGCAGCATCTGCAAGTGGATATTTGGAGCTCTTTCAGGCCTTTGTTAGAAGCGGGAATATTTTCCCATTAAAACTGGACAGAAGCATTCTCACAAACTGATTTGTGATGTGTGTGTTCAACTCACAGAGGTGAACCTTTCCTTTGCTAGAGCAGTTATGAATCCCTCTTTTTGTAGAATCTGCAAGTGTTCCTTTGGAGCGCTTTGAGGCTTATGGTGGAAAAAGAAATATCTTCACATAAAACCTAGACAGAAGCATTCTTTGAAACTTCTTTATGATGTGTGCATTCAACTCACAGAGTTGAACCTTCTTTTTCATGGAGCAGTTTGGAAAGAGTCTTTTTGCAGCATCTGCAAGTGGATATTTGGAGCTCTTTCAGGCCTTTGTTAGAAGCGGGAATATCTTCCCATAAAAACTAAACCGAAGCATTCTCACAAACTGCTTTGTGATGTGTGTGTTCAACTCACAGAGGTGAACCTTTCCTTTGCTAGAGCAGTTATGAAACACTCTTTTTGTAGAATCTGCAAGTGTTCATTTGGAGCGCTTTGAGGCCTATTGTGGAAAAAGAAATATCTTCATATATAAACAAGGCAGAAGCATTCTCAGAAACCCCTTTATGATGTGTGCATTCAACTCAGAGAGATAAGCCTTCCTTTTGATAGAGCAGTTTTGAACCTGTGTTTTTGCAGAATCTGCAAGTGGATATTTGGAGCCCTTTCAGGCCTTCGTTGGAAACGGGAATATCTTCCCATAAAAACTAAACAGAAGAGTTCTGTGAAACTGCTTTGTGTAGTATGAATCCAACTCACAGAGTTGAACACTTCCTTTCAAAGAGCAGTTTTGAAACACTCTTTTTGTAGAATCTGCAAGTGTTCGTTTGGAGCGCTTTGAGGCCTATGGTGGAAAAGGAAATATCTTCACATATAAACCAGGCGGAAGCATTCTCAGAAACCTCTTTATGATGTGTGCATTCAACTCGGAGAGATAAGCCTTCCTTTTGATAGAGCAGTTTTGAAACTGTGTTTTGGCAGAATCTGCAAGTGGATACTTAGAGCCCTTTCAGGCCTTCGTTGCAAACGGTAATATCTTCCCATAAAAACGAAACAGAAACGTTCTGTGAAACTGCTTTGTGAAGTATGAATCCAACTCACAGAGTTGAACACTTCTTTTGAAAGAGCAGCTTTGAAACACTCTTTTTGTAGAATCTACATGTGTTCATTTGGAGCGCTTTGAGGCCTATTGTGGAAAAGGAAATATCGTCACATAATACCTAGACAGAAGCATTCTTTGAAACTTCTTTATGATGTGTGCATTCAACTCACAGAGTTGAACTTTCCTTTTCATGGAGCAGTTTGGAAAGAGTCTTTTTGCAGCATCTGCAAGTGGATATTTTGAGCTCTTTCAGGCCTTTGTTAGAAGCGTGAATATCTTCCCATAAAAACTGGACAGAAGCATTCTCACAAACTGCTTTGTGATGTGTGTGTTCAACTCACAGAGGTGAACCTTTCCTTTGCTAGAGCAGTTATGAGACACTCTTTTTGTAGAATCTGCAAGTGTTCATTTGGAGCGATTTGAGGCCTATGGTGGAAAAAGAAATATCTTCATATATAAACAAGGCAGAAGCATTCTCAGAAAGCTCTTTATGATGTGTGCATTCAACTCAGAGAGATAAGCCTTCCTTTTGATAGAGCAGTTTTGAAACTGTGTTTTTGCAGAATCTGCAAGTGGATATTTGGAGCCCTTTCAGGCCTTCGTTGGAAACGGGAATATCTTCCATTAAAAACTAAACAGAAGAGTTCTGTGAAACTGCTTTGTGTAGTATGAATCCAACTCACAGAGTTGAACACTTCCTTTCAAAGAGCAGTTTTGAAACACTCTTTTTGTAGAATCTGCAAGTGTTCGTTTGGAGCGCTTTGAGGCCTATGGTGGAAAAGGAAATATCTTCACATATAATCCAGGCAGAAGCATTCTCAGAAACCTCTTTATGATGTGTGCATTCAACTCGGAGAGATAAGCCTTCCTTTTGATAGAGCAGTTTTGCAACTGTGTTTTTGCAGAAACTGCAAGTGTATATTTGGAGCCCTTTCAGGCCTTCGTTGGAAACGGGAATATCTTCCCATAAAAACTAAACAGAAGCGTTCTGTGAAACTCCTTTGTGAAGTATGAATCCAACTCACAGAGTTGAACACTTCTTTTGAAAGAGCAGCTTTGAAACACTCTTTTTGTAGAATCTGCAAGTGTTCATTTGGAGCGCTTTGAGGCCTATGGTGGAAAAGGAAATATCTTCACATAAAACCTAGACAGAAGCATTCTTTGAAACTTCTTTATGATGTGTGCATTCAACTCACAGAGTTGAACATTCCTTTTCATGGAGCAGTTTGGAAAGAGTCTTTTTGCAGCATCTGCAAGTGGATATTTGGAGCTCTTTCAGGCCTTTGTTAGAAGCGGGAATATCTTCCCATTAAAACTGGACAGAAGCATTCTCACAAACTGCTTTGTGATGTGTGTGTTCAACTCACAGAGGTGAACCTTTCCTTTGCTAGAGCAGTTATGAAACACTCTTTTTGTAGAATCTGCAAGTGTTCATTTGGAGCGCTTTGAGGCTTATGGTGGAAAAAGAAATATCTTCACATAAAACCTAGACAGAAGCATTCTTTGAAACTTCTTTATGATGTGTGCATTCAACTCACAGAGTTGAACCTTCTTTTTCATGGAGCAGTTTGGAAAGAGTCTTTTTGCAGCATCTGCAAGTGGATATTTGGAGCTCTTTCAGGCCTTTGTTAGAAGCGGGAATATCTTCCCATAAAAACTAAACCGAAGCATTCTCACAAACTGCTTTGTGATGTGTGTGTTCAACTCACAGAGGTGAACCTTTCCTTTGCTAGAGCAGTTATGAAACACTCTTTTTGTAGAATCTGCAAGTGTTCATTTGGAGCGCTTTGAGGCCTATTGTGGAAAAAGAAATATCTTCATATATAAACAAGGCAGAAGCATTCTCAGAAACCCCTTTATGATGTGTGCATTCAACTCAGAGAGATAAGCCTTCCTTTTGATAGAGCAGTTTTGAACCTGTGTTTTTGCAGAATCTGCAAGTGGATATTTGGAGCCCTTTCAGGCCTTCGTTGGAAACGGGAATATCTTCCCATAAAAACTAAACAGAAGAGTTCTGTGAAACTGCTTTGTGTAGTATGAATCCAACTCACAGAGTTGAACACTTCCTTTGAAAGAGCAGTTTTGAAACACTCTTTTTGTAGAATCTGCAAGTGTTCGTTTGGAGCGCTTTGAGGCCTATGGTGGAAAAGGAAATATCTTCACATATAATCCAGGCAGAAGCATTCTCAGAAACCTCTTTATGATGTGTGCATTCAACTCGGAGAGATAAGCCTTCCTTTTGATAGAGCAGTTTTGCAGCTGTGTTTTTGCAGAATCTGCAAGTGTATATTTGGAGCCCTTTCAGGCCTTCGTTGGAAACGGGAATATCTTCCCATAAAAACTAAACGGAAGCGTTCTGTGAAACTCCTTTGCGAAGTATGAATCCAACTCACAGAGTTGAACACTTCTTTTGAAAGAGCAGCTTTGAAACACTCTTTTTGTAGAATCTGCAAGTGTTCATTTGGAGCGCTTTGAGGCCTATGGTGGAAAAGGAAATATCTTCACATAAAACCTAGACAGAAGCATTCTTTGAAACTTCTTTATGATGTGTGCATTCAACTCACAGAGTTGAACATTCCTTTTCATGGAGCAGTTTGGAAAGAGTCTTTTTGCAGCATCTGCAAGTGGATATTTGGAGCTCTTTCAGGCCTTTGTTAGAAGCGGGAATATCTTCCCATTAAAACTGGACAGAAGCATTCTCACAAACTGATTTGTGATGTGTGTGTTCAACTCACAGAGGTGAACCTTTCCTTTGCTAGAGCAGTTATGAATCCCTCTTTTTGTAGAATCTGCAAGTGTTCCTTTGGAGCGCTTTGAGGCTTATGGTGGAAAAAGAAATATCTTCACATAAAACCTAGACAGAAGCATTCTTTGAAACTTCTTTATGATGTGTGCATTCAACTCACAGAGTTGAACCTTCTTTTTCATGGAGCAGTTTGGAAAGAGTCTTTTTGCAGCATCTGCAAGTGGATATTTGGAGCTCTTTCAGGCCTTTGTTAGAAGCGGGAATATCTTCCCATAAAAACTAAACCGAAGCATTCTCACAAACTGCTTTGTGATGTGTGTGTTCAACTCACAGAGGTGAACCTTTCCTTTGCTAGAGCAGTTATGAAACACTCTTTTTGTAGAATCTGCAAGTGTTCATTTGGAGCGCTTTGAGGCCTATTGTGGAAAAAGAAATATCTTCATATATAAACAAGGCAGAAGCATTCTCAGAAACCCCTTTATGATGTGTGCATTCAACTCAGAGAGATAAGCCTTCCTTTTGATAGAGCAGTTTTGAACCTGTGTTTTTGCAGAATCTGCAAGTGGATATTTGGAGCCCTTTCAGGCCTTCGTTGGAAACGGGAATATCTTCCCATAAAAACTAAACAGAAGAGTTCTGTGAAACTGCTTTGTGTAGTATGAATCCAACTCACAGAGTTGAACACTTCCTTTCAAAGAGCAGTTTTGAAACACTCTTTTTGTAGAATCTGCAAGTGTTCGTTTGGAGCGCTTTGAGGCCTATGGTGGAAAAGGAAATATCTTCACATATAAACCAGGCGGAAGCATTCTCAGAAACCTCTTTATGATGTGTGCATTCAACTCGGAGAGATAAGCCTTCCTTTTGATAGAGCAGTTTTGAAACTGTGTTTTGGCAGAATCTG
The DNA here is from genome assembly GCF_028885655.2 of Pongo abelii. Taxonomy (NCBI): domain Eukaryota; kingdom Metazoa; phylum Chordata; class Mammalia; order Primates; family Hominidae; genus Pongo; species Pongo abelii. Next base: position 85,914,305 of record NC_071988.2, on the reverse strand, counting down.
CAAGTGGATACTTAGAGCCCTTTCAGGCCTTCGTTGCAAACGGGAATATCTTCCCATAAAAACGAAACAGAAACGTTCTGTGAAACTGCTTTGTGAAGTATGAATCCAACTCACAGAGTTGAACACTTCTTTTGAAAGAGCAGCTTTGAAACACTCTTTTTGTAGAATCTACATGTGTTCATTTGGAGCGCTTTGAGGCCTATGGTGGAAAAGGAAATATCGTCACATAATACCTAGACAGAAGCATTCTTTGAAACTTCTTTATGATGTGTGCATTCAACTCACAGAGTTGAACTTTCCTTTTCATGGAGCAGTTTGGAAAGAGTCTTTTTGCAGCATCTGCAAGTGGATATTTTGAGCTCTTTCAGGCCTTTGTTAGAAGCGGGAATATCTTCCCATAAAAACTGGACAGAAGCATTCTCACAAACTGCTTTGTGATGTGTGTGTTCAACTCACAGAGGTGAACCTTTCCTTTGCTAGAGCAGTTATGAGACACTCTTTTTGTAGAATCTGCAAGTGTTCATTTGGAGCGATTTGAGGCCTATGGTGGAAAAAGAAATATCTTCATATATAAACAAGGCAGAAGCATTCTCAGAAAGCTCTTTATGATGTGTGCATTCAACTCAGAGGCATAAGCCTTCCTTTTGATAGAGCAGTTTTGAAACTGTGTTTTTGCAGAATCTGCAAGTGGATATTTGGAGCCCTTTCAGGCCTTCGTTGGAAACGGGAATATCTTCCATTAAAAACTAAACAGAAGAGTTCTGTGAAACTGCTTTGTGTAGTATGAATCCAACTCACAGAGTTGAACACTTCCTTTCAAAGAGCAGTTTTGAAACACTCTTTTTGTAGAATCTGCAAGTGTTCGTTTGGAGCGCTTTGAGGCCTATGGTGGAAAAGGAAATATCTTCACATATAATCCAGGCAGAAGCATTCTCAGAAACCTCTTTATGATGTGTGCATTCAACTCGGAGAGATAAGCCTTCCTTTTGATAGAGCAGTTTTGCAACTGTGTTTTTGCAGAAACTGCAAGTGTATATTTGGAGCCCTTTCAGGCCTTCGTTGGAAACGGGAATATCTTCCCATAAAAACTAAACAGAAGCGTTCCGTGAAACTCCTTTGTGAAGTATGAATCCAACTCACAGAGTTGAACACTTCTTTTGAAAGAGCAGCTTTGAAACACTCTTTTTGTAGAATCTGCAAGTGTTCATTTGGAGCGCTTTGAGGCCTATGGTGGAAAAGAAAATATCTTCACATAAAACCTAGACAGAAGCATTCTTTGAAACTTCTTTATGATGTGTGCATTCAACTCACAGAGTTGAACATTCCTTTTCATGGAGCAGTTTGGAAAGAGTCTTTTTGCAGCATCTGCAAGTGGATATTTGGAGCTCTTTCAGGCCTTTGTTAGAAGCGGGAATATCTTCCCATTAAAACTGGACAGAAGCATTCTCACAAACTGCTTTGTGATGTGTGTGTTCAACTCACAGAGGTGAACCTTTCCTTTGCTAGAGCAGTTATGAAACACTCTTTTTGTAGAATCTGCAAGTGTTCATTTGGAGCGCTTTGAGGCTTATGGTGGAAAAAGAAATATCTTCACATAAAACCTAGACAGAAGCATTCTTTGAAACTTCTTTATGATGTGTGCATTCAACTCACAGAGTTGAACCTTCTTTTTCATGGAGCAGTTTGGAAAGAGTCTTTTTGCAGCATCTGCAAGTGGATATTTGGAGCTCTTTCAGGCCTTTGTTAGAAGCGGGAATATCTTCCCATAAAAACTAAACCGAAGCATTCTCACAAACTGCTTTGTGATGTGTGTGTTCAACTCACAGAGGTGAACCTTTCCTTTGCTAGAGCAGTTATGAAACACTCTTTTTGTAGAATCTGCAAGTGTTCATTTGGAGCGCTTTGAGGCCTATGGTGGAAAAAGAAATATCTTCATATATAAACAAGGCAGAAGCATTCTCAAAACCCCTTTATGATGTGTGCATTCAACTCAGAGAGATAAGCCTTCCTTTTGATAGAGCAGTTTTGAACCTGTGTTTTTGCAGAATCTGCAAGTGGATATTTGGAGCCCTTTCAGGCCTTCGTTGGAAACGGGAATATCTTCCCATAAAAACTAAACAGAAGAGTTCTGTGAAACTGCTTTGTGTAGTATGAATCCAACTCACAGAGTTGAACACTTCCTTTCAAAGAGCAGTTTTGAAACACTCTTTTTGTAGAATCTGCAAGTGTTCGTTTGGAGCGCTTTGAGGCCTATGGTGGAAAAGGAAATATCTTCACATATAAACCAGGCAGAAGCATTCTCAGAAACCTCTTTATGATGTGTGCATTCAACTCGGAGAGATAAGCCTTCCTTTTGATAGAGAAGTTTTGAAACTGTGTTTTGGCAGAATCTGCAAGTGGATACTTAGAGCCCTTTCAGGCCTTCGTTGCAAACGGGAATATCTTCCCATAAAAACGAAACAGAAACGTTCTGTGAAACTGCTTTGTGAAGTATGAATCCAACTCACAGAGTTGAACACTTCTTTTGAAAGAGCAGCTTTGAAACACTCTTTTTGTAGAATCTACATGTGTTCATTTGGAGCGCTTTGAGGCCTATGGTGGAAAAGGAAATATCGTCACATAATACCTAGACAGAAGCATTCTTTGAAACTTCTTTACGATGTGTGCATTCAACTCACAGAGTTGAACTTTCCTTTTCATGGAGCAGTTTGGAAAGAGTCTTTTTGCAGCATCTGCAAGTGGATATTTGGAGCTCTTTCAGGCCTTTGTTAGAAGCGGGAATATCTTCCCATTAAAACTGGACAGAAGCATCCTCACAAACTGCTTTGTGATGTGTGTGTTCAACTCACAGAGGTGAACCTTTCCTTTGCTAGAGCAGTTATGAAACACTCTTTTTGTAGAATCTGCAAGTGTTCATTTGGAGCGCTTTGAGGCCTATGGTGGAAAAAGAAATATCTTCACATAAAACCTAGACAGAAGCATTCTTTGAAACTTCTTTATGATGTGTGCATTCAACTCACAGAGTTGAACCTTCTTTTTCATGGAGCAGTTTGGAAAGAGTCTTTTTGCAGCATCTGCAAGTGGATATTTGGAGCTCTTTCAGGCCTTTGTTAGAAGCGGGAATATCTTCCCATAAAAACTAAACCGAAGCATTCTCACAAACTGCTTTGTGATGTGTGTGTTCAACTCACAGAGGTGAACCTTTCCTTTGCTAGAGCAGTTATGAAACACTCTTTTTGTAGAATCTGCAAGTGTTCATTTGGAGCGCTTTGAGGCCTATGGTGGAAAAAGAAATATCTTCATATATAAACAAGGCAGAAGCATTCTCAGAAACCCCTTTATGATGTGTGCATTCAACTCAGAGAGATAAGCCTTCCTTTTGATAGAGCAGTTTTGAACCTGTGTTTTTGCAAAATCTGCAAGTGGATATTTGGAGCCCTTTCAGGCCTTCGTTGGAAACGGGAATATCTTCCCATAAAAACTAAACAGAAGAGTTCTGTGAAACTGCTTTGTGTAGTATGAATCCAACTCACAGAGTTGAACACTTCCTTTCAAAGAGCAGTTTTGAAACACTCTTTTTGTAGAATCTGCAAGTGTTCGTTTGGAGCGCTTTGAGGCCTATGGTGGAAAAGGAAATATCTTCACATATAAACCAGGCAGAAGCATTCTCAGAAACCTCTTTATGATGTGTGCATTCAACTCGGAGAGATAAGCCTTCCTTTTGATAGAGCAGTTTTGAATGTGTGTTTTGGCAGAATCTGCAAGTGGATACTTAGATCCCTTTCAGGCCTTCGTTGCAAACGGGAATATCTTCCCATAAAAACGAAACAGAAACGTTCTGTGAAACTGCTTTGTGAAGTATGAATCCAACTCACAGAGTTGAACACTTCTTTTGAAAGAGCAGCTTTGAAACACTCTTTTTGTAGAATCTACATGTGTTCATTTGGAGCGCTTTGAGGCCTATGGTGGAAAAGGAAATATCGTCACATAATACCTAGACAGAAGCATTCTTTGAAACTTCTTTATGATGTGTGCATTCAACTCACAGAGTTGAACTTTCCTTTTCATGGAGCAGTTTGGAAAGAGTCTTTTTGCAGCATCTGCAAGTGGATATTTGGAGCTCTTTCAGGCCTTTGTTAGAAGCGGGAATATCTTCCCATTAAAACTGGACAGAAGCATCCTCACAAACTGCTTTGTGATGTGTGTGTTCAACTCACAGAGGTGAACCTTTCCTTTGCTAGAGCAGTTATGAAACACTCTTTTTGTAGAATCTGCAAGTGTTCATTTGGAGCGCTTTGAGGCCTATGGTGGAAAAAGAAATATCTTCACATAAAACCTAGACAGAAGCATTCTTTGAAACTTCTTTATGATGTGTGCATTCAACTCACAGAGTTGAACCTTCTTTTTCATGGAGCAGTTTGGAAAGAGTCTTTTTGCAGCATCTGCAAGTGGATATTTGGAGCTCTTTCAGGCCTTTGTTAGAAGCGGGAATATCTTCCCATAAAAACTAAACCGAAGCATTCTCACAAACTGCTTTGTGATGTGTGTGTTCAACTCACAGAGGTGAACCTTTCCTTTGCTAGAGCAGTTATGAAACACTCTTTTTGTAGAATCTGCAAGTGTTCATTTGGAGCGCTTTGAGGCCTATGGTGGAAAAAGAAATATCTTCATATATAAACAAGGCAGAAGCATTCTCAGAAACCCCTTTATGATGTGTGCATTCAACTCAGAGAGATAAGCCTTCCTTTTGATAGAGCAGTTTTGAACCTGTGTTTTTGCAGAATCTGCAAGTGGATATTTGGAGCCCTTTCAGGCCTTCGTTGGAAACGGGAATATCTTCCCATAAAAACTAAACAGAAGAGTTCTGTGAAACTGCTTTGTGTAGTATGAATCCAACTCACAGAGTTAAACACTTCCTTTGAAAGAGCAGTTTTGAAACACTCTTTTTGTAGAATCTGCAAGTGTTCGTTTGGAGCGCTTTGAGGCCTATGGTGGAAAAGGAAATATCTTCACATATAAACCAGGCAGAAGCATTCTCAGAAACCTCTTTATGATGTGTGCATTCAACTCGGAGAGATAAGCCTTCCTTTTGATAGAGCAGTTTTGAAAGTGTGTTTTGACAGAATCTGCAAGTGGATACTTAGAGCTCTTTCAGGCCTTCGTTGCAAACGGGAATATCTTCCCATAAAAACGAAACAGAAACGTTCTGTGAAACTGCTTTGTGAAGTATGAATCCAACTCACAGAGTTGAACACTTCTTTTGAAAGAGCAGCTTTGAAACACTCTTTTTGTAGAATCTGCAAGTGTTCATTTGGAGCGCTTTGAGGCCTATGGTGGAAAAGGAAATGTCGTCACATAATACCTAGACAGAAGCATTCTTTGAAACTTCTTTATGATGTGTGCATTCAACTCACAGAGTTGAACTTTCCTTTTCATGGAGCAGTTTGGAAAGAGTCTTTTTGCAGCATCTGCAAGTGGATATTTGGAGCTCTTTCAGGCCTTTGTTAGAAGCGGGAATATCTTCCCATAAAAACTGGACAGAAGCATTCTCACAAACTGCTTTGTGATGTGTGTGTTCAACTCACAGAGGTGAACCTTTCTTTGCTAGAGCAGTTATGAAACACTCTTTTTGTAGAATCTGCAAGTGTTCATTTGGAGCGATTTGAGGCCTATGGTTGAAAAAGAAATATCTTCACATAAAACCTAGACAGAAGCATTCTTTGAAACTTCTTTATGATATGTGCATTCAACTCACAGAGTTGAACCTTCTTTTTCATGGAGCAGTTTGGAAAGTCTTTTTGCAGCATCTGCAAGTGGATATTTGGAGCTCTTTCAGGCCTTTGTTAGAAGCGGGAATATCTTCCCATAAAAACTGGACAGAAGCATTCTCACAAACTGCTTTGAGATGTGTGTGTTCAACTCACAGAGGTGAACCTTTCCTTTGCTAGAGCAGTTATGAAACACCCTTTTTGTAGAATCTGCAAGTGTTCATTTGGAGCGATTTGAGGCCTATGGTGGAAATAGAAATATCTTCATATATAAACAAGGCAGAAGCATTCTCAGAAACCTCTTTATGATGTGTGCATTCAACTCAGAGAGATAAGCCTTCCTTTTGATAGAGCAGTTTTGCAACTGTGTTTTTGCAGAATCTGCAAGTGGATATTTGGAGCACTTTCAGGCCTTCGTTGGAAACGGGAATATCTTCCCATAAAAACTAAACAGAAGCGTTCTGTGAAACTCCTTTGTGAAGTATGAATCCAACTCACAGAGTTGAACACTTCTTTTGAAAGAGCAGCTTTGAAACACTCTTTTTGTAGAATCTGCAAGTGTTCGTTTGGAGCGCTTTGAGGCCTATGGTGGAAAAGGAAATATCTTCACATATAAACCAGGCAGAAGCATTCTCAGAAACCTCTTTATGATGTGTGCATTCAACTCGGAGAGATAAGCCTTCCTTTTGATAGAGCAGTTTTGAAACTGTGTTTTGGCAGAATCTGCAAGTGGATACTTGGAGCCCTTTCAGGCCTTCGTTGCAAACGGGAATATCTTCCGATAAAAACGAAACAGAAACGTTCTGTGAAACTGCTTTGTGAAGTATGAATCCAACTCACAGAGTTGAACACTTCTTTTGAAAGAGCAGCTTTGAAACACTCTTTTTGTAGAATCAACATGTGTTCATTTGGAGCGCTTTGAGGCCTATTTTGGAAAAGGAAATATCGTCACATAATACCTAGACAGAAGCATTCTTTGAAACTTCTTTATGATGTGTGCATTCAACACAAAGAGTTGAACTTTCCTTTTCATGGAGCAGTTTGGAAAGAGTCTTTTTGCAGCATCTGCAATAGGATATTTGGAGTTCTTTCAGGCCTTTGTTAGAAGCGGGAATATCTTCCCATAAAAACTGGACAGAAGCATTCTCACAAACTGCTTTGTGATGTGTGTGTTCAACTCACAGAGGTGAACCTTTCCTTTGCTAGAGCAGTTATGAAACACTCTTTTTGTAGAATCTGCAAGTGTTCATTTGGAGCGATTTGGGGCCTATGGTGGAAAAAGAAATATCTTCATATATAAACAAGGCAGAAGCATTCTCAGAAAGCTCTTTATGATGTGTGCATTCAACTCAGAGAGATAAGCCTTCCTTTTGATAGAGCAGTTTTGAAACTGTGTTTTTGCAGAATCTGCAAGTGGATATTTGGAGCCCTTTCAGGCCTTCGTTGGAAACGGGAATATCTTCCATTAAAAACTAAACAGAAGAGTTCTGTGAAACTGCTTTGTGTAGTATGAATCCAACTCACAGAGTTGAACACTTCCTTTCAAAGAGCAGTTTTGAAACACTCTTTTTGTAGAATCTGCAAGTGTTCATTTGGAGCGCTTTGAGGCCTATGGTGGAAAAGGAAATATCTTCACATATAATCCAGGCAGAAGCATTCTCAGAAACCTCTTTATGATGTGTGCATTCAACTCGGAGAGATAAGCCTTCCTTTTGATAGAGCAGTTTTGCAACTGTGTTTTTGCAGAATCTGCAAGTGTATATTTGGAGCCCTTTCAGGCCTTCGTTGGAAACGGGAATATCTTCCCATAAAAACTAAAGAGAAGCGATCTGTGAAACTCCTTTGTGAAGTATGAATCCAACTCACAGAGTTGAACACTTCTTTTGAAAGAGCAGCTTTGAAACACTCTTTTTGTAGAATCTGCAAGTGTTCATTTGGAGCGCTTTGAGGCCTATGGTGGAAAAGGAAATATCTTCAGATAAAACCTAGACAGAAGCATTCTTTGAAACTTCTTTATGATGTGTGCATTCAACTCCCAGAGTTGAACATTCCTTTTCATGGAGCAGTTTGGAAAGAGTCTTTTTGCAGCATCTGCAAGTGGATATTTGGAGCTCTTTCAGGCCTTTGTTAGAAGCGGGAATATCTTCCCATTAAAACTGGACAGAAGCATTCTCACAAACTGCTTTGTGATGTGTGTGTTCAACTCACAGAGGTGAACCTTTCCTTTGCTAGAGCAGTTATGAAACACTCTTTTTGTAGAATCTGCAAGTGTTCATTTGGAGCGCTTTGAGGCCTATGGTGGAAAAAGAAATATCTTCACATAAAACCTAGACAGAAGCATTCTTTGAAACTTCTTTATGATGTGTGCATTCAACTCACAGAGTTGAACCTTCTTTTTCATGGAGCAGTTTGGAAAGAGTCTTTTTGCATCATCTGCAAGTGGATATTTGGAGCTCTTTCAGTCCTTTGTTAGAAGCGGGAATATCTTCCCATAGAAACTAAACCGAAGCATTCTCACAAACTGCTTTGTGATGTGTGTGTTCAACTCACAGAGGTGAACCTTTCCTTTGCTAGAGCAGTTATGAATCACTCTTTTTGTAGAATCTGCAAGTGTTCATTTGGAGCGCTTTGAGGCCTATGGTTGAAAAAGAAATATCTTCATATATAAACAAGGCAGAAGCATTCTCAGAAACCGCTTTATGATGTGTGCATTCAACTCAGAGGGATAAGCCTTCCTTTTGACAGAGCAGTTTTGAACCTGTGTTTTTGCAGAATCTGCAAGTGGATATTTGGAGCCCTTTCAGGCCTTCGTTGGAAACGGGAATATCTTCCCATAAAAACTAAACAGAAGAGTTCTGTGAAACTGCTTTGTGTAGTATGAATCCAACTCACAGAGTTGAACACTTCCTTTGAAAGAGCAGTTTTGAAACACTCTTTTTGTAGAATCTGCAAGTGTTCGTTTGGAGCGCTTTGAGGCCTATGGTGGAAAAGGAAATATCTTCACATATAAACCAGGCAGAAGCATTCTCAGAAACCTCTTTATGATGTGTGCATTCAACTCGGAGAGATAAGCCTTCCTTTTGATAGAGCAGTTTTGAAAGTGTGTTTTGGCAGAATCTGCAAGTGGATACTTAGAGCCCTTTCAGGCCTTCGTTGCAAACGGGAATATCTTCCCATAAAAACGAAACAGAAACGTTCTGTGAAACTGCTTTGTGAAGTATGAATCCAACTCACAGAGTTGAACACTTCTTTTGAAAGAGCAGCTTTGAAACACTCTTTTTGTAGAATCTACATGTGTTCATTTGGAGCGCTTTGAGGCCTATGGTGGAAAAGGAAATATCGTCACATAATACCTAGACAGAAGCATTCTTTAAACTTCTTTATGATGTGTGCATTCAACTCACAGAGTTGAACTTTCCTTTTCATGGAGCAGTTTGGAAAGAGTCTTTTTGCAGCATCTGCAAGTGGATATTTGGAGCTCTTTCAGGACTTTGTTAGAAGCGGGAATATCTTCCCATTAAAACTGGACAGAAGCATTCTCACAAACTGCTTTGTGATGTGTGTGTTCAACTCACAGAGGTGAACCTTTCCTTTGCTAGAGCAGTTATGAAACACTCTTTTTGTAGAATCTGCAAGTGTTCATTTGGAGCGATTTGAGGCCTATGGTGGAAAAAGAAATATCTTCATATATAAACAAGCCAGAAGCATTCTCAGAAACCCCTTTATGATGTGTGCATTCAACTCAGAGAGATAAGCCTTCCTTTTGATAGAGCAGTTTTGAACCTGTGTTTTTGCAGAATCTGCAAGTGGATATTTGGAGCCCTTTCAGGCCTTCGTTGGAAACGGGAATATCTTCCCATAAAAACTAAACAGAAGAGTTCTGTGAAACTGCTTTGTGTAGTATGAATCCAACTCACAGAGTTGAACACTTCCTTTGAAAGAGCAGTTTTGAAACACTCTTTTTGTAGAATCTGCAAGTGTTCGTTTGGAGCGCTTTGAGGCCTATGGTGGAAAAGGAAATATCGTCACATAATACCTAGACAGAAGCATTCTTTGAAACTTCTTTATGATGTGTGAATTCAACTCACAGAGTTGAACCTTCCTTTTCATGGAGCAGTTTGGAAAGAGTCTTTTTGCAGCATCTGCAAGTGGATATTTGGAGCTCTTTCAGGCCTTTGTTAGAAGCGGGAATATCTTCCCATAAAAACTGGACAGAAGCATTCTCACAAACTGCTTTGTGATGTGTGTGTTCAACTCACAGAGGTGAACCTTTCCTTTGCTAGAGCAGTTATGAAACACTCTTTTTGTAGAATCTGCAAGTGTTCATTTGCAGCGATTTGAGGCCTATGGTGGAAAAAGAAATATCTTCATATATAAACAAGGCAGAAGCATTCTCAGAAAGCTCTTTATGATGTGTGCATTCAACTCAGAGAGATAAGCCTTCCTTTTGATAGAGCAGTTTTGAAACTGTGTTTTTGCAGAATCTGCAAGTGGATATTTGGAGCCCTTTCAGGCCTTCGTTGGAAACGGGAATATCTTCCCATAAAAACTAAACAGAAGAGTTCTGTGAAACTGCTTTGTGTAGTATGAATCCAACTCACAGAGTTGAACACTTCTTTTGAAAGAGCAGTTTTGAAACACTCTTTTTGTAGAATCTGCAAGTGTTCGTTTGGAGCGCTTTGAGGCCTATGGTGGAAAAGGAAATATCTTCACATATAAACCAGGCAGAAGCATTCTCAGAAACCTCTTTATGATGTGTGCATTCAACTCGGAGAGATAAGCCTTCCTTTTGATAGAGCAGTTTTGAAACTGTGTTTTGGCATAATCTGCAAGTGGATACTTAGAGCCCTTTCAGGCCTTCTTTGGAAACGGGAATATCTTCCGATAAAAACGAAACAGAAACATTCTGTGAAACTGCTTTGTGAAGTATGAATCCAACTCACAGAGTTGAACACTTCTTTTGAAAGCGCAGCTTTTAAACACCCTTTTGGTAGAATCTACATGTGTTCATTTGGAGCGCTTTGAGGCCTATGGTGGAAAAGGAAATATCGTCACATAATACCTAGACAGAAGCATTCTTTGAAACTTCTTTATGATGTGTGCATTCAACTCACAGAGTTGAACATTCCTTTTCATGGAGCAGTTTGGAAAGAGTCTTTTTGCAGCATCTGCAAGTGGATATTTGGAGCTCTTTCAGGCCTTTGTTAGAAGCGGGAATATCTTCCCATTAAAACTGGACAGAAGCATTCTCACAAACTGCTTTGTGATGTGTGTGTTCAACTCACAGAGGTGAACCTTTCCTTTGCTAGAGCAGTTATGAAACACTCTTTTTGTAGAATCTGCAAGTGTTCATTTGGAGCGCTTTGAGGCCTATGGTGGAAAAAGAAATATCTTCATATATAAACAAGGCAGAAGCATTCTCAGAAACCCCTTTATGATGTGTGCATTCAACTCAGAGAGATAAGCCTTCCTTTTGATAGAGCAGTTTTGAACCTGTGTTTTTGCAGAATCTGCAAGTGGATATTTGGAGCCCTTTCAGGCCTTCGTTGGAAACGGGAATATCTTCCCATAAAAACTAAACAGAAGAGTTCTGTGAAACTGCTTTGTGTAGTATGAATCCAACTCACAGAGTTGAACACTTCCTTTCAAAGAGCAGTTTTGAAACACTCTTTTTGTAGAATCTGCAAGTGTTCGTTTGGAGCGCTTTGAGGCCTATGGTGGAAAAGGAAATATCTTCACATATAAACCAGGCGGAAGCATTCTCAGAAACCTCTTTATGATGTGTGCATTCAACTCGGAGAGATAAGCCTTCCTTTTGATAGAGCAGTTTTGAAACTGTGTTTTGGCAGAATCTGCAAGTGGATACTTAGAGCCCTTTCAGGCCTTCGTTGCAAACGGGAATATCTTCCCATAAAAACGAAACAGAAACGTTCTGTGAAACTGCTTTGTGAAGTATGAATCAAACTCACAGAGTTGAACACTTCTTTTGAAAGAGCAGCTTTGAAACACTCTTTTTGTAGAATCTACATGTGTTCATTTGGAGCGCTTTGAGGCCTATGGTGGAAAAGGAAATATCGTCACATAATACCTAGACAGAAGCATTCTTTGAAACTTCTTTATGATGTGTGCATTCAACTCACAGAGTTGAACTTTCCTTTTCATGGAGCAGTTTGGAAAGAGTCTTTTTGCAGCATCTGCAAGTGGATATTTTGAGCTCTTTCAGGCCTTTGTTAGAAGCGGGAATATCTTCCCATAAAAACTGGACAGAAGCATTCTCACAAACTGCTTTGTGATGTGTGTGTTCAACTCACAGAGGTGAACCTTTCCTTTGCTAGAGCAGTTATGAGACACTCTTTTTGTAGAATCTGCAAGTGTTCATTTGGAGCGATTTGAGGCCTATGGTGGAAAAAGAAATATCTTCATATATAAACAAGGCAGAAGCATTCTCAGAAAGCTCTTTATGATGTGTGCATTCAACTCAGAGAGATAAGCCTTCCTTTTGATAGAGCAGTTTTGAAACTGTGTTTTTGCAGAATCTGCAAGTGGATATTTGGAGCCCTTTCAGGCCTTCGTTGGAAACGGGAATATCTTCCATTAAAAACTAAACAGAAGAGTTCTGTGAAACTGCTTTGTGTAGTATGAATCCAACTCACAGAGTTGAACACTTCCTTTCAAAGAGCAGTTTTGAAACACTCTTTTTGTAGAATCTGCAAGTGTTCGTTTGGAGCGCTTTGAGGCCTATGGTGGAAAAGGAAATATCTTCACATATAATCCAGGCAGAAGCATTCTCAGAAACCTCTTTATGATGTGTGCATTCAACTCGGAGAGATAAGCCTTCCTTTTGATAGAGCAGTTTTGCAACTGTGTTTTTGCAGAAACTGCAAGTGTATATTTGGAGCCCTTTCAGGCCTTCGTTGGAAACGGGAATATCTTCCCATAAAAACTAAACAGAAGCGTTCTGTGAAACTCCTTTGTGAAGTATGAATCCAACTCACAGAGTTGAACACTTCTTTTGAAAGAGCAGCTTTGAAACACTCTTTTTGTAGAATCTGCAAGTGTTCATTTGGAGCGCTTTGAGGCCTATGGTGGAAAAGGAAATATCTTCACATAAAACCTAGACAGAAGCATTCTTTGAAACTTCTTTATGATGTGTGCATTCAACTCACAGAGTTGAACATTCCTTTTCATGGAGCAGTTTGGAAAGAGTCTTTTTGCAGCATCTGCAAGTGGATATTTGGAGCTCTTTCAGGCCTTTGTTAGAAGCGGGAATATCTTCCCATTAAAACTGGACAGAAGCATTCTCACAAACTGCTTTGTGATGTGTGTGTTCAACTCACAGAGGTGAACCTTTCCTTTGCTAGAGCAGTTATGAAACACTCTTTTTGTAGAATCTGCAAGTGTTCATTTGGAGCGCTTTGAGGCTTATGGTGGAAAAAGAAATATCTTCACATAAAACCTAGACAGAAGCATTCTTTGAAACTTCTTTATGATGTGTGCATTCAACTCACAGAGTTGAACCTTCTTTTTCATGGAGCAGTTTGGAAAGAGTCTTTTTGCAGCATCTGCAAGTGGATATTTGGAGCTCTTTCAGGCCTTTGTTAGAAGCGGGAATATCTTCCCATAAAAACTAAACCGAAGCATTCTCACAAACTGCTTTGTGATGTGTGTGTTCAACTCACAGAGGTGAACCTTTCCTTTGCTAGAGCAGTTATGAAACACTCTTTTTGTAGAATCTGCAAGTGTTCATTTGGAGCGCTTTGAGGCCTATGGTGGAAAAAGAAATATCTTCATATATAAACAAGGCAGAAGCATTCTCAAAACCCCTTTATGATGTGTGCATTCAACTCAGAGAGATAAGCCTTCCTTTTGATAGAGCAGTTTTGAACCTGTGTTTTTGCAGAATCTGCAAGTGGATATTTGGAGCCCTTTCAGGCCTTCGTTGGAAACGGGAATATCTTCCCATAAAAACTAAACAGAAGAGTTCTGTGAAACTGCTTTGTGTAGTATGAATCCAACTCACAGAGTTGAACACTTCCTTTCAAAGAGCAGTTTTGAAACACTCTTTTTGTAGAATCTGCAAGTGTTCGTTTGGAGCGCTTTGAGGCCTATGGTGGAAAAGGAAATATCTTCACATATAAACCAGGCAGAAGCATTCTCAAAAACCTCTTTATGATGTGTGCATTCAACTCGGAGAGATAAGCCTTCCTTTTGATAGAGCAGTTTTGAAACTGTGTTTTGGCAGAATCTGCAAGTGGATACTTAGAGCCCTTTCAGGCCTTCGTTGCAAACGGGAATATCTTCCCATAAAAACGAAACAGAAACGTTCTGTGAAACTGCTTTGTGAAGTATGAATCCAACTCACAGAGTTGAACACTTCTTTTGAAAGAGCAGCTTTGAAACACTCTTTTTGTAGAATCTACATGTGTTCATTTGGAGCGCTTTGAGGCCTATGGTGGAAAAGGAAATATCGTCACATAATACCTAGACAGAAGCATTCTTTGAAACTTCTTTATGATGTGTGCATTCAACTCACAGAGTTGAACTTTCCTTTTCATGGAGCAGTTTGGAAAGAGTCTTTTTGCAGCATCTGCAAGTGGATATTTGGAGCTCTTTCAGGCCTTTGTTAGAAGCGGGAATATCTTCCCATTAAAACTGGACAGAAGCATCCTCACAAACTGCTTTGTGATGTGTGTGTTCAACTCACAGAGGTGAACCTTTCCTTTGCTAGAGCAGTTATGAAACACTCTTTTTGTAGAATCTGCAAGTGTTCATTTGGAGCGCTTTGAGGCCTATGGTAGAAAAGGAAATATCTTCACATAAAACCTAGACAGAAGCATTCTTTGAAACTTCTTTATGATGTGTGCATTCAACTCACAGAGTTGAACATTCCTTTTCATGGAGCAGTTTGGAAAGAGTCTTTTTGCAGCATCTGCAAGTGAATATTTGGAGCTCTTTCAGGCCTTTGTTAGAAGCGGGAATATCTTCCCATTAAAACTGGACAGAAGCATTCTCACAAACTGCTTTGTGATGTGTGTGTTCAACTCACAGAGGTGAACCTTTCCTTTGCTAGAGCAGTTATGAAACCCTCTTTTTGTAGAATCTGCAAGTGTTCATTTGGAGCGCTTTGAGGCTTATGGTGGAAAAAGAAATATCTTCACATAAAACCTAGACAGAAGCATTCTTTGAAACTTCTTTATGATGTGTGCATTCAACTCACAGAGTTGAACCTTCTTTTTCATGGAGCAGTTTGGAAAGAGTCTTTTTGCAGCATCTGCAAGTGGATATTTGGAGCTCTTTCAGGCCTTTGTTAGAAGCGGGAATATCTTCCCATAAAAACTAAACCGAAGCATTCTCACAAACTGCTTTGTGATGTGTGTGTTCAACTCACAGAGGTGAACCTTTCCTTTGCTAGAGCAGTTATGAAACACTCTTTTTGTAGAATCTGCAAGTGTTCATTTGGAGCGCTTTGAGGCCTATTGTGGAAAAAGAAATATCTTCATATATAAACAAGGCAGAAGCATTCTCAGAAACCCCTTTATGATGTGTGCGTTCAACTCAGAGAGATAAGCCTTCCTTTTGATAGAGCAGTTTTGAACCTGTGTTTTTGCAGAATCTGCAAGTGGATATTTGGAGCCCTTTCAGGCCTTCGTTGGAAACGGGAATATCTTCCCATAAAAACTAAACAGAAGAGTTCTGTGAAACTGCTTTGTGTAGTATGAATCCAACTCACAGAGTTGAACACTTCCTTTGAAAGAGCAGTTTTGAAACACTCTTTTTGTAGAATCTGCAAGTGTTCGTTTGGAGCGCTTTGAGGCCTATGGTGGAAAAGGAAATATCTTCACATATAATCCAGGCAGAAGCATTCTCAGAAACCTCTTTATGATGTGTGCATTCAACTCGGAGAGATAAGCCTTCCTTTTGATAGAGCAGTTTTGCAGCTGTGTTTTTGCAGAATCTGCAAGTGTATATTTGGAGCCCTTTCAGGCCTTCGTTGGAAACGGGAATATCTTCCCATAAAAACTAAACAGAAGCGTTCTGTGAAACTCCTTTGCGAAGTATGAATCCAACTCACAGAGTTGAACACTTCTTTTGAAAGAGCAGCTTTGAAACACTCTTTTTGTAGGATCTGCAAGTGTTCATTTGGAGCGCTTTGAGGCCTATGGTGGAAAAGGAAATATCTTCACATAAAACCTAGACAGAAGCATTCTTTGAAACTTCTTTATGATGTGTGCATTCAACTCACAGAGTTGAACATTCCTTTTCATGGAGCAGTTTGGAAAGAGTCTTTTTGCAGCATCTGCAAGTGGATATTTGGAGCTCTTTCAGGCCTTTGTTAGAAGCGGGAATATCTTCCCATTAAAACTGGACAGAAGCATTCTCACAAACTGATTTGTGATGTGTGTGTTCAACTCACAGAGGTGAACCTTTCCTTTGCTAGAGCAGTTATGAATCCCTCTTTTTGTAGAATCTGCAAGTGTTCCTTTGGAGCGCTTTGAGGCTTATGGTGGAAAAAGAAATATCTTCACATAAAACCTAGACAGAAGCATTCTTTGAAACTTCTTTATGATGTGTGCATTCAACTCACAGAGTTGAACCTTCTTTTTCATGGAGCAGTTTGGAAAGAGTCTTTTTGCAGCATCTGCAAGTGGATATTTGGAGCTCTTTCAGGCCTTTGTTAGAAGCGGGAATATCTTCCCATAAAAACTAAACCGAAGCATTCTCACAAACTGCTTTGTGATGTGTGTGTTCAACTCACAGAGGTGAACCTTTCCTTTGCTAGAGCAGTTATGAAACACTCTTTTTGTAGAATCTGCAAGTGTTCATTTGGAGCGCTTTGAGGCCTATTGTGGAAAAAGAAATATCTTCATATATAAACAAGGCAGAAGCATTCTCAGAAACCCCTTTATGATGTGTGCATTCAACTCAGAGAGATAAGCCTTCCTTTTGATAGAGCAGTTTTGAACCTGTGTTTTTGCAGAATCTGCAAGTGGATATTTGGAGCCCTTTCAGGCCTTCGTTGGAAACGGGAATATCTTCCCATAAAAACTAAACAGAAGAGTTCTGTGAAACTGCTTTGTGTAGTATGAATCCAACTCACAGAGTTGAACACTTCCTTTCAAAGAGCAGTTTTGAAACACTCTTTTTGTAGAATCTGCAAGTGTTCGTTTGGAGCGCTTTGAGGCCTATGGTGGAAAAGGAAATATCTTCACATATAAACCAGGCGGAAGCATTCTCAGAAACCTCTTTATGATGTGTGCATTCAACTCGGAGAGATAAGCCTTCCTTTTGATAGAGCAGTTTTGAAACTGTGTTTTGGCAGAATCTGCAAGTGGATACTTAGAGCCCTTTCAGGCCTTCGTTGCAAACGGGAATATCTTCCCATAAAAACGAAACAGAAACGTTCTGTGAAACTGCTTTGTGAAGTATGAATCCAACTCACAGAGTTGAACACTTCTTTTGAAAGAGCAGCTTTGAAACACTCTTTTTGTAGAATCTACATGTGTTCATTTGGAGCGCTTTGAGGCCTATGGTGGAAAAGGAAATATCGTCACATAATACCTAGACAGAAGCATTCTTTGAAACTTCTTTATGATG
This sequence comes from Pongo abelii, assembly GCF_028885655.2. Classification (NCBI taxonomy): domain Eukaryota; kingdom Metazoa; phylum Chordata; class Mammalia; order Primates; family Hominidae; genus Pongo; species Pongo abelii. The sequence goes on along the minus strand of NC_071988.2, from coordinate 85,896,942 downwards.
TGTGCATTCAACTCACAGAGTTGAACTTTCCTTTTCATGGAGCAGTTTGGAAAGAGTCTTTTTGCAGCATCTGCAAGTGGATATTTTGAGCTCTTTCAGGCCTTTGTTAGAAGCGGGAATATCTTCCCATAAAAACTGGACAGAAGCATTCTCACAAACTGCTTTGTGATGTGTGTGTTCAACTCACAGAGGTGAACCTTTCCTTTGCTAGAGCAGTTATGAGACACTCTTTTTGTAGAATCTGCAAGTGTTCATTTGGAGCGATTTGAGGCCTATGGTGGAAAAAGAAATATCTTCATATATAAACAAGGCAGAAGCATTCTCAGAAAGCTCTTTATGATGTGTGCATTCAACTCAGAGAGATAAGCCTTCCTTTTGATAGAGCAGTTTTGAAACTGTGTTTTTGCAGAATCTGCAAGTGGATATTTGGAGCCCTTTCAGGCCTTCGTTGGAAACGGGAATATCTTCCATTAAAAACTAAACAGAAGAGTTCTGTGAAACTGCTTTGTGTAGTATGAATCCAACTCACAGAGTTGAACACTTCCTTTCAAAGAGCAGTTTTGAAACACTCTTTTTGTAGAATCTGCAAGTGTTCGTTTGGAGCGCTTTGAGGCCTATGGTGGAAAAGGAAATATCTTCACATATAATCCAGGCAGAAGCATTCTCAGAAACCTCTTTATGATGTGTGCATTCAACTCGGAGAGATAAGCCTTCCTTTTGATAGAGCAGTTTTGCAACTGTGTTTTTGCAGAAACTGCAAGTGTATATTTGGAGCCCTTTCAGGCCTTCGTTGGAAACGGGAATATCTTCCCATAAAAACTAAACAGAAGCGTTCTGTGAAACTCCTTTGTGAAGTATGAATCCAACTCACAGAGTTGAACACTTCTTTTGAAAGAGCAGCTTTGAAACACTCTTTTTGTAGAATCTGCAAGTGTTCATTTGGAGCGCTTTGAGGCCTATGGTGGAAAAGGAAATATCTTCACATAAAACCTAGACAGAAGCATTCTTTGAAACTTCTTTATGATGTGTGCATTCAACTCACAGAGTTGAACATTCCTTTTCATGGAGCAGTTTGGAAAGAGTCTTTTTGCAGCATCTGCAAGTGGATATTTGGAGCTCTTTCAGGCCTTTGTTAGAAGCGGGAATATCTTCCCATTAAAACTGGACAGAAGCATTCTCACAAACTGCTTTGTGATGTGTGTGTTCAACTCACAGAGGTGAACCTTTCCTTTGCTAGAGCAGTTATGAAACACTCTTTTTGTAGAATCTGCAAGTGTTCATTTGGAGCGCTTTGAGGCTTATGGTGGAAAAAGAAATATCTTCACATAAAACCTAGACAGAAGCATTCTTTGAAACTTCTTTATGATGTGTGCATTCAACTCACAGAGTTGAACCTTCTTTTTCATGGAGCAGTTTGGAAAGAGTCTTTTTGCAGCATCTGCAAGTGGATATTTGGAGCTCTTTCAGGCCTTTGTTAGAAGCGGGAATATCTTCCCATAAAAACTAAACCGAAGCATTCTCACAAACTGCTTTGTGATGTGTGTGTTCAACTCACAGAGGTGAACCTTTCCTTTGCTAGAGCAGTTATGAAACACTCTTTTTGTAGAATCTGCAAGTGTTCATTTGGAGCGCTTTGAGGCCTATTGTGGAAAAAGAAATATCTTCATATATAAACAAGGCAGAAGCATTCTCAGAAACCCCTTTATGATGTGTGCATTCAACTCAGAGAGATAAGCCTTCCTTTTGATAGAGCAGTTTTGAACCTGTGTTTTTGCAGAATCTGCAAGTGGATATTTGGAGCCCTTTCAGGCCTTCGTTGGAAACGGGAATATCTTCCCATAAAAACTAAACAGAAGAGTTCTGTGAAACTGCTTTGTGTAGTATGAATCCAACTCACAGAGTTGAACACTTCCTTTGAAAGAGCAGTTTTGAAACACTCTTTTTGTAGAATCTGCAAGTGTTCGTTTGGAGCGCTTTGAGGCCTATGGTGGAAAAGGAAATATCTTCACATATAATCCAGGCAGAAGCATTCTCAGAAACCTCTTTATGATGTGTGCATTCAACTCGGAGAGATAAGCCTTCCTTTTGATAGAGCAGTTTTGCAGCTGTGTTTTTGCAGAATCTGCAAGTGTATATTTGGAGCCCTTTCAGGCCTTCGTTGGAAACGGGAATATCTTCCCATAAAAACTAAACAGAAGCGTTCTGTGAAACTCCTTTGCGAAGTATGAATCCAACTCACAGAGTTGAACACTTCTTTTGAAAGAGCAGCTTTGAAACACTCTTTTTGTAGAATCTGCAAGTGTTCATTTGGAGCGCTTTGAGGCCTATGGTGGAAAAGGAAATATCTTCACATAAAACCTAGACAGAAGCATTCTTTGAAACTTCTTTATGATGTGTGCATTCAACTCACAGAGTTGAACATTCCTTTTCATGGAGCAGTTTGGAAAGAGTCTTTTTGCAGCATCTGCAAGTGGATATTTGGAGCTCTTTCAGGCCTTTGTTAGAAGCGGGAATATCTTCCCATTAAAACTGGACAGAAGCATTCTCACAAACTGATTTGTGATGTGTGTGTTCAACTCACAGAGGTGAACCTTTCCTTTGCTAGAGCAGTTATGAATCCCTCTTTTTGTAGAATCTGCAAGTGTTCCTTTGGAGCGCTTTGAGGCTTATGGTGGAAAAAGAAATATCTTCACATAAAACCTAGACAGAAGCATTCTTTGAAACTTCTTTATGATGTGTGCATTCAACTCACAGAGTTGAACCTTCTTTTTCATGGAGCAGTTTGGAAAGAGTCTTTTTGCAGCATCTGCAAGTGGATATTTGGAGCTCTTTCAGGCCTTTGTTAGAAGCGGGAATATCTTCCCATAAAAACTAAACCGAAGCATTCTCACAAACTGCTTTGTGATGTGTGTGTTCAACTCACAGAGGTGAACCTTTCCTTTGCTAGAGCAGTTATGAAACACTCTTTTTGTAGAATCTGCAAGTGTTCATTTGGAGCGCTTTGAGGCCTATTGTGGAAAAAGAAATATCTTCATATATAAACAAGGCAGAAGCATTCTCAGAAACCCCTTTATGATGTGTGCATTCAACTCAGAGAGATAAGCCTTCCTTTTGATAGAGCAGTTTTGAACCTGTGTTTTTGCAGAATCTGCAAGTGGATATTTGGAGCCCTTTCAGGCCTTCGTTGGAAACGGGAATATCTTCCCATAAAAACTAAACAGAAGAGTTCTGTGAAACTGCTTTGTGTAGTATGAATCCAACTCACAGAGTTGAACACTTCCTTTCAAAGAGCAGTTTTGAAACACTCTTTTTGTAGAATCTGCAAGTGTTCGTTTGGAGCGCTTTGAGGCCTATGGTGGAAAAGGAAATATCTTCACATATAAACCAGGCAGAAGCATTCTCAGAAACCTCTTTATGATGTGTGCATTCAACTCGGAGAGATAAGCCTTCCTTTTGATAGAGCAGTTTTGAAACTGTGTTTTGGCAGAATCTGCAAGTGGATACTTAGAGCCCTTTCAGGCCTTCGTTGCAAACGCGAATATCTTCCCATAAAAACGAAACAGAAACGTTCTGTGAAACTGCTTTGTGAAGTATGAATCCAACTCACAGAGTTGAACACTTCTTTTGAAAGAGCAGCTTTGAAACACTCTTTTTGTAGAATCTACATGTGTTCATTTGGAGCGCTTTGAGGCCTATGGTGGAAAAGGAAATATCGTCACATAATACCTAGACAGAAGCATTCTTTGAAACTTCTTTATGATGTGTGCATTCAACTCACAGAGTTGAACTTTCCTTTTCATGGAGCAGGTTGGAAAGAGTCTTTTTGCAGCATCTGCAAGTGGATATTTGGAGCTCTTTCAGGCCTTTGTTAGAAGCGGGAATATCTTCCCATTAAAACTGGACAGAAGCATCCTCACAAACTGCTTTGTGATGTGTGTGTTCAACTCACAGAGGTGAACCTTTCCTTTGCTAGAGCAGTTATGAAACACTCTTTTTGTAGAATCTGCAAGTGTTCATTTGGAGCGCTTTGAGGCCTATGGTGGAAAAAGAAATATCTTCACATAAAACCTAGACAGAAGCATTCTTTGAAACTTCTTTATGATGTGTGCATTCAACTCACAGAGTTGAACCTTCTTTTTCATGGAGCAGTTTGGAAAGAGTCTTTTTGCAGCATCTGCAAGTGGATATTTGGAGCTCTTTCAGGCCTTTGTTAGAAGCGGGAATATCTTCCCATAAAAACTAAACCGAAGCATTCTCACAAACTGCTTTGTGATGTGTGTGTTCAACTCACAGAGGTGAACCTTTCCTTTGCTAGAGCAGTTATGAAACACTCTTTTTGTAGAATCTGCAAGTGTTCATTTGGAGCGCTTTGAGGCCTATGGTGGAAAAAGAAATATCTTCATATATAAACAAGGCAGAAGCATTCTCAGAAACCCCTTTATGATGTGTGCATTCAACTCAGAGAGATAAGCCTTCCTTTTGATAGAGCAGTTTTGAACCTGTGTTTTTGCAAAATCTGCAAGTGGATATTTGGAGCCCTTTCAGGCCTTCGTTGGAAACGGGAATATCTTCCCATAAAAACTAAACAGAAGAGTTCTGTGAAACTGCTTTGTGTAGTATGAATCCAACTCACAGAGTTGAACACTTCCTTTCAAAGAGCAGTTTTGAAACACTCTTTTTGTAGAATCTGCAAGTGTTCGTTTGGAGCGCTTTGAGGCCTATGGTGGAAAAGGAAATATCTTCACATATAAACCAGGCAGAAGCATTCTCAGAAACCTCTTTATGATGTGTGCATTCAACTCGGAGAGATAAGCCTTCCTTTTGATAGAGCAGTTTTGAATGTGTGTTTTGGCAGAATCTGCAAGTGGATACTTAGAGCCCTTTCAGGCCTTCGTTGCAAACGGGAATATCTTCCCATAAAAACGAAACAGAAACGTTCTGTGAAACTGCTTTGTGAAGTATGAATCCAACTCACAGAGTTGAACACTTCTTTTGAAAGAGCAGCTTTGAAACACTCTTTTTGTAGAATCTACATGTGTTCATTTGGAGCGCTTTGAGGCCTATGGTGGAAAAGGAAATATCGTCACATAATACCTAGACAGAAGCATTCTTTGAAACTTCTTTATGATGTGTGCATTCAACTCACAGAGTTGAACTTTCCTTTTCATGGAGCAGTTTGGAAAGAGTCTTTTTGCAGCATCTGCAAGTGGATATTTGGAGCTCTTTCAGGCCTTTGTTAGAAGCGGGAATATCTTCCCATTAAAACTGGACAGAAGCATCCTCACAAACTGCTTTGTGATGTGTGTGTTCAACTCACAGAGGTGAACCTTTCCTTTGCTAGAGCAGTTATGAAACACTCTTTTTGTAGAATCTGCAAGTGTTCATTTGGAGCGCTTTGAGGCCTATGGTGGAAAAAGAAATATCTTCACATAAAACCTAGACAGAAGCATTCTTTGAAACTTCTTTATGATGTGTGCATTCAACTCACAGAGTTGAACCTTCTTTTTCATGGAGCAGTTTGGAAAGAGTCTTTTTGCAGCATCTGCAAGTGGATATTTGGAGCTCTTTCAGGCCTTTGTTAGAAGCGGGAATATCTTCCCATAAAAACTAAACCGAAGCATTCTCACAAACTGCTTTGTGATGTGTGTGTTCAACTCACAGAGGTGAACCTTTCCTTTGCTAGAGCAGTTATGAAACACTCTTTTTGTAGAATCTGCAAGTGTTCATTTGGAGCGCTTTGAGGCCTATGGTGGAAAAAGAAATATCTTCATATATAAACAAGGCAGAAGCATTCTCAGAAACCCCTTTATGATGTGTGCATTCAACTCAGAGAGATAAGCCTTCCTTTTGATAGAGCAGTTTTGAACCTGTGTTTTTGCAGAATCTGCAAGTGGATATTTGGAGCCCTTTCAGGCCTTCGTTGGAAACGGGAATATCTTCCCATAAAAACTAAACAGAAGAGTTCTGTGAAACTGCTTTGTGTAGTATGAATCCAACTCACAGAGTTAAACACTTCCTTTGAAAGAGCAGTTTTGAAACACTCTTTTTGTAGAATCTGCAAGTGTTCGTTTGGAGCGCTTTGAGGCCTATGGTGGAAAAGGAAATATCTTCACATATAAACCAGGCAGAAGCATTCTCAGAAACCTCTTTATGATGTGTGCATTCAACTCGGAGAGATAAGCCTTCCTTTTGATAGAGCAGTTTTGAAAGTGTGTTTTGACAGAATCTGCAAGTGGATACTTAGAGCCCTTTCAGGCCTTCGTTGCAAACGGGAATATCTTCCCATAAAAACGAAACAGAAACGTTCTGTGAAACTGCTTTGTGAAGTATGAATCCAACTCACAGAGTTGAACACTTCTTTTGAAAGAGCAGCTTTGAAACACTCTTTTTGTAGAATCTGCAAGTGTTCATTTGGAGCGCTTTGAGGCCTATGGTGGAAAAGGAAATGTCGTCACATAATACCTAGACAGAAGCATTCTTTGAAACTTCTTTATGATGTGTGCATTCAACTCACAGAGTTGAACTTTCCTTTTCATGGAGCAGTTTGGAAAGAGTCTTTTTGCAGCATCTGCAAGTGGATATTTGGAGCTCTTTCAGGCCTTTGTTAGAAGCGGGAATATCTTCCCATAAAAACTGGACAGAAGCATTCTCACAAACTGCTTTGTGATGTGTGTGTTCAACTCACAGAGGTGAACCTTTCTTTGTTAGAGCAGTTATGAAACACTCTTTTTGTAGAATCTGCAAGTGTTCATTTGGAGCGATTTGAGGCCTATGGTTGAAAAAGAAATATCTTCACATAAAACCTAGACAGAAGCATTCTTTGAAACTTCTTTATGATGTGTGCATTCAACTCACAGAGTTGAACCTTCTTTTTCATGGAGCAGTTTGGAAAGTCTTTTTGCAGCATCTGCAAGTGGATATTTGGAGCTCTTTCAGGCCTTTGTTAGAAGCGGGAATATCTTCCCATAAAAACTGGACAGAAGCATTCTCACAAACTGCTTTGAGATGTGTGTGTTCAACTCACAGAGGTGAACCTTTCCTTTGCTAGAGCAGTTATGAAACACCCTTTTTGTAGAATCTGCAAGTGTTCATTTGGAGCGATTTGAGGCCTATGGTGGAAATAGAAATATCTTCATATATAAACAAGGCAGAAGCATTCTCAGAAACCTCTTTATGATGTGTGCATTCAACTCAGAGAGATAAGCCTTCCTTTTGATAGAGCAGTTTTGCAACTGTGTTTTTGCAGAATCTGCAAGTGGATATTTGGAGCCCTTTCAGGCCTTCGTTGGAAACGGGAATATCTTCCCATAAAAACTAAAGAGAAGCGATCTGTGAAACTCCTTTGTGAAGTATGAATCCAACTCACAGAGTTGAACACTTCTTTTGAAAGAGCAGCTTTGAAACACTCTTTTTGTAGAATCTGCAAGTGTTCATTTGGAGCGCTTTGAGGCCTATGGTGGAAAAGGAAATATCTTCAGATAAAACCTAGACAGAAGCATTCTTTGAAACTTCTTTATGATGTGTGCATTCAACTCCCAGAGTTGAACATTCCTTTTCATGGAGCAGTTTGGAAAGAGTCTTTTTGCAGCATCTGCAAGTGGATATTTGGAGCTCTTTCAGGCCTTTGTTAGAAGCGGGAATATCTTCCCATTAAAACTGGACAGAAGCATTCTCACAAACTGCTTTGTGATGTGTGTGTTCAACTCACAGAGGTGAACCTTTCCTTTGCTAGAGCAGTTATGAAACACTCTTTTTGTAGAATCTGCAAGTGTTCATTTGGAGCGCTTTGAGGCCTATGGTGGAAAAAGAAATATCTTCACATAAAACCTAGACAGAAGCATTCTTTGAAACTTCTTTATGATGTGTGCATTCAACTCACAGAGTTGAACCTTCTTTTTCATGGAGCAGTTTGGAAAGAGTCTTTTTGCATCATCTGCAAGTGGATATTTGGAGCTCTTTCAGTCCTTTGTTAGAAGCGGGAATATCTTCCCATAGAAACTAAACCGAAGCATTCTCACAAACTGCTTTGTGATGTGTGTGTTCAACTCACAGAGGTGAACCTTTCCTTTGCTAGAGCAGTTATGAATCACTCTTTTTGTAGAATCTGCAAGTGTTCATTTGGAGCGCTTTGAGGCCTATGGTTGAAAAAGAAATATCTTCATATATAAACAAGGCAGAAGCATTCTCAGAAACCGCTTTATGATGTGTGCATTCAACTCAGAGGGATAAGCCTTCCTTTTGACAGAGCAGTTTTGAACCTGTGTTTTTGCAGAATCTGCAAGTGGATATTTGGAGCCCTTTCAGGCCTTCGTTGGAAATGGGAATATCTTCCCATAAAAACTAAACAGAAGAGTTCTGTGAAACTGCTTTGTGTAGTATGAATCCAACTCACAGAGTTGAACACTTCCTTTGAAAGAGCAGTTTTGAAACACTCTTTTTGTAGAATCTGCAAGTGTTCGTTTGGAGCGCTTTGAGGCCTATGGTGGAAAAGGAAATATCTTCACATATAAACCAGGCAGAAGCATTCTCAGAAACCTCTTTATGATGTGTGCATTCAACTCGGAGAGATAAGCCTTCCTTTTGATAGAGCAGTTTTGAAAGTGTGTTTTGGCAGAATCTGCAAGTGGATACTTAGAGCCCTTTCAGGCCTTCGTTGCAAACAGGAATATCTTCCCATAAAAACGAAACAGAAACGTTCTGTGAAACTGCTTTGTGAAGTATGAATCCAACTCACAGAGTTGAACACTTCTTTTGAAAGAGCAGCTTTGAAACACTCTTTTTGTAGAATCTACATGTGTTCATTTGGAGCGCTTTGAGGCCTATGGTGGAAAAGGAAATATCGTCACATAATACCTAGACAGAAGCATTCTTTAAACTTCTTTATGATGTGTGCATTCAACTCACAGAGTTGAACTTTCCTTTTCATGGAGCAGTTTGGAAAGAGTCTTTTTGCAGCATCTGCAAGTGGATATTTGGAGCTCTTTCAGGACTTTGTTAGAAGCGGGAATATCTTCCCATTAAAACTGGACAGAAGCATTCTCACAAACTGCTTTGTGATGTGTGTGTTCAACTCACAGAGGTGAACCTTTCCTTTGCTAGAGCAGTTATGAAACACTCTTTTTGTAGAATCTGCAAGTGTTCATTTGGAGCGATTTGAGGCCTATGGTGGAAAAAGAAATATCTTCATATATAAACAAGCCAGAAGCATTCTCAGAAACCCCTTTATGATCTGTGCATTCAACTCAGAGAGATAAGCCTTCCTTTTGATAGAGCAGTTTTGAACCTGTGTTTTTGCAGAATCTGCAAGTGGATATTTGGAGCCCTTTCAGGCCTTCGTTGGAAACGGGAATATCTTCCCATAAAAACTAAACAGAAGAGTTCTGTGAAACTGCTTTGTGTAGTATGAATCCAACTCACAGAGTTGAACACTTCCTTTGAAAGAGCAGTTTTGAAACACTCTTTTTGTAGAATCTGCAAGTGTTCGTTTGGAACGCTTTGAGGCCTATGGTGGAAAAGGAAATATCGTCACATAATACCTAGACAGAAGCATTCTTTGAAACTTCTTTATGATGTGTCCATTCAAATCACAGAGTTGAGCATTCCTTTTCATGGTGCAGTTTGGAAAGAGTCTTTTTGCAGCATCTGCAAGTGGATATTTGGAGCTCTTTCAGGCCTTTGTTAGAAGCGGGAATATCTTCCCATTAAAACTGGACAGAAGCATTCTCACAAACTGCTTTGTGATGTGTGTGTTCAACTCACAGAGGTGAACCTTTCCTTTGCTAGAGCAGTTATGAAACACTCTTTTTGTAGAATCTGCAAGTGTTCATTTGGAGCGCTTTGAGGCCTATGGTGGAAAAAGTAATATCTTCACATAAAACTTAGACAGAAGCATTCTTTGAAACTTCTTTATGATGTGTGCATTCAACTCACAGAGTTGAACCTTCTTTTTCATGGAGCAGTTTGGAAAGAGTCTTTTTGCAGCATCTGCAAGTGGATATTTGGAGCTCTTTCGGGCCTTTGTTAGAAGCGGGAATATCTTCCCATAAAAACTAAACCGAAGCATTCTCACAAACTGCTTTGTGACGTGTGTGTTCAACTCACAGAGGTGAACCTTTCCTTTGCTAGAGCAGTTATGAAACACTCTTTTTGTAGAATCTGCAAGTGTTCATTTGGAGCGCTTTGAGGCCTATGGTGGAAAAAGAAATATCTTGATATATAAACAAGGCAGAAGCATTCTCAGAAAACCCTTTATGATGTGTGCATTCAACTCAGAGAGATAAGCCTTCCTTTTGATAGAGCAGTTTTGAACCTGTGTTTTTGCAGAATCTGCAAGTGGATATTTGGAGCCCTTTCAGGCCTTCGTTGGAAACGGGAATATCTTCCCATAAAAACTAAACAGAAGAGTTCTGTGAAACTGCTTTGTGTAGTATGAATCCAACTCACAGAGTTGAACACTTCCTTTCAAAGAGCAGTTTTGAAACACTCTTTTTGTAGAATCTGCAAGTGTTCGTTTGGAGCGCTTTGAGGCCTATGGTGGAAAAGGAAATATCTTCACATATAAACCAGGCAGAAGCATTCTCAGAAACCTCTTTATGATGTGTGCATTCAACTCGGAGAGATAAGCCTTCCTTTTGATAGAGCAGTTTTGAAACTGTGTTTTGGCAGAATCTGCAAGTGGATACTTAGAGCCCTTTCAGGCCTTCGTTGCAAACGGGAATATCTTCCCATAAAAACGAAACAGAAACGTTCTGTGAAACTGCTTTGTGAAGTATGAATCCAACTCACAGAGTTGAACACTTCTTTTGAAAGAGCAGCTTTGAAACACTCTTTTTGTAGAATCTACATGTGTTCATTTGGAGCGCTTTGAGGCCTATGGTGGAAAAGGAAATATCGTCACATAATACCTAGACAGAAGCATTCTTTGAAACTTCTTTATGATGTGTGCATTCAACTCACAGAGTTGAACTTTCCTTTTCATGGAGCAGTTTGGAAAGAGTCTTTTTGCAGCATCTGCAAGTGGATATTTGGAGCTCTTTCAGGCCTTTGTTAGAAGCGGGAATATCTTCCCATTAAAACTGGACAGAAGCATCCTCACAAACTGCTTTGTGATGTGTGTGTTCAACTCACAGAGGTGAACCTTTCCTTTGCTAGAGCAGTTATGAAACACTCTTTTTGTAGAATCTGCAAGTGTTCATTTGGAGCGCTTTGAGGCCTATGGTGGAAAAAGAAATATCTTCACATAAAACCTAGACAGAAGCATTCTTTGAAACTTCTTTATGATGTGTGCATTCAACTCACAGAGTTGAACCTTCTTTTTCATGGAGCAGTTTGGAAAGAGTCTTTTTGCAGCATCTGCAAGTGGATATTTGGAGCTCTTTCAGGCCTTTGTTAGAAGCGGGAATATCTTCCCATAAAAACTAAACCGAAGCATTCTCACAAACTGCTTTGTGATGTGTGTGTTCAACTCACAGAGGTGAACCTTTCCTTTGCTAGAGCAGTTATGAAACACTCTTTTTGTAGAATCTGCAAGTGTTCATTTGGAGCGCTTTGAGGCCTATGGTGGAAAAAGAAATATCTTCATATATAAACAAGGCAGAAGCATTCTCAGAAACCCCTTTATGATGTGTGCATTCAACTCAGAGAGATAAGCCTTCCTTTTGATAGAGCAGTTTTGAACCTGTGTTTTTGCAAAATCTGCAAGTGGATATTTGGAGCCCTTTCAGGCCTTCGTTGGAAACGGGAATATCTTCCCATAAAAACTAAACAGAAGAGTTCTGTGAAACTGCTTTGTGTAGTATGAATCCAACTCACAGAGTTGAACACTTCCTTTCAAAGAGCAGTTTTGAAACACTCTTTTTGTAGAATCTGCAAGTGTTCGTTTGGAGCGCTTTGAGGCCTATGGTGGAAAAGGAAATATCTTCACATATAAACCAGGCAGAAGCATTCTCAGAAACCTCTTTATGATGTGTGCATTCAACTCGGAGAGATAAGCCTTCCTTTTGATAGAGCAGTTTTGAATGTGTGTTTTGGCAGAATCTGCAAGTGGATACTTAGAGCCCTTTCAGGCCTTCGTTGCAAACGGGAATATCTTCCCATAAAAACGAAACAGAAACGTTCTGTGAAACTGCTTTGTGAAGTATGAATCCAACTCACAGAGTTGAACACTTCTTTTGAAAGAGCAGCTTTGAAACACTCTTTTTGTAGAATCTACATGTGTTCATTTGGAGCGCTTTGAGGCCTATGGTGGAAAAGGAAATATCGTCACATAATACCTAGACAGAAGCATTCTTTGAAACTTCTTTATGATGTGTGCATTCAACTCACAGAGTTGAACTTTCCTTTTCATGGAGCAGTTTGGAAAGAGTCTTTTTGCAGCATCTGCAAGTGGATATTTGGAGCTCTTTCAGGCCTTTGTTAGAAGCGGGAATATCTTCCCATTAAAACTGGACAGAAGCATCCTCACAAACTGCTTTGTGATGTGTGTGTTCAACTCACAGAGGTGAACCTTTCCTTTGCTAGAGCAGTTATGAAACACTCTTTTTGTAGAATCTGCAAGTGTTCATTTGGAGCGCTTTGAGGCCTATGGTGGAAAAAGAAATATCTTCACATAAAACCTAGACAGAAGCATTCTTTGAAACTTCTTTATGATGTGTGCATTCAACTCACAGAGTTGAACCTTCTTTTTCATGGAGCAGTTTGGAAAGAGTCTTTTTGCAGCATCTGCAAGTGGATATTTGGAGCTCTTTCAGGCCTTTGTTAGAAGCGGGAATATCTTCCCATAAAAACTAAACCGAAGCATTCTCACAAACTGCTTTGTGATGTGTGTGTTCAACTCACAGAGGTGAACCTTTCCTTTGCTAGAGCAGTTATGAAACACTCTTTTTGTAGAATCTGCAAGTGTTCATTTGGAGCGCTTTGAGGCCTATGGTGGAAAAAGAAATATCTTCATATATAAACAAGGCAGAAGCATTCTCAGAAACCCCTTTATGATGTGTGCATTCAACTCAGAGAGATAAGCCTTCCTTTTGATAGAGCAGTTTTGAACCTGTGTTTTTGCAGAATCTGCAAGTGGATATTTGGAGCCCTTTCAGGCCTTCGTTGGAAACGGGAATATCTTCCCATAAAAACTAAACAGAAGAGTTCTGTGAAACTGCTTTGTGTAGTATGAATCCAACTCACAGAGTTAAACACTTCCTTTGAAAGAGCAGTTTTGAAACACTCTTTTTGTAGAATCTGCAAGTGTTCGTTTGGAGCGCTTTGAGGCCTATGGTGGAAAAGGAAATATCTTCACATATAAACCAGGCAGAAGCATTCTAAGAAACCTCTTTATGATGTGTGCATTCAACTCGGAGAGATAAGCCTTCCTTTTGATAGAGCAGTTTTGAAAGTGTGTTTTGACAGAATCTGCAAGTGGATACTTAGAGCCCTTTCAGGCCTTCGTTGCAAACGGGAATATCTTCCCATAAAAACGAAACAGAAACGTTCTGTGAAACTGCTTTGTGAAGTATGAATCCAACTCACAGAGTTGAACACTTCTTTTGAAAGAGCAGCTTTGAAACACTCTTTTTGTAGAATCTGCAAGTGTTCATTTGGAGCGCTTTGAGGCCTATGGTGGAAAAGGAAATGTCGTCACATAATACCTAGACAGAAGCATTCTTTGAAACTTCTTTATGATGTGTGCATTCAACTCACAGAGTTGAACTTTCCTTTTCATGGAGCAGTTTGGAAAGAGTCTTTTTGCAGCATCTGCAAGTGGATATTTGGAGCTCTTTCAGGCCTTTGTTAGAAGCGGGAATATCTTCCCATAAAAACTGGACAGAAGCATTCTCACAAACTGCTTTGTGATGTGTGTGTTCAACTCACAGAGGTGAACCTTTCTTTGCTAGAGCAGTTATGAAACACTCTTTTTGTAGAATCTGCAAGTGTTCATTTGGAGCGATTTGAGGCCTATGGTTGAAAAAGAAATATCTTCACATAAAACCTAGACAGAAGCATTCTTTGAAACTTCTTTATGATGTGTGCATTCAACTCACAGAGTTGAACCTTCTTTTTCATGGAGCAGTTTGGAAAGTCTTTTTGCAGCATCTGCAAGTGGATATTTGGAGCTCTTTCAGGCCTTTGTTAGAAGCGGGAATATCTTCCCATAAAAACTGGACAGAAGCATTCTCACAAACTGCTTTGAGATGTGTGTGTTCAACTCACAGAGGTGAACCTTTCCTTTGCTAGAGCAGTTATGAAACACCCTTTTTGTAGAATCTGCAAGTGTTCATTTGGAGCGATTTGAGGCCTATGGTGGAAATAGAAATATCTTCATATATAAACAAGGCAGAAGCATTCTCAGAAACCTCTTTATGATGTGTGCATTCAACTCAGAGAGATAAGCCTTCCTTTTGATAGAGCAGTTTTGCAACTGTGTTTTTGCAGAATCTGCAAGTGGATATTTGGAGCACTTTCAGGCCTTCGTTGGAAACGGGAATATCTTCCCATAAAAACTAAACAGAAGCGTTCTGTGAAACTCCTTTGTGAAGTATGAATCCAACTCACAGAGTTGAACACTTCTTTTGAAAGAGCAGCTTTGAAACACTCTTTTTGTAGAATCTGCAAGTGTTCGTTTGGAGCGCTTTGAGGCCTATGGTGGAAAAGGAAATATCTTCACATATAAACCAGGCAGAAGCATTCTCAGAAACCTCTTTATGATGTGTGCATTCAACTCGGAGAGATAAGCCTTCCTTTTGATAGAGCAGTTTTGAAACTGTGTTTTGGCAGAATCTGCAAGTGGATACTTGGAGCCCTTTCAGGCCTTCGTTGCAAACGGGAATATCTTCCGATAAAAACGAAACAGAAACGTTCTGTGAAACTGCTTTGTGAAGTATGAATCCAACTCACAGAGTTGAACACTTCTTTTGAAAGAGCAGCTTTGAAACACTCTTTTTGTAGAATCTACATGTGTTCATTTGGAGCGCTTTGAGGCCTATGGTGGAAAAGGAAATATCGTCACATAATACCTAGACAGAAGCATTCTTTGAAACTTCTTTATGATGTGTGCATTCAACACACAGAGTTGAACTTTCCTTTTCATGGAGCAGTTTGGAAAGAGTCTTTTTGCAGCATCTGCAATAGGATATTTGGAGCTCTTTCAGGCCTTTGTTAGAAGCGGGAATATCTTCCCATAAAAACTGGACAGAAGCATTCTCACAAACTGCTTTGTGATGTGTGTGTTCAACTCACAGAGGTGAACCTTTCCTTTGCTAGAGCAGTTATGAAACACTCTTTTTGTAGAATCTGCAAGTGTTCATTTGGAGCGATTTGGGGCCTATGGTGGAAAAAGAAATATCTTCATATATAAACAAGGCAGAAGCATTCTCAGAAAGCTCTTTATGATGTGTGCATTCAACTCAGAGAGATAAGCCTTCCTTTTGATAGAGCAGTTTTGAAACTGTGTTTTTGCAGAATCTGCAAGTGGATATTTGGAGCCCTTTCAGGCCTTCGTTGGAAACGGGAATATCTTCCATTAAAAACTAAACAGAAGAGTTCTGTGAAACTGCTTTGTGTAGTATGAATCCAACTCACAGAGTTGAACACTTCCTTTCAAAGAGCAGTTTTGAAACACTCTTTTTGTAGAATCTGCAAGTGTTCGTTTGGAGCGCTTTGAGGCCTATGGTGGAAAAGGAAATATCTTCACATATAATCCAGGCAGAAGCATTCTCAGAAACCTCTTTATGATGTGTGCATTCAACTCGGAGAGATAAGCCTTCCTTTTGATAGAGCAGTTTTGCAACTGTGTTTTTGCAGAATCTGCAAGTGTATATTTGGAGCCGTTTCAGGCCTTCGTTGGAAACGGGAATATCTTCCCATAAAAACTAAAGAGAAGCGATCTGTGAAACTCCTTTGTGAAGTATGAATCCAACTCACAGAGTTGAACACTTCTTTTGAAAGAGCAGCTTTGAAACACTCTTTTTGTAGAATCTGCAAGTGTTCATTTGGAGCGCTTTGAGGCCTATGGTGGAAAAGGAAATATCTTCAGATAAAACCTAGACAGAAGCATTCTTTGAAACTTCTTTATGATGTGTGCATTCAACTCCCAGAGTTGAACATTCCTTTTCATGGAGCAGTTTGGAAAGAGTCTTTTTGCAGCATCTGCAAGTGGATATTTGGAGCTCTTTCAGGCCTTTGTTAGAAGCGGGAATATCTTCCCATTAAAACTGGACAGAAGCATTCTCACAAACTGCTTTGTGATGTGTGTGTTCAACTCACAGAGGTGAACCTTTCCTTTGCTAGAGCAGTTATGAAACACTCTTTTTGTAGAATCTGCAAGTGTTCATTTGGAGCGCTTTGAGGCCTATGGTGGAAAAAGAAATATCTTCACATAAAACCTAGACAGAAGCATTCTTTGAAACTTCTTTATGATGTGTGCATTCAACTCACAGAGTTGAACCTTCTTTTTCATGGAGCAGTTTGGAAAGAGTCTTTTTGCATCATCTGCAAGTGGATATTTGGAGCTCTTTCAGTCCTTTGTTAGAAGCGGGAATATCTTCCCATAGAAACTAAACCGAAGCATTCTCACAAACTGCTTTGTGATGTGTGTGTTCAACTCACAGAGGTGAACCTTTCCTTTGCTAGAGCAGTTATGAATCACTCTTTTTGTAGAATCTGCAAGTGTTCATTTGGAGCGCTTTGAGGCCTATGGTTGAAAAAGAAATATCTTCATATATAAACAAGGCAGAAGCATTCTCAGAAACCGCTTTATGATGTGTGCATTCAACTCAGAGGGATAAGCCTTCCTTTTGACAGAGCAGTTTTGAACCTGTGTTTTTGCAGAATCTGCAAGTGGATATTTGGAGCCCTTTCAGGCCTTCGTTGGAAACGGGAATATCTTCCCATAAAAACTAAACAGAAGAGTTCTGTGAAACTGCTTTGTGTAGTATGAATCCAACTCACAGAGTTGAACACTTCCTTTGAAAGAGCAGTTTTGAAACACTCTTTTTGTAGAATCTGCAAGTGTTCGTTTGGAGCGCTTTGAGGCCTATGGTGGAAAAGGAAATATCTTCACATATAAACCAGGCAGAAGCATTCTCAGAAACCTCTTTATGATGTGTGCATTCAACTCGGAGAGATAAGCCTTCCTTTTGATAGAGCAGTTTTGAAAGTGTGTTTTGGCAGAATCTGCAAGTGGATACTTAGAGCCCTTTCAGGCCTTCGTTGCAAACGGGAATATCTTCCCATAAAAACGAAACAGAAACGTTCTGTGAAACTGCTTTGTGAAGTATGAATCCAACTCACAGAGTTGAACACTTCTTTTGAAAGAGCAGCTTTGAAACACTCTTTTTGTAGAATCTACATGTTTTCATTTGGAGCGCTTTGAGGCCTATGGTGGAAAAGGAAATATCGTCACATAATACCTAGACAGAAGCATTCTTTAAACTTCTTTATGATGTGTGCATTCAACTCACAGAGTTGAACTTTCCTTTTCATGGAGCAGTTTGGAAAGAGTCTTTTTGCAGCATCTGCAAGTGGATATTTGGAGCTCTTTCAGGACTTTGTTAGAAGCGGGAATATCTTCCCATTAAAACTGGACAGAAGCATTCTCACAAACTGCTTTGTGATGTGTGTGTTCAACTCACAGAGGTGAACCTTTCCTTTGCTAGAGCAGTTATGAAACACTCTTTTTGTAGAATCTGCAAGTGTTCATTTGGAGCGATTTGAGGCCTATGGTGGAAAAAGAAATATCTTCATATATAAACAAGCCAGAAGCATTCTCAGAAACCCCTTTATGATCTGTGCATTCAACTCAGAGAGATAAGCCTTCCTTTTGATAGAGCAGTTTTGAACCTGTGTTTTTGCAGAATCTGCAAGTGGATATTTGGAGCCCTTTCAGGCCTTCGTTGGAAACGGGAATATCTTCCCATAAAAACTAAACAGAAGAGTTCTGTGAAACTGCTTTGTGTAGTATGAATCCAACTCACAGAGTTGAACACTTCCTTTGAAAGAGCAGTTTTGAAACACTCTTTTTGTAGAATCTGCAAGTGTTCGTTTGGAGCGCTTTGAGGCCTATGGTGGAAAAGGAAATATCGTCACATAATACCTAGACAGAAGCATTCTTTGAAACTTCTTTATGATGTGTGAATTCAACTCACAGAGTTGAACCTTCCTTTTCATGGAGCAGTTTGGAAAGAGTCTTTTTGCAGCATCTGCAAGTGGATATTTGGAGCTCTTTCAGGCCTTTGTTAGAAGCGGGAATATCTTCCCATAAAAACTGGACAGAAGCATTCTCACAAACTGCTTTGTGATGTGTGTGTTCAACTCACAGAGGTGAACCTTTCCTTTGCTAGAGCAGTTATGAAACACTCTTTTTGTAGAATCTGCAAGTGTTCATTTGCAGCGATTTGAGGCCTATGGTGGAAAAAGAAATATCTTCATATATAAACAAGGCAGAAGCATTCTCAGAAAGCTCTTTATGATGTGTGCATTCAACTCAGAGAGATAAGCCTTCCTTTTGATAGAGCAGTTTTGAAACTGTGTTTTTGCAGAATCTGCAAGTGGATATTTGGAGCCCTTTCAGGCCTTCGTTGGAAACGGGAATATCTTCCCATAAAAACTAAACAGAAGAGTTCTGTGAAACTGCTTTGTGTAGTATGAATCCAACTCACAGAGTTGAACACTTCTTTTGAAAGAGCAGTTTTGAAACACTCTTTTTGTAGAATCTGCAAGTGTTCGTTTGGAGCGCTTTGAGGCCTATGGTGGAAAAGGAAATATCTTCACATATAAACCAGGCAGAAGCATTCTCAGAAACCTCTTTATGATGTGTGCATTCAACTCGGAGAGATAAGCCTTCCTTTTGATAGAGCAGTTTTGAAACTGTGTTTTGGCATAATCTGCAAGTGGATACTTAGAGCCCTTTCAGGCCTTCTTTGGAAACGGGAATATCTTCCGATAAAAACGAAACAGAAACATTCTGTGAAACTGCTTTGTGAAGTATGAATCCAACTCACAGAGTTGAACACTTCTTTTGAAAGCGCAGCTTTTAAACACCCTTTTGGTAGAATCTACATGTGTTCATTTGGAGCGCTTTGAGGCCTATGGTGGAAAAGGAAATATCGTCACATAATACCTAGACAGAAGCATTCTTTGAAACTTCTTTATGATGTGTGCATTCAACTCACAGAGTTGAACATTCCTTTTCATGGAGCAGTTTGGAAAGAGTCTTTTTGCAGCATCTGCAAGTGGATATTTGGAGCTCTTTCAGGCCTTTGTTAGAAGCGGGAATATCTTCCCATTAAAACTGGACAGAAGCATTCTCACAAACTGCTTTGTGATGTGTGTGTTCAACTCACAGAGGTGAACCTTTCCTTTGCTAGAGCAGTTATGAAACACTCTTTTTGTAGAATCTGCAAGTGTTCATTTGGAGCGCTTTGAGGCCTATGGTGGAAAAAGAAATATCTTCACATAAAACCTAGACAGAAGCATTCTTTGAAACTTCTTTATGATGTGTGCATTCAACTCACAGAGTTGAACCTTCTTTTTAATGGAGCAGTTTGGAAAGAGTCTTTTTGCAGCATCTGCAAGTGGATATTTGGAGCTCTTTCAGGCCTTTGTTAGAACCAGGAATATCTTCCCATAAAAACTGGACAGAAGCATTCTCACAAACTGCTTTGTGATGTGTGTGTTCAACTCACAGATGTGAACCTTTCCTTTGCTAGAGCAGTTATGAAACACTCTTTTTGTAGAATCTGCAAGTGTTCATTTGGAGCGCTTTGAGGCCTATGGTGGAAAAAGAAATATCTTCATATATAAACAAGGCAGAAGCATTCTCAGAAAGCTCTTTATGATGTGTGCATTCAACTCAGAGAGATAAGCCTTCCTTTAGATAGAGGAGTTTTGAAACTGTGTTTTTGCAGAATCTGCAAGTGGATATTTGGAGCCCTTTCAGGCCTTCGTTGGAAACGGGAATATCTTCCATTAAAAACTAAACAGAAGAGTTCTGTGAAACTGCTTTGTGTAGTATGAATCCAACTCACAGAGTTGAACACTTCCTTTCAAAGAGCAGTTTTGAAACACTCTTTTTGTAGAATCTGCAAGTGTTCGTTTGGAGCGCTTTGAGGCCTATGGTGGAAAAGGAAATAACTTCATATATAATCCAGGCAGAAGCATTCTCAGAAACCTCTTTATGATGTGTGCATTCAACTCGGAGAGATAAGCCTTCCTTTTGATAGAGCAGTTTTGCAACTGTGTTTTTGCAGAATCTGCAAGTGTATATTTGGAGCCCTTTCAGGCCTTCTTTGGAAACGGGAATATCTTCCCATAAAAACTAAACAGAAGCGTTCTGTGAAACTCCTTTGTGAAGTATGAATCCAACTCACAGAGTTGAACACTTCTTTTGAAAGAGCAGCTTTGAAACACTCTTTTTGTAGAATCTGCAAGTGTTCACTTGGAGCGCTTTGAGGCCTATGGTGGAAAAGGAAATATCTTCACATAAAACCTAGACAGAAGCATTCTTTGAAACTTCTTTATGATGTGTCCATTCAAATCACAGAGTTGAACATTCCTTTTCATGGAGCAGTTTGGAAAGAGTCTTTTTACAGCATCTGCAAGTGGATATTTGGAGCTCTTTCAGGCCTTTGTTAGAAGCGGGAATATCTTCCCATTAAAACTGGACAGAAGCATTCTCACAAACTGCTTTGTGATGTGTGTGTTCAACTCACAGAGGTGAACCTTTCCTTTGCTAGAGCAGTTATGAAACACTCTTTTTGTAGAATCTGCAAGTGTTCATTTGGAGCGCTTTGAGGCCTATGGTGGAAAAAGAAATATCTTGATATATAAACAAGGCAGAAGCATTCTCAGAAACCCCTTTATGATGTGTGCATTCAACTCAGAGAGATAAGCCTTCCTTTTGATAGAGCAGTTTTGAACCTGTGTTTTTGCAGAATCTGCAAGTGGATATTTGGAGCCCTTTCAGGCCTTCGTTGGAAACGGGAATATCTTCCCATAAAAACTAAACAGAAGAGTTCTGTGAAACTGCTTTGTGTAGTATGAATCCAACTCACAGAGTTGAACACTTCCTTTGAAAGAGCAGTTTTGAAACACTCTTTTTGTAGAATCTGCAAGTGTTCGTTTGGAGCGCTTTGAGGCCTATGGTGGAAAAGGAAATATCTTCACATATAAACCAGGCAGAAGCATTCTCAGAAACCTCTTTATGATGTGTGCATTCAAATCGGAGAGATAAGCCTTCCTTTTGATAGAGCAGTTTTGAAACTGTGTTTTGGCAGAAACTGCAAGTGGATACTTGGAGCCCTTTCAGGCCTTCGTTGCAAACGGGAATATCTTCCGATAAAAACGAAACAGAAACGTTCTGTGAAACTGCTTTGTGAAGTATGAATCCAACTCACAGAGTTGAACACTTCTTTTGAAAGAGCAGCTTTGAAACACTCTTTTTGTAGAATCTGCAAGTGTTCGTTTGGAGCGCTTTGAGTCCTATGGTGGAAAAGGAAATATCTTCACATATAAACCAGGCAGAAGCATTCTCAGAAACCTCTTTATGATGTGTGCATTCAACTCGGAGAGATAAGCCTTCATTTTGATAGAGCAGTTTTGAAACTGTGTTTTGGCAGAATCTGCAAGTGGATACTTGGAGCCCTTTCAGGCCTTCCTTGCAAATGGGAATATCTTCCGATAAAAACGAAACAGAAACGTTCTGTGAAACTGCTTTCTGAAGTATGAATCCAACTCACAGAGTTGAACACTTCTTTTGAAAGAGCAGCTTTGAAACACTCTTTTTGTAGAATCTACATGTGTTCATTTGGAGCGCTTTGAGGCCTATGGTGGAAAAGGAAATATCGTCACATAATACCTAGACAGAAGCATTCTTTGAAACTTCTTTATGATGTGTGCATTCAACTCACAGAGTTGAACTTTCCTTTTCATGGAGCAGTTTGGAAAGAGTCTTTTTGCAGCATCTGCAATAGGATATTTGGAGCTCTTTCAGGCCTTTGTTAGAAGCGGGAATATCTTCCCATAAAAACTGGACAGAAGCATTCTCACAAACTGCTTTGTGATGTGTGTGTTCAACTCACAGAGGTGAACCTTTCCTTTGCTAGAGCAGTTATGAAACACTCTTTTTGTAGAATCTGCAAGTGTTCATTTGGAGCGATTTGAGGCCTATGGTGGAAAAAGAAATATCTTCATATATAAACAAGGCAGAAGCATTCTCCGAAAGCTCTTTATGATGTGTGCATTCAACTCAGAGAGATAAGCCTTCCTTTTGATAGAGCAGTTTTGAAACTGTGTTTTTGCAGAATCTGCAAGTGGATATTTGGAGCCCTTTCTGGCCTTCGTTGGAAACGGGAATATCTTCCATTAAAAACTAAACAGAAGAGTTCTGTGAAACTGCTTTGTGTAGTATGAATCCAACTCACAGAGTTGAACACTTCCTTTGAAAGAGCAGTTTTGAAACACTCTTTTTGTAGAATCTGCAAGTGTTCGTTTGGAGCGCTTTGAGGCCTATGGTGGAAAAGGAAATATCTTCACATATAATCCAGGCAGAAGCATTCTCAGAAACCTCTTTATGATGTGTGCATTCAACTCGGAGAGATAAGCCTTCCTTTTGATAGAGCAGTTTTGCAACTGTGTTTTTGCAGAATCTGCAAGTGTATATTTGGAGCCCTTTCAGGCCTTCGTTGGAAACGGGAATATCTTCCCATAAAAACTAAACAGAAGCGTTCTGTGAAACTCCTTTGTGAAGTATGAATCCAACTCACAGAGTTGAACACTTCTTTTGAAAGAGCAGCTTTGAAACACTCTTTTTGTAGAATCTGCAAGTGTTCATTTGGAGCGCTTTGAGGCCTATGGTGGAAAAGTAAATATCTTCACATAAAACCTAGACAGAAGCATTCTTTGAAACTTCTTTATGATGTGTGCATTCAAATCACAGAGTTGAACATTCCTTTTCATGGAGCAGTTTGGAAAGAGTCTTTTTGCAGCATCTGCAGGTGGATATTTGGAGCTCTTTCAGGCCTTTGTTAGAAGCGGGAATATCTTCCCATAAAAACTGGACAGAAGCATTCTCACAAACTGCTTTGTGATGTGTGTGTTCAACTCACAGAGGTGAACCTTTCCTTTGCTAGAGCAGTTATGAAACACTCTTTTTGTAGAATCTGCAAGTGTTCATTTGGAGCGATTTGAGGCCTATGGTGGAAAAAGAAATATCTTCATATATAAACAAGGCAGAAGCATTCTCCGAAAGCTCTTTATGATGTGTGCATTCAACTCAGAGAGATAAG
Organism: Pongo abelii; assembly: GCF_028885655.2. Taxonomy (NCBI): domain Eukaryota; kingdom Metazoa; phylum Chordata; class Mammalia; order Primates; family Hominidae; genus Pongo; species Pongo abelii. Next base: position 85,873,669 of record NC_071988.2, on the reverse strand, counting down.
CCTTCCTTTTGATAGAGCAGTTTTGAAACTGTGTTTTTGCAGAATCTGCAAGTGGATATTTGGAGCCCTTTCTGGCCTTCGTTGGAAACGGGAATATCTTCCCATAAAAACTAAACAGAAGAGTTCTGTGAAACTGCTTTGTGTAGTATGAATCCAACTCACAGAGTTGAACACTTCCTTTGAAAGAGCAGTTTTGAAACACTCTTTTTGTAGAATCTGCAAGTGTTCGTTTGGAGCGCTTTGAGGCCTATGGTGGAAAAGGAAATATCTTCACATATAATCCAGGCAGAAGCATTCTCAGAAACCTCTTTATGATGTGTGCATTCAACTCGGAGAGATAAGCCTTCCTTTTGATAGAGCAGTTTTGCAACTGTGTTTTTGCAGAATCTGCAAGTGTATATTTGGAGCCCTTTCAGGCCTTCGTTGGAAACGGGAATATCTTCCCATAAAAACTAAACAGAAGCGTTCTGTGAAACTCCTTTGTGAAGTATGAATCCAACTCACAGAGTTGAACACTTCTTTTGAAAGAGCAGCTTTGAAACACTCTTTTTGTAGAATCTGCAAGTGTTCATTTGGAGCGCTTTGAGGCCTATGGTGGAAAAGGAAATATCTTCACATAAAACCTAGACAGAAGCATTCTTTGAAACTTCTTTATGATGTGTGCATTCAAGTCACAGAGTTGAACATTCCTTTTCATGGAGCAGTTTGGAAAGAGTCTTTTTGCAGCATCTGCAAGTGGATATTTGGAGCTCTTTCAGGCCTTTGTTAGAAGCGGGAATATCTTCCCATTAAAACTGGACAGAAGCATTCTCACAAACTGCTTTGTGATGTGTGTGTTCAACTCACAGAGGTGAACCTTTCCTTTGCTAGAGCAGTTATGAAACACTCTTTTTGTAGAATCTGCAAGTGTTCATTTGGAGCGCTTTGAGGCCTATGGTGGAAAAAGAAATATCTTCACATAAAACCTAGACAGAAGCATTCTTTGAAACTTCTTTATGATGTGTGCATTCAACTCACAGAGTTGAACCTTCTTTTTCATGGAGCAGTTTGGAAAGAGTCTTTTTGCAGCATCTGCAAGTGGATATTTGGAGCTCTTTCAGGCCTTTGTTAGAAGCGGGAATATCTTCCCATAAAAACTAAACCGAAGCATTCTCACAAACTGCTTTGTGATGTGTGTGTTCAACTCACAGAGGTGAACCTTTCCTTTGCTAGAGCAGTTATGAAACACTCTTTTTGTAGAATCTGCAAGTGTTCATTTGGAGCGCTTTGAGGCCTATGGTGGAAAAAGAAATATCTTCATATATAAACAAGGCAGAAGCATTCTCAGAAACCCCTTTATGATGTGTGCATTCAACTCAGAGAGATAAGCCTTCCTTTTGATAGAGCAGTTTTGAACCTGTGTTTTTGAAGAATCTGCAAGTGGATATTTGGAGCCCTTTCAGGCCTTCGTTGGAAACGGGAATATCTTCCCATAAAAACTAAACAGAAGAGTTCTGTGAAACTGCTTTGTGTAGTATGAATCCAACTCACAGAGTTGAACACTTCCTTTGAAAGAGCATTTTTGAAACACTCTTTTTGTAGAATCTGCAAGTGTTCGTTTGGAGCGCTTTGAGGTCTATGGTGGAAAAGGAAATATCTTCACATATAAACCAGGCAGAAGCATTCTCAGAAACCTCTTTATGATGTGTGCATTCAACTCGGAGAGATAAGCCTTCCTTTTGATAGAGCAGTTTTGAAACTGTGTTTTGGCAGAATCTGCAAGTGGATACTTAGAGCCCTTTCAGGCCTTCGTTGCAAACGGGAATATCTTCCCATAAAAACGAAACAGAAACGTTCTGTGAAACTGCTTTGTGAAGTATGAATCCAACTCACAGAGTTGAACACTTCTTTTGAAAGAGCAGCTTTGAAACACTCTTTTTGTAGAATCTACATGTGTTCATTTGGAGCGCTTTGAGGCCTATGGTGGAAAAGGAAATATCGTCACATAATACCTAGACAGAAGCATTCTTTGAAACTTCTTTATGATGTGTGCATTCAACTCACAGAGTTGAACCTTCCTTTTCATGGAGCAGTTTGGAAAGAGTCTTTTTGCAGCATCTGCAAGTGGATATTTGGAGCTCTTTCAGGCCTTTGTTAGAAGCGGGAATATCTTCCCATAAGAACTGGACAGAAGCATTCTCACAAACTGCTTTGTGATGTGTGTGTTCAACTCACAGAGGTGAACCTTTCCTTTGCTAGAGCAGTTATGAAACACTCTTTTTGTAGAATCTGCAAGTGTTCATTTGGAGCGATTTGGGGCCTATGGTGGAAAAAGAAATATCTTCATATATAAACAAGGCAGAAGCATTCTCAGAAAGCTCTTTATGATGTGTGCATTCAACTCAGAGAGATAAGCCTTCCTTTTGATAGAGCAGTTTTGAAACTGTGTTTTTGCAGAATCTGCAAGTGGATATTTGGAGCCCTTTCAGGCCTTCGTTGGAAACGGGAATATCTTCCCATAAAAACTAAACAGAAGAGTTCTGTGAAACTGCTTTGTGTAGTATGAATCCAACTCACAGAGTTGAACACTTCTTTTGAAAGAGCAGTTTTGAAACACTCTTTTTGTACAATCTGCAAGTGTTCGTTTGGAGCGCTTTGAGGCCTATGGTGGAAAAGGAAATATCTTCACATATAAACCAGGCAGAAGCATTCTCAGAAACCCCTTTATGATGTGTGCATTCAACTCGGAGAGATAAGCCTTCCTTTTGTTAGAGCAGTTTTGAAACTGTGTCTTGGCAGAATCTGCAAGTGGATACTTAGAGCCCTTTCAGGCCTTCGTTGCAAACGGGAATATCTTCCGATAAAAACGAAACAGAAACGTTCTGTGAAACTGCTTTGTGAAGTATGAATCCAACTCACAGAGTTGAACACTTCTTTTGAAAGCGCAGCTTTTAAACACTCTTTTTGTAGAATCTACATGTGTTCATTTGGAGCGCTTTGAGGCCTATGGTGGAAAAGGAAATATCGTCACATAATACCTAGACAGAAGCATTCTTTGAAACTTCTTTATGATGTGTGCATTCAACTCACAGAGTTGAACATTCCTTTTCATGGAGCAGTTTGGAAAGAGTCTTTTTGCAGCATCTGCAAGTGGATATTTGGAGCTCTTTCAGGCCTTTGTTAGAAGCGGGAATATCTTCCCATTAAAACTGGACAGAAGCATTCTCACAAACTGCTTTGTGATGTGTGTGTTCAACTCACAGAGGTGAACCTTTCCTTTGCTAGAGCAGTTATGAAACACTCTTTTTGTAGAATCTGCAAGTGTTCATTTGGAGCGCTTTGAGGCCTATGGTGGAAAAAGAAATATCTTCACATAAAACCTAGACAGAAGCATTCTTTGAAACTTCTTTATGATGTGTGCATTCAACTCACAGAGTTGAACCTTCTTTTTAATGGAGCAGTTTGGAAAGAGTCTTTTTGCAGCATCTGCAAGTGGATATTTGGAGCTCTTTCAGGCCTTTGCTAGAAGCTGGAATATCTTCCCATAAAAACTGGACAGAAGCATTCTCACAAACTGCTTTGTGATGTGTGTGTTCAACTCACAGAGGTGAACCTTTCCTTTGCTAGAGCAGTTATGAAACACTCTTTTTGTAGAATCTGCAAGTGTTCATTTGGAGCGATTTGAGGCCTATGGTGGAAAAAGAAATATCTTCATATATAAACAAGGCAGAAGCATTCTCAGAAAGCTCTTTATGATGTGTGCATTCAACTCAGGGAGATAAGCCTTCCTTTTGATAGAGCAGTTTTGAAACTGTGTTTTTGCAGAATCTGCAAGTGGATATTTGGAGCCCTTTCAGGCCTTCGTTGGAAACGGGAATATCTTCCATTAAAAACTAAACAGAAGCGTTCTGTGAAACTCCTTTGTGAAGTATGAATCCAACTCACAGAGTTGAAAACTTCTTTTGAAAGAGCAGCTTTGAAACACTCTATTTGTAGAATCTGCAAGTGTTCATTTGGAGCGCTTTGAGGCCTATGGTGGAAAAGGAAATATCTTCACATAAAACCTAGACAGAAGCATTCTTTGAAACTTCTTTATGATGTGTGCATTCAACTCACAGAGTTGAACATTCCTTTTCATGGAGCAGTTTCGAAAGAGTCTTTTTGCAGCATCTGCAAGTGGATATTTGGAGCTCTTTCAGGCCTTTGTTAGAAGCGGGAATATCTTCCCATTAAAACTGGACAGAAGCATTCTCACGAACTGCTTTGTGATGTGTGTGTTCAACTCACAGAGGTGAACCTTTCCTTTGCTAGAGCAGTTATGAAACACTCTTTTTGTAGAATCTGCAAGTGTTCATTTGGAGCGCTTAGAGGCCTATGGTGGAAAAAGAAATATCTTCACATAAAACCTAGACAGAAGCATTCTTTGAAGCTTCTTTATGATGTGTGCATTCAACTCACAGAGTTGAACCTTCTTTTTCATGGAGCAGTTTGGAAAGAGTCTTTTTGCAGCATCTGCAAGTGGATATTTGGAGCTCTTTCAGGTCTTTGTTAGAAGCGGGAATATCTTCCCATAAAAACTAAACCGAAGCATTCTCACAAACTGCTTTGTGATGTGTGTGTTCAACTCACAGAGGTGAACCTTTCCTTTGCTAGAGCAGTTATGAAACACTCTTTTTGTAGAATCTGCAAGTGTTCATTTGAAGCGCTTTGAGGCCTATGGTGGAAAAAGAAATATCTTCATATATAAACAAGGCAGAAGCATTCTCAGAAACCCCTTTATGATGTGTGCATTCAACTCAGAGAGATAAGCCTTCCTTTTGATAGAGCAGTTTTGAACCTGTGTTTTTGCAGAATCTGCAAGTGGATATTTGGAGCCCTTTCAGGCCTTCGTTGGAAATGGGAATATCTTCCCATAAAAACTAAACAGAAGAGTTCTGTGAAACTGCTTTGTGTAGTATGAATCCAACTCACAGAGTTGAACACTTCTTTTGAAAGAGCAGTTTTGAAACACTCTTTTTGTAGAATCTGCAAGTGTTCGTTTGGAGCGCTTTGAGGCCTATGGTGGAAAAGGAAATATCTTCACATATAAACCAGGCAGAAGCATTCTCAGAAACCTCTTTATGATGTGTGCATTCAACTCGGAGAGATAAGCCTTCCTTTTGATAGAGCAGTTTTGAAACTGTGTTTTGGCAGAATCTGCAAGTAGATACTTGGAGCCCTTTCAGGCCTTCGTTGCAAACGGGAATATCTTCTGATAAAAACGAAACAGAAACGTTCTGTGAAACTGCTTTGTGAAGTATGAATCCGACTCACAGAGTTGAACACTTCTTTTGAAAGAGCAGCTTTGAAACACTCTTTTTGTAGAATCTACATGTGTTCATTTGGAGCGCTTTGAGGCCTATGGTGGAAAAGGAAATATCGTCACATAATACCTAGACAGAAGCATTCTTTGAAACTTCTTTATGATGTGTGCATTCAACTCACAGAGTTGAACATTCCTTTTCATGGAGCAGTTTGGAAAGAGTCTTTTTGCAGCATCTGCAATAGGATATTTGGAGCTCTTTCAGGCCTTTGTTAGAAGCGGGAATATCTTCCCATAAAAACTGGACAGAAGCATTCTCACAAACTGCTTTGTGATGTGTGTGTTCAATTCACAGAGCTGAACCTTTCCTTTGCTAGAGCAGTTATGAAACACTCTTTTTGTAGAATCTGCAAGTGTTCATTTGGAGCGATTTGAGGCCTATGGTGGAAAAAGAAATATCTTCATATATAAACAAGGCAGAAGCATTCTCAGAAAGCTCTTTATGATGTGTGCATTCAACTCAGAGAGATAAGCCTTCCTTTTGATAGAGCAGTTTTGAAACTGTGTTTTTGCAGAATCTGCAAGTGGATATTTGGAGCCCTTTCAGGCCTTCGTTGGAAACGGGAATATCTTCCCATAAAAACTAAACAGAAGAGTTCTGTGAAACTCCTTTGTGAAGTATGAATCCAACTCACAGAGTTGAACACTTCTTTTGAAAGAGCAGCTTTGAAACACTCTTTTTGTAGAATCTGCAAGTGTTCGTTTGGAGCGCTTTGAGGCCTATGGTGGAAAAGGAAATATCTTCACATATAAACCAGGCAGAAGCATTCTCAGAAACCTCATTATGATGTGTGCATTCAACTCGGAGAGATAAGCCTTCCTTTTGATAGAGCAGTTTTGAAACTGTGTTTTGGCAGAATCTGCAAGTGGATACTTGGAGCCCATTCAGGCCTTCGTTGCAAACGGGAATATCTTCCGATAAAAACGAAACAGAAACGTTCTGTGAAACTGCTTTGTGAAGTATGAATCCAACTCACAGAGTTGAACACTTCTTTTAAAAGAGCAGCTTTGAAACACTCTTTTTGTAGAATCTACATGTGTTCATTTGGAGCGCTTTGAGGCCTATGGTGGAAAAGGAAATATCGTCACATAATACCTAGACAGAAGCATTCTTTGAAACTTCTTTATGATGTGTGCATTCAACTCACAGAGTTGAACTATCCTTTTCATGGAGCAGTTTGGAAAGAGTCTTTTTGCAGCATCTGCAATAGGATATTTGGAGCTCTTTCAGGCCTTTGTTAGAAGCGGGAATATCTTCCCATAAAAACTGGACAGAAGCATTCTCACAAACTGCTTTGTGATGTGTGTGTTCAACTCACAGAGGTGAACCTTTCCTTTGCTAGAGCAGTTATGAAACACTCTTTTTGTAGAATCTGCAAGTGTTCATTTGGAGCGATTTGAGGCCTATGGTGGAAAAAGAAATATCTTCATATATAAACAAGGCAGAAGCATTCTCCGAAAGCTCTTTATGATGTGTGCATTCAACTCAGAGAGATAAGCCTTCCTTTTGATAGAGCAGTTTTGAAACTGTGTTTTTGCAGAATCTGCAAGTGGATATTTGGAGCCCTTTCAGGCCTTCGTTGGAAACGGGAATATCTTCCATTAAAAACTAAACAGAAGAGTTCTGTGAAACTGCTTTGTGTAGTATGAATCCAACTCACAGAGTTGAACACTTCCTTTCAAAGAGCAGTTTTGAAACACTCTTTTTGTACAATCTGCAAGTGTTCGTTTGGAGCGCTTTGAGGCCTATGGTGGAAAAGGAAATATCTTCACATATAATCCAGGCAGAAGCATTCTCAGAAACCTCTTTATGATGTGTGCATTCAACTCGGAGAGATAAGCCTTCCTTTTGATAGAGCAGTTTTGCAACTGTGTTTTTGCAGAATCTGCAAGTGTATATTTGGAGCCCTTTCAGGCCTTCGTTGGAAACGGGAAAATCTTCCCATAAAAACTAAACAGAAGCGTTCTGTGAAACTCCTTTGTGAAGTATGAATCCAACTCACAGAGTTGAACACTTCTTTTGAAAGAGCAGCTTTGAAACACTCTTTTTGTAGAATCTGCAAGTGTTCATTTGGAGCGCTTTGAGGCCTATGGTGGAAAAGGAAATATCTTCACATAAAACCTAGACAGAAGCATTCTTTGAAACTTCTTTATGATGTGTGCATTCAACTCACAGAGTTGAACATTCCTTTTCATGGAGCAGTTTGGAAAGAGTCTTTTTGCAGCATCTGCAAGTGGATATTTGGAGCTCTTTCAGGCCTTTGTTAGAAGCGGGAATATCTTCCCATTAAAACTGGACAGAAGCATTCTCACAAACTGCTTTGTGATGTGTGTGTTCAACTCACAGAGGTGAACCTTTCCTTTGCTAGAGCAGTTATGAAACACTCTTTTTGTAGAATCTGCAAGTGTTCATTTGGAGCGCTTTGAGGCCTATGGTGGAAAAAGAAATATCTTCACATAAAACCTAGACAGAAGCATTCTTTGAAACTTCTTTATGATGTGTGCATTCAACTCACAGAGTTGAACCTTCTTTTTCATGGAGCAGTTTGGAAAGAGTCTTTTTGCAGCATCTGCAAGTGGATATTTGGAGCTCTTTCAGGCCTTTGTTAGAAGCGGGAATATCTTCCCATAAAAACTAAACCGAAGCATTCTCACAAACTGCTTTGTGATGTGTGTGTTCAACTCACAGAGGTGAACCTTTCCTTTGCTAGAGCAGTTATGAAACACTCTTTTTGTAGCATCTGCAAGTGTTCATTTGGAGCGCTTTGAGGCCTATGGTGGAAAAAGAAATATCTTCATATATAAACAAGTCAGAAGCATTCTCAGAAACCCCTTTATGATGTGTGCATTCAACTCAGAGAGATAAGCCTTCCTTTTGATAGAGCAGTTTTGAACCTGTGTTTTTGCAGAATCTGCAAGTGGATATTTGGAGCCCTTTCAGGCCTTCGTTGGAAACGGGAATATCTTCCCATAAAAACTAAACAGAAGAGTTCTGTGAAACTGCTTTGTGTATTATGAATCCAACTCACAGAGTTGAACACTTCCTTTGAAAGAGCAGTTTTGAAACACTCTTTTTGTATAATCTGCAAGTGTTCGTTTGGAGCGCTTTGAGGCCTATGGTGGAAAAGGAAATATCTTCACATACAAACCAGGCAGAAGCATTCTCAGAAACCTCTTTAAGATGTGTGCATTCAACTCGGAGAGATAAGCCTTCCTTTTGATAGAGCAGTTTTGAAAGTGTGTTTTGGCAGAATCTGCAAGTGGATACTTAGAGCCCTTTCAGGCTTTCGTTGCAAACGGGAATATCTTCCCATAAAAACGAAACAGAAACGTTCTGTGAAACTGCTTTGTGAAGTATGAATCCAACTCACAGAGTTGAACACTTCTTTTGAAAGAGCAGCTTTGAAACACTCTTTTTGTAGAATCTACATGTGTTCATTTGGAGCGCTTTGAGGCCTATGGTGAAAAAGGAAATATCGTCACATAATACCTAGACAGAAGCATTCTTTGAAACTTCTTTATGATGTGTGCATTCAACTCACAGAGTTGAACCTTCCTTTTCATGGAGCAGTTTGGAAAGAGTCTTTTTGCAGCATCTGCAAGTGGATATTTGGAGCTCTTTCAGGCCTTTGTTAGAAGCGGGAATATCTTCCCATAAAAACTAAACCGAAGCATTCTCACAAACTGCTTTGTGATGTGTGTGTTCAACTCACAGAAGTGAACCTTTCCTTTGCTAGAGCAGTTATGAAACACTCTTTTTGTAGAATCTGCAAGTGTTCATTTGGAGCGCTTTGAGGCCTATGGTGGAAAAAGAAATATCTTCATATATAAACAAGGCAGAAGCATTCTCAGAAACCCCTTTATGATGTGTGCATTCAACTCAGAGAGATAAGCCTTCCTTTTGATAGAGCAGTTTTGAACCTGTGTTTTTGCAGAATCTGCAAGTGGATATTTGGAGCCCTTTCAGGCCTTCGTTGGAAACGGGAATATCTTAACATAAAAACTAAACAGAAGAGTTCTGTGAAACCGCTTTGTGTAGTATGAATCCAACTCACAGAGTTGAACACTTCCTTTGAAAGAGCAGTTTTGAAACACTCTTTTTGTAGAATCTGCAAGTGTTCGTTTGGAGCGCTTTGAGGCCTATGGTGGAAAAGGAAATATCTTCACATATAAACCAGGCAGAAGCATTCTCAGAAACCTCTTTAAGATGTGTGCATTCAACTCGGAGAGATAAGCCTTCCTTTTGATAGAGGAGTTTTGAAAGTGTGTTTTGGCAGAATCTGCAAGTGGATACTTAGAGCCCTTTCAGGCCTTCGTTGGAAACGGGAATATCTTCCCATAAAAACGAAACAGAAACGTTCTGTGAAACTGCTTTGTGAAGTATGAATCCAACTCACAGAGTTGAACACTTCTTTTGAAAGAGCATCTTTGAAACACTCTTTTTGTAGAATCTGCAAGTGTTCATTTGGAGCGCTTTGAGGCCTATGGTGGAAAAGGAAATATCTTCACATAAAACCTAGACAGAAGCATTCTTTGAAACTTCTTTATGATGTGTGCATTCAACTCACAGAGTTGAACCTTCCTTTTCATGGAGCAGTTTGGAAAGAGTCTTTTTGCAGCATCTGCAAGTGGATATTTGGAGCTCTTTCAGGCCTTTGTTAGAAGCGGGAATATCTTCCCATTAAAACTGGACAGAAGCATTCTCACAAACTGCTTTGTGATGTGTGTGTTCAACTCACAGAGGTGAACCTTTCCTTTGCTAGAGCAGTTATGAAACACTCTTTTTGTAGAATCTGCAAGTGTTCATTTGGAGCGCTTTGAGGCCTATGTTGGAAAAAGAAATATCTTCACATAAAACCTAGACAGAAGCATTCTTTGAAACTTCTTTATGATGTGTGCATTCAACTCACAGAGTTGAACATTCCTTTTCATGGAGCAGTTTGGAAAGAGTCTTTTTGCAGCATCTGCAAGTGGATATTTGGAGCTCTTTCAGGCCTTTGCTAGAAGCGGGAATATCTTCCCATAAAAACTGGACAGAAGCATTCTCACAAACTGCTTTGAGATGTGTGTGTTCAACTCACAGAGGTGAACCTTTCGTTTGCTAGAGCAGTTATGAAACACTCTTTTTGTAGAATCTGCAAGTGTTCATTTGGAGCGATATGAGGCCTATGGTGGAAAAAGAAATATCTTCATATATAAACAAGGCAGAAGCATTCTCAGAAAGCTCTTTATGATGTGTGCATTCAACTCAGAGAGATAAGCCTTCCTTTTGATAGAGCAGTTTTGAAACTGTATTTTTGCAGAATCTGCAAGTGGATATTTGGAGCCCTTTCAGGACTTCTTTGGAAACGGGAATATCTTCCCATAAAAACTAAACAGAAGAGTTCTGTGAAACTGCTTTGTGTAGTATGAATCCAACTCACAGAGTTGAGCACTTCCTTTGAAAGAGCAGTTTTGAAACACTCTTTTTGTAGAATCTGCAAGTGTTCGTTTGGAGCGCTTTGAGGCCTATGGTGGAAAAGGAAATATCTTCACATATAAACCAGGCAGAAGCATTCTCAGAAACCTCTTTATGATGTGTGCATTCAACTCGGAGAGATAAGCCTTCCTTTTGATAGAGCAGTTCTGAAACTGTGTTTTGGCAGAATCTGCAAGTGGATACTTAGAGCCCTTTCAGGCCTTCGTTGCAAACGGGAATATCTTCCCATAAAAACGAAACAGAAACGTTCTGTGAAACTGCTTTGTGAAGTATGAATCCAACTCACAGAGTTGAACACTTCTTTTGAAAGAGCAGCTTTGAAACACTCTTTTTGTAGAATCTACATGTGTTCATTTGGAGCGCTTTGAGGCCTATGGTGAAAAAGGAAATATCGTCACATAATACCTAGACATAAGCATTCTTTGAAACTTCTTTATGATGTGTGCATTCAACTCACAGAGTTGAACCTTCCTTTTCATGGAGCAGTTTGGAAAGAGTCTTTTTGCAGCATCTGCAAGTGGATATTTGGAGCTCTTTCAGGCCTTTGTTAGAAGCGGGAATATCTTCCCATAAAAACTGGACAGAAGCATTCTCACAAACTGCTTTGTGATGTGTGTGTTCAACTCACAGAGGTGAACCTTTCCTTTGCTAGAGCAGTTATGAAACACTCTTTTTGTAGAATCTGCAAGTGTTCATTTCGAGCGATTTGAGGCCTATGGTGGAAAAAGAAATATCTTCATATATAAACAAGGCAGAAGCATTCTCAGAAAGCTCTTTATGATGTGTGCATTCAACTCAGAGAGATAAGCCTTCCTTTTGATAGAGCAGTTTTGAAACTGTGTTTTTGCAGAATCTGCAAGTGGATATTTGGAGCCCTTTCAGGCCTTCGTTGGAAACGGGAATATCTTCCCATAAAAACTAAACAGAAGAGTTCTGTGAAACTGCTTTGTGTAGTATGAATCCAACTCACAGAGTTGAACACTTCTTTTGAAAGAGCAGTTTTGAAACACTCTTTTTGTAGAATCTGCAAGTGTTCGTTTGGAGCGCTTTGAGGCCTATGGTGGAAAAGGAAATATCTTCACATATAAACCAGGCAGAAGCATTCTCAGAAACCTCTTTATGATGTGTGCATTCAACTCGGAGAGATAAGCCTTCCTTTTGATAGAGCAGTTTTGAAACTGTGTTTTGGCAGAATCTGCAAGTGGATACTTAGAGCCCTTTCAGGCCTTCGTTGCAAACGGGAATATCTTCCGATAAAAACGAAACAGAAACGTTCTGTGAAACTGCTTTGTGAAGTATGAATCCAACTCACAGAGTTGAACACTTCTTTTGAAAGCGCAGCTTTTAAACACTCTTTTTGTAGAATCTACATGTGTTCATTTGGAGCGCTTTGAGGCCTATGGTGGAAAAGGAAATATCGTCACATAATACCTAGACAGAAGCATTCTTTGAAACTTCTTTATGATGTGTGCATTCAACTCACAGAGTTGAACATTCCTTTTCATGGAGCAGTTTGGAAAGAGTCTTTTTGCAGCATCTGCAAGTGGATATTTGGAGCTCTTTCAGGTCTTTGTTAGAAGCGGGAATATCTTCCCATTAAAACTGGACAGAAGCATTCTCACAAACTGCTTTGTGATGTGTGTGTTCAACTCACAGAGGTGAACCTTTCCTTTGCTAGAGCAGTTATGAAACACTCTTTTTGTAGAATCTGCAAGTGTTCATTTGGAGCGCTTTGAGGCCTATGGTGGAAAAAGAAATATCTTCACATAAAACCTAGACAGAAGCATTCTTTGAAACTTCTTTATGATGTGTGCATTCAACTCACAGAGTTGAACCTTCTTTTTAATGGAGCAGTTTGGAAAGAGTCTTTTTGCAGCATCTGCAAGTGGATATTTAGAGCTCTTTCAGGCCTTTGTTAGAAGCGGGAATATCTTCCCATAAAAACTGGACAGAAGCATTCTCACAAACTGCTTTGTGATGTGTGTGTTCAACTCACAGAGTTGAACCTTTCCTTTGCTAGAGCAGTTATGAAACACTCTTTTTGTAGAATCTGCAAGTGTTCATTTGGAGCGATTTGAGGCCTATGGTGGAAAAAGAAATATCTTCATATATAAACAAGGCAGAAGCATTCTCAGAAAGCTCTTTATGATGTGTGCATTCAACTCAGAGAGATAAGCCTTCCTTTTGATAGAGCAGTTTTGAAACTGTATTTTTGCAGAATCTGCAAGTGGATATTTGGAGCCCTTTCAGGCGTTCGTTGGAAACGGGAATATCTTCCCATAAAAACTAAACAGAAGAGTTCTGTGAAACTGCTTTGTGTAGTATGAATCCAACTCACAGAGTTGAACACTTCCTTTGAAAGAGCAGTTTTGAAACACTCTTTTTGTAGAATCTGCAAGTGTTCGTTTGGAGCGCTTTGAGGCCTATGATGGAAAAGGAAATATCTTCACATATAAACCAGGCAGAAGCATTCTCAGAAACCTCTTTATGATGTGTGCATTCAACTCGGAGAGATAAGCCTTCCTTTTGATAGAGCAGTTTTGAAACTGTGTTTTGGCAGAATCTGCAAGTGGATACTTAGAGCCCTTTCAGGCCTTCGTTGCAAACGGGAATATCTTCCCATAAAAACGAAACAGAAACGTTCTGTGAAACTGCTTTGTGAAGTATGAATCCAACTCACAGAGTTGAACACTTCTTTTGAAAGAGCAGCTTTGAAACACTCTTTTTGTAGAATCTACATGTGTTCATTTGGAGCGCTTTGAGGCCTATGGTGGAAAAGGAAATATCGTCACATAATACCTAGACAGAAGCATTCTTTGAAACTTCTTTATGATGTGTGCATTCAACTCACAGAGTTGAACCTTCCTTTTCATGGAGCAGTTTGGAAAGAGTCTTTTTGCAGCATCTGCAAGTGGATATTTGGAGCTCTTTCAGGCCTTTGTTAGAAGCGGGAATATCTTCCCATAAAAACTGGACAGAAGCATTCTCACAAACTGCTTTGTGATGTGTGTGTTCAACTCACAGAGGTGAACCTTTCCTTTGCTAGAGCAGTTATGAAACACTCTTTTTGTAGAATCTGCAAGTGTTCATTTGGAGCGATTTGAGGCCTATGGTGGAAAAAGAAATATCTTCATATATAAACAAGGCAGAAGCATTCTCAGAAAGCTCTTTATGATGTGTGCATTCAACTCAGAGAGATAAGCCTTCCTTTTGATAGAGCAGTTTTGAACCTGTGTTTTTGCAGAATCTGCAAGTGGATATTTTGAGCCCTTTCAGGCCTTCGTTGGAAACGGGAATATCTTCCCATAAAAACTAAACAGAAGAGTTCTGTGAAACCGCTTGGTGTAGTATGAATCCAACTCACAGAGTTGAACACTTCCTTTGAAAGAGCAGTTTTGAAACACTCTTTTTGTAGAATCTGCAAGTGTTCGTTTGGAGCGCTTTGAGGCCTATGGTGGAAAAGGAAATATCTTCACATATAAACCAGGCAGAAGCATTCTCAGAAACCTCTTTAAGATGTGTGCATTCAACTCGGAGAGATAAGCCTTCCTTTTGATAGAGGAGTTTTGAAAGTGTGTTTTGGCAGAATCTGCAAGTGGATACTTAGAGCCCTTTCAGGCCTTCGTTGCAAACGGGAATATCTTCCGATAAAAACGAAACAGAAACGTTCTGTGAAACTGCTTTGTGAAGTATGAATCCAACTCACAGAGTTGAACACTTCTTTTGAAAGCGCAGCTTTTAAACACTCTTTTTGTAGAATCTACATGTGTTCATTTGGAGCGCTTTGAGGCCTATGGTGGAAAAGGAAATATCGTCACATAATACCTAGACAGAAGCATTCTTTGAAACTTCTTTATGATGTGTGCATTCAACTCACAGAGTTGAACATTCCTTTTCATGGAGCAGTTTGGAAAGAGTCTTTTTGCAGCATCTGCAAGTGGATATTTGGAGCTCTTTCAGGTCTTTGTTAGAAGCGGGAATATCTTCCCATTAAAACTGGACAGAAGCATTCTCACAAACTGCTTTGTGATGTGTGTGTTCAACTCACAGAGGTGAACCTTTCCTTTGCTAGAGCAGTTATGAAACACTCTTTTTGTAGAATCTGCAAGTGTTCATTTGGAGCGCTTTGAGGCCTATGGTGGAAAAAGAAATATCTTCACATAAAACCTAGACAGAAGCATTCTTTGAAACTTCTTTATGATGTGTGCATTCAACTCACAGAGTTGAACCTTCTTTTTAATGGAGCAGTTTGGAAAGAGTCTTTTTGCAGCATCTGCAAGTGGATATTTAGAGCTCTTTCAGGCCTTTGTTAGAAGCGGGAATATCTTCCCATAAAAACTGGACAGAAGCATTCTCACAAACTGCTTTGTGATGTGTGTGTTCAACTCACAGAGTTGAACCTTTCCTTTGCTAGAGCAGTTATGAAACACTCTTTTTGTAGAATCTGCAAGTGTTCATTTGGAGCGATTTGAGGCCTATGGTGGAAAAAGAAATATCTTCATATATAAACAAGGCAGAAGCATTCTCAGAAAGCTCTTTATGATGTGTGCATTCAACTCAGAGAGATAAGCCTTCCTTTTGATAGAGCAGTTTTGAACCTGTGTTTTTGCAGAATCTGCAAGTGGATATTTGGAGCCCTTTCAGGCCTTCGTTGGAAACGGGAATATCTTCCCATAAAAACTAAACAGAAGAGTTCTGTGAAACCGCTTGGTGTAGTATGAATCCAACTCACAGAGTTGAACACTTCCTTTGAAAGAGCAGTTTTGAAACACTCTTTTTGTAGAATCTGCAAGTGTTCGTTTGGAGCGCTTTGAGGCCTATGGTGGAAAAGGAAATATCTTCACATATAAACCAGGCAGAAGCATTCTCAGAAACCTCTTTAAGATGTGTGCATTCAACTCGGAGAGATAAGCCTTCCTTTTGATAGAGGAGTTTTGAAAGTGTGTTTTGGCAGAATCTGCAAGTGGATACTTAGAGCCCTTTCAGGCCTTCGTTGCAAACGGGAATATCTTCCGATAAAAACGAAACAGAAACGTTCTGTGAAACTGCTTTGTGAAGTATGAATCCAACTCACAGAGTTGAACACTTCTTTTGAAAGCGCAGCTTTTAAACACTCTTTTTGTAGAATCTACATGTGTTCATTTGGAGCGCTTTGAGGCCTATGGTGGAAAAGGAAATATCGTCACATAATACCTAGACAGAAGCATTCTTTGAAACTTCTTTATGATGTGTGCATTCAACTCACAGAGTTGAACATTCCTTTTCATGGAGCAGTTTGGAAAGAGTCTTTTTGCAGCATCTGCAAGTGGATATTTGGAGCTCTTTCAGGTCTTTGTTAGAAGCGGGAATATCTTCCCATTAAAACTGGACAGAAGCATTCTCACAAACTGCTTTGTGATGTGTGTGTTCAACTCACAGAGGTGAACCTTTCCTTTGCTAGAGCAGTTATGAAACACTCTTTTTGTAGAATCTGCAAGTGTTCATTTGGAGCGCTTTGAGGCCTATGGTGGAAAAAGAAATATCTTCACATAAAACCTAGACAGAAGCATTCTTTGAAACTTCTTTATGATGTGTGCATTCAACTCACAGAGTTGAACCTTCTTTTTAATGGAGCAGTTTGGAAAGAGTCTTTTTGCAGCATCTGCAAGTGGATATTTAGAGCTCTTTCAGGCCTTTGTTAGAAGCGGGAATATCTTCCCATAAAAACTGGACAGAAGCATTCTCACAAACTGCTTTGTGATGTGTGTGTTCAACTCACAGAGTTGAACCTTTCCTTTGCTAGAGCAGTTATGAAACACTCTTTTTGTAGAATCTGCAAGTGTTCATTTGGAGCGATTTGAGGCCTATGGTGGAAAAAGAAATATCTTCATATATAAACAAGGCAGAAGCATTCTCAGAAAGCTCTTTATGATGTGTGCATTCAACTCAGAGAGATAAGCCTTCCTTTTGATAGAGCAGTTTTGAAACTGTATTTTTGCAGAATCTGCAAGTGGATATTTGGAGCCCTTTCAGGCGTTCGTTGGAAACGGGAATATCTTCCCATAAAAACTAAACAGAAGAGTTCTGTGAAACTGCTTTGTGTAGTATGAATCCAACTCACAGAGTTGAACACTTCCTTTGAAAGAGCAGTTTTGAAACACTCTTTTTGTAGAATCTGCAAGTGTTCGTTTGGAGCGCTTTGAGGCCTATGGTGGAAAAGGAAATATCTTCACATATAAACCAGGCAGAAGCATTCTCAGAAACCTCTTTATGATGTGTGCATTCAACTCGGAGAGATAAGCCTTCCTTTTGATAGAGCAGTTTTGAAACTGTGTTTTGGCAGAATCTGCAAGTGGATACTTAGAGCCCTTTCAGGCCTTCGTTGCAAACGGGAATATCTTCCCATAAAAACGAAACAGAAACGTTCTGTGAAACTGCTTTGTGAAGTATGAATCCAACTCACAGAGTTGAACACTTCTTTTGAAAGAGCAGCTTTGAAACACTCTTTTTGTAGAATCTACATGTGTTCATTTGGAGCGCTTTGAGGCCTATGGTGGAAAAGGAAATATCGTCACATAATACCTAGACAGAAGCATTCTTTGAAACTTCTTTATGATGTGTGCATTCAACTCACAGAGTTGAACCTTCCTTTTCATGGAGCAGTTTGGAAAGAGTCTTTTTGCAGCATCTGCAAGTGGATATTTGGAGCTCTTTCAGGCCTTTGTTAGAAGCGGGAATATCTTCCCATAAAAACTGGACAGAAGCATTCTCACAAACTGCTTTGTGATGTGTGTGTTCAACTCACAGAGGTGAACCTTTCCTTTGCTAGAGCAGTTATGAAACACTCTTTTTGTAGAATCTGCAAGTGTTCATTTGGAGCGATTTGAGGCCTATGGTGGAAAAAGAAATATCTTCATATATAAACAAGGCAGAAGCATTCTCAGAAAGCTCTTTATGATGTGTGCATTCAACTCAGAGAGATAAGCCTTCCTTTTGATAGAGCAGTTTTGAACCTGTGTTTTTGCAGAATCTGCAAGTGGATATTTGGAGCCCTTTCAGGCCTTCGTTGGAAACGGGAATATCTTCCCATAAAAACTAAACAGAAGAGTTCTGTGAAACCGCTTTGTGTAGTATGAATCCAACTCACAGAGTTGAACACTTCCTTTGAAAGAGCAGTTTTGAAACACTCTTTTTGTAGAATCTGCAAGTGTTCGTTTGGAGCGCTTTGAGGCCTATGGTGGAAAAGGAAATATCTTCACATATAAACCAGGCAGAAGCATTCTCAGAAACCTCTTTAAGATGTGTGCATTCAACTCGGAGAGATAAGCCTTCCTTTTGATAGAGGAGTTTTGAAAGTGTGTTTTGGCAGAATCTGCAAGTGGATACTTAGAGCCCTTTCAGGCCTTCGTTGCAAACGGGAATATCTTCCGATAAAAACGAAACAGAAACGTTCTGTGAAACTGCTTTGTGAAGTATGAATCCAACTCACAGAGTTGAACACTTCTTTTGAAAGCGCAGCTTTTAAACACTCTTTTTGTAGAATCTACATGTGTTCATTTGGAGCGCTTTGAGGCCTATGGTGGAAAAGGAAATATCGTCACATAATACCTAGACAGAAGCATTCTTTGAAACTTCTTTATGATGTGTGCATTCAACTCACAGAGTTGAACATTCCTTTTCATGGAGCAGTTTGGAAAGAGTCTTTTTGCAGCATCTGCAAGTGGATATTTGGAGCTCTTTCAGGTCTTTGTTAGAAGCGGGAATATCTTCCCATTAAAACTGGACAGAAGCATTCTCACAAACTGCTTTGTGATGTGTGTGTTCAACTCACAGAGGTGAACCTTTCCTTTGCTAGAGCAGTTATGAAACACTCTTTTTGTAGAATCTGCAAGTGTTCATTTGGAGCGCTTTGAGGCCTATGGTGGAAAAAGAAATATCTTCACATAAAACCTAGACAGAAGCATTCTTTGAAACTTCTTTATGATGTGTGCATTCAACTCACAGAGTTGAACCTTCTTTTTAATGGAGCAGTTTGGAAAGAGTCTTTTTGCAGCATCTGCAAGTGGATATTTAGAGCTCTTTCAGGCCTTTGTTAGAAGCGGGAATATCTTCCCATAAAAACTGGACAGAAGCATTCTCACAAACTGCTTTGTGATGTGTGTGTTCAACTCACAGAGTTGAACCTTTCCTTTGCTAGAGCAGTTATGAAACACTCTTTTTGTAGAATCTGCAAGTGTTCATTTGGAGCGATTTGAGGCCTATGGTGGAAAAAGAAATATCTTCATATATAAACAAGGCAGAAGCATTCTCAGAAAGCTCTTTATGATGTGTGCATTCAACTCAGAGAGATAAGCCTTCCTTTTGATAGAGCAGTTTTGAAACTGTATTTTTGCAGAATCTGCAAGTGGATATTTGGAGCCCTTTCAGGCGTTCGTTGGAAACGGGAATATCTTCCCATAAAAACTAAACAGAAGAGTTCTGTGAAACTGCTTTGTGTAGTATGAATCCAACTCACAGAGTTGAACACTTCCTTTGAAAGAGCAGTTTTGAAACACTCTTTTTGTAGAATCTGCAAGTGTTCGTTTGGAGCGCTTTGAGGCCTATGGTGGAAAAGGAAATATCTTCACATATAAACCAGGCAGAAGCATTCTCAGAAACCTCTTTATGATGTGTGCATTCAACTCGGAGAGATAAGCCTTCCTTTTGAAAGAGCAGTTTTGAAACTGTGTTTTGGCAGAATCTGCAAGTGGATACTTAGAGCCCTTTCAGGCCTTCGTTGCAAACGGGAATATCTTCCCATAAAAACGAAACAGAAACGTTCTGTGAAACTGCTTTGTGAAGTATGAATCCAACTCACAGAGTTGAACACTTCTTTTGAAAGAGCAGCTTTGAAACACTCTTTTTGTAGAATCTACATGTGTTCATTTGGAGCGCTTTGAGGCCTATGGTGGAAAAGGAAATATCGTCACATAATACCTAGACAGAAGCATTCTTTGAAACTTCTTTATGATGTGTGCATTCAACTCACAGAGTTGAACCTTCCTTTTCATGGAGCAGTTTGGAAAGAGTCTTTTTGCAGCATCTGCAAGTGGATATTTGGAGCTCTTTCAGGCCTTTGTTAGAAGCGGGAATATCTTCCCATAAAAACTGGACAGAAGCATTCTCACAAACTGCTTTGTGATGTGTGTGTTCAACTCACAGAGGTGAACCTTTCCTTTGCTAGAGCAGTTATGAAACACTCTTTTTGTAGAATCTGCAAGTGTTCATTTGGAGCGATTTGAGGCCTATGGTGGAAAAAGAAATATCTTCATATATAAACAAGGCAGAAGCATTCTCAGAAAGCTCTTTATGATGTGTGCATTCAACTCAGAGAGATAAGCCTTCCTTTTGATAGAGCAGTTTTGAAACTGTGTTTTTGCAGAATCTGCAAGTGGATATTTGGAGCCCTTTCAGGCCTTCGTTGGAAACGGGAATATCTTCCCATAAAAACTAAACAGAAGAGTTCTGTGAAACTGCTTTGTGTAGTATGAATCCAACTCACAGAGTTGAACACTTCCTTTGAAAGAGCAGTTTTGAGACACTCTTTTTGTAGAATCTTCAAGTGTTCGTTTGGAGCGCTTTGAGGCCTATGGTGGAAAAGGAAATATCTTCACATATAAACCAGGCAGAAGCATTCTCAGAAACCTCTTTATGATGTGTGCATTCAACTCGGAGAGATAAGCCTTCCTTTTGATAGAGCAGTTTTGAAACTGTGTTTTGGCAGAATCTGCAAGTGGATACTTAGAGCCCTTTCAGGCCTTCGTTGCAAACGGGAATATCTTCCGATAAAAACGAAACAGAAACGTTCTGTGAAACTGCTTTGTGAAGTATGAATCCAACTCACAGAGTTGAACACTTCTTTTGAAAGAGCAGCTTTGAAACACTCTTTTTGTAGAATCTACATGTGTTCATTTGGAGCGCTTTGAGGCCTATGGTGGAAAAGGAAATATCGTCACATAATACCTAGACAGAAGCATTCTTTGAAACTTCTTTATGATGTGTGCATTCAACTCACAGAGTTGAACCTTCCTTTTCATGGAGCAGTTTGGA
The DNA here is from genome assembly GCF_028885655.2 of Pongo abelii. Classification (NCBI taxonomy): domain Eukaryota; kingdom Metazoa; phylum Chordata; class Mammalia; order Primates; family Hominidae; genus Pongo; species Pongo abelii. Next base: position 85,852,781 of record NC_071988.2, on the reverse strand, counting down.
AAGAGTCTTTTTGCAGCATCTGCAAGTGGATATTTGGAGCTCTTTCAGGCCTTTGTTAGAAGCGGTAATATCTTCCCATAAAAACTGGACAGAAGCATTCTCACAAACTGCTTTGTGATGTGTGTGTTCAACTCACAGAGGTGAACCTTTCCTTTGCTAGAGCAGTTATGAAACACTCTTTTTGTAGAATCTGCAAGTGTTCATTTGGAGCGATTTGGGGCCTATGGTGGAAAAAGAAATATCTTCATATATAAACAAGGCAGAAGCATTCTCAGAAAGCTCTTTATGATGTGTGCATTCAACTCAGAGAGATAAGCCTTCCTTTTGATAGAGCAGTTTTGAAACTGTGTTTTTGCAGAATCTGCAAGTGGATATTTGGAGCCCTTTCAGGCCTTCGTTGGAAACGGGAATATCTTCCCATAAAAACTAAACAGAAGAGTTCTGTGAAACTGCTTTGTGTAGTATGAATCCAACTCACAGAGTTGAACACTTCTTTTGAAAGAGCAGTTTTGAAACACTCTTTTTGTACAATCTTCAAGTGTTCGTTTGGAGCGCTTTGAGGCCTATGGTGGAAAAGGAAATATCTTCACATATAAACCAGGCAGAAGCATTCTCAGAAACCTCTTTATGATGTGTGCATTCAACTCGGAGAGATAAGCCTTCCTTTTGATAGAGCAGTTTTGAAACTGTGTCTTGGCAGAATCTGCAAGTGGATACTTAGAGCCCTTTCAGGCCTTCGTTGCAAACGGGAATATCTTCCGATAAAAACGAAACAGAAACGTTCTGTGAAACTGCTTTGTGAAGTATGAATCCAACTCACAGAGTTGAACACTTCTTTTGAAAGCGCAGCTTTTAAACACTCTTTTTGTAGAATCTACATGTGTTCATTTGGAGCGCTTTGAGGCCTATGGTGGAAAAGGAAATATCGTCACATAATACCTAGACAGAAGCATTCTTTGAAACTTCTTTATGATGTGTGCATTCAACTCACAGAGTTGAACTATCCTTTTCATGGAGCAGTTTGGAAAGAGTCTTTTTGCAGCATCTGCAATAGGATATTTGGAGCTCTTTCAGGCCTTTGTTAGAAGCGGGAATATCTTCCCATAAAAACTGGACAGAAGCATTCTCACAAACTGCTTTGTGATGTGTGTGTTCAACTCACAGAGGTGAACCTTTCCTTTGCTAGAGCAGTTATGAAACACTCTTTTTGTAGAATCTGCAAGTGTTCATTTGGAGCGATTTGAGGCCTATGGTGGAAAAAGAAATATCTTCATATATAAACAAGGCAGAAGCATTCTCAGAAAGCTCTTTATGATGTGTGCATTCAACTCAGAGAGATAAGCCTTCCTTTTGATAGAGCAGTTTTGAAACTGTGTTTTTGCAGAATCTGCAAGTGGATATTTGGAGCCCTTTCAGGCCTTCGTTGGAAACGGGAATATCTTCCATTAAAAACTAAACAGAAGAGTTCTGTGAAACTGCTTTGTGTAGTATGAATCCAACTCACAGAGTTGAACACTTCCTTTCAAAGAGCAGTTTTGAAACACTCTTTTTGTAGAATCTGCAAGTGTTCGTTTGGAGCGCTTTGAGGCCTATGGTGGAAAAGGAAATATCTTCACATATAATCCAGGCAGAAGCATTCTCAGAAACCTCTTTATGATGTGTGCATTCAACTCGGAGAGATAAGCCTTCCTTTTGATAGAGCAGTTTTGCAACTGTGTTTTTGCAGAATCTGCAAGTGTATATTTGGAGCCCTTTCAGGCCTTCGTTGGAAACGGGAAAATCTTCCCATAAAAACTAAACAGAAGCGTTCTGTGAAACTCCTTTGTGAAGTATGAATCCAACTCACAGAGTTGAACACTTCTTTTGAAAGAGCAGCTTTGAAACACTCTTTTTGTAGAATCTGCAAGTGTTCATTTGGAGCGCTTTGAGGCCTATGGTGGAAAAGGAAATATCTTCACATAAAACCTAGACAGAAGCATTCTTTGAAACTTCTTTATGATGTGTGCATTCAACTCACAGAGTTGAACATTCCTTTTCATGGAGCAGTTTGGAAAGAGTCTTTTTGCAGCATGTTCAAGTGGATATTTGGAGCTCTTTCAGGCCTTTGTTAGAAGCGGGAATATCTTCCCATTAAAACTGGACAGAAGCATTCTCACAAACTGCTTTGTGATGTGTGTGTTCAACTCACAGAGGTGAACCTTTCCTTTGCTAGAGCAGTTATGAAACACTCTTTTTGTAGAATCTGCAAGTGTTCATTTGGAGCGCTTTGAGGCCTACGGTGGAAAAAGAAATATCTTCACATAAAACCTAGACAGAAGCATTCTTTGAAACTTCTTTATGATGTGTGCATTCAACTCACAGAGTTGAACCTTCTTTTTCATGGAGCAGTTTGGAAAGAGTCTTTTTGCAGCATCTGCAAGTGGATATTTGGAGCTCTTTCAGGCCTTTGTTAGAAGCGGGAATATCTTCCCATAAAAACTAAACCGAAGCATTCTCACAAACTGCTTTGTGATGTGTGTGTTCACCTCACAGAGGTGAACCTTTCCTTTGCTAGAGCAGTTATGAAACACTCTTTTTGTAGCATCTGCAAGTGTTCATTTGGAGCGCTTTGAGGCCTATGGTGGAAAAAGAAACATCTTCATATATAAACAAGGCAGAAGCATTCTCAGAAACCCCTTTATGATGTGTGCATTCAACACAGAGAGATAAGCCTTCCTTTTGATAGAGCAGTTTTGAACCTGTGTTTTTGCAGAATCTGCAAGTGGATATTTGGAGCCCTTTCAGGCCTTCGTTGGAAACGGGAATATCTTCCCATAAAAACTAAACAGAAGAGTTCTGTGAAACTGCTTTGTGTAGTATGAATCCAACTCACAGAGTTGAACACTTCTTTTGAAAGAGCAGTTTTGAAACACTCTTTTTGTAGAATCTGCAAGTGTTCGTTTGGAGCGCTTTGAGGCCTATGGTGGAAAAGGAAATATCTTCACATATAAACCAGGCAGAAGCATTCTCAGAAACCTCTTTATGATGTGTGCATTCAACTCGGAGAGATAAGCCTTCCTTTTCATAGAGCAGTTTTGAAACTGTGTTTTGGCAGAATCTGCAAGTGGATACTTAGAGCCCTTTGAGGCCTTCGTTGCAAACGGGAATATCTTCCGATAAAAACGAAACAGAAACGTTCTGTGAAACTGCTTTGTGAAGTATGAATCCAACTCACAGTGTTGAACACTTCTTTTGAAAGCGCAGCTTTTAAACACTCTTTTTGTAGAATCTACATGTGTTCATTTGGAGCGCTTTGAGGCCTATGGTGGAAAAGGAAATATCGTCACATAATACCTAGACAGAAGCATTCTTTGAAACTTCTTTATGATGTGTGCATTCAACTCACAGAGTTGAACATTCCTTTTCATGGAGCAGTTTGGAAAGAGTCTTTTTGCAGCATGTTCAAGTGGATATTTGGAGCTCTTTCAGGCCTTTGTTAGAAGCGGGAATATCTTCCCATTAAAACTGGACAGAAGCATTCTCACAAACTGCTTTGTGATGTGTGTGTTCAACTCACAGAGGTGAACCTTTCCTTTGCTAGAGCAGTTATGAAACACTCTTTTTGTAGAATCTGCAAGTGTTCATTTGGAGCGCTTTGAGGCCTATGGTGGAAAAAGAAATATCTTCACATAAAACCTAGACAGAAGCATTCTTTGAAACTTCTTTGTGATGTGTGCATTCAACTCACAGAGTTGAACCTTCTTTTTCATGGAGCAGTTTGGAAAAAGTCTTTTTGCAGCATCTGCAAGTGGATATTTGGAGCTCTTTCAGGCCTTTGTTAGAAGCGGGAATATCTTCCCATAAAAACTAAACCGAAGCATTCTCACAAACTGCTTTGTGATGTGTGTGTTCAACTCACAGAGGTGAACCTTTCCTTTGCTAGAGCAGTTATGAAACACTCTTTTTGTAGAATCTGCAAGTGTCCATTTGGAGGGCTTTGAGGCCTATGGTGGAAAAAGAAATATCTTCATATATAAACAAGGCAGAAGCATTCTCAGAAACCCCTTTATGATGTGTGCATTCAACTCAGAGAGATAAGCCTTCCTTTTGATAGAGCAGTTTTGAACCTGTGTTTTTGCAGAATCTGCAAGTGGATATTTGGAGCCCTTTCAGGCCTTCGTTGGAAACGGGAATATCTTCCCATAAAAACTAAACAGAAGAGTTCTGTGAAACTGCTTTGTGTAGTATGAATCCATCTCACAGAGTTGAACAGTTCCTTTGAAAGAGCAGTTTTGAAACACTCTTTTTGTAGAATCTGCAAGTGTTCGTTTGGAGCGCTTTGAGGCCTATGGTGGAAAAGGAAATATCTTCACATATAAACCAGGCAGAAGCATTCTCAGAAACCTCTTTAAGATGTGTGCATTCAACTCGGAGAGATAAGCCTTCCTTTTGATAGAGGAGTTTTGAAAGTGTGTTTTGGCAGAATCTGCAAGTGGATACTTAGAGCCCTTTCAGGCCTTCGTTGGAAACGGGAATATCTTCCCATAAAAACGAAACAGAAACGTTCTGTGAAACTGCTTTGTGAAGTATGAATCCAACTCACAGAGTTGAACAATTCTTTTGAAAGAGCAGTTTTGAAACACTCTTTTTGTAGAATCTGCAAGTGTTCATTTGGAGCGCTTTGAGGCCTATGGTGGAAAAGGAAATATCTTCCCATAAAACCTAGACAGAAGCATTCTTTGAAACTTCTTTATGATGTGTGCATTCAACTCACAGAGTTGAACCTTCCTTTTCATGGAGCAGTTTGGAAAGAGTCTTTTTGCAGCATCTGCAAGTGGATATTTGGAGCTCTTTCAGGCCTTTGTTAGAAGCGGGAATATCTTCCCATTAAAACTGGACAGAAGCATTCTCACAAACTGCTTTGTGATGTGTGTGTTCAACTCACAGAGGTGAACCTTTCCTTTGCTAGAGCAGTTATGAAACACTCTTTTTGTAGAATCTGCAAGTGTTCATTTGGAGCGCTTTGAGGCCTATGGTGGAAAAAGAAATATCTTCACATAAAACCTAGACAGAAGCATTCTTTGAAACTTCTTTATGATGTGTGCATTCAACTCACAGAGTTGAACATTCCTTTTCATGGAGCAGTTTGGAAAGAGTCTTTTTGCAGCATCTGCAAGTGGATATTTGGAGCTCTTTCAGGCCTTTGCTAGAAGCGGGAATATCTTCCCATAAAAACTGGACAGAAGCATTCTCACAAACTGCTTTGAGATGTGTGTGTTCAACTCACAGAGGTGAACCTTTCGTTTGCTAGAGCAGTTATGAAACACTCTTTTTGTAGAATCTGCCAGTGTTCATTTGGAGCGATATGAGGCCTATGGTGGAAAAAGAAATATCTTCATATATAAACAAGGCAGAAGCATTCTCAGAAAGCTCTTTATGATGTGTGCATTCAACTCAGAGAGATAAGCCTTCCTTTTGATGGAGCAGTTTTGAAACTGTATTTTTGCAGAATCTGCAAGTGGATATTTGGAGCCCTTTCAGGACTTCGTTGGAAACGGGAATATCTTCCCATAAAAACTAAACAGAAGAGTTCTGTGAAACTGCTTTGTGTAGTATGAATCCAACTCACAGAGTTGAGCACTTCCTTTGAAAGAGCAGTTTTGAAACACTCTTTTTGTAGAATCTGCAAGTGTTCGTTTGGAGCGCTTTGAGGCCTATGGTGGAAAAGGAAATATCTTCACATATAAACCAGGCAGAAGCATTCTCAGAAACCTCTTTATGATGTGTGCATTCAACTCGGAGAGATAAGCCTTCCTTTTGATAGAGCAGTTTTGAAACTGTGTTTTGGCAGAATCTGCAAGTGGATACTTAGAGCCCTTTCAGGCCTTCGTTGCAAACGGGAATATCTTCCCATAAAAACGAAACAGAAACGTTCTGTGAAACTGCTTTGTGAAGTATGAATCCAACTCACAGAGTTGAACAATTCTTTTGAAAGAGCAGTTTTGAAACACTCTTTTTGTAGAATCTGCAAGTGTTCATTTGGAGCGCTTTGAGGCCTATGGTGGAAAAGGAAATATCTTCCCATAAAACCTAGACAGAAGCATTCTTTGAAACTTCTTTATGATGTGTGCATTCAACTCACAGAGTTGAACCTTCCTTTTCATGGAGCAGTTTGGAAAGAGTCTTTTTGCAGCATCTGCAAGGGGATATTTGGAGCTCTTTCAGGCCTTTGTTAGAAGCGGGAATATCTTCCCATTAAAACTGGACAGAAGCATTCTCACAAACTGCTTTGTGATGTGTGTGTTCAACTCACAGAGGTGAACCTTTCCTTTGCTAGAGCAGTTATGAAACACTCTTTTTGTAGAATCTGCAAGTGTTCATTTGGAGCGCTTTGAGGCCTATGGTGGAAAAAGAAATATCTTCACATAAAACCTAGACAGAAGCATTCTTTGAAACTTCTTTATGATGTGTGCATTCAACTCACAGAGTTGAACCTTCCTTTTCATGGAGCAGTTTGGAAAGAGTCTTTTTGCAGCATCTGCAAGTGGATATTTGGAGCTCTTTCAGGCCTTTGCTAGAAGCGGGAATATCTTCCCATAAAAACTGGACAGAAGCATTCTCACAAACTGCTTTGAGATGTGTGTGTTCAACTCACAGAGGTGAACCTTTCGTTTGCTAGAGCAGTTATGAAACACTCTTTTTGTAGAATCTGCAAGTGTTCATTTGGAGCGATATGAGGCCTATGGTGGAAAAAGAAATATCTTCATATATAAACAAGGCAGAAGCATTCTCAGAAAGCTCTTTATGATGTGTGCATTCAACTCAGAGAGATAAGCCTTCCTTTTGATGGAGCAGTTTTGAAACTGTATTTTTGCAGAATCTGCAAGTGGATATTTGGAGCCCTTTCAGGACTTCGTTGGAAACGGGAATATCTTCCCATAAAAACTAAACAGAAGAGTTCTGTGAAACTGCTTTGTGTAGTATGAATCCAACTCACAGAGTTGAGCACTTCCTTTGAAAGAGCAGTTTTGAAACACTCTTTTTGTAGAATCTGCAAGTGTTCGTTTGGAGCGCTTTGAGGCCTATGGTGGAAAAGGAAATATCTTCACATATAAACCAGGCAGAAGCATTCTCAGAAACCTCTTTATGATGTGTGCATTCAACTCGGAGAGATAAGCCTTCCTTTTGATAGAGCAGTTCTGAAACTGTGTTTTGGCAGAATCTGCAAGTGGATACTTAGAGCCCTTTCAGGCCTTCGTTGCAAACGGGAATATCTTCCCATAAAAACGAAACAGAAACGTTCTGTGAAACTGCTTTGTGAAGTATGAATCCAACTCACAGAGTTGAACACTTCTTTTGAAAGAGCAGCTTTGAAACACTCTTTTTGTAGAATCTACATGTGTTCATTTGGAGCGCTTTGAGGCCTATGGTGAAAAAGGAAATATCGTCACATAATACCTAGACATAAGCATTCTTTGAAACTTCTTTATGATGTGTGCATTCAACTCACAGAGTTGAACCTTCCTTTTCATGGAGCAGTTTGGAAAGAGTCTTTTTGCAGCATCTGCAAGTGGATATTTGGAGCTCTTTCAGGCCTTTGTTAGAAGCGGGAATATCTTCCCATAAAAACTGGACAGAAGCATTCTCACAAACTGCTTTGTGATGTGTGTGTTCAACTCACAGAGGTGAACCTTTCCTTTGCTAGAGCAGTTATGAAACACTCTTTTTGTAGAATCTGCAAGTGTTCATTTCGAGCGATTTGAGGCCTATGGTGGAAAAAGAAATATCTTCATATATAAACAAGGCAGAAGCATTCTCAGAAAGCTCTTTATGATGTGTGCATTCAACTCAGAGAGATAAGCCTTCCTTTTGATAGAGCAGTTTTGAAACTGTGTTTTTGCAGAATCTGCAAGTGGATATTTGGAGCCCTTTCAGGCCTTCGTTGGAAACGGGAATATCTTCCCATAAAAACTAAACAGAAGAGTTCTGTGAAACTGCTTTGTGTAGTATGAATCCAACTCACAGAGTTGAACACTTCTTTTGAAAGAGCAGTTTTGAAACACTCTTTTTGTAGAATCTGCAAGTGTTCGTTTGGAGCGCTTTGAGGCCTATGGTGGAAAAGGAAATATCTTCACATATAAACCAGGCAGAAGCATTCTCAGAAACCTCTTTATGATGTGTGCATTCAACTCGGAGAGATAAGCCTTCCTTTTGATAGAGCAGTTTTGAAACTGTGTTTTGGCAGAATCTGCAAGTGGATACTTAGAGCCCTTTGAGGCCTTCGTTGCAAACGGGAATATCTTCCGATAAAAACGAAACAGAAACGTTCTGTGAAACTGCTTTGTGAAGTATGAATCCAACTCACAGAGTTGAACACTTCTTTTGAAAGCGCAGCTTTGAAACACTCTTTTTGTAGAATCTACATGTGTTCATTTGGAGCGCTTTGAGGCCTATGGTGGAAAAGGAAATATCGTCACATAATACCTAGACAGAAGCATTCTTTGAAACTTCTTTATGATGTGTGCATTCAACTCACAGAGTTGAACCTTCCTTTTCATGGAGCAGTTTGGAAAGAGTCTTTTTGCAGCATCTGCAAGTGGATATTTGGAGCTCTTTCAGGTCTTTGTTAGAAGCGGGAATATCTTCCCATTAAAACTGGACAGAAGCATTCTCACAAACTGCTTTGTGATGTGTGTGTTCAACTCACAGAGGTGAACCTTTCCTTTGCTAGAGCAGTTATGAAACACTCTTTTTGTAGAATCTGCAAGTGTTCATTTGGAGCGCTTTGAGGCCTATGGTGGAAAAAGAAATATCTTCACATAAAACCTAGACAGAAGCATTCTTTGAAACTTCTTTATGATGTGTGCATTCAACTCACAGAGTTGAACCTTCTTTTTAATGGAGCAGTTTGGAAAGAGTCTTTTTGCAGCATCTGCAAGTGGATATTTAGAGCTCTTTCAGGCCTTTGTTAGAAGCGGGAATATCTTCCCATAAAAACTGGACAGAAGCATTCTCACAAACTGCTTTGTGATGTGTGTGTTCAACTCACAGAGGTGAACCTTTCCTTTGCTAGAGCAGTTATGAAACACTCTTTTTGTAGAATCTGCAAGTGTTCATTTGGAGCGATTTGAGGCCTATGGTGGAAAAAGAAATATCTTCATATATAAACAAGGCAGAAGCATTCTCAGAAAGCTCTTTATGATGTGTGCATTCAACTCAGAGAGATAAGCCTTCCTTTTGATAGAGCAGTTTTGAAACTGTATTTTTGCAGAATCTGCAAGTGGATACTTAGAGCCCTTTCAGGCCTTCGTTGCAAACGGGAATATCTTCCGATAAAAACGAAACAGAAACGTTCTGTGAAACTGCTTTGTGAAGTATGAATCCAACTCACAGAGTTGAACACTTCTTTTGAAAGCGCAGCTTTTAAACACTCTTTTTGAAGAATCTACATGTGTTCATTTGGAGCGCTTTGAGGCCTATGGTGGAAAAGGAAATATCGTCACATAATACCTAGACAGAAGCATTCTTTGAAACTTCTTTATGATGTGTGCATTCAACTCACAGAGTTGAACATTCCTTTTCATGGAGCAGTTTGGAAAGAGTCTTTTTGCAGCATCTGCAAGTGGATATTTGGAGCTCTTTCAGGCCTTTGTTAGAAGCGGGAATATCTTCCCATTAAAACTGGACAGAAGCATTCTCACAAACTGCTTTGTGATGTGTGTGTTCAACTCACAGAGGTGAACCTTTCCTTTGCTAGAGCAGTTATGAAACACTCTTTTTGTAGAATCTGCAAGTGTTCATTTGGAGCGATTTGAGGCCTATGGTGGAAAAAGAAATATCTTCACATAAAACCTAGACAGAAGCATTCGTTGAAACTTCTTTATGATGTGTGCATTCAACTCACAGAGTTGAACCTTCTTTTTAATGGAGCAGTTTGGAAAGAGTCTTTTTGCAGCATCTGCAAGTGGATATTTGGAGCTCTTTCAGGCCTTTGTTAGAAGCGGGAATATCTTCCCATAAAAACTGGACAGAAGCATTCTCACAAACTGCTTTGTGATGTGTGTGTTCAACTCACAGAGGTGAACCTTTCCTTTGCTAGAGCAGTTATGAAACACTCTTTTTGTAGAATCTGCAAGTGTTCATTTGGAGCGATTTGAGGCCTATGGTGGAAAAAGAAATATCTTGATATATAAACAAGGCAGAAGCATTCTCAGAAAGCTCTTTATGATGTGTGCATTCAACTCAGAGAGATAAGCCTTCCTTTTGATAGAGCAGTTTTGAACCTGTGTTTTTGCAGAATCTGCAAGTGGATATTTGGAGCCCTTTCAGGCCTTCGTTGGAAACGGGAATATCTTCCCATAAAAACTAAACAGAAGAGTTCTGTGAAACCGCTTTGTGTAGTATGAATCCAACTCACAGAGTTGAACACTTCCTTTGAAAGAGCAGTTTTGAAACACTCTTTTTGTAGAATCTGCAAGTGTTCGTTTGGAGCGCTTTGAGGCCTATGGTGGAAAAGGAAATATCTTCACATATAAACCAGGCAGAAGCATTCTCAGAAACCTCTTTAAGATGTGTGCATTCAACTCGGAGAGATAAGCCTTCCTTTTGATAGAGGAGTTTTGAAAGTGTGTTTTGGCAGAATCTGCAAGTGGATACTTAGAGCCCTTTCAGGCCTTCGTTGCAAACGGGAATATCTTCCGATAAAAACGAAACAGAAACGTTCTGTGAAACTGCTTTGTGAAGTATGAATCCAACTCACAGAGTTGAACACTTCTTTTGAAAGCGCAGCTTTTAAACACTCTTTTTGTAGAATCTACATGTGTTCATTTGGAGCGCTTTGAGGCCTATGGTGGAAAAGGAAATATCGTCACATAATACCTAGACAGAAGCATTCTTTGAAACTTCTTTATGATGTGTGCATTCAACTCACAGAGTTGAACATTCCTTTTCATGGAGCAGTTTGGAAAGAGTCTTTTTGCAGCATCTGCAAGTGGATATTTGGAGCTCTTTCAGGTCTTTGTTAGAAGCGGGAATATCTTCCCATTAAAACTGGACAGAAGCATTCTCACAAACTGCTTTGTGATGTGTGTGTTCAACTCACAGAGGTGAACCTTTCCTTTGCTAGAGCAGTTATGAAACACTCTTTTTGTAGAATCTGCAAGTGTTCATTTGGAGCGCTTTGAGGCCTATGGTGGAAAAAGAAATATCTTCACATAAAACCTAGACAGAAGCATTCTTTGAAACTTCTTTATGATGTGTGCATTCAACTCACAGAGTTGAACCTTCTTTTTAATGGAGCAGTTTGGAAAGAGTCTTTTTGCAGCATCTGCAAGTGGATATTTAGAGCTCTTTCAGGCCTTTGTTAGAAGCGGGAATATCTTCCCATAAAAACTGGACAGAAGCATTCTCACAAACTGCTTTGTGATGTGTGTGTTCAACTCACAGAGTTGAACCTTTCCTTTGCTAGAGCAGTTATGAAACACTCTTTTTGTAGAATCTGCAAGTGTTCATTTGGAGCGATTTGAGGCCTATGGTGGAAAAAGAAATATCTTCATATATAAACAAGGCAGAAGCATTCTCAGAAAGCTCTTTATGATGTGTGCATTCAACTCAGAGAGATAAGCCTTCCTTTTGATAGAGCAGTTTTGAAACTGTATTTTTGCAGAATCTGCAAGTGGATATTTGGAGCCCTTTCAGGCGTTCGTTGGAAACGGGAATATCTTCCCATAAAAACTAAACAGAAGAGTTCTGTGAAACTGCTTTGTGTAGTATGAATCCAACTCACAGAGTTGAACACTTCCTTTGAAAGAGCAGTTTTGAAACACTCTTTTTGTAGAATCTGCAAGTGTTCGTTTGGAGCGCTTTGAGGCCTATGGTGGAAAAGGAAATATCTTCACATATAAACCAGGCAGAAGCATTCTCAGAAACCTCTTTATGATGTGTGCATTCAACTCGGAGAGATAAGCCTTCCTTTTGATAGAGCAGTTTTGAAACTGTGTTTTGGCAGAATCTGCAAGTGGATACTTAGAGCCCTTTCAGGCCTTCGTTGCAAACGGGAATATCTTCCCATAAAAACGAAACAGAAACGTTCTGTGAAACTGCTTTGTGAAGTATGAATCCAACTCACAGAGTTGAACACTTCTTTTGAAAGAGCAGCTTTGAAACACTCTTTTTGTAGAATCTACATGTGTTCATTTGGAGCGCTTTGAGGCCTATGGTGGAAAAGGAAATATCGTCACATAATACCTAGACAGAAGCATTCTTTGAAACTTCTTTATGATGTGTGCATTCAACTCACAGAGTTGAACCTTCCTTTTCATGGAGCAGTTTGGAAAGAGTCTTTTTGCAGCATCTGCAAGTGGATATTTGGAGCTCTTTCAGGCCTTTGTTAGAAGCGGGAATATCTTCCCATAAAAACTGGACAGAAGCATTCTCACAAACTGCTTTGTGATGTGTGTGTTCAACTCACAGAGGTGAACCTTTCCTTTGCTAGAGCAGTTATGAAACACTCTTTTTGTAGAATCTGCAAGTGTTCATTTGGAGCGATTTGAGGCCTATGGTGGAAAAAGAAATATCTTCATATATAAACAAGGCAGAAGCATTCTCAGAAAGCTCTTTATGATGTGTGCATTCAACTCAGAGAGATAAGCCTTCCTTTTGATAGAGCAGTTTTGAAACTGTGTTTTTGCAGAATCTGCAAGTGGATATTTGGAGCCCTTTCAGGCCTTCGTTGGAAACGGGAATATCTTCCCATAAAAACTAAACAGAAGAGTTCTGTGAAACTGCTTTGTGTAGTATGAATCCAACTCACAGAGTTGAACACTTCCTTTGAAAGAGCAGTTTTGAGACACTCTTTTTGTAGAATCTTCAAGTGTTCGTTTGGAGCGCTTTGAGGCCTATGGTGGAAAAGGAAATATCTTCACATATAAACCAGGCAGAAGCATTCTCAGAAACCTCTTTATGATGTGTGCATTCAACTCGGAGAGATAAGCCTTCCTTTTGATAGAGCAGTTTTGAAACTGTGTTTTGGCAGAATCTGCAAGTGGATACTTAGAGCCCTTTCAGGCCTTCGTTGCAAACGGGAATATCTTCCGATAAAAACGAAACAGAAACGTTCTGTGAAACTGCTTTGTGAAGTATGAATCCAACTCACAGAGTTGAACACTTCTTTTGAAAGAGCAGCTTTGAAACACTCTTTTTGTAGAATCTACATGTGTTCATTTGGAGCGCTTTGAGGCCTATGGTGGAAAAGGAAATATCGTCACATAATACCTAGACAGAAGCATTCTTTGAAACTTCTTTATGATGTGTGCATTCAACTCACAGAGTTGAACCTTCCTTTTCATGGAGCAGTTTGGAAAGAGTCTTTTTGCAGCATCTGCAAGTGGATATTTGGAGCTCTTTCAGGCCTTTGTTAGAAGCGGTAATATCTTCCCATAAAAACTGGACAGAAGCATTCTCACAAACTGCTTTGTGATGTGTGTGTTCAACTCACAGAGGTGAACCTTTCCTTTGCTAGAGCAGTTATGAAACACTCTTTTTGTAGAATCTGCAAGTGTTCATTTGGAGCGATTTGGGGCCTATGGTGGAAAAAGAAATATCTTCATATATAAACAAGGCAGAAGCATTCTCAGAAAGCTCTTTATGATGTGTGCATTCAACTCAGAGAGATAAGCCTTCCTTTTGATAGAGCAGTTTTGAAACTGTGTTTTTGCAGAATCTGCAAGTGGATATTTGGAGCCCTTTCAGGCCTTCGTTGGAAACGGGAATATCTTCCCATAAAAACTAAACAGAAGAGTTCTGTGAAACTGCTTTGTGTAGTATGAATCCAACTCACAGAGTTGAACACTTCTTTTGAAAGAGCAGTTTTGAAACACTCTTTTTGTACAATCTTCAAGTGTTCGTTTGGAGCGCTTTGAGGCCTATGGTGGAAAAGGAAATATCTTCACATATAAACCAGGCAGAAGCATTCTCAGAAACCTCTTTATGATGTGTGCATTCAACTCGGAGAGATAAGCCTTCCTTTTGATAGAGCAGTTTTGAAACTGTGTCTTGGCAGAATCTGCAAGTGGATACTTAGAGCCCTTTCAGGCCTTCGTTGCAAACGGGAATATCTTCCGATAAAAACGAAACAGAAACGTTCTGTGAAACTGCTTTGTGAAGTATGAATCCAACTCACAGAGTTGAACACTTCTTTTGAAAGCGCAGCTTTTAAACACTCTTTTTGTAGAATCTACATGTGTTCATTTGGAGCGCTTTGAGGCCTATGGTGGAAAAGGAAATATCGTCACATAATACCTAGACAGAAGCATTCTTTGAAACTTCTTTATGATGTGTGCATTCAACTCACAGAGTTGAACTATCCTTTTCATGGAGCAGTTTGGAAAGAGTCTTTTTGCAGCATCTGCAATAGGATATTTGGAGCTCTTTCAGGCCTTTGTTAGAAGCGGGAATATCTTCCCATAAAAACTGGACAGAAGCATTCTCACAAACTGCTTTGTGATGTGTGTGTTCAACTCACAGAGGTGAACCTTTCCTTTGCTAGAGCAGTTATGAAACACTCTTTTTGTAGAATCTGCAAGTGTTCATTTGGAGCGATTTGAGGCCTATGGTGGAAAAAGAAATATCTTCATATATAAACAAGGCAGAAGCATTCTCAGAAAGCTCTTTATGATGTGTGCATTCAACTCAGAGAGATAAGCCTTCCTTTTGATAGAGCAGTTTTGAAACTGTGTTTTTGCAGAATCTGCAAGTGGATATTTGGAGCCCTTTCAGGCCTTCGTTGGAAACGGGAATATCTTCCATTAAAAACTAAACAGAAGAGTTCTGTGAAACTGCTTTGTGTAGTATGAATCCAACTCACAGAGTTGAACACTTCCTTTCAAAGAGCAGTTTTGAAACACTCTTTTTGTAGAATCTGCAAGTGTTCGTTTGGAGCGCTTTGAGGCCTATGGTGGAAAAGGAAATATCTTCACATATAATCCAGGCAGAAGCATTCTCAGAAACCTCTTTATGATGTGTGCATTCAACTCGGAGAGATAAGCCTTCCTTTTGATAGAGCAGTTTTGCAACTGTGTTTTTGCAGAATCTGCAAGTGTATATTTGGAGCCCTTTCAGGCCTTCGTTGGAAACGGGAAAATCTTCCCATAAAAACTAAACAGAAGCGTTCTGTGAAACTCCTTTGTGAAGTATGAATCCAACTCACAGAGTTGAACACTTCTTTTGAAAGAGCAGCTTTGAAACACTCTTTTTGTAGAATCTGCAAGTGTTCATTTGGAGCGCTTTGAGGCCTATGGTGGAAAAGGAAATATCTTCACATAAAACCTAGACAGAAGCATTCTTTGAAACTTCTTTATGATGTGTGCATTCAACTCACAGAGTTGAACATTCCTTTTCATGGAGCAGTTTGGAAAGAGTCTTTTTGTAGCATCTGCAAGTGGATATTTGGAGCTCTTTCAGGCCTTTGTTAGAAGCGGGAATATCTTCCCATTAAAACTGGACAGAAGCATTCTCACAAACTGCTTTGTGATGTGTGTGTTCAACTCACAGAGGTGAACCTTTCCTTTGCTAGAGCAGTTATGAAACACTCTTTTTGTAGAATCTGCAAGTGTTCATTTGGAGCGCTTTGAGGCCTACGGTGGAAAAAGAAATATCTTCACATAAAACCTAGACAGAAGCATTCTTTGAAACTTCTTTATGATGTGTGCATTCAACTCACAGAGTTGAACCTTCTTTTTCATGGAGCAGTTTGGAAAGAGTCTTTTTGCAGCATCTGCAAGTGGATATTTGGAGCTCTTTCAGGCCTTTGTTAGAAGCGGGAATATCTTCCCATAAAAACTAAACCGAAGCATTCTCACAAACTGCTTTGTGATGTGTGTGTTCACCTCACAGAGGTGAACCTTTCCTTTGCTAGAGCAGTTATGAAACACTCTTTTTGTAGCATCTGCAAGTGTTCATTTGGAGCGCTTTGAGGCCTATGGTGGAAAAAGAAACATCTTCATATATAAACAAGGCAGAAGCATTCTCAGAAACCCCTTTATGATGTGTGCATTCAACACAGAGAGATAAGCCTTCCTTTTGATAGAGCAGTTTTGAACCTGTGTTTTTGCAGAATCTGCAAGTGGATATTTGGAGCCCTTTCAGGCCTTCGTTGGAAACGGGAATATCTTCCCATAAAAACTAAACAGAAGAGTTCTGTGAAACTGCTTTGTGTAGTATGAATCCAACTCACAGAGTTGAACACTTCTTTTGAAAGAGCAGTTTTGAAACACTCTTTTTGTAGAATCTGCAAGTGTTCGTTTGGAGCGCTTTGAGGCCTATGGTGGAAAAGGAAATATCTTCACATATAAACCAGGCAGAAGCATTCTCAGAAACCTCTTTATGATGTGTGCATTCAACTCGGAGAGATAAGCCTTCCTTTTCATAGAGCAGTTTTGAAACTGTGTTTTGGCAGAATCTGCAAGTGGATACTTAGAGCCCTTTGAGGCCTTCGTTGCAAACGGGAATATCTTCCGATAAAAACGAAACAGAAACGTTCTGTGAAACTGCTTTGTGAAGTATGAATCCAACTCACAGTGTTGAACACTTCTTTTGAAAGCGCAGCTTTTAAACACTCTTTTTGTAGAATCTACATGTGTTCATTTGGAGCGCTTTGAGGCCTATGGTGGAAAAGGAAATATCGTCACATAATACCTAGACAGAAGCATTCTTTGAAACTTCTTTATGATGTGTGCATTCAACTCACAGAGTTGAACATTCCTTTTCATGGAGCAGTTTGGAAAGAGTCTTTTTGCAGCATGTTCAAGTGGATATTTGGAGCTCTTTCAGGCCTTTGTTAGAAGCGGGAATATCTTCCCATTAAAACTGGACAGAAGCATTCTCACAAACTGCTTTGTGATGTGTGTGTTCAACTCACAGAGGTGAACCTTTCCTTTGCTAGAGCAGTTATGAAACACTCTTTTTGTAGAATCTGCAAGTGTTCATTTGGAGCGCTTTGAGGCCTATGGTGGAAAAAGAAATATCTTCACATAAAACCTAGACAGAAGCATTCTTTGAAACTTCTTTGTGATGTGTGCATTCAACTCACAGAGTTGAACCTTCTTTTTCATGGAGCAGTTTGGAAAAAGTCTTTTTGCAGCATCTGCAAGTGGATATTTGGAGCTCTTTCAGGCCTTTGTTAGAAGCGGGAATATCTTCCCATAAAAACTAAACCGAAGCATTCTCACAAACTGCTTTGTGATGTGTGTGTTCAACTCACAGAGGTGAACCTTTCCTTTGCTAGAGCAGTTATGAAACACTCTTTTTGTAGAATCTGCAAGTGTCCATTTGGAGGGCTTTGAGGCCTATGGTGGAAAAAGAAATATCTTCATATATAAACAAGGCAGAAGCATTCTCAGAAACCCCTTTATGATGTGTGCATTCAACTCAGAGAGATAAGCCTTCCTTTTGATAGAGCAGTTTTGAACCTGTGTTTTTGCAGAATCTGCAAGTGGATATTTGGAGCCCTTTCAGGCCTTCGTTGGAAACGGGAATATCTTCCCATAAAAACTAAACAGAAGAGTTCTGTGAAACTGCTTTGTGTAGTATGAATCCATCTCACAGAGTTGAACAGTTCCTTTGAAAGAGCAGTTTTGAAACACTCTTTTTGTAGAATCTGCAAGTGTTCGTTTGGAGCGCTTTGAGGCCTATGGTGGAAAAGGAAATATCTTCACATATAAACCAGGCAGAAGCATTCTCAGAAACCTCTTTAAGATGTGTGCATTCAACTCGGAGAGATAAGCCTTCCTTTTGATAGAGGAGTTTTGAAAGTGTGTTTTGGCAGAATCTGCAAGTGGATACTTAGAGCCCTTTCAGGCCTTCGTTGGAAACGGGAATATCTTCCCATAAAAACGAAACAGAAACGTTCTGTGAAACTGCTTTGTGAAGTATGAATCCAACTCACAGAGTTGAACAATTCTTTTGAAAGAGCAGTTTTGAAACACTCTTTTTGTAGAATCTGCAAGTGTTCATTTGGAGCGCTTTGAGGCCTATGGTGGAAAAGGAAATATCTTCCCATAAAACCTAGACAGAAGCATTCTTTGAAACTTCTTTATGATGTGTGCATTCAACTCACAGAGTTGAACCTTCCTTTTCATGGAGCAGTTTGGAAAGAGTCTTTTTGCAGCATCTGCAAGTGGATATTTGGAGCTCTTTCAGGCCTTTGTTAGAAGCGGGAATATCTTCCCATTAAAACTGGACAGAAGCATTCTCACAAACTGCTTTGTGATGTGTGTGTTCAACTCACAGAGGTGAACCTTTCCTTTGCTAGAGCAGTTATGAAACACTCTTTTTGTAGAATCTGCAAGTGTTCATTTGGAGCGCTTTGAGGCCTATGGTGGAAAAAGAAATATCTTCACATAAAACCTAGACAGAAGCATTCTTTGAAACTTCTTTATGATGTGTGCATTCAACTCACAGAGTTGAACATTCCTTTTCATGGAGCAGTTTGGAAAGAGTCTTTTTGCAGCATCTGCAAGTGGATATTTGGAGCTCTTTCAGGCCTTTGCTAGAAGCGGGAATATCTTCCCATAAAAACTGGACAGAAGCATTCTCACAAACTGCTTTGAGATGTGTGTGTTCAACTCACAGAGGTGAACCTTTCGTTTGCTAGAGCAGTTATGAAACACTCTTTTTGTAGAATCTGCAAGTGTTCATTTGGAGCGATATGAGGCCTATGGTGGAAAAAGAAATATCTTCATATATAAACAAGGCAGAAGCATTCTCAGAAAGCTCTTTATGATGTGTGCATTCAACTCAGAGAGATAAGCCTTCCTTTTGATGGAGCAGTTTTGAAACTGTATTTTTGCAGAATCTGCAAGTGGATATTTGGAGCCCTTTCAGGACTTCGTTGGAAACGGGAATATCTTCCCATAAAAACTAAACAGAAGAGTTCTGTGAAACTGCTTTGTGTAGTATGAATCCAACTCACAGAGTTGAGCACTTCCTTTGAAAGAGCAGTTTTGAAACACTCTTTTTGTAGAATCTGCAAGTGTTCGTTTGGAGCGCTTTGAGGCCTATGGTGGAAAAGGAAATATCTTCACATATAAACCAGGCAGAAGCATTCTCAGAAACCTCTTTATGATGTGTGCATTCAACTCGGAGAGATAAGCCTTCCTTTTGATAGAGCAGTTTTGAAACTGTGTTTTGGCAGAATCTGCAAGTGGATACTTAGAGCCCTTTGAGGCCTTCGTTGCAAACGGGAATATCTTCCCATAAAAACGAAACAGAAACGTTCTGTGAAACTGCTTTGTGAAGTATGAATCCAACTCACAGAGTTGAACAATTCTTTTGAAAGAGCAGTTTTGAAACACTCTTTTTGTAGAATCTGCAAGTGTTCATTTGGAGCGCTTTGAGGCCTATGGTGGAAAAGGAAATATCTTCCCATAAAACCTAGACAGAAGCATTCTTTGAAACTTCTTTATGATGTGTGCATTCAACTCACAGAGTTGAACCTTCCTTTTCATGGAGCAGTTTGGAAAGAGTCTTTTTGCAGCATCTGCAAGTGGATATTTGGAGCTCTTTCAGGCCTTTGTTAGAAGCGGGAATATCTTCCCATTAAAACTGGACAGAAGCATTCTCACAAACTGCTTTGTGATGTGTGTGTTCAACTCACAGAGGTGAACCTTTCCTTTGCTAGAGCAGTTATGAAACACTCTTTTTGTAGAATCTGCAAGTGTTCATTTGGAGCGCTTTGAGGCCTATGGTGGAAAAAGAAATATCTTCACATAAAACCTAGACAGAAGCATTCTTTGAAACTTCTTTATGATGTGTGCATTCAACTCACAGAGTTGAACCTTCCTTTTCATGGAGCAGTTTGGAAAGAGTCTTTTTGCAGCATCTGCAAGTGGATATTTGGAGCTCTTTCAGGCCTTTGCTAGAAGCGGGAATATCTTCCCATAAAAACTGGACAGAAGCATTCTCACAAACTGCTTTGAGATGTGTGTGTTCAACTCACAGAGGTGAACCTTTCGTTTGCTAGAGCAGTTATGAAACACTCTTTTTGTAGAATCTGCAAGTGTTCATTTGGAGCGATATGAGGCCTATGGTGGAAAAAGAAATATCTTCATATATAAACAAGGCAGAAGCATTCTCAGAAAGCTCTTTATGATGTGTGCATTCAACTCAGAGAGATAAGCCTTCCTTTTGATGGAGCAGTTTTGAAACTGTATTTTTGCAGAATCTGCAAGTGGATATTTGGAGCCCTTTCAGGACTTCGTTGGAAACGGGAATATCTTCCCATAAAAACTAAACAGAAGAGTTCTGTGAAACTGCTTTGTGTAGTATGAATCCAACTCACAGAGTTGAGCACTTCCTTTGAAAGAGCAGTTTTGAAACACTCTTTTTGTAGAATCTGCAAGTGTTCGTTTGGAGCGCTTTGAGGCCTATGGTGGAAAAGGAAATATCTTCACATATAAACCAGGCAGAAGCATTCTCAGAAACCTCTTTATGATGTGTGCATTCAACTCGGAGAGATAAGCCTTCCTTTTGATAGAGCAGTTCTGAAACTGTGTTTTGGCAGAATCTGCAAGTGGATACTTAGAGCCCTTTCAGGCCTTCGTTGCAAACGGGAATATCTTCCCATAAAAACGAAACAGAAACGTTCTGTGAAACTGCTTTGTGAAGTATGAATCCAACTCACAGAGTTGAACACTTCTTTTGAAAGAGCAGCTTTGAAACACTCTTTTTGTAGAATCTACATGTGTTCATTTGGAGCGCTTTGAGGCCTATGGTGAAAAAGGAAATATCGTCACATAATACCTAGACATAAGCATTCTTTGAAACTTCTTTATGATGTGTGCATTCAACTCACAGAGTTGAACCTTCCTTTTCATGGAGCAGTTTGGAAAGAGTCTTTTTGCAGCATCTGCAAGTGGATATTTGGAGCTCTTTCAGGCCTTTGTTAGAAGCGGGAATATCTTCCCATAAAAACTGGACAGAAGCATTCTCACAAACTGCTTTGTGATGTGTGTGTTCAACTCACAGAGGTGAACCTTTCCTTTGCTAGAGCAGTTATGAAACACTCTTTTTGTAGAATCTGCAAGTGTTCATTTCGAGCGATTTGAGGCCTATGGTGGAAAAAGAAATATCTTCATATATAAACAAGGCAGAAGCATTCTCAGAAAGCTCTTTATGATGTGTGCATTCAACTCAGAGAGATAAGCCTTCCTTTTGATAGAGCAGTTTTGAAACTGTGTTTTTGCAGAATCTGCAAGTGGATATTTGGAGCCCTTTCAGGCCTTCGTTGGAAACGGGAATATCTTCCCATAAAAACTAAACAGAAGAGTTCTGTGAAACTGCTTTGTGTAGTATGAATCCAACTCACAGAGTTGAACACTTCTTTTGAAAGAGCAGTTTTGAAACACTCTTTTTGTAGAATCTGCAAGTGTTCGTTTGGAGCGCTTTGAGGCCTATGGTGGAAAAGGAAATATCTTCACATATAAACCAGGCAGAAGCATTCTCAGAAACCTCTTTATGATGTGTGCATTCAACTCGGAGAGATAAGCCTTCCTTTTGATAGAGCAGTTTTGAAACTGTGTTTTGGCAGAATCTGCAAGTGGATACTTAGAGCCCTTTGAGGCCTTCGTTGCAAACGGGAATATCTTCCGATAAAAACGAAACAGAAACGTTCTGTGAAACTGCTTTGTGAAGTATGAATCCAACTCACAGAGTTGAACACTTCTTTTGAAAGCGCAGCTTTGAAACACTCTTTTTGTAGAATCTACATGTGTTCATTTGGAGCGCTTTGAGGCCTATGGTGGAAAAGGAAATATCGTCACATAATACCTAGACAGAAGCATTCTTTGAAACTTCTTTATGATGTGTGCATTCAACTCACAGAGTTGAACCTTCCTTTTCATGGAGCAGTTTGGAAAGAGTCTTTTTGCAGCATCTGCAAGTGGATATTTGGAGCTCTTTCAGGTCTTTGTTAGAAGCGGGAATATCTTCCCATTAAAACTGGACAGAAGCATTCTCACAAACTGCTTTGTGATGTGTGTGTTCAACTCACAGAGGTGAACCTTTCCTTTGCTAGAGCAGTTATGAAACACTCTTTTTGTAGAATCTGCAAGTGTTCATTTGGAGCGCTTTGAGGCCTATGGTGGAAAAAGAAATATCTTCACATAAAACCTAGACAGAAGCATTCTTTGAAACTTCTTTATGATGTGTGCATTCAACTCACAGAGTTGAACCTTCTTTTTAATGGAGCAGTTTGGAAAGAGTCTTTTTGCAGCATCTGCAAGTGGATATTTAGAGCTCTTTCAGGCCTTTGTTAGAAGCGGGAATATCTTCCCATAAAAACTGGACAGAAGCATTCTCACAAACTGCTTTGTGATGTGTGTGTTCAACTCACAGAGGTGAACCTTTCCTTTGCTAGAGCAGTTATGAAACACTCTTTTTGTAGAATCTGCAAGTGTTCATTTGGAGCGATTTGAGGCCTATGGTGGAAAAAGAAATATCTTCATATATAAACAAGGCAGAAGCATTCTCAGAAAGCTCTTTATGATGTGTGCATTCAACTCAGAGAGATAAGCCTTCCTTTTGATAGAGCAGTTTTGAAACTGTATTTTTGCAGAATCTGCAAGTGGATACTTAGAGCCCTTTCAGGCCTTCGTTGCAAACGGGAATATCTTCCGATAAAAACGAAACAGAAACGTTCTGTGAAACTGCTTTGTGAAGTATGAATCCAACTCACAGAGTTGAACACTTCTTTTGAAAGCGCAGCTTTTAAACACTCTTTTTGAAGAATCTACATGTGTTCATTTGGAGCGCTTTGAGGCCTATGGTGGAAAAGGAAATATCGTCACATAATACCTAGACAGAAGCATTCTTTGAAACTTCTTTATGATGTGTGCATTCAACTCACAGAGTTGAACATTCCTTTTCATGGAGCAGTTTGGAAAGAGTCTTTTTGCAGCATCTGCAAGTGGATATTTGGAGCTCTTTCAGGCCTTTGTTAGAAGCGGGAATATCTTCCCATTAAAACTGGACAGAAGCATTCTCACAAACTGCTTTGTGATGTGTGTGTTCAACTCACAGAGGTGAACCTTTCCTTTGCTAGAGCAGTTATGAAACACTCTTTTTGTAGAATCTGCAAGTGTTCATTTGGAGCGATTTGAGGCCTATGGTGGAAAAAGAAATATCTTCACATAAAACCTAGACAGAAGCATTCGTTGAAACTTCTTTATGATGTGTGCATTCAACTCACAGAGTTGAACCTTCTTTTTAATGGAGCAGTTTGGAAAGAGTCTTTTTGCAGCATCTGCAAGTGGATATTTGGAGCTCTTTCAGGCCTTTGTTAGAAGCGGGAATATCTTCCCATAAAAACTGGACAGAAGCATTCTCACAAACTGCTTTGTGATGTGTGTGTTCAACTCACAGAGGTGAACCTTTCCTTTGCTAGAGCAGTTATGAAACACTCTTTTTGTAGAATCTGCAAGTGTTCATTTGGAGCGATTTGAGGCCTATGGTGGAAAAAGAAATATCTTGATATATAAACAAGGCAGAAGCATTCTCAGAAAGCTCTTTATGATGTGTGCATTCAACTCAGAGAGATAAGCCTTCCTTTTGATAGAGCAGTTTTGAAACTGTGTTTTTGCAGAATCTGCAAGTGGATATTTGGAGCCCTTTCAGGCCTTCGTTGGAAACGGGAATATCTTCCATTAAAAACTAAACAGAAGCGTTCTGTGAAACTCCTTTGTGAAGTATGAATCCAACTCACAGAGTTGAAAACTTCTTTTGAAAGAGCAGCTTTGAAACACTCTATTTGTAGAATCTGCAAGTGTTCATTTGGAGCGCTTTGAGGCCTATGGTGGAAAAGGAAATATCTTCACATAAAACCTAGACAGAAGCATTCTTTGAAACTTCTTTATGATGTGTGCATTCAACTCAAAGAGTTGAACATTCCTTTTCATGGAGCAGTTTCGAAAGAGTCTTTTTGCAGCATCTGCAAGTGGATATTTGGAGCTCTTTCAGGCCTTTGTTAGAAGCGGGAATATCTTCCCATTAAAACTGGACAGAAGCATTCTCACGAACTGCTTTGTGATCTGTGTGTTCAACTCACAGAGGTGAACCTATCCTTTGCTAGAGCAGTTATGAAACACTCTTTTTGTAGAATCTGCAAGTGTTCATTTGGAGCGCTTAGAGGCCTATGGTGGAAAAAGAAATATCTTCACATAAAACCTAGACAGAAGCATTCTTTGAAGCTTCTTTATGATGTGTGCATTCAACTCACAGAGTTGAACCTTCTTTTTCATGGAGCAGTTTGGAAAGAGTCTTTTTGCAGCATCTGCAAGTGGAT
Source organism: Pongo abelii (assembly GCF_028885655.2). Taxonomy (NCBI): domain Eukaryota; kingdom Metazoa; phylum Chordata; class Mammalia; order Primates; family Hominidae; genus Pongo; species Pongo abelii. The sequence continues at coordinate 85,828,468 of NC_071988.2, read as the reverse complement.
ATTTGGAGCTCTTTCAGGTCTTTGTTAGAAGCGGGAATATCTTCCTATAAAAACTAAACCGAAGCATTCTCACAAACTGCTTTGTGATGTGTGTGTTCAACTCACAGAGGTGAACCTTTCCTTTGCTAGAGCAGTTATGAAACACTCTTTTTGTAGAATCTGCAAGTGTTCATTTGGAGCGCTTTGAGGCCTATGGTGGAAAAAGAAATCTCTTCATATATAAACAAGGCAGAAGCGTTCTCAGAAACCCCTTTATGATGTGTGCATTCAACTCAGAGAGATAAGCCTTCCTTTTGATAAAGCAGTTTTGAAACTGTGTTTTTGCAGAATCTGCAAGTGGATATTTGGAGCCCTTTCAGGCCTTCGTTGGAAACGGGAATATCTTCCCATAAAAACTAAACAGAAGAGTTCTGTGAAACTGCTTTGTGTAGTATGAATCCAACTCACAGAGTTGAACACTTCTTTTGAAAGAGCAGTTTTGAAACACTCTTTTTGTAGAATCTGCAAGTGTTCGTTTGGAGCGCTTTGAGGCCTATGGTGGAAAAGGAAATATCTTCACATATAAACCAGGCAGAAGCATTCTCAGAAACCTCTTTATGATGTGTGCCTTCAACTCGGAGAGATAAGCCTTCCTTTTGATAGAGCAGTTTTGAAACTGTGTTTTGGCTGAATCTGCAAGTAGATACTTGGAGCCCTTTCAGGCCTTCGTTGCAAACGGGAATATCTTCTGATAAAAACGAAACAGAAACGTTCTGTGAAACTGCTTTGTGAAGTATGAATCCGACTCACAGAGTTGAAAACTTCTTTTGAAAGAGCAGCTTTGAAACACTCTTTTTGTAGAATCTACATGTGTTCATTTGGAGCGCTTTGAGGCCTATGGTGGAAAAGGAAATATCGTCACATAATACCTAGACAGAAGCATTCTTTGAAACTTCTTTATGATGTGTGCATTCAACTCACAGAGTTGAACATTCCTTTTCATGGAGCAGTTTGGAAAGAGTCTTTTTGCAGCATCTGCAATAGGATATTTGGAGCTCTTTCAGGCCTTTGTTAGAAGCGGGAATATCTTCCCATAAAAACTGGACAGAAGCATTCTCACAAACTGCTTTGTGATGTGTGTGTTCAATTCACAGAGGTGAACCTTTCCTTTGCTAGAGCAGTTATGAAACACTCTTTTTGTAGAATCTGCAAGTGTTCATTTGGAGCGATTTGAGGCCTATGGTGGAAAAAGAAATATCTTCATATATAAACAAGGCAGAAGCATTCTCAGAAAGCTCTTTATGATGTGTGCATTCAACTCAGAGAGATAAGCCTTCCTTTTGATAAAGCAGTTTTGAAACTGTGTTTTTGCAGAATCTGCAAGTGGATATTTGGAGCCCTTTCAGGCCTTCGTTGGAAACGGGAATATCTTCCCATAAAAACTAAACAGAAGAGTTCTGTGAAACTCCTTTGTGAAGTATGAATCCAACTCACAGAGTTGAACACTTCTTTTGAAAGAGCAGCTTTGAAACACTCTTTTTGTAGAATCTTCAAGTGTTCGTTTGGAGCGCTTTGAGGCCTATGGTGGAAAAGGAAATATCTTCACATATAAACCAGGCAGAAGCATTCTCAGAAACCTCTTTATGATGTGTGCATTCAACTCGGAGAGATAAGCCTTCCTTTTGATAGAGCAGTTTTGAAACTGTGTCTTGGCAGAATCTGCAAGTGGATACTTAGAGCCCTTTCAGGCCTTCGTTGCAAACGGGAATATCTTCCGATAAAAACGAAACAGAAACGTTCTGTGAAACTGCTTTGTGAAGTATGAATCCAACTCACAGAGTTGAACACTTCTTTTGAAAGCGCAGCTTTTAAACACTCTTTTTGTAGAATCTACATGTGTTCATTTGGAGCGCTTTGAGGCCTATGGTGGAAAAGGAAATATCGTCACATAATACCTAGACAGAAGCATTCTTTGAAACTTCTTTATGATGTGTGCATTCAACTCACAGAGTTGAACTATCCTTTTCATGGAGCAGTTTGGAAAGAGTCTTTTTGCAGCATCTGCAATAGGATATTTGGAGCTCTTTCAGGCCTTTGTTAGAAGCGGGAATATCTTCCCATAAAAACTGGACAGAAGCATTCTCACAAACTGCTTTGTGATGTGTGTGTTCAACTCACAGAGGTGAACCTTTCCTTTGCTAGAGCAGTTATGAAACACTCTTTTTGTAGAATCTGCAAGTGTTCATTTGGAGCGATTTGAGGCCTATGGTGGAAAAAGAAATATCTTCATATATAAACAAGGCAGAAGCATTCTCAGAAAGCTCTTTATGATGTGTGCATTCAACTCAGAGAGATAAGCCTTCCTTTTGATAGAGCAGTTTTGAAACTGTGTTTTTGCAGAATCTGCAAGTGGATATTTGGAGCCCTTTCAGGCCTTCGTTGGAAACGGGAATATCTTCCATTAAAAACTAAACAGAAGAGTTCTGTGAAACTGCTTTGTGTAGTATGAATCCAACTCACAGAGTTGAACACTTCCTTTCAAAGAGCAGTTTTGAAACACTCTTTTTGTAGAATCTGCAAGTGTTCGTTTGGAGCGCTTTGAGGCCTATGGTGGAAAAGGAAATATCTTCACATATAATCCAGGCAGAAGCATTCTCAGAAACCTCTTTATGATGTGTGCATTCAACTCGGAGAGATAAGCCTTCCTTTTGATAGAGCAGTTTTGCAACTGTGTTTTTGCAGAATCTGCAAGTGTATATTTGGAGCCCTTTCAGGCCTTCGTTGGAAACGGGAAAATCTTCCCATAAAAACTAAACAGAAGCGTTCTGTGAAACTCCTTTGTGAAGTATGAATCCAACTCACAGAGTTGAACACTTCTTTTGAAAGAGCAGCTTTGAAACACTCTTTTTGTAGAATCTGCAAGTGTTCATTTGGAGCGCTTTGAGGCCTATGGTGGAAAAGGAAATATCTTCACATAAAACCTAGACAGAAGCATTCTTTGAAACTTCTTTATGATGTGTGCATTCAACTCACAGAGTTGAACATTCCTTTTCATGGAGCAGTTTGGAAAGAGTCTTTTTGCAGCATCTGCAAGTGGATATTTGGAGCTCTTTCAGGCCTTTGTTAGAAGCGGGAATATCTTCCCATTAAAACTGGACAGAAGCATTCTCACAAACTGCTTTGTGATGTGTGTGTTCAACTCACAGAGGTGAACCTTTCCTTTGCTAGAGCAGTTATGAAACACTCTTTTTGTAGAATCTGCAAGTGTTCATTTGGAGCGCTTTGAGGCCTATGGTGGAAAAAGAAATATCTTCACATAAAACCTAGACAGAAGCATTCTTTGAAACTTCTTTATGATGTGTGCATTCAACTCACAGAGTTGAACCTTCTTTTTCATGGAGCAGTTTGGAAAGAGTCTTTTTGCAGCATCTGCAAGTGGATATTTGGAGCTCTTTCAGGCCTTTGTTAGAAGCGGGAATATCTTCCCATAAAAACTAAACCGAAGCATTCTCACAAACTGCTTTGTGATGTGTGTGTTCAACTCACAGAGGTGAACCTTTCCTTTGCTAGAGCAGTTATGAAACACTCTTTTTGTAGCATCTGCAAGTGTTCATTTGGAGCGCTTTGAGGCCTATGGTGGAAAAAGAAATATCTTCATATATAAACAAGGCAGAAGCATTCTCAGAAACCCCTTTATGATGTGTGCATTCAACTCAGAGAGATAAGCCTTCCTTTTGATAGAGCAGTTTTGAACCTGTGTTTTTGCAGAATCTGCAAGTGGATATTTGGAGCCCTTTCAGGCCTTCGTTGGAAACGGGAATATCTTCCCATAAAAACTAAACAGAAGAGTTCTGTGAAACTGCTTTGTGTAGTATGAATCCAACTCACAGAGTTGAACACTTCTTTTGAAAGAGCAGTTTTGAAACACTCTTTTTGTAGAATCTGCAAGTGTTCGTTTGGAGCGCTTTGAGGCCTATGGTGGAAAAGGAAATATCTTCACATATAAACCAGGCAGAAGCATTTTCAGAAACCTCTTTATGATGTGTGCATTCAACTCGGAGAGATAAGCCTTCCTTTTCATAGAGCAGTTTTGAAACTGTGTTTTGGCAGAATCTGCAAGTGGATACTTAGAGCCCTTTGAGGCCTTCGTTGCAAACGGGAATATCTTCCGATAAAAACGAAACAGAAACGTTCTGTGAAACTGCTTTGTGAAGTATGAATCCAACTCACAGAGTTGAACACTTCTTTTGAAAGCGCAGCTTTTAAACACTCTTTTTGTAGAATCTACATGTGTTCATTTGGAGCGCTTTGAGGCCTATGGTGGAAAAGGAAATATCGTCACATAATACCTAGACAGAAGCATTCTTTGAAACTTCTTTATGATGTGTGCATTCAACTCACAGAGTTGAACATTCCTTTTCATGGAGCAGTTTGGAAAGAGTCTTTTTGCAGCATGTTCAAGTGGATATTTGGAGCTCTTTCAGGCCTTTGTTAGAAGCGGGAATATCTTCCCATTAAAACTGGACAGAAGCATTCTCACAAACTGCTTTGTGATGTGTGTGTTCAACTCACAGAGGTGAACCTTTCCTTTGCTAGAGCAGTTATGAAACACTCTTTTTGTAGAATCTGCAAGTGTTCATTTGGAGCGCTTTGAGGCCTATGGTGGAAAAAGAAATATCTTCACATAAAACCTAGACAGAAGCATTCTTTGAAACTTCTTTGTGATGTGTGCATTCAACTCACAGAGTTGAACCTTCTTTTTCATGGAGCAGTTTGGAAAAAGTCTTTTTGCAGCATCTGCAAGTGGATATTTGGAGCTCTTTCAGGCCTTTGTTAGAAGCGGGAATATCTTCCCATAAAAACTAAACCGAAGCATTCTCACAAACTGCTTTGTGATGTGTGTGTTCAACTCACAGAGGTGAACCTTTCCTTTGCTAGAGCAGTTATGAAACACTCTTTTTGTAGAATCTGCAAGTGTTCATTTGGAGAGCTTTGAGGCCTATGGTGGAAAAAGAAATATCTTCATATATAAACAAGGCAGAAGCATTCTCAGAAACCCCTTTATGATGTGTGCATTCAACTCAGAGAGATAAGCCTTCCTTTTGATAGAGCAGTTTTGAACCTGTGTTTTTGCAGAATCTGCAAGTGGATATTTGGAGCCCTTTCAGGCCTTCGTTGGAAACGGGAATATCTTCCCATAAAAACTAAACAGAAGAGTTCTGTGAAACTGCTTTGTGTAGTATGAATCCAACTCACAGAGTTGAACACTTCCTTTGATAGAGCAGTTTTGAAACACTCTTTTTGTAGAATCTGCAAGTGTTCGTTTGGAGCGCTTTGAGGCCTATGGTGGAAAAGGAAATATCTTCACATATAAACCAGGCAGAAGCATTCTTAGAAACCTCTTTAAGATGTGTGCATTCAACTCGGAGAGATAAGCCTTCCTTTTGATAGAGGAGTTTTGAAAGTGTGTTTTGGCAGAATCTGCAAGTGGATACTTAGAGCCCTTTCAGGCTTTCGTTGCAAACGGGAATATCTTCCCATAAAAACGAAACAGAAACGTTCTGTGAAACTGCTTTGTGAGGTATGAATCCAACTCACAGAGTTGAACACTTCTTTTGAAAGAGCATCTTTGAAACACTCTTTTTGTAGAATCCGCAAGTGTTCATTTGGAGCGCTTTGAGGCCTATGGTGGAAAAGGAAATATCTTCACATAAAACCTAGACAGAAGCATTCTTTGAAACTTCTTTATGATGTGTGCATTCAACTCACAGAGTTGAACCTTCCTTTTCATGGAGCAGTTTGGAAAGAGTCTTTTTGCAGCATCTGCAAGTGGATATTTGGAGCTCTTTCAGGCCTTTGTTAGAAGCGGGAATATCTTCCCATAAAAACTGGACAGAAGCATTCTCACAAACTGCTTTGTGATGTGTGTGTTCAATTCACAGAGGTGAACCTTTCCTTTGCTAGAGCAGTTATGAAACACTCTTTTTGTAGAATCTGCAAGTGTTCATTTGGAGCGCTTTGAGGCCTATGGTGGAAAAAGAAATATCTTCATATATAAACAAGGCAGAAGCATTCTCAGAAAGCTCTTTATGATGTGTGCATTCAACTCAGAGAGATAAGCCTTCCTTTTGATAAAGCAGTTTTGAAACTGTGTTTTTGCAGAATCTGCAAGTGGATATTTGGAGCCCTTTCAGGCCTTCGTTGGAAACGGGAATATCTTCCCATAAAAACTAAACAGAAGAGTTCTGTGAAACTCCTTTGTGAAGTATGAATCCAACTCACAGAGTTGAACACTTCTTTTGAAAGAGCAGCTTTGAAACACTCTTTTTGTAGAATCTGCAAGTGTTCGTTTGGAGCGCTTTGAGGCCTATGGTGGAAAAGGAAATATCTTCACATATAAACCAGGCAGAAGCATTCTCAGAAACCTCATTATGATGTGTGCATTCAACTCGGAGAGATAAGCCTTCCTTTTGATAGAGCAGTTGTGAAACTGTGTTTTGGCAGAATCTGCAAGTGGATACTTGGAGCCCATTCAGGCCTTCGTTGCAAACGGGAATATCTTCCGATAAAAACGAAACAGAAACGTTCTGTGAAACTGCTTTGTGAAGTATGAATCCAACTCACAGAGTTGAACACTTCTTTTAAAAGAGCAGCTTTGAAACACTCTTTTTGTAGAATCTACATGTGTTCATTTGGAGCGCTTTGAGGCCTATGGTGGAAAAGGAAATATCGTCACATAATACCTAGACAGAAGCATTCTTTGAAACTTCTTTATGATGTGTGCATTCAACTCACAGAGTTGAACTTTCCTTTTCATGGAGCAGTTTGGAAAGAGTCTTTTTGCAGCATCTGCAATAGGATATTTGGAGCTCTTTCAGGCCTTTGTTAGAAGCGGGAATATCTTCCCATAAAAACTGGACAGAAGCATTCTCACAAACTGCTTTGTGATGTGTGTGTTCAACTCACAGAGGTGAACCTTTCCTTTGCTAGAGCAGTTATGAAACACTCTTTTTGTAGAATCTGCAAGTGTTCATTTGGAGCGATTTGAGGCCTATGGTGGAAAAAGAAATATCTTCATATATAAACAAGGCAGAAGCATTCTCAGAAAGCTCTTTATGATGTGTGCATTCAACTCAGAGAGATAAGCCTTCCTTTTGATAGAGCAGTTTTGAAACTGTGTTTTTGCAGAATCTGCAAGTGGATATTTGGAGCCCTTTCAGGCCTTCGTTGGAAACGGGAATATCTTCCATTAAAAACTAAACAGAAGAGTTCTGTGAAACTGCTTTGTGTAGTATGAATCCAACTCACAGAGTTGAACACTTCCTTTCAAAGAGCAGTTTTGAAACACTCTTTTTGTAGAATCTGCAAGTGTTCGTTTGGAGCGCTTTGAGGCCTATGGTGGAAAAGGAAATATCTTCACATATAATCCAGGCAGAAGCATTCTCAGAAACCTCTTTATGATGTGTGCATTCAACTCGGAGAGATAAGCCTTCCTTTTGATAGAGCAGTTTTGCAACTGTGTTTTTGCAGAATCTGCAAGTGTATATTTGGAGCCCTTTCAGGCCTTCGTTGGAAACGGGAAAATCTTCCCATAAAAACTAAACAGAAGCGTTCTGTGAAACTCCTTTGTGAAGTATGAATCCAACTCACAGAGTTGAACACTTCTTTTGAAAGAGCAGCTTTGAAACACTCTTTTTGTAGAATCTGCAAGTGTTCATTTGGAGCGCTTTGAGGCCTATGGTGGAAAAGGAAATATCTTCACATAAAACCTAGACAGAAGCATTCTTTGAAACTTCTTTATGATGTGTGCATTCAACTCACAGAGTTGAACATTCCTTTTCATGGAGCAGTTTGGAAAGAGTCTTTTTGCAGCATCTGCAAGTGGATATTTGGAGCTCTTTCAGGCCTTTGTTAGAAGCGGGAATATCTTCCCATTAAAACTGGACAGAAGCATTCTCACAAACTGCTTTGTGATGTGTGTGTTCAACTCACAGAGGTGAACCTTTCCTTTGCTAGAGCAGTTATGAAACACTCTTTTTGTAGAATCTGCAAGTGTTCATTTGGAGCGCTTTGAGGCCTATGGTGGAAAAAGAAATATCTTCACATAAAACCTAGACAGAAGCATTCTTTGAAACTTCTTTATGATGTGTGCATTCAACTCACAGAGTTGAACCTTCTTTTTCATGGAGCAGTTTGGAAAGAGTCTTTTTGCAGCATCTGCAAGTGGATATTTGGAGCTCTTTCAGGCCTTTGTTAGAAGCGGGAATATCTTCCCATAAAAACTAAACCGAAGCATTCTCACAAACTGCTTTGTGATGTGTGTGTTCAACTCACAGAGGTGAACCTTTCCTTTGCTAGAGCAGTTATGAAACACTCTTTTTGTAGCATCTGCAAGTGTTCATTTGGAGCGCTTTGAGGCCTATGGTGGAAAAAGAAATATCTTCATATATAAACAAGGCAGAAGCATTCTCAGAAACCCCTTTATGATGTGTGCATTCAACTCAGAGAGATAAGCCTTCCTTTTGATAGAGCAGTTTTGAACCTGTGTTTTTGCAGAATCTGCAAGTGGATATTTGGAGCCCTTTCAGGCCTTCGTTGGAAACGGGAATATCTTCCCATAAAAACTAAACAGAAGAGTTCTGTGAAACTGCTTTGTGTAGTATGAATCCAACTCACAGAGTTGAACACTTCTTTTGAAAGAGCAGTTTTGAAACACTCTTTTTGTAGAATCTGCAAGTGTTCGTTTGGAGCGCTTTGAGGCCTATGGTGGAAAAGGAAATATCTTCACATATAAACCAGGCAGAAGCATTTTCAGAAACCTCTTTATGATGTGTGCATTCAACTCGGAGAGATAAGCCTTCCTTTTCATAGAGCAGTTTTGAAACTGTGTTTTGGCAGAATCTGCAAGTGGATACTTAGAGCCCTTTGAGGCCTTCGTTGCAAACGGGAATATCTTCCGATAAAAACGAAACAGAAACGTTCTGTGAAACTGCTTTGTGAAGTATGAATCCAACTCACAGAGTTGAACACTTCTTTTGAAAGCGCAGCTTTTAAACACTCTTTTTGTAGAATCTACATGTGTTCATTTGGAGCGCTTTGAGGCCTATGGTGGAAAAGGAAATATCGTCACATAATACCTAGACAGAAGCATTCTTTGAAACTTCTTTATGATGTGTGCATTCAACTCACAGAGTTGAACATTCCTTTTCATGGAGCAGTTTGGAAAGAGTCTTTTTGCAGCATGTTCAAGTGGATATTTGGAGCTCTTTCAGGCCTTTGTTAGAAGCGGGAATATCTTCCCATTAAAACTGGACAGAAGCATTCTCACAAACTGCTTTGTGATGTGTGTGTTCAACTCACAGAGGTGAACCTTTCCTTTGCTAGAGCAGTTATGAAACACTCTTTTTGTAGAATCTGCAAGTGTTCATTTGGAGCGCTTTGAGGCCTATGGTGGAAAAAGAAATATCTTCACATAAAACCTAGACAGAAGCATTCTTTGAAACTTCTTTGTGATGTGTGCATTCAACTCACAGAGTTGAACCTTCTTTTTCATGGAGCAGTTTGGAAAAAGTCTTTTTGCAGCATCTGCAAGTGGATATTTGGAGCTCTTTCAGGCCTTTGTTAGAAGCGGGAATATCTTCCCATAAAAACTAAACCGAAGCATTCTCACAAACTGCTTTGTGATGTGTGTGTTCAACTCACAGAGGTGAACCTTTCCTTTGCTAGAGCAGTTATGAAACACTCTTTTTGTAGAATCTGCAAGTGTTCATTTGGAGAGCTTTGAGGCCTATGGTGGAAAAAGAAATATCTTCATATATAAACAAGGCAGAAGCATTCTCAGAAACCCCTTTATGATGTGTGCATTCAACTCAGAGAGATAAGCCTTCCTTTTGATAGAGCAGTTTTGAACCTGTGTTTTTGCAGAATCTGCAAGTGGATATTTGGAGCCCTTTCAGGCCTTCGTTGGAAACGGGAATATCTTCCCATAAAAACTAAACAGAAGAGTTCTGTGAAACTGCTTTGTGTAGTATGAATCCAACTCACAGAGTTGAACACTTCCTTTGATAGAGCAGTTTTGAAACACTCTTTTTGTAGAATCTGCAAGTGTTCGTTTGGAGCGCTTTGAGGCCTATGGTGGAAAAGGAAATATCTTCACATATAAACCAGGCAGAAGCATTCTTAGAAACCTCTTTAAGATGTGTGCATTCAACTCGGAGAGATAAGCCTTCCTTTTGATAGAGGAGTTTTGAAAGTGTGTTTTGGCAGAATCTGCAAGTGGATACTTAGAGCCCTTTCAGGCTTTCGTTGCAAACGGGAATATCTTCCCATAAAAACGAAACAGAAACGTTCTGTGAAACTGCTTTGTGAGGTATGAATCCAACTCACAGAGTTGAACACTTCTTTTGAAAGAGCATCTTTGAAACACTCTTTTTGTAGAATCCGCAAGTGTTCATTTGGAGCGCTTTGAGGCCTATGGTGGAAAAGGAAATATCTTCACATAAAACCTAGACAGAAGCATTCTTTGAAACTTCTTTATGATGTGTGCATTCAACTCACAGAGTTGAACCTTCCTTTTCATGGAGCAGTTTGGAAAGAGTCTTTTTGCAGCATCTGCAAGTGGATATTTGGAGCTCTTTCAGGCCTTTGTTAGAAGCGGGAATATCTTCCCATTAAAACTGGACAGAAGCATTCTCACAAACTGCTTTGTGATGTGTGTGTTCAATTCACAGAGGTGAACCTTTCCTTTGCTAGAGCAGTTATGAAACACTCTTTTTGTAGAATCTGCAAGTGTTCATTTGGAGCGATTTGAGGCCTATGGTGGAAAAAGAAATATCTTCATATATAAACAAGGCAGAAGCATTCTCAGAAAGCTCTTTATGATGTGTGCATTCAACTCAGAGAGATAAGCCTTCCTTTTGATAAAGCAGTTTTGAAACTGTGTTTTTGCAGAATCTGCAAGTGGATATTTGGAGCCCTTTCAGGCCTTCGTTGGAAACGGGAATATCTTCCCATAAAAACTAAACAGAAGAGTTCTGTGAAACTCCTTTGTGAAGTATGAATCCAACTCACAGAGTTGAACACTTCTTTTGAAAGAGCAGCTTTGAAACACTCTTTTTGTAGAATCTGCAAGTGTTCGTTTGGAGCGCTTTGAGGCCTATGGTGGAAAAGGAAATATCTTCACATATAAACCAGGCAGAAGCATTCTCAGAAACCTCATTATGATGTGTGCATTCAACTCGGAGAGATAAGCCTTCCTTTTGATAGAGCAGTTGTGAAACTGTGTTTTGGCAGAATCTGCAAGTGGATACTTGGAGCCCATTCAGGCCTTCGTTGCAAACGGGAATATCTTCCGATAAAAACGAAACAGAAACGTTCTGTGAAACTGCTTTGTGAAGTATGAATCCAACTCACAGAGTTGAACACTTCTTTTAAAAGAGCAGCTTTGAAACACTCTTTTTGTAGAATCTACATGTGTTCATTTGGAGCGCTTTGAGGCCTATGGTGGAAAAGGAAATATCGTCACATAATACCTAGACAGAAGCATTCTTTGAAACTTCTTTATGATGTGTGCATTCAACTCACAGAGTTGAACTTTCCTTTTCATGGAGCAGTTTGGAAAGAGTCTTTTTGCAGCATCTGCAATAGGATATTTGGAGCTCTTTCAGGCCTTTGTTAGAAGCGGGAATATCTTCCCATAAAAACTGGACAGAAGCATTCTCACAAACTGCTTTGTGATGTGTGTGTTCAACTCACAGAGGTGAACCTTTCCTTTGCTAGAGCAGTTATGAAACACTCTTTTTGTAGAATCTGCAAGTGTTCATTTGGAGCGATTTGAGGCCTATGGTGGAAAAAGAAATATCTTCATATATAAACAAGGCAGAAGCATTCTCAGAAAGCTCTTTATGATGTGTGCATTCAACTCAGAGAGATAAGCCTTCCTTTTGATAGAGCAGTTTTGAAACTGTGTTTTTGCAGAATCTGCAAGTGGATATTTGGAGCCCTTTCAGGCCTTCGTTGGAAACGGGAATATCTTCCATTAAAAACTAAACAGAAGAGTTCTGTGAAACTGCTTTGTGTAGTATGAATCCAACTCACAGAGTTGAACACTTCCTTTCAAAGAGCAGTTTTGAAACACTCTTTTTGTAGAATCTGCAAGTGTTCGTTTGGAGCGCTTTGAGGCCTATGGTGGAAAAGGAAATATCTTCACATATAATCCAGGCAGAAGCATTCTCAGAAACCTCTTTATGATGTGTGCATTCAACTCGGAGAGATAAGCCTTCCTTTTGATAGAGCAGTTTTGCAACTGTGTTTTTGCAGAATCTGCAAGTGTATATTTGGAGCCCTTTCAGGCCTTCGTTGGAAACGGGAAAATCTTCCCATAAAAACTAAACAGAAGCGTTCTGTGAAACTCCTTTGTGAAGTATGAATCCAACTCACAGAGTTGAACACTTCTTTTGAAAGAGCAGCTTTGAAACACTCTTTTTGTAGAATCTGCAAGTGTTCATTTGGAGCGCTTTGAGGCCTATGGTGGAAAAGGAAATATCTTCACATAAAACCTAGACAGAAGCATTCTTTGAAACTTCTTTATGATGTGTGCATTCAACTCACAGAGTTGAACATTCCTTTTCATGGAGCAGTTTGGAAAGAGTCTTTTTGCAGCATCTGCAAGTGGATATTTGGAGCTCTTTCAGGCCTTTGTTAGAAGCGGGAATATCTTCCCATTAAAACTGGACAGAAGCATTCTCACAAACTGCTTTGTGATGTGTGTGTTCAACTCACAGAGGTGAACCTTTCCTTTGCTAGAGCAGTTATGAAACACTCTTTTTGTAGAATCTGCAAGTGTTCATTTGGAGCGCTTTGAGGCCTATGGTGGAAAAAGAAATATCTTCACATAAAACCTAGACAGAAGCATTCTTTGAAACTTCTTTATGATGTGTGCATTCAACTCACAGAGTTGAACCTTCTTTTTCATGGAGCAGTTTGGAAAGAGTCTTTTTGCAGCATCTGCAAGTGGATATTTGGAGCTCTTTCAGGCCTTTGTTAGAAGCGGGAATATCTTCCCATAAAAACTAAACCGAAGCATTCTCACAAACTGCTTTGTGATGTGTGTGTTCAACTCACAGAGGTGAACCTTTCCTTTGCTAGAGCAGTTATGAAACACTCTTTTTGTAGCATCTGCAAGTGTTCATTTGGAGCGCTTTGAGGCCTATGGTGGAAAAAGAAATATCTTCATATATAAACAAGGCAGAAGCATTCTCAGAAACCCCTTTATGATGTGTGCATTCAACTCAGAGAGATAAGCCTTCCTTTTGATAGAGCAGTTTTGAACCTGTGTTTTTGCAGAATCTGCAAGTGGATATTTGGAGCCCTTTCAGGCCTTCGTTGGAAACGGGAATATCTTCCCATAAAAACTAAACAGAAGAGTTCTGTGAAACTGCTTTGTGTAGTATGAATCCAACTCACAGAGTTGAACACTTCTTTTGAAAGAGCAGTTTTGAAACACTCTTTTTGTAGAATCTGCAAGTGTTCGTTTGGAGCGCTTTGAGGCCTATGGTGGAAAAGGAAATATCTTCACATATAAACCAGGCAGAAGCATTTTCAGAAACCTCTTTATGATGTGTGCATTCAACTCGGAGAGATAAGCCTTCCTTTTCATAGAGCAGTTTTGAAACTGTGTTTTGGCAGAATCTGCAAGTGGATACTTAGAGCCCTTTGAGGCCTTCGTTGCAAACGGGAATATCTTCCGATAAAAACGAAACAGAAACGTTCTGTGAAACTGCTTTGTGAAGTATGAATCCAACTCACAGAGTTGAACACTTCTTTTGAAAGCGCAGCTTTTAAACACTCTTTTTGTAGAATCTACATGTGTTCATTTGGAGCGCTTTGAGGCCTATGGTGGAAAAGGAAATATCGTCACATAATACCTAGACAGAAGCATTCTTTGAAACTTCTTTATGATGTGTGCATTCAACTCACAGAGTTGAACATTCCTTTTCATGGAGCAGTTTGGAAAGAGTCTTTTTGCAGCATGTTCAAGTGGATATTTGGAGCTCTTTCAGGCCTTTGTTAGAAGCGGGAATATCTTCCCATTAAAACTGGACAGAAGCATTCTCACAAACTGCTTTGTGATGTGTGTGTTCAACTCACAGAGGTGAACCTTTCCTTTGCTAGAGCAGTTATGAAACACTCTTTTTGTAGAATCTGCAAGTGTTCATTTGGAGCGCTTTGAGGCCTATGGTGGAAAAAGAAATATCTTCACATAAAACCTAGACAGAAGCATTCTTTGAAACTTCTTTGTGATGTGTGCATTCAACTCACAGAGTTGAACCTTCTTTTTCATGGAGCAGTTTGGAAAAAGTCTTTTTGCAGCATCTGCAAGTGGATATTTGGAGCTCTTTCAGGCCTTTGTTAGAAGCGGGAATATCTTCCCATAAAAACTAAACCGAAGCATTCTCACAAACTGCTTTGTGATGTGTGTGTTCAACTCACAGAGGTGAACCTTTCCTTTGCTAGAGCAGTTATGAAACACTCTTTTTGTAGAATCTGCAAGTGTTCATTTGGAGAGCTTTGAGGCCTATGGTGGAAAAAGAAATATCTTCATATATAAACAAGGCAGAAGCATTCTCAGAAACCCCTTTATGATGTGTGCATTCAACTCAGAGAGATAAGCCTTCCTTTTGATAGAGCAGTTTTGAACCTGTGTTTTTGCAGAATCTGCAAGTGGATATTTGGAGCCCTTTCAGGCCTTCGTTGGAAACGGGAATATCTTCCCATAAAAACTAAACAGAAGAGTTCTGTGAAACTGCTTTGTGTAGTATGAATCCAACTCACAGAGTTGAACACTTCCTTTGATAGAGCAGTTTTGAAACACTCTTTTTGTAGAATCTGCAAGTGTTCGTTTGGAGCGCTTTGAGGCCTATGGTGGAAAAGGAAATATCTTCACATATAAACCAGGCAGAAGCATTCTTAGAAACCTCTTTAAGATGTGTGCATTCAACTCGGAGAGATAAGCCTTCCTTTTGATAGAGGAGTTTTGAAAGTGTGTTTTGGCAGAATCTGCAAGTGGATACTTAGAGCCCTTTCAGGCTTTCGTTGCAAACGGGAATATCTTCCCATAAAAACGAAACAGAAACGTTCTGTGAAACTGCTTTGTGAGGTATGAATCCAACTCACAGAGTTGAACACTTCTTTTGAAAGAGCATCTTTGAAACACTCTTTTTGTAGAATCCGCAAGTGTTCATTTGGAGCGCTTTGAGGCCTATGGTGGAAAAGGAAATATCTTCACATAAAACCTAGACAGAAGCATTCTTTGAAACTTCTTTATGATGTGTGCATTCAACTCACAGAGTTGAACCTTCCTTTTCATGGAGCAGTTTGGAAAGAGTCTTTTTGCAGCATCTGCAAGTGGATATTTGGAGCTCTTTCAGGCCTTTGTTAGAAGCGGGAATATCTTCCCATTAAAACTGGACAGAAGCATTCTCACAAACTGCTTTGTGATGTGTGTGTTCAATTCACAGAGGTGAACCTTTCCTTTGCTAGAGCAGTTATGAAACACTCTTTTTGTAGAATCTGCAAGTGTTCATTTGGAGCGATTTGAGGCCTATGGTGGAAAAAGAAATATCTTCATATATAAACAAGGCAGAAGCATTCTCAGAAAGCTCTTTATGATGTGTGCATTCAACTCAGAGAGATAAGCCTTCCTTTTGATAAAGCAGTTTTGAAACTGTGTTTTTGCAGAATCTGCAAGTGGATATTTGGAGCCCTTTCAGGCCTTCGTTGGAAACGGGAATATCTTCCCATAAAAACTAAACAGAAGAGTTCTGTGAAACTCCTTTGTGAAGTATGAATCCAACTCACAGAGTTGAACACTTCTTTTGAAAGAGCAGCTTTGAAACACTCTTTTTGTAGAATCTGCAAGTGTTCGTTTGGAGCGCTTTGAGGCCTATGGTGGAAAAGGAAATATCTTCACATATAAACCAGGCAGAAGCATTCTCAGAAACCTCATTATGATGTGTGCATTCAACTCGGAGAGATAAGCCTTCCTTTTGATAGAGCAGTTGTGAAACTGTGTTTTGGCAGAATCTGCAAGTGGATACTTGGAGCCCATTCAGGCCTTCGTTGCAAACGGGAATATCTTCCGATAAAAACGAAACAGAAACGTTCTGTGAAACTGCTTTGTGAAGTATGAATCCAACTCACAGAGTTGAACACTTCTTTTAAAAGAGCAGCTTTGAAACACTCTTTTTGTAGAATCTACATGTGTTCATTTGGAGCGCTTTGAGGCCTATGGTGGAAAAGGAAATATCGTCACATAATACCTAGACAGAAGCATTCTTTGAAACTTCTTTATGATGTGTGCATTCAACTCACAGAGTTGAACCTTCCTTTTCATGGAGCAGTTTGGAAAGAGTCTTTTTGCAGCATCTGCAATAGGATATTTGGAGCTCTTTCAGGCCTTTGTTAGAAGCGGGAATATCTTCCCATAAAAACTGGACAGAAGCATTCTCACAAACTGCTTTGTGATGTGTGTGTTCAACTCACAGAGGTGAACCTTTCCTTTGCTAGAGCAGTTATGAAACACTCTTTTTGTAGAATCTGCAAGTGTTCATTTGGAGCGCTTTGAGGCCTATGGTGGAAAAAGAAATATCTTCACATAAAACCTAGACAGAAGCATTCTTTGAAACTTCTTTATGATGTGTGCATTCAACTCACAGAGTTGAACCTTCTTTTTCATGGAGCAGTTTGGAAAGAGTCTTTTTGCAGCATCTGCAAGTGGATATTTGGAGCTCTTTCAGGCCTTTGTTAGAAGCGGGAATATCTTCCCATAAAAACTAAACCGAAGCATTCTCACAAACTGCTTTGTGATGTGTGTGTTCAACTCACAGAGGTGAACCTTTCCTTTGCTAGAGCAGTTATGAAACACTCTTTTTGTAGCATCTGCAAGTGTTCATTTGGAGCGCTTTGAGGCCTATGGTGGAAAAAGAAATATCTTCATATATAAACAAGGCAGAAGCATTCTCAGAAACCCCTTTATGATGTGTGCATTCAACTCAGAGAGATAAGCCTTCCTTTTGATAGAGCAGTTTTGAACCTGTGTTTTTGCAGAATCTGCAAGTGGATATTTGGAGCCCTTTCAGGCCTTCGTTGGAAACGGGAATATCTTCCCATAAAAACTAAACAGAAGAGTTCTGTGAAACTGCTTTGTGTAGTATGAATCCAACTCACAGAGTTGAACACTTCTTTTGAAAGAGCAGTTTTGAAACACTCTTTTTGTAGAATCTGCAAGTGTTCGTTTGGAGCGCTTTGAGGCCTATGGTGGAAAAGGAAATATCTTCACATATAAACCAGGCAGAAGCATTTTCAGAAACCTCTTTATGATGTGTGCATTCAACTCGGAGAGATAAGCCTTCCTTTTCATAGAGCAGTTTTGAAACTGTGTTTTGGCAGAATCTGCAAGTGGATACTTAGAGCCCTTTGAGGCCTTCGTTGCAAACGGGAATATCTTCCGATAAAAACGAAACAGAAACGTTCTGTGAAACTGCTTTGTGAAGTATGAATCCAACTCACAGAGTTGAACACTTCTTTTGAAAGCGCAGCTTTTAAACACTCTTTTTGTAGAATCTACATGTGTTCATTTGGAGCGCTTTGAGGCCTATGGTGGAAAAGGAAATATCGTCACATAATACCTAGACAGAAGCATTCTTTGAAACTTCTTTATGATGTGTGCATTCAACTCACAGAGTTGAACATTCCTTTTCATGGAGCAGTTTGGAAAGAGTCTTTTTGCAGCATGTTCAAGTGGATATTTGGAGCTCTTTCAGGCCTTTGTTAGAAGCGGGAATATCTTCCCATTAAAACTGGACAGAAGCATTCTCACAAACTGCTTTGTGATGTGTGTGTTCAACTCACAGAGGTGAACCTTTCCTTTGCTAGAGCAGTTATGAAACACTCTTTTTGTAGAATCTGCAAGTGTTCATTTGGAGCGCTTTGAGGCCTATGGTGGAAAAAGAAATATCTTCACATAAAACCTAGACAGAAGCATTCTTTGAAACTTCTTTGTGATGTGTGCATTCAACTCACAGAGTTGAACCTTCTTTTTCATGGAGCAGTTTGGAAAAAGTCTTTTTGCAGCATCTGCAAGTGGATATTTGGAGCTCTTTCAGGCCTTTGTTAGAAGCGGGAATATCTTCCCATAAAAACTAAACCGAAGCATTCTCACAAACTGCTTTGTGATGTGTGTGTTCAACTCACAGAGGTGAACCTTTCCTTTGCTAGAGCAGTTATGAAACACTCTTTTTGTAGAATCTGCAAGTGTTCATTTGGAGAGCTTTGAGGCCTATGGTGGAAAAAGAAATATCTTCATATATAAACAAGGCAGAAGCATTCTCAGAAACCCCTTTATGATGTGTGCATTCAACTCAGAGAGATAAGCCTTCCTTTTGATAGAGCAGTTTTGAACCTGTGTTTTTGCAGAATCTGCAAGTGGATATTTGGAGCCCTTTCAGGCCTTCGTTGGAAACGGGAATATCTTCCCATAAAAACTAAACAGAAGAGTTCTGTGAAACTGCTTTGTGTAGTATGAATCCAACTCACAGAGTTGAACACTTCCTTTGATAGAGCAGTTTTGAAACACTCTTTTTGTAGAATCTGCAAGTGTTCGTTTGGAGCGCTTTGAGGCCTATGGTGGAAAAGGAAATATCTTCACATATAAACCAGGCAGAAGCATTCTTAGAAACCTCTTTAAGATGTGTGCATTCAACTCGGAGAGATAAGCCTTCCTTTTGATAGAGGAGTTTTGAAAGTGTGTTTTGGCAGAATCTGCAAGTGGATACATAGAGCCCTTTCAGGCTTTCGTTGCAAACGGGAATATCTTCCCATAAAAACGAAACAGAAACGTTCTGTGAAACTGCTTTGTGAGGTATGAATCCAACTCACAGAGTTGAACACTTCTTTTGAAAGAGCATCTTTGAAACACTCTTTTTGTAGAATCCGCAAGTGTTCATTTGGAGCGCTTTGAGGCCTATGGTGGAAAAGGAAATATCTTCACATAAAACCTAGACAGAAGCATTCTTTGAAACTTCTTTATGATGTGTGCATTCAACTCACAGAGTTGAACCTTCCTTTTCATGGAGCAGTTTGGAAAGAGTCTTTTTGCAGCATCTGCAAGTGGATATTTGGAGCTCTTTCAGGCCTTTGTTAGAAGCGGGAATATCTTCCCATTAAAACTGGACAGAAGCATTCTCACAAACTGCTTTGTGATGTGTGTGTTCAATTCACAGAGGTGAACCTTTCCTTTGCTAGAGCAGTTATGAAACACTCTTTTTGTAGAATCTGCAAGTGTTCATTTGGAGCGATTTGAGGCCTATGGTGGAAAAAGAAATATCTTCATATATAAACAAGGCAGAAGCATTCTCAGAAAGCTCTTTATGATGTGTGCATTCAACTCAGAGAGATAAGCCTTCCTTTTGATAAAGCAGTTTTGAAACTGTGTTTTTGCAGAATCTGCAAGTGGATATTTGGAGCCCTTTCAGGCCTTCGTTGGAAACGGGAATATCTTCCCATAAAAACTAAACAGAAGAGTTCTGTGAAACTCCTTTGTGAAGTATGAATCCAACTCACAGAGTTGAACACTTCTTTTGAAAGAGCAGCTTTGAAACACTCTTTTTGTAGAATCTGCAAGTGTTCGTTTGGAGCGCTTTGAGGCCTATGGTGGAAAAGGAAATATCTTCACATATAAACCAGGCAGAAGCATTCTCAGAAACCTCATTATGATGTGTGCATTCAACTCGGAGAGATAAGCCTTCCTTTTGATAGAGCAGTTGTGAAACTGTGTTTTGGCAGAATCTGCAAGTGGATACTTGGAGCCCATTCAGGCCTTCGTTGCAAACGGGAATATCTTCCGATAAAAACGAAACAGAAACGTTCTGTGAAACTGCTTTGTGAAGTATGAATCCAACTCACAGAGTTGAACACTTCTTTTAAAAGAGCAGCTTTGAAACACTCTTTTTGTAGAATCTACATGTGTTCATTTGGAGCGCTTTGAGGCCTATGGTGGAAAAGGAAATATCGTCACATAATACCTAGACAGAAGCATTCTTTGAAACTTCTTTATGATGTGTGCATTCAACTCACAGAGTTGAACCTTCCTTTTCATGGAGCAGTTTGGAAAGAGTCTTTTTGCAGCATCTGCAATAGGATATTTGGAGCTCTTTCAGGCCTTTGTTAGAAGCGGGAATATCTTCCCATAAAAACTGGACAGAAGCATTCTCACAAACTGCTTTGTGATGTGTGTGTTCAACTCACAGAGGTGAACCTTTCCTTTGCTAGAGCAGTTATGAAACACTCTTTTTGTAGAATCTGCAAGTGTTCATTTGGAGCGCTTTGAGGCCTATGGTGGAAAAAGAAATATCTTCACATAAAACCTAGACAGAAGCATTCTTTGAAACTTCTTTATGATGTGTGCATTCAACTCACAGAGTTGAACCTTCTTTTTCATGGAGCAGTTTGGAAAGAGTCTTTTTGCAGCATCTGCAAGTGGATATTTGGAGCTCTTTCAGGCCTTTGTTAGAAGCGGGAATATCTTCCCATAAAAACTAAACCGAAGCATTCTCACAAACTGCTTTGTGATGTGTGTGTTCAACTCACAGAGGTGAACCTTTCCTTTGCTAGAGCAGTTATGAAACACTCTTTTTGTAGCATCTGCAAGTGTTCATTTGGAGCGCTTTGAGGCCTATGGTGGAAAAAGAAATATCTTCATATATAAACAAGGCAGAAGCATTCTCAGAAACCCCTTTATGATGTGTGCATTCAACTCAGAGAGATAAGCCTTCCTTTTGATAGAGCAGTTTTGAACCTGTGTTTTTGCAGAATCTGCAAGTGGATATTTGGAGCCCTTTCAGGCCTTCGTTGGAAACGGGAATATCTTCCCATAAAAACTAAACAGAAGAGTTCTGTGAAACTGCTTTGTGTAGTATGAATCCAACTCACAGAGTTGAACACTTCTTTTGAAAGAGCAGTTTTGAAACACTCTTTTTGTAGAATCTGCAAGTGTTCGTTTGGAGCGCTTTGAGGCCTATGGTGGAAAAGGAAATATCTTCACATATAAACCAGGCAGAAGCATTTTCAGAAACCTCTTTATGATGTGTGCATTCAACTCGGAGAGATAAGCCTTCCTTTTCATAGAGCAGTTTTGAAACTGTGTTTTGGCAGAATCTGCAAGTGGATACTTAGAGCCCTTTGAGGCCTTCGTTGCAAACGGGAATATCTTCCGATAAAAACGAAACAGAAACGTTCTGTGAAACAGCTTTGTGAAGTATGAATCCAACTCACAGAGTTGAACACTTCTTTTGAAAGCGCAGCTTTTAAACACTCTTTTTGTAGAATCTACATGTGTTCATTTGGAGCGCTTTGAGGCCTATGGTGGAAAAGGAAATATCGTCACATAATACCTAGACAGAAGCATTCTTTGAAACTTCTTTATGATGTGTGCATTCAACTCACAGAGTTGAACATTCCTTTTCATGGAGCAGTTTGGAAAGAGTCTTTTTGCAGCATGTTCAAGTGGATATTTGGAGCTCTTTCAGGCCTTTGTTAGAAGCGGGAATATCTTCCCATTAAAACTGGACAGAAGCATTCTCACAAACTGCTTTGTGATGTGTGTGTTCAACTCACAGAGGTGAACCTTTCCTTTGCTAGAGCAGTTATGAAACACTCTTTTTGTAGAATCTGCAAGTGTTCATTTGGAGCGCTTTGAGGCCTATGGTGGAAAAAGAAATATCTTCACATAAAACCTAGACAGAAGCATTCTTTGAAACTTCTTTGTGATGTGTGCATTCAACTCACAGAGTTGAACCTTCTTTTTCATGGAGCAGTTTGGAAAAAGTCTTTTTGCAGCATCTGCAAGTGGATATTTGGAGCTCTTTCAGGCCTTTGTTAGAAGCGGGAATATCTTCCCATAAAAACTAAACCGAAGCATTCTCACAAACTGCTTTGTGATGTGTGTGTTCAACTCACAGAGGTGAACCTTTCCTTTGCTAGAGCAGTTATGAAACACTCTTTTTGTAGAATCTGCAAGTGTTCATTTGGAGAGCTTTGAGGCCTATGGTGGAAAAAGAAATATCTTCATATATAAACAAGGCAGAAGCATTCTCAGAAACCCCTTTATGATGTGTGCATTCAACTCAGAGAGATAAGCCTTCCTTTTGATAGAGCAGTTTTGAACCTGTGTTTTTGCAGAATCTGCAAGTGGATATTTGGAGCCCTTTCAGGCCTTCGTTGGAAACGGGAATATCTTCCCATAAAAACTAAACAGAAGAGTTCTGTGAAACTGCTTTGTGTAGTATGAATCCAACTCACAGAGTTGAACACTTCCTTTGATAGAGCAGTTTTGAAACACTCTTTTTGTAGAATCTGCAAGTGTTCGTTTGGAGCGCTTTGAGGCCTATGGTGGAAAAGGAAATATCTTCACATATAAACCAGGCAGAAGCATTCTTAGAAACCTCTTTAAGATGTGTGCATTCAACTCGGAGAGATAAGCCTTCCTTTTGATAGAGGAGTTTTGAAAGTGTGTTTTGGCAGAATCTGCAAGTGGATACTTAGAGCCCTTTCAGGCTTTCGTTGCAAACGGGAATATCTTCCCATAAAAACGAAACAGAAACGTTCTGTGAAACTGCTTTGTGAGGTATGAATCCAACTCACAGAGTTGAACACTTCTTTTGAAAGAGCATCTTTGAAACACTCTTTTTGTAGAATCCGCAAGTGTTCATTTGGAGCGCTTTGAGGCCTATGGTGGAAAAGGAAATATCTTCACATAAAACCTAGACAGAAGCATTCTTTGAAACTTCTTTATGATGTGTGCATTCAACTCACAGAGTTGAACCTTCCTTTTCATGGAGCAGTTTGGAAAGAGTCTTTTTGCAGCATCTGCAAGTGGATATTTGGAGCTCTTTCAGGCCTTTGTTAGAAGCGGGAATATCTTCCCATTAAAACTGGACAGAAGCATTCTCACAAACTGCTTTGTGATGTGTGTGTTCAACTCACAGAGGTGAACCTTTCCTTTGCTAGAGCAGTTATGAAACACTCTTTTTGTAGAATCTGCAAGTGTTCATTTGGAGCGCTTTGAGGCCTATGGTGGAAAAAGAAATATCTTCACATAAAACCTAGACAGAAGCATTCTTTGAAACTTCTTTATGATGTGTGCATTCAACTCACAGAGTTGAACATTCCTTTTCATGGAGCAGTTTGGAAAGAGTCTTTTTGCAGCATCTGCAAGTGGATATTTGGAGCTCTTTCAGGCCTTTGCTAGAAGCGGGAATATCTTCCCATAAAAACTGGACAGAAGCATTCTCACAAACTGCTTTGAGATGTGTGTGTTCAACTCACAGAGGTGAACCTTTCCTTTGCTAGAGCAGTTATGAAACACTCTTTTTGTAGAATCTGCAAGTGTTCATTTGGAGCGATTTGAGGCCTATGGTGGAAAAAGAAATATCTTCATATATAAACAAGGCAGAAGCATTCTCAGAAAGCTCTTTATGATGTGTGCATTCAACTCAGAGAGATAAGCCTTCCTTTTGATAGAGCAGTTTTGAAACTGTATTTTTGCAGAATCTGCAAGTGGATATTTGGAGCCCTTTCAAGCCTTCGTTGGAAACGGGAATATCTTCCCATAAAAATTAAACAGAAGAGTTCTGTGAAACTGCTTTGTGTAGTATGAATCCAACTCACAGAGTTGAGCACTTCCTTTGAAAGAGCAGTTTTGAAACACTCTTTTTGTAGAATCTGCAAGTGTTCGTTTGGAGCGCTTTGAGGCCTATGGTGGAAAAGGAAATATCTTCACATATAAACCAGGCAGAAGCATTCTCAGAAACCTCTTTATGATGTGTGCATTCAACTCGGAGAGATAAGCCTTCCTTTTGATAGAGCAGTTCTGAAACTGTGTTTTGGCAGAATCTGCAAGTGGATACTTAGAGCCCTTTCAGGCCTTCGTTGCAAACGGGAATATCTTCCCATAAAAACGAAACAGAAACGTTCTGTGAAACTGCTTTGTGAAGTATGAATCCAACTCACAGAGTTGAACACTTCTTTTGAAAGAGCAGCTTTGAAACACTCTTTTTGTAGAATCTACATGTGTTCATTTGGAGCGCTTTGAGGCCTATGGTGGAAAAGGAAATATCGTCACATAATACCTAGACAGAAGCATTCTTTGAAACTTCTTTATGATGTGTGCATTCAACTCACAGAGTTGAACCTTCCTTTTCATGGAGCAGTTTGGAAAGAGTCTTTTTGCAGCATCTGCAAGTGGATATTTGGAGCTCTTTCAGGCCTTTGTTAGAAGCGGGAATATCTTCCCATAAAAACTAAACCGAAGCATTCTCACAAACTGCTTTGTGATGTGTGTGTTCAACTCACAGAGTTGAACCTTTCCTTTGCTAGAGCAGTTATGAAACACTGTTTTTGTAGAATCTGCAAGTGTTCATTTGGAGCGATTTGAGGCCTATGGTGGAAAAAGAAATATCTTCATATATAAACAAGGCAGAAGCATTCTCAGAAAGCTCTTTATGATGTGTGCATTCAACTCAGAGAGATAAGCCTTCCTTTTGATAGAGCAGTTTTGAAACTGTGTTTTTGCAGAATCTGCAAGAGGATATTTGGAGCCCTTTCAGGCCTTCGTTGGAAACGGGAATATCTTCCCATAAAAACTAAACAGAAGAGTTCTGTGAAACTGCTTTGTGTAGTATGAATCCAACTCACAGAGTTGAACACTTCTTTTGAAAGAGCAGTTTTGAAACACTCTTTTTGTACAATCTGCAAGTGTTCGTTTGGAGCGCTTTGAGGCCTATGGTGGAAAAGGAAATATCTTCACATATAAACCAGGCAGAAGCATTCTCAGAAACCTCTTTATGATGTGTGCATTCAACTCGGAGAGATAAGCCTTCCTTTTGATAGAGCAGTTTTGAAACTGTGTTTTGGCAGAATCTGCAAGTGGATACATAGAGCCTTTTCAGGCCTTCGTTGCAAACGGGAATATCTTCCGATAAAAACGAAACAGAAACGTTCTGTGAAACTGCTTTGTGAAGTATGAATCCAACTCACAGAGTTGAACACTTCTTTTGAAAGCGCAGCTTTGAAACACTCTTTTTGTAGAATCTACATGTGTTCATTTGGAGCGCTTTGAGGCCTATGGTGGAAAAGGAAATATCGTCACATAATACCTAGACAGAAGAATTCTTTGAAACTTCTTTATGATGTGTGCATTCAACTCACAGAGTTGAACATTCCTTTTCATGGAGCAGTTTGGAAAGAGTCTTTTTGCAGCATCTGCAAGTGGATATTTGGAGCTCTTTCAATCCTTTGTTAGAAGCGGGAATATCTTCCCATTAAAACTGGACAGAAGCATTCTCACAAACTGCTTTGTGATGTGTGTGTTCAACTCACAGAGGTGAACCTTTCCTTTGCTAGAGCAGTTATGAAACACTCTTTTTGTAGAATCTGCAAGTGTTCATTTGGAGCGCTTTGAGGCCTATGGTGGAAAAAGAAATATCTTCACATAAAACCTAGACAGAAGCATTCTTTGAAACTTCTTTATGATGTGTGCATTCAACTCACAGAGTTGAACCTTCTTTTTCATGGAGCAGTTTGGAAAGAGTCTTTTTGCAGCATCTGCAAGTGGATATTTGGAGCTCTTTCAGGCCTTTGTTAGAAGCGGGAATATCTTCCCATAAAAACTGGACAGAAGCATTCTCACAAACTGCTTTGTTATGTGTGTGTTCAACTCACAGAGGTGAACCTTTCCTTTGCTAGAGCAGTTATGAAACACTCTTTTTGTAGAATCTGCAAGTGTTCATTTGGAGCGATTTGAGGCCTATGGTGGAAAAAGAAATATCTTCATATATAAACAAGGCAGAAGCATTCTCAGAAAGCTCTTTATGATGTGTGCATTCAACTCAGAGAGATAAGCCTTCCTTTTGATAGAGCAGTTTTGAAACTGTGTTTTTGCAGAATCTGCAAGTGGATATTTGGAGCCCTTTCAGGCCTTCGTTGGAAACGGGAATATCTTCCATTAAAAACTAAACAGAAGAGTTCTGTGAAACTGCTTTGGGTAGTATGAATCCAACTCACAGAGTTGAACACTTCCTTTGAAAGAGCAGTTTTGAAACACTCTTTTTGTAGAATCTGCAAGTGTTCGTTTGGAGCGCTTTGAGGCCTATGGTGGAAAAGGAAATATCTTCACATATAATCCAGGCAGAAGCATTCTCAGAAACCTCTTTATGATGTGTGCATTCAACTCGGAGAGATAAGCCTTCCTTTTGATAGAGCAGTTTTGCAACTGTGTTTTTGCAGAATCTGCAAGTGTATATTTGGAGCCCTTTCAGGCCTTCGTTGGAAACGGGAATATCTTCCCATAAAAACTAAACAGAAGCGTTCTGTGAAACTCCTTTGTGAAGTATGAATCCAACTCACAGAGTTGAACACTTCTTTTGAAAGAGCAGCTTTGAAACACTCTTTTTGTAAAATCTGCAAGTGTTCATTTGGAGCGCTTTGAGGCCTATGGTGGAAAAGGAAATATCTTCACATAAAACCTAGACAGAAGCATTCTTTGAAACTTCTTTATGATGTGTGCATTCAACTCACAGAGTTGAACATTCCTTTTCATGGAGCAGTTTGGAAAGAGTCTTTTTGCAGCATCTGCAAGTGGATATTTGGAGCTCTTTCAGGCCTTTGTTAGAAGCGGGAATATCTTCCCATTAAAACTGGACAGAAGCATTCTCACAAACTGCTTTGTGATGTGTGTGTTCAACTCACAGAGGTGAACCTTTCCTTTGCTAGAGCAGTTATGAAACACTCTTTTTGTAGAATCTGCAAGTGTTCATTTGGAGCGCTTTGAGGCCTATGGTGGAAAAAGAAATATCTTCACATAAAACCTAGACAGAAGCATTCTTTGAAACTTCTTTATGATGTGTGCATTCAACTCACAGAGTTGAACCTTCTTTTTCATGGAGCAGTTTGGAAAGAGTCTTTTTGCAGCATCTGCAAGTGGATATTTGGAGCTCTTTCAGGCCTTTGTTAGAAGCGGGAATATCTTCCCATAAAAACTAAACCGAAGCATTCTCACAAACTGCTTTGTGATGTGTGTGTTCAACTCACAGAGGTGAACCTTTCCTTTGCTAGAGCAGTTATGAAACACTCTTTTTGTAGCATCTGCAAGTGTTCATTTGCAGCGCTTTGAGGCCTATGGTGGAAAAAGAAATATCTTCATATATAAACAAGGCAGAAGCATTCTCAGAAACCACTTTATGATGTGTGCATTCAACTCAGAGAGATAAGCCTTCCTTTTGATAGAGCAGTTTTGAACCTGTGTTTTTGCAGAATATGCAAGTGGATATTTGGAGCCCTTTCAGGCCTTCGTTGGAAACGGGAATATCTTCCCATAAAAACTAAACAGAAGAGTTCTGTGAAACTGCTTTGTGTAGTATGAATCCAACTCACAGAGTTGAACACTTCTTTTGAAAGAGCAGTTTTGAAACACTCTTTTTGTAGAATCTGCAAGTGTTCGTTTGGAGCGCTTTGAGGCCTATGGTGGAAAAGGAAATATCTTCACATATAAACCAGGCAGAAGCATTCTCAGAAACCTCTTTATGATGTGTGCATTCAACTCGGAGAGATAAGCCTTCCGTTTGATAGAGCAGTTTTGAAACTGTGTTTTGGCAGAATCTGCAAGTGGATACTTAGAGCCCTTTGAGGCCTTCGTTGCAAACGGGAATATCTTCCGATAAAAACGAAACAGAAACGTTCTGTGAAACTGCTTTGTGAAGTATGAATCCAACTCACAGAGTTGAACACTTCTTTTGAAAGCGCAGCTTTTAAACACTCTTTTTGTAGAATCTACATGTGTTCATTTGGAGCGCTTTGAGGCCTATGGTGGAAAAGGAAATATCGTCACGTAATACCTAGACAGAAGCATTCTTTGAAACTTCTTTATGATGTGTGCATTCAACTCACAGAGTTGAACATTCCTTTTCATGGAGCAGTTTGGAAAGAGTCTTTTTGCAGCATCTGCAAGTGGATATTTGGAGCTCTTTCAGGCCTTTGTTAGAAGCGGGAATATCTTCCCATTAAAACTGGACAGAAGCATTCTCACAAACTGCTTTGTGATGTGTGTGTTCAACTCACAGAGGTGAACCTTTCCTTTGCTAGAGCAGTTATGAAACACTCTTTTTGTAGAATCTGCAAGTGTTCATTTGGAGCGCTTTGAGGCCTATGGTGGAAAAAGAAATATCTTCACATAAAACCTAGACAGAAGCATTCTTTGAAACTTCTTTATGATGTGTGCATTCAACTCACAGAGTTTAACTTTCCTTTTCATGGAGCAGTTTGGAAAGAGTCTTTTTGCAGCATCTGCAATAGGATATTTGGAGCTCTTTCAGGCCTTTGTTAGAAGCGGGAATATCTTCCCATAAAAACTGGACAGAAGCATTCTCACAAACTGCTTTGTGATGTGTGTGTTCAACTCACAGAGGTGAACCTTTCCTTTGCTAGAGCAGTTATGAAACACTCTTTTTGTAGAATCTGCAAGTGTTCATTTGGAGCGATTTGAGGCCTATGGTGGAAAAAGAAATATCTTCATATATAAACAAGGCAGAAGCATTCTCAGAAAGCTCTTTATGATGTGTGCATTCAACTCAGAGAGATAAGCTTTCCTTTTGATAGAGCAGTTTTGAAACTGTGTTTTTGCAGAATCTGCAAGTGGATATTTGGAGCCCTTTCAGGCCTTCGTTGGAAACGGGAATATCTTCCATTAAAAACTAAACAGAAGAGTTCTGTGAAACTGCTTTGTGTAGTATGAATCCAACTCACAGATTTGAACACTTCCTTTCAAAGAGCAGTTTTGAAACACTCTTTTTGTAGAATCTGCAAGTGTTCGTTTGGAGCGCTTTGAGGCCTATGGTGGAAAAGGATATATCTTCACATATAATCCAGGCAGAAGCATTCTCAGAAACCTCTTTATGATGTGTGCATTCAACTCGGAGAGATAAGCCTTCCTTTTGATAGAGCAGTTCTGAAACTGTGTTTTGGCAGAATCTGCAAGTGGATACTTAGAGCCCTTTCAGGCCTTCGTTGCAAACGGGAATATCTTCCAATAAAAACGAAACAGAAACGTTCTGTGAAACTGCTTTGTGAAGTATGAATCCAACTCACAGAGTTGAACACTTCTTTTGAAAGAGCAGCTTTGAAACACTCTTTTTGTAGAATCTACATGTGTTCATTTGGAGCGCTTTGAGGCCTATGGTGGAAAAGGAAATATCGTCACATAATACCTAGACAGAAGCATTCTTTGAAACTTCTTTATGATGTGTGCATTCAACTCACAGAGTTGAACCTTCCTTTTCATGGAGCAGTTTGGAAAGAGTCTTTTTGCAGCATCTGCAAGTGGATATTTGGAGCTCTTTCAGGCCTTTGTTAGAAGCGGGAATATCTTCCCATAAAAACTAAACCGAAGCATTCTCACAAACTGCTTTGTGATGTGTGTGTTCAACTCACAGAGTTGAACCTTTCCTTTGCTAGAGCAGTTATGAAACACTGTTTTTGTAGAATCTGCAAGTGTTCATTTGGAGCGATTTGAGGCCTATGGTGGAAAAAGAAATATCTTCATATATAAACAAGGCAGAAGCATTCTCAGAAAGCTCTTTATGATGTGTGCATTCAACTCAGAGAGATAAGCCTTCCTTTTGATAGAGCAGTTTTGAAACTGTGTTTTTGCAGAATCTGCAAGAGGATATTTGGAGCCCTTTCAGGCCTTCGTTGGAAACGGGAATATCTTCCCATAAAAACTAAACAGAAGAGTTCTGTGAAACTGCTTTGTGTAGTATGAATCCAACTCACAGAGTTGAACACTTCTTTTGAAAGAGCAGTTTTGAAACACTCTTTTTGTACAATCTGCAAGTGTTCGTTTGGAGCGCTTTGAGGCCTATGGTGGAAAAGGAAATATCTTCACATATAAACCAGGCAGAAGCATTCTCAGAAACCTCTTTATGATGTGTGCATTCAACTCGGAGAGATAAGCCTTCCTTTTGATAGAGCAGTTTTGAAACTGTGTTTTGGCAGAATCTGCAAGTGGATACATAGAGCCTTTTCAGGCCTTCGTTGCAAACGGGAATATCTTCCGATAAAAACGAAACAGAAACGTTCTGTGAAACTGCTTTGTGAAGTATGAATCCAACTCACAGAGTTGAACACTTCTTTTGAAAGCGCAGCTTTGAAACACTCTTTTTGTAGAATCTACATGTGTTCATTTGGAGCGCTTTGAGGCCTATGGTGGAAAAGGAAATATCGTCACATAATACCTAGACAGAAGCATTCTTTGAAACTTCTTTATGATGTGTGCATTCAACTCACAGAGTTGAACATTCCTTTTCATGGAGCAGTTTGGAAAGAGTCTTTTTGCAGCATCTGCAAGTGGATATTTGGAGCTCTTTCAATCCTTTGTTAGAAGCGGGAATATCTTCCCATTAAAACTGGACAGAAGCATTCTCACAAACTGCTTTGTGATGTGTGTGTTCAACTCACAGAGGTGAACCTTTCCTTTGCTAGAGCAGTTATGAAACACTCTTTTTGTAGAATCTGCAAGTGTTCATTTGGAGCGCTTTGCGGCCTATGGTGGAAAAAGAAATATCTTCACATAAAACCTAGACAGAAGCATTCTTTGAAACTTCTTTATGATGTGTGCATTCAACTCACAGAGTTGAACCTTCTTTTTCATGGAGCAGTTTGGAAAGAGTCTTTTTGCAGCATCTGCAAGTGGATATTTGGAGCTCTTTCAGGCCTTTGTTAGAAGCGGGAATATCTTCCCATAAAAACTGGACAGAAGCATTCTCACAAACTGCTTTGTGATGTGTGTGTTCAACTCACAGAGGTGAACCTTTCCTTTGCTAGAGCAGTTATGAAACACTCTTTTTGTAGAATCTGCAAGTGTTCATTTGGAGCGATTTGAGGCCTATGGTGGAAAAAGAAATATCTTCATATATAAACAAGGCAGAAGCATTCTCAGAAAGCTCTTTAGGATGTGTGCATTCAACTCAGAGAGATAAGCCTTCCTTTTGATAGAGCAGTTTTGAAACTGTGTTTTTGCAGAATCTGCAAGTGGATATTTGGAGCCCTTTCAGGCCTTCTTTGGAAACGGGAATATCTTCCATTAAAAACTAAACAGAAGAGTTCTGTGAAACTGCTTTGGGTAGTATGAATCCAACTCACAGAGTTGAACACTTCCTTTGAAAGAGCAGTTTTGAAACACTCTTTTTGTAGAATCTGCAAGTGTTCGTTTGGAGCGCTTTGAGGCCTATGGTGGAAAAGGAAATATCTTCACATATAATCCAGGCAGAAGCATTCTCAGAAACCTCTTTATGATGTGTGCATTCAACTCGGAGAGATAAGCCTTCCTTTTGATAGAGCAGTTTTGCAACTCTGTTTTTGCAGAATCTGCAAGTGTATATTTGGAGCCCTTTCAGGCCTTCGTTGGAAACGGGAATATCTTCCCATAAAAACTAAACAGAAGCGTTCTGTGAAACTCCTTTGTGAAGTATGAATCCAACTCACAGAGTTGAACACTTCTTTTGAAAGAGCAGCTTTGAAACACTCTTTTTGTAAAATCTGCAAGTGTTCATTTGGAGCGCTTTGAGGCCTATGGTGGAAAAGGAAATATCTTCACATAAAACCTAGACAGAAGCATTCTTTGAAACTTCTTTATGATGTGTGCATTCAACTCACAGAGTTGAACATTCCTTTTCATGGAGCAGTTTGGAAAGAGTCTTTTTGCAGCATCTGCAAGTGGATATTTGGAGCTCTTTCAGGCCTTTGTTAGAAGCGGGAATATCTTCCCATTAAAACTGGACAGAAGCATTCTCACAAACTGCTTTGTGATGTGTGTGTTCAACTCACAGAGGTGAACCTTTCCTTTGCTAGAGCAGTTATGAAACACTCTTTTTGTAGAATCTGCAAGTGTTCATTTGGAGCGCTTTGAGGCCTATGGTGGAAAAAGAAATATCTTCACATAAAACCTAGACAGAAGCATTCTTTGAAACTTCTTTATGATGTGTGCATTCAACTCACAGAGTTGAACCTTCTTTTTCATGGAGCAGTTTGGAAAGAGTCTTTTTGCAGCATCTGCAAGTGGATATTTGGAGCTCTTTCAGGCCTTTGTTAGAAGCGGGAATATCTTCCCATAAAAACTAAACCGAAGCATTCTCACAAACTGCTTTGTGATGTGTGTGTTCAACTCACAGAGGTGAACCTTTCCTTTGCTAGAGCAGTTATGAAACACTCTTTTTGTAGCATCTGCAAGTGTTCATTTGCAGCGCTTTGAGGCCTATGGTGGAAAAAGAAATATCTTCATATATAAACAAGGCAGAAGCATTCTCAGAAACCACTTTATGATGTGTGCATTCAACTCAGAGAGATAAGCCTTCCTTTTGATAGAGCAGTTTTGAACCTGTGTTTTTGCAGAATATGCAAGTGGATATTTGGAGCCCTTTCAGGCCTTCGTTGGAAACGGGAATATCTTCCCATAAAAACTAAACAGAAGAGTTCTGTGAAACTGCTTTGTGTAGTATGAATCCAACTCACAGAGTTGAACACTTCTTTTGAAAGAGCAGTTTTGAAACACTCTTTTTGTAGAATCTGCAAGTGTTCGTTTGGAGCGCTTTGAGGCCTATGGTGGAAAAGGAAATATCTTCACATATAAACCAGGCAGAAGCATTCTCAGAAACCTCTTTATGATGTGTGCATTCAACTCGGAGAGATAAGCCTTCCGTTTGATAGAGCAGTTTTGAAACTGTGTTTTGGCAGAATCTGCAAGTGGATACTTAGAGCCCTTTCAGGCCTTCGTTGCAAACGGGAATATCTTCCGATAAAAACGAAACAGAAACGTTCTGTGAAACTGCTTTGTGAAGTATGAATCCAACTCACAGAGTTGAACACTTCTTTTGAAAGCGCAGCTTTTAAACACTCTTTTTGTAGAATCTACATGTGTTCATTTGGAGCGCTTTGAGGCCTATGGTGGAAAAGGAAATATCGTCACGTAATACCTAGACAGAAGCATTCTTTGAAACTTCTTTATGATGTGTGCATTCAACTCACAGAGTTGAACATTCCTTTTCATGGAGCAGTTTGGAAAGAGTCTTTTTGCAGCATCTGCAAGTGGATATTTGGAGCTCTTTCAGGCCTTTGTTAGAAGCGGGAATATCTTCCAATTAAAACTGGACAGAAGCATTCTCACAAACTGCTTTGTGATGTGTGTGTTCAACTCACAGAGGTGAACCTTTCCTTTGCTAGAGCAGTTATGAAACACTCTTTTTGTAGAATCTGCAAGTGTTCATTTGGAGCGCTTTGAGGCCTATGGTGGAAAAAGAAATATCTTCACATAAAACCTAGACAGAAGCATTCTTTGAAACTTCTTTATGATGTGTGCATTCAACTCACAGAGTTTAACTTTCCTTTTCATGGAGCAGATTGGAAAGAGTCTTTTTGCAGCATCTGCAATAGGATATTTGGAGCTCTTTCAGGCCTTTGTTAGAAGCGGGAATATCTTCCCATAAAAACTGGACAGAAGCATTCTCACAAACTGCTTTGTGATGTGTGTGTTCAACTCACAGAGGTGAACCTTTCCTTTGCTAGAGCAGTTATGAAACACTCTTTTTGTAGAATCTGCAAGTGTTCATTTGGAGCGATTTGAGGCCTATGGTGGAAAAAGAAATATCTTCATATATAAACAAGGCAGAAGCATTCTCAGAAAGCTCTTTATGATGTGTGCATTCAACTCAGAGAGATAAGCTTTCCTTTTGATAGAGCAGTTTTGAAACTGTGTTTTTGCAGAATCTGCAAGTGGATATTTGGAGCCCTTTCAGGCCTTCGTTGGAAACGGGAATATCTTCCATTAAAAACTAAACAGAAGAGTTCTGTGAAACTGCTTTGTGTAGTATGAATCCAACTCACAGAGTTGAACACTTCCTTTCAAAGAGCAGTTTTGAAACACTCTTTTTGTAGAATCTGCAAGTGTTCGTTTGGAGCGCTTTGAGGCCTATGGTGGAAAAGGAAATATCTTCACATATAATCCAGGCAGAAGCATTCTCAGAAACCTCTTTATGATGTGTGCATTCAACTCGGAGAGATAAGCCTTCCTTTTGATAGAGCAGTTTTGCAACTGTGTTTTTGCAGAATCTGCAAGTGTATATTTGGAGCCCTTTCAGGCCTTCGTTGGAAACGGGAATATCTTCCCATAAAAACTAAACAGAAGCGTTCTGTGAAACTCCTTTGTGAAGTATGAATCCAACTCACAGAGTTGAACACTTCTTTTGAAAGAGCAGCTTTGAAACACTCTTTTTGTAGAATCTGCAAGTGTTCATTTGGAGCGCTTTGAGGCCTATGGTGGAAAAGGAAATATCTTCACATAAAACCTAGACAGAAGCATTCTTTGAAAGTTCTTTATGATGTGTGCATTCAACTCACAGAGTTGAACCTTCCTTTTCATGGAGCAGTTTGGAAAGAGTCTTTTTGCAGCATCTGCAAGTGGATATTTGGAGCTCTTTCAGGCCTTTGTTAGAAGCGGGAATATCTTCCCATTAAAACTGGACAGAAGCATTCTCACAAACTGCTTTGTGATGTGTGTGTTCAACTCACAGAGGTGAACCTTTCCTTTGCTAGAGCAGTTATGAAACACTCTTTTTGTAGAATCTGCAAGTGTTCATTTGGAGCGCTTTGAGGCCTATGGTGGAAAAAGAAATATCTTCACATAAAACCTAGACAGAAGCATTCTTTGAAACTTCTTTATGATGTGTGCATTCAACTCACAGAGTTGAACATTCCTTTTCATGGAGCAGTTTGGAAAGAGTCTTTTTGCAGCATCTGCAAGTGGATATTTGGAGCTCTTTCAGGCCTTTGCTAGAAGCGGGAATATCTTCCCATAAAAACTGGACAGAAGCATTCTCACAAACTGCTTTGAGATGTGTGTGTTCAACTCACAGAGGTGAACCTTTCCTTTGCTAGAGCAGTTATGAAACACTCTTTTTGTAGAATCTGCAAGTGTTCATTTGGAGCGATTTGAGGCCTATGGTGGAAAAAGAAATATCTTCATATATAAACAAGGCAGAAGCATTCTCAGAAAGCTCTTTATGATGTGTGCATTCAACTCAGAGAGATAAGCCTTCCTTTTGATAGAGCAGTTTTGAAACTGTATTTTTGCAGAATCTGCAAGTGGATATTTGGAGCCCTTTCAGGCCTTCGTTGGAAACGGGAATATCTTCCCATAAAAACTAAACAGAAGAGTTCTGTGAAACTGCTTTGTGTAGTATGAATCCAACTCACAGAGTTGAGCACTTCCTTTGAAAGAGCAGTTTTGAAACACTCTTTTTGTAGAATCTGCAAGTGTTCGTTTGGAGCGCTTTGAGGCCTATGGTGGAAAAGGAAATATCTTCACATATAAACCAGGCAGAAGCATTCTCAGAAACCTCTTTATGATGTGTGCATTCAACTCGGAGAGATAAGCCTTCCTTTTGATAGAGCAGTTCTGAAACTGTGTTTTGTCAGAATCTGCAAGTGGATACTTAGAGCCCTTTCAGGCCTTCGTTGCAAACGGGAATATCTTCCCATAAAAACGAAACAGAAACGTTCTGTGAAACTGCTTTGTGAAGTATGAATCCAACTCACAGAGTTGAACACTTCTTTTGAAAGAGCAGCTTTGAAACACTCTTTTTGTAGAATCTACATGTGTTCATTTGGAGCGCTTTGAGGCCTATGGTGAAAAAGGAAATATCGTCACATAATACCTAGACATAAGCATTCTTTGAAACTTCTTTATGATGTGTGCATTCAACTCACAGAGTTGAACCTTCCTTTTCATGGAGCAGTTTGGAAAGAGTCTTTTTGCAGCATCTGCAAGTGGATATTTGGAGCTCTTTCAGGCCTTTGTTAGAAGCAGGAATATCTTCCGATAAAAACTGGACAGAAGCATTCTCACAAACTGCTTTGTGATGTGTGTGTTCAACTCACAGAGGTGAACCTTTCCTTTGCTAGAGCAGTTATGAAACACTCTTTTTGTAGAATCTGCAAGTGTTCATTTGGAGCGATTTGAGGCCTATGGTGGAAAAAGAAATATCTTCATATATAAACAAGGCAGAAGCATTCTCAGAAAGCTCTTTATGATGTGTGCATTCAACTCAGAGAAATAAGCCTTCCTTTTGATAGAGCAGTTTTGAAACTGTATTTTTGCAGAATCTGCAAGTGGATATTTGGAGCCCTTTCAGGCCTTCGTTGGAAACGGGAATATCTTCCCATAAAAACTAAACAGAAGAGTTCTGTGAAACTGCTTTGTGTAGTATGAATCCAACTCACAGAGTTGAACACTTCCTTTGAAAGAGCAGTTTTGAAACACTCTTTTTGTAGAATCTGCAAGTGTTCGTTTGGAGCGCTTTGAGGCCTATGGTGGAAAAGGAAATATCTTCACATATAAACCAGGCAGAAGCATTCTCAGAAACCTCTTTATGATGTGTGCATTCAACTCGGAGAGATAAGCCTTCCTTTTGATAGAGCAGTTTTGAAACTGTGTTTTGGCAGAATCTGCAAGTGGATACTTAGAGCCCTTTCAGGCCTTCGTTGCAAACGGGAATATCTTCCCATAAAAACGAAACAGAAACGTTCTGTGAAACTGCTTTGTGAAGTATGAATCCAACTCACAGAGTTGAACACTTCTTTTGAAAGAGCAGCTTTGAAACACTCTTTTTGTAGAATCTACATGTGTTCATTTGGAGCGCTTTGAGGCCTATGGTGGAAAAGGAAATATCGTCACATAATACCTAGACAGAAGCATTCTTTGAAACTTCTTTATGATGTGTGCATTCAACTCACAGAGTTGAACCTTCCTTTTCATGGAGCAGTTTGGAAAGAGTCTTTTTGCAGCATCTGCAAGTGGATATTTGGAGCTCTTTCAGGCCTTTGTTAGAAGCGGGAATATCTTCCCATAAAAACTGGACAGAAGCATTCTCACAAACTGCTTTGTGATGTGTGTGTTCAACTCACAGAGGTGAACCTTTCCTTTGCTAGAGCAGTTATGAAACACTCTTTTTGTAGAATCTGCAAGTGTTCATTTGGAGCGATTTGAGGCCTATGGTGGAAAAAGAAATAACTTCATATATAAACAAGGCAGAAGCATTCTCAGAAAGCTCTTTATGATGTGTGCATTCAACTCAGAGAGATAAGCCTTCCTTTTGATAGAGCAGTTTTGAAACTGTGTTTTTGCAGAATCTGCAAGTGGATATTTGGAGCCCTTTCAGGCCTTCGTTGGAAACGGGAATATCTTCCCATAAAAACTAAACAGAAGAGTTCTGTGAAACTGCTTTGTGTAGTATGAATCCAACTCACAGAGTTGAACACTTCCTTTCAAAGAGCAGTTTTGAAACACTCTTTTTGTAGAATCTGCAAGTGTTCGTTTGGAGCGCTTTGAGGCCTATGGTGGAAAAGGAAATATCTTCACATATAATCCAGGCAGAAGCATTCTCAGAAACCTCTTTATGATGTGTGCATTCAACTCGGAGAGATAAGCCTTCCTTTTGATAGAGCAGTTTTGCAACTGTGTTTTTGCAGAATCTGCAAGTGTATATTTGGAGCCCTTTCAGGCCTTCGTTGGAAACGGGAATATCTTCCCATAAAAACTAAACAGAAGCGTTCTGTGAAACTCCTTTGTGAAGTATGAATCCAACTCACAGAGTTGAACACTTCTTTTGAAAGAGCAGCTTTGAAACACTCTTTTTGTAGAATCTGCAAGTGTTCATTTGGAGCTCTTTGAGGCCCATGGTGGAAAAGGAAATATCTTCACATAAAACCTAGACAGAAGCATTCTTTGAAACTTCTTTATGATGTGTGCATTCAACTCACAGAGTTGAACATTCCTTTTCATGGAGCAGTTTGGAAAGAGTCTTTTTGCAGCATCTGCAAGTGGATATTTGGAGCTCTTTCAGGCCTTTGTTAGAAGCGGGAATATCTTCCCATTAAAACTGGACAGAAGCATTCTCACAAACTGCTTTGTGATGTGTGTGTTCAACTCACAGAGGTGAACCTTTCCTTTGCTAGAGCAGTTATGAAACACTCTTTTTGTAGAATCTGCAAGTGTTCATTTGGAGCGCTTTGAGGCCTATGGTGGAAAAAGAAATATCTTCACATAAAACCTAGACAGAAGCATTCTTTGAAACTTCTTTATGATGTGTGCATTCAACTCACAGAGTTGAACCTTCTTTTTCATGGAGCAGTTTGGAAAGAGTCTTTTTGCAGCATCTGCAAGTGGATATTTGGAGCTCTTTCAGGCCTTTGTTAGAAGCGGGAATATCTTCCCATAAAAACTAAACCGAAGCATTCTCACAAACTGCTTTGTGATGTGTGTGTTCAACTCACAGAGGTGAACCTTTCCTTTGCTAGAGCAGTTATGAAACACTCTTTTTGTAGCATCTGCAAGTGTTCATTTGGAGCGCTTTGAGGCCTATGGTGGAAAAAGAAATATCTTCATATATAAACAAGGCAGAAGCATTCTCAGAAACCACTTTATGATGTGTGCATTCAACTCAGAGAGATAAGCCTTCCTTTTGATAGAGCAGTTTTGAACCTGTGTTTTTGCAGATTCTGCAAGTGGATATTTGGAGCCCTTTCAGGCCTTCGTTGGAAACGGGAATATCTTCCCATAAAAACTAAACAGAAGAGTTCTGTGAAACTGCTTTGTGTAGTATGAATCCAACTCACAGAGTTGAACACTTCTTTTGAAAGAGCAGTTTTGAAACACTCTTTTTGTAGAATCTGCAAGTGTTCGTTTGGAGCGCTTTGAGGCCTATGGTGGAAAAGGAAATATCTTCACATATAAACCAGGCAGAAGCATTCTCAGAAACCTCTTTATGATGTGTGCATTCAACTCGGAGAGATAAGCCTTCCTTTTGATAGAGCAGTTTTGAAACTGTGTTTTGGCAGAATCTGCAAGTGGA
This sequence comes from Pongo abelii, assembly GCF_028885655.2. NCBI lineage: Eukaryota > Metazoa > Chordata > Mammalia > Primates > Hominidae > Pongo > Pongo abelii. The sequence goes on along the minus strand of NC_071988.2, from coordinate 85,789,481 downwards.
TACTTAGAGCCCTTTCAGGCCTTCGTTGCAAACGGGAATATCTTCCGATAAAAACGAAACAGAAACGTTCTGTGAAACTGCTTTGTGAAGTATGAATCCAACTCACAGAGTTGAACACTTCTTTTGAAAGCGCAGCTTTTAAACACTCTTTTTGTAGAATCTACATGTGTTCATTTGGAGCGCTTTGAGGCCTATGGTGGAAAAGGAAATATCGTCACATAATACCTAGACAGAAGCATTCTTTGAAACTTCTTTATGATGTGTGCATTCAACTCACAGAGTTGAACATTCCTTTTCATGGAGCAGTTTGGAAAGAGTCTTTTTGCAGCATCTGCAAGTGGATATTTGGAGCTCTTTCAGGCCTTTGTTAGAAGCGGGAATATCTTCCCATTAAAACTGGACAGAAGCATTCTCACAAACTGCTTTGTGATGTGTGTGTTCAACTCACAGAGGTGAACCTTTCCTTTGCTAGGGCAGTTATGAAACACTCTTTTTGTAGAATCTGCAAGTGTTCATTTGGAGCGCTTTGAGGCCTATGGTGGAAAAAGAAATATCTTCACATAAAACCTAGGCAGAAGCATTCTTTGAAACTACTTTATGATGTGTGCATTCAACTCACAGAGTTGAACCTTCTTTTTAATGGAGCAGTTTGGAAAGAGTCTTTTTGCAGCATCTGCAAGTGGATATTTGGAGCTCTTTCAGGCCTTTGTTAGAAGCGGGAATATCTTCCCATAAAAACTGGACAGAAGCATTCTCACAAACTGCTTTGTGATGTGTGTGTTCAACTCACAGAGGTGAACCTTTCCTTTGCTAGAGCAGTTATGAAACACTCTTTTTGTAGAATCTGCAAGTGTTCATTTGGAGCGATTTGAGGCCTATGGTGGAAAAAGAAATATCTTCATATATAAACAAGGCAGAAGCATTCTCAGAAAGCTCTTTATGATGTGTGCATTCAACTCAGAGAGATAAGCCTTCCTTTTGATAGAGCAGTTTTGAAACTGTATTTTTGCAGAATCTGCAAGTGGATATTTGGAGCCCTTTCAGGCCTTCGTTGGAAACGGGAATATCTTCCCATAAAAACTAAACAGAAGAGTTCTGTGAAACTGCTTTGTGTAGTATGAATCCAACTCACGGAGTTGAACACTTCCTTTCAAAGAGCAGTTTTGAAACACTCTTTTTGTAGAATCTGCAAGTGTTCGTTTGGAGCGCTTTGAGGCCTATGGTGGAAAAGGAAATATCTTCACATATAAACCAGGCAGAAGCATTCTCAGAAACCTCTTTATGATGTGTGCATTCAACTCGGAGAGATAAGCCTTCCTTTTGAAAGAGCAGTTTTGAAAGTGTGTTTTGGCAGAATCTGCAAGTGGATACTTAGAGCCCTTTCAGGCCTTCGTTGCAAACGGGAATATCTTCCCATAAAAACGAAACAGAAACGTTCTGTGAAACTGCTTTGTGAAGTATGAATCCAACTCACAGAGTTGAACACTTCTTTTGAAAGAGCAGCTTTGAAACACTCTTTTTGTAGAATCTACATGTGTTCATTTGGAGCGCTTTGAGGCCTATGGTGGAAAAGGAAATATCGTCACATAATACCTAGACAGAAGCATTCTTTGAAACTTCTTTATGATGTGTGCATTCAACTCACAGAGTTGAACCTTCCTTTTCATGGAGCAGTTTGGAAAGAGTCTTTTTGCAGCATCTGCAAGTGGATATTTGGAGCTCTTTCAGGCCTTTGTTAGAAGCGGGAATATCTTCCCATAAAAACTGGACAGAAGCATTCTCACAAACTGCTTTGTGATGTGTGTGTTCAACTCACAGAGGTGAACCTTTCCTTTGCTAGAGCAGTTATGAAACACTCTTTTTGTAGAATCTGCAAGTGTTCATTTGGAGCGATTTGAGGCCTATGGTGGAAAAAGAAATAACTTCATATATAAACAAGGCAGAAGCATTCTCAGAAAGCTCTTTATGATGTGTGCATTCAACTCAGAGAGATAAGCCTTCCTTTTGATAGAGCAGTTTTGAAACTGTGTTTTTGCAGAATCTGCAAGTGGATATTTGGAGCCCTTTCAGGCCTTCGTTGGAAACGGGAATATCTTCCCATAAAAACTAAACAGAAGAGTTCTGTGAAACTGCTTTGTGTAGTATGAATCCAACTCACAGAGTTGAACACTTCCTTTCAAAGAGCAGTTTTGAAACACTCTTTTTGTAGAATCTGCAAGTGTTCGTTTGGAGCGCTTTGAGGCCTATGGTGGAAAAGGAAATATCTTCACATATAATCCAGGCAGAAGCATTCTCAGAAACCTCTTTATGATGTGTGCATTCAACTCGGAGAGATAAGCCTTCCTTTTGATAGAGCAGTTTTGCAACTGTGTTTTTGCAGAATCTGCAAGTGTATATTTGGAGCCCTTTCAGGCCTTCGTTGGAAACGGGAATATCTTCCCATAAAAACTAAACAGAAGCGTTCTGTGAAACTCCTTTGTGAAGTATGAATCCAACTCACAGAGTTGAACACTTCTTTTGAAAGAGCAGCTTTGAAACACTCTTTTTGTAGAATCTGCAAGTGTTCATTTGGAGCTCTTTGAGGCCCATGGTGGAAAAGGAAATATCTTCACATAAAACCTAGACAGAAGCATTCTTTGAAACTTCTTTATGATGTGTGCATTCAACTCACAGAGTTGAACATTCCTTTTCATGGAGCAGTTTGGAAAGAGTCTTTTTGCAGCATCTGCAAGTGGATATTTGGAGCTCTTTCAGGCCTTTGTTAGAAGCGGGAATATCTTCCCATTAAAACTGGACAGAAGCATTCTCACAAACTGCTTTGTGATGTGTGTGTTCAACTCACAGAGGTGAACCTTTCCTTTGCTAGAGCAGTTATGAAACACTCTTTTTGTAGAATCTGCAAGTGTTCATTTGGAGCGCTTTGAGGCCTATGGTGGAAAAAGAAATATCTTCACATAAAACCTAGACAGAAGCATTCTTTGAAACTTCTTTATGATGTGTGCATTCAACTCACAGAGTTGAACCTTCTTTTTCATGGAGCAGTTTGGAAAGAGTCTTTTTGCAGCATCTGCAAGTGGATATTTGGAGCTCTTTCAGGCCTTTGTTAGAAGCGGGAATATCTTCCCATAAAAACTAAACCGAAGCATTCTCACAAACTGCTTTGTGATGTGTGTGTTCAACTCACAGAGGTGAACCTTTCCTTTGCTAGAGCAGTTATGAAACACTCTTTTTGTAGCATCTGCAAGTGTTCATTTGGAGCGCTTTGAGGCCTATGGTGGAAAAAGAAATATCTTCATATATAAACAAGGCAGAAGCATTCTCAGAAACCCCTTTATGATGTGTGCATTCAACTCAGAGAGATAAGCCTTCCTTTTGATAGAGCAGTTTTGAACCTGTGTTTTTGCAGAATCTGCAAGTGGATATTTGGAGCCCTTTCAGGCCTTCGTTGGAAACGGGAATATCTTCCCATAAAAACTAAACAGAAGAGTTCTGTGAAACTGCTTTGTGTAGTATGAATCCAACTCACAGAGTTGAACACTTCCTTTGAAAGAGCAGTTTTGAAACACTCTTTTTGTAGAATCTGCAAGTGTTCGTTTGGAGCGCTTTGAGGCCTATGGTGGAAAAGGAAATATCTTCACATACAAACCAGGCAGAAGCATTCTCAGAAACCTCTTTAAGATGTGTGCATTCAACTCGGAGAGATAAGCCTTCCTTTTGATAGAGCAGTTTTGAAAGTGTGTTTTGGCAGAATCTGCAAGTGGATACTTAGAGCCCTTTCAGGCTTTCGTTGCAAACGGGAATATCTTCCGATAAAAACGAAACAGAAACGTTCTGTGAAACTGCTTTGTGAAGTATGAATCCAACTCACAGAGTTGAACACTTCTTTTGAAAGAGCAGCTTTGAAACACTCTTTTTGTAGAATCTACATGTGTTCATTTGGAGCGCTTTGAGGCCTATGGTGAAAAAGGAAATATCGTCACATAATACCTAGACAGAAGCATTCTTTGAAACTTCTTTATGATGTGTGCATTCAACTCACAGAGTTGAACCTTCCTTTTCATGGAGCAGTTTGGAAAGAGTCTTTTTGCAGCATCTGCAAGTGGATATTTGGAGCTCTTTCAGGCCTTTGTTAGAAGCGGGAATATCTTCCCATAAAAACTGGACAGAAGCATTCTCACAAACTGCTTTGTGATGTGTGTGTTCAACTCACAGAGGTGAACCTTTCCTTTGCTAGAGCAGTAATGAAACACTCTTTTTGTAGAATCTGCAAGTGTTCATTTCGAGCGATTTGAGGCCTATGGTGGAAAAAGAAATATCTTCATATATAAACAAGGCAGAAGTATTCTCAGAAAGCTCTTTATGATGTGTGCATTCAACTCAGAGAGATAAGCCTTCCTTTTGATAGAGCAGTTTTGAAACTGTGTTTTTGCAGAATCTGCAAGTGGATATTTGGAGCCCTTTCAGGCCTTCGTTGGAAACGGGAATATCCTCCCATAAAAACTAAACAGAAGAGTTCTGTGAAACTGCTTTGTGTAGTATGAATCCAACTCACAGAGTTGAACACTTCTTTTGAAAGAGCAGTTTTGAAACACTCTTTTTGTAGAATCTGCAAGTGTTCGTTTGGAGCGCTTTGAGGCCTATGGTGGAAAAGGAAATATCTTCACATATAAACCAGGCAGAAGCATTCTCAGAAACCTCTTTATGATGTGTGCATTCAACTCGGAGAGATAAGCCTTCCTTTTGATAGAGCAGTTTTGAAACTGTGTTTTGGCAGAATCTGCAAGTGGATACTTAGAGCCCTTTCAGGCCTTCGTTGCAAACGGGAATATCTTCCGATAAAAACGAAACAGAAACGTTCTGTGAAACTGCTTTGTGAAGTATGAATCCAACTCACAGAGTTGAACACTTCTTTTGAAAGGGCAGCTTTTAAACACTATTTTTGTAGAATCTACATGTGTTCATTTGGAGCGCTTTGAGGCCTATGGTGGAAAAGGAAATATCGTCACATAATACCTAGACAGAAGCATTCTTTGAAACTTCTTTATGATGTGTGCATTCAACTCACAGAGTTGAACATTCCTTTTAATGGAGCAGTTTGGAAAGAGTCTTTTTGCAGCATCTGCAAGTGGATATTTGGAGCTCTTTCAGGCCTTTGTTAGAAGCGGGAATATCTTCCCATTAAAACTGGACAGAAGCATTCTCACAAACTGCTTTGTGATGTGTGTGTTCAACTCACAGAGGTGAACCTTTCCTTTGCTAGAGCAGTTATGAAACACTCTTTTTGTAGAATCTGCAAGTGTTCATTTGGAGCGCTTTGAGGCCTATGGTGGAAAAAGAAATATCTTCACATAAAACCTAGACAGAAGCATTCTTTGAAACTTCTTTATGATGTGTGCATTCAACTCACAGAGTTGAACCTTCTTTTTCATGGAGCAGTTTGGAAAGAGTCTTTTTGCAGCATCTGCAAGTGGATATTTGGAGCTCTTTCAGGCCTTTGTTAGAAGCGGGAATATCTTCCCATAAAAACTGGACAGAAGCATTCTCACAAACTGCTTTGTGATGTGTGTGTTCAACTCACAGAGGTGAACCTTTCCTTTGCTAGAGCAGTTATGAAACACTCTTTTTGTAGAATCTGCAAGTGTTCATTTGGAGCGATTTGAGGCCTATGGTGGAAAAAGAAATATCTTCATATATAAACAAGGCAGAAGCATTCTCAGAAAGCTCTTTATGATGTGTGCATTCAACTCAGAGAGATAAGCCTTCCTTTTGATAGAGCAGTTTTGAAACTGTGTTTTTGCAGAATCTGCAAGTGGATATTTGGAGCCCTTTCAGGCCTTCGTTGGAAAAGGGAATATCTTCCAATAAAAACTAAACAGAAGAGTTCTGTGAAACTGCTTTGTGTAGTATGAATCCAACTCACAGAGTTGAACACTTCCTTTCAAAGAGCAGTTTTGAAACACTCTTTTTGTAGAATCTGCAAGTGTTCGTTTGGAGCGCTTTGAGGTCTATGGTGGAAAAGGAAATATCTTCACATATAATCCAGGCAGAAGCATTCTCAGAAACCTCTTTATGATGTGTGCATTCAACTCGGAGAGATAAGCCTTCCTTTTGATAGAGCAGTTTTGCAACTGTGTTTTGGCAGAATCTGCAAGTGGATACTTGGAGCCCTTTCAGGCCTTCGTTGCAAACGGGAATATCTTCCGATAAAAACGAAACAGAAACGTTCTGTGAAACTGCTTTGTGAAGTATGAATCCAACTCACAGAGTTGAACACTTCTTTTGAAAGAGCAGCTTTGAAACACTCTTTTTGTAGAATCTACATGTGTTCATTTGGAGCGCTTTGAGGCCTATGGTGGAAAAGGAAATATCGTCACACAATACCTAGACAGAAGCATTCTTTGAAACTTCTTTATGATGTGTGCATTCAACTCACAGAGTTGAACTTTCCTTTTTATGGAGCAGTTTGGAAAGAGTCTTTTTGCAGCATCTGCAATAGGATATTTGGAGCTATTTCAGGCCTTTGTTAGAAGCGGGAATATCTTCCCATAAAAACTGGACAGAAGCATTCTCACAAACTGCTTTGTGATGTGTGTGTTCAACTCACAGAGGTGAACCTTTCCTTTGCTAGAGCAGTTATGAAACACTCTTTTTGTAGAATCTGCAAGTGTTCATTTGGAGCGATTTGAGGCCTATATTGGAAAAAGAAATATCTTCATATATAAACAAGGCAGAAGCATTCTCAGAAAGCTCTTTATGATATGTGCATTCAACTCAGAGAGATAAGCCTTCCTTTTGATAGAGCAGTTTTGAAACTGTGTTTTTGCAGAATCTGCAAGTGGATATTTGGAGCCCTTTCAGGCCTTCGTTGGAAACGGGAATATCTTCCATTAAAAACTAAACAGAAGAGTTCTGTGAAACTGCTTTGTGTAGTATGAATCCAACTCACAGAGTTGAACACTTCCTTTCAAAGAGCAGTTTTGAAACACACTTTTTGTAGAATCTGCAAGTGTTCGTTTGGAGCGCTTTGAGGCCTATGGTGGAAAAGGAAATATCTTCACATATAATCCAGGCAGAAGCATTCTCAGAAACCTCTTTATGATGTGTGCATTCAACTCGGAGAGATAAGCCTTCCTTTTGATAGAGCAGTTTTGCAACTGTGTTTTTGCAGAATCTGCAAGTGTATATTTGGAGCCCTTTCAGGCCTTCGTTGGAAACGGGAATATCTTCCCATAAAAACTAAACAGAAGCGTTCTGTGAAACTCCTTTGTGAAGTATGAATCCAACTCACAGAGTTGAACACTTCTTTTGAAAGAGCAGCTTTGAAACACTCTTTTTGTAGAATCTGCAAGTGTTCATTTGGAGCGCTTTGAGGCCTATGGTGGAAAAGGAAATATCTTCACATAAAACCTAGACAGAAGCATTCTTTGAAACTTCTTTATGATGTGTGCATTCAACTCACAGAGTTGAACATTCCTTTTCATGGAGCAGTTTGGAAAGAGTCTTTTTGCAGCATCTGCAAGTGGATATTTGGAGCTCTTTCAGGCCTTTGTTAGAAGCGGGAATATCTTCCCATTAAAACTGGACAGAAGCATTCTCACAAACTGCTTTGTGATGTGTGTGTTCAACTCACAGAGGTGAACCTTTCCTTTGCTAGAGCAGTTATGAAACACTCTTTTTGTAGAATCTGCAAGTGTTCATTTGGAGCGCTTTGAGGCCTATGGTGGAAAAAGAAATATCTTCACATAAAACCTAGACAGAAGCATTCTTTGAAACTTCTTTATGATGTGTGCATTCAACTCACAGAGTTGAACCTTCTTTTTCATGGAGCAGTTTGGAAAGAGTCTTTTTGCAGCATCTGCAAGTGGATATTTGGAGCTTTTTCAGGCCTTTGTTAGAAGCGGGAATATCTTCCCATAAAAACTAAACCGAAGCATTCTCACAAACTGCTTTGTGATGTGTGTGTTCAACTCACCGAGGTGAACCTTTCCTTTGCTAGAGCAGTTATGAAACACTCTTTTTGTAGAATCTGCAAGTGTTCATTTGGAGCGCTTTGAGGCCTATGGTGGAAAAAGAAATATCTTCATATATAAACAAGGCAGAAGCATTCTCAGAAACCCCTTTATGATGTGTGCATTCAACTCAGAGAGATAAGCCTTCCTTTTGATAGAGCAGTTTTGAACCTGTGTTTTTGCAGAATCTGCAAGTGGATATTTGGAGCCCTTTCAGGCCTTCGTTGGAAACGGGAATATCTTCCAATAAAAACTAAACAGAAGAGTTCTGTGAAACTGCTTTGTGTAGTATGAATCCAACTCACAGAGTTGAACACTTCTTTTGAAAGAGCAGTTTTGAAACACTCTTTTTGTAGAATCTGCAAGTGTTCGTTTGGAGCGCCTTGAGGCCTATGGTGGAAAAGGAAATATCTTCACATATAAACCAGGCAGAAGCATTCTCAGAAACCTCTTTATGATGTGTGCATTCAACTCGGAGAGATAAGCCTTCCTTTTGATAGAGCAGTTTTGAAACTGTGTTTTGGCAGAATCTGCAAGTGGATACTTGGAGCCCTTTCAGGCCTTCGTTGCAAACGGGAATATCTTCTGATAAAAACGAAACAGAAACGTTCTGTGAAACTGCTTTGTGAAGTATGAATCCGACTCACAGAGTTGAACACTTCTTTTGAAAGAGCAGCTTTGAAACACTCTTTTTGTAGAATCTACATGTGTTCATTTGGAGCGCTTTGAGGCCTATGGTGGAAAAGGAAATATCGTCACATAATACCTAGACAGAAGCATTCTTTGAAACTTCTTTATGATGTGTGCATTCAACTCACAGAGTTGAACTTTCCTTTTCATGGAGCAGTTTGGAAAGAGTCTTTTTGCAGCATCTGCAATAGGATATTTGGAGCTCTTTCAGGCCTTTGTTAGAAGCGGGAATATCTTCCCATAAAAACTGGACAGAAGCATTCTCACAAACTGCTTTGTGATGTGTGTGTTCAACTCACAGAGGTGAACCTTTCCTTTGCTAGAGCAGTTATGAAACACTCTTTTTGTAGAATCTGCAAGTGTTCATTTGGAGCGATTTGAGGCCTATGGTGGAAAAAGAAATATCTTCATATATAAACAAGGCAGAAGCATTCTCAGGAAGCTCTTTATGATGTGTGCATTCAACTCAGAGAGATAAGCCTTCCTTTTGATAGAGCAGTTTTGAAACTGTGTTTTTGCAGAATCTGCAAGTGGATATTTGGAGCCCTTTCAGGCCTTCGTTGGAAACGGGAATATCTTCCCATAAAAACTAAACAGAAGAGTTCTGTGAAACTCCTTTGTGAAGTATGAATCCAACTCACAGAGTTGAACACTTCTTTTGAAAGAGCAGCTTTGAAACACTCTTTTTGTAGAATCTGCAAGTGTTCGTTTGGAGCGCTTTGAGGCCTATGGTGGAAAAGGAAATATCTTCACATATAAACCAGGCAGAAGCATTCTCAGAAACCTCTTTATGATGTGTGCATTCAACTCGGAGAGATAAGCCTTCCTTTTGATAGAGCAGTTTTGAAACTGTGTTTTGGCAGAATCTGCAAGTGGATACTTGGAGCCCTTTCAGGCCTTCGTTGCAAACGGGAATATCTTCCGATAAAAACGAAACAGAAACGTTCTGTGAAACTGCTTTGTGAAGTATGAATCCAACTCACAGAGTTGAACACTTCTTTTGAAAGAGCAGCTTTGAAACACTCTTTTTGTAGAATCTACATGTGTTCATTTGGAGCGCTTTGAGGCCTATGGTGGAAAAGGAAATATCGTCACATAATACCTAGACAGAAGCATTCTTTGAAACTTCTTTATGATGTGTGCATTCAACTCACAGAGTTGAACTTTCCTTTTTATGGAGCAGTTTGGAAAGAGTCTTTTTGCAGCATCTGCAATAGGATATTTGGAGCTATTTCAGGCCTTTGTTAGAAGCGGGAATATCTTCCCATAAAAACTGGACAGAAGCATTCTCACAAACTGCTTTGTGATGTGTGTGTTCAACTCACAGAGGTGAACCTTTCCTTTGCTAGAGCAGTTATGAAACACTCTTTTTGTAGAATCTGCAAGTGTTCATTTGGAGCGATTTGAGGCCTATGGTGGAAAAAGAAATATCTTCATATATAAAAAAGGCATAAACATTCTCAGAAAGGTCTTTATGATATGTGCATTCAACTCAGAGAGATAAGCCTTCCTTTTGATAGAGCAGTTTTGAAACTGTGTTTTTGCAGAATCTGCAAGTGGATATTTGGAGCCCTTTCAGGCCTTCGTTGGAAACGGGAATATCCTCCCATAAAAACTAAACAGAAGAGTTCTGTGAAACTGCTTTGTGTAGTATGAATCCAACTCACAGAGTTGAACACTTCTTTTGAAAGAGCAGTTTTGAAACACTCTTTTTGTAGAATCTGCAAGTGTTCGTTTGGAGCGCTTTGAGGCCTATGGTGGAAAAGGAAATATCTTCACATATAAACCAGGCAGAAGCATTCTCAGAAACCTCTTTATGATGTGTGCATTCAACTCGGAGAGATAAGCCTTCCTTTTGATAGAGCAGTTTTGAAACTGTGTTTTGGCAGAATCTGCAAGTGGATACTTAGAGCCCTTTCAGGCCTTCGTTGCAAACGGGAATATCTTCCGATAAAAACGAAACAGAAACGTTCTGTGAAACTGCTTTGTGAAGTATGAATCCAACTCACAGAGTTGAACACTTCTTTTGAAAGCGCAGCTTTTAAACACTATTTTTGTAGAATCTACATGTGTTCATTTGGAGCGCTTTGAGGCCTATGGTGGAAAAGGAAATATCGTCACATAATACCTAGACAGAAGCATTCTTTGAAACTTCTTTATGATGTGTGCATTCAACTCACAGAGTTGAACATTCCTTTTAATGGAGCAGTTTGGAAAGAGTCTTTTTGCAGCATCTGCAAGTGGATATTTGGAGCTCTTTCAGGCCTTTGTTAGAAGCGGGAATATCTTCCCATTAAAACTGGACAGAAGCATTCTCACAAACTGCTTTGTGATGTGTGTGTTCAACTCACAGAGGTGAACCTTTCCTTTGCTAGAGCAGTTATGAAACACTCTTTTTGTAGAATCTGCAAGTGTTCATTTGGAGCGCTTTGAGGCCTATGGTGGAAAAAGAAATATCTTCACATAAAACCTAGACAGAAGCATTCTTTGAAACTTCTTTATGATGTGTGCATTCAACTCACAGAGTTGAACCTTCTTTTTCATGGAGCAGTTTGGAAAGAGTCTTTTTGCAGCATCTGCAAGTGGATATTTGGAGCTCTTTCAGGCCTTTGTTAGAAGCGGGAATATCTTCCCATAAAAACTGGACAGAAGCATTCTCACAAACTGCTTTGTGATGTGTGTGTTCAACTCACAGAGGTGAACCTTTCCTTTGCTAGAGCAGTTATGAAACACTCTTTTTGTAGAATCTGCAAGTGTTCATTTGGAGCGATTTGAGGCCTATGGTGGAAAAAGAAATATCTTCATATATAAACAAGGCAGAAGCATTCTCAGAAAGCTCTTTATGATGTGTGCATTCAACTCAGAGAGATAAGCCTTCCTTTTGATAGAGCAGTTTTGAAACTGTGTTTTTGCAGAATCTGCAAGTGGATATTTGGAGCCCTTTCAGGCCTTCGTTGGAAAAGGGAATATCTTCCATTAAAAACTAAACAGAAGAGTTCTGTGAAACTGCTTTGTGTAGTATGAATCCAACTCACAGAGTTGAACACTTCCTTTCAAAGAGCAGTTTTGAAACACTCTTTTTGTAGAATCTGCAAGTGTTCGTTTGGAGCGCTTTGAGGTCTATGGTGGAAAAGGAAATATCTTCACATATAATCCAGGCAGAAGCATTCTCAGAAACCTCTTTATGATGTGTGCATTCAACTCGGAGAGATAAGCCTTCCTTTTGATAGAGCAGTTTTGCAACTGTGTTTTGGCAGAATCTGCAAGTGGATACTTGGAGCCCTTTCAGGCCTTCGTTGCAAACGGGAATATCTTCCGATAAAAACGAAACAGAAACGTTCTGTGAAACTGCTTTGTGAAGTATGAATCCAACTCACAGAGTTGAACACTTCTTTTGAAAGAGCAGCTTTGAAACACTCTTTTTGTAGAATCTACATGTGTTCATTTGGAGCGCTTTGAGGCCTATGGTGGAAAAGGAAATATCGTCACACAATACCTAGACAGAAGCATTCTTTGAAACTTCTTTATGATGTGTGCATTCAACTCACAGAGTTGAACTTTCCTTTTTATGGAGCAGTTTGGAAAGAGTCTTTTTGCAGCATCTGCAATAGGATATTTGGAGCTATTTCAGGCCTTTGTTAGAAGCGGGAATATCTTCCCATAAAAACTGGACAGAAGCATTCTCACAAACTGCTTTGTGATGTGTGTGTTCAACTCACAGAGGTGAACCTTTCCTTTGCTAGAGCAGTTATGAAACACTCTTTTTGTAGAATCTGCAAGTGTTCATTTGGAGCGATTTGAGGCCTATATTGGAAAAAGAAATATCTTCATATATAAACAAGGCAGAAGCATTCTCAGAAAGCTCTTTATGATATGTGCATTCAACTCAGAGAGATAAGCCTTCCTTTTGATAGAGCAGTTTTGAAACTGTGTTTTTGCAGAATCTGCAAGTGGATATTTGGAGCCCTTTCAGGCCTTCGTTGGAAACGGGAATATCTTCCATTAAAAACTAAACAGAAGAGTTCTGTGAAACTGCTTTGTGTAGTATGAATCCAACTCACAGAGTTGAACACTTCCTTTCAAAGAGCAGTTTTGAAACACACTTTTTGTAGAATCTGCAAGTGTTCGTTTGGAGCGCTTTGAGGCCTATGGTGGAAAAGGAAATATCTTCACATATAATCCAGGCAGAAGCATTCTCAGAAACCTCTTTATGATGTGTGCATTCAACTCGGAGAGATAAGCCTTCCTTTTGATAGAGCAGTTTTGCAACTGTGTTTTTGCAGAATCTGCAAGTGTATATTTGGAGCCCTTTCAGGCCTTCGTTGGAAACGGGAATATCTTCCCATAAAAACTAAACAGAAGCGTTCTGTGAAACTCCTTTGTGAAGTATGAATCCAACTCACAGAGTTGAACACTTCTTTTGAAAGAGCAGCTTTGAAACACTCTTTTTGTAGAATCTGCAAGTGTTCATTTGGAGCGCTTTGAGGCCTATGGTGGAAAAGGAAATATCTTCACATAAAACCTAGACAGAAGCATTCTTTGAAACTTCTTTATGATGTGTGCATTCAACTCACAGAGTTGAACATTCCTTTTCATGGAGCAGTTTGGAAAGAGTCTTTTTGCAGCATCTGCAAGTGGATATTTGGAGCTCTTTCAGGCCTTTGTTAGAAGCGGGAATATCTTCCCATTAAAACTGGACAGAAGCATTCTCACAAACTGCTTTGTGATGTGTGTGTTCAACTCACAGAGGTGAACCTTTCCTTTGCTAGAGCAGTTATGAAACACTCTTTTTGTAGAATCTGCAAGTGTTCATTTGGAGCGCTTTGAGGCCTATGGTGGAAAAAGAAATATCTTCACATAAAACCTAGACAGAAGCATTCTTTGAAACTTCTTTATGATGTGTGCATTCAACTCACAGAGTTGAACCTTCTTTTTCATGGAGCAGTTTGGAAAGAGTCTTTTTGCAGCATCTGCAAGTGGATATTTGGAGCTTTTTCAGGCCTTTGTTAGAAGCGGGAATATCTTCCCATAAAAACTAAACCGAAGCATTCTCACAAACTGCTTTGTGATGTGTGTGTTCAACTCACCGAGGTGAACCTTTCCTTTGCTAGAGCAGTTATGAAACACTCTTTTTGTAGAATCTGCAAGTGTTCATTTGGAGCGCTTTGAGGCCTATGGTGGAAAAAGAAATATCTTCATATATAAACAAGGCAGAAGCATTCTCAGAAACCCCTTTATGATGTGTGCATTCAACTCAGAGAGATAAGCCTTCCTTTTGATAGAGCAGTTTTGAACCTGTGTTTTTGCAGAATCTGCAAGTGGATATTTGGAGCCCTTTCAGGCCTTCGTTGGAAACGGGAATATCTTCCCATAAAAACTAAACAGAAGAGTTCTGTGAAACTGCTTTGTGTAGTATGAATCCAACTCACAGAGTTGAACACTTCTTTTGAAAGAGCAGTTTTGAAACACTCTTTTTGTAGAATCTGCAAGTGTTCGTTTGGAGCGCCTTGAGGCCTATGGTGGAAAAGGAAATATCTTCACATATAAACCAGGCAGAAGCATTCTCAGAAACCTCTTTATGATGTGTGCATTCAACTCGGAGAGATAAGCCTTCCTTTTGATAGAGCAGTTTTGAAACTGTGTTTTGGCAGAATCTGCAAGAGGATACTTGGAGCCCTTTCAGGCCTTCGTTGCAAACGGGAATATCTTCTGATAAAAACGAAACAGAAACGTTCTGTGAAACTGCTTTGTGAAGTATGAATCCGACTCACAGAGTTGAACACTTCTTTTGAAAGAGCAGCTTTGAAACACTCTTTTTGTAGAATCTACATGTGTTCATTTGGAGCGCTTTGAGGCCTATGGTGGAAAAGGAAATATCGTCACATAATACCTAGACAGAAGCATTCTTTGAAACTTCTTTATGATGTGTGCATTCAACTCACAGAGTTGAACTTTCCTTTTCATGGAGCAGTTTGGAAAGAGTCTTTTTGCAGCATCTGCAATAGGATATTTGGAGCTCTTTCAGGCCTTTGTTAGAAGCGGGAATATCTTCCCATAAAAACTGGACAGAAGCATTCTCACAAACTGCTTTGTGATGTGTGTGTTCAACTCACAGAGGTGAACCTTTCCTTTGCTAGAGCAGTTATGAAACACTCTTTTTGTAGAATCTGCAAGTGTTCATTTGGAGCGATTTGAGGCCTATGGTGGAAAAAGAAATATCTTCATATATAAACAAGGCAGAAGCATTCTCAGGAAGCTCTTTATGATGTGTGCATTCAACTCAGAGAGATAAGCCTTCCTTTTGATAGAGCAGTTTTGAAACTGTGTTTTTGCAGAATCTGCAAGTGGATATTTGGAGCCCTTTCAGGCCTTCGTTGGAAACGGGAATATCTTCCCATAAAAACTAAACAGAAGAGTTCTGTGAAACTCCTTTGTGAAGTATGAATCCAACTCACAGAGTTGAACACTTCTTTTGAAAGAGCAGCTTTGAAACACTCTTTTTGTAGAATCTGCAAGTGTTCGTTTGGAGCGCTTTGAGGCCTATGGTGGAAAAGGAAATATCTTCACATATAAACCAGGCAGAAGCATTCTCAGAAACCTCTTTATGATGTGTGCATTCAACTCGGGGAGATAAGCCTTCCTTTTGATAGAGCAGTTTTGAAACTGTGTTTTGGCAGAATCTGCAAGTGGATACTTGGAGCCCTTTCAGGCCTTCGTTGCAAACGGGAATATCTTCCGATAAAAACGAAACAGAAACGTTCTGTGAAACTGCTTTGTGAAGTATGAATCCAACTCACAGAGTTGAACACTTCTTTTGAAAGAGCAGCTTTGAAACACTCTTTTTGTAGAATCTACATGTGTTCATTTGGAGCGCTTTGAGGCCTATGGTGGAAAAGGAAATATCGTCACATAATACCTAGACAGAAGCATTCTTTGAAACTTCTTTATGATGTGTGCATTCAACTCACAGAGTTGAACTTTCCTTTTTATGGAGCAGTTTGGAAAGAGTCTTTTTGCAGCATCTGCAATAGGATATTTGGAGCTATTTCAGGCCTTTGTTAGAAGCGGGAATATCTTCCCATAAAAACTGGACAGAAGCATTCTCACAAACTGCTTTGTGATGTGTGTGTTCAACTCACAGAGGTGAACCTTTCCTTTGCTAGAGCAGTTATGAAACACTCTTTTTGTAGAATCTGCAAGTGTTCATTTGGAGCGATTTGAGGCCTATGGTGGAAAAAGAAATATCTTCATATATAAAAAAGGCATAAACATTCTCAGAAAGGTCTTTATGATATGTGCATTCAACTCAGAGAGATAAGCCTTCCTTTTGATAGAGCAGTTTTGAAACTGTGTTTTTGCAGAATCTGCAAGTGGATATTTGGAGCCCTTTCAGGCCTTCGTTGGAAACGGGAATATCCTCCCATAAAAACTAAACAGAAGAGTTCTGTGAAACTGCTTTGTGTAGTATGAATCCAACTCACAGAGTTGAACACTTCTTTTGAAAGAGCAGTTTTGAAACACTCTTTTTGTAGAATCTGCAAGTGTTCGTTTGGAGCGCTTTGAGGCCTATGGTGGAAAAGGAAATATCTTCACATATAAACCAGGCAGAAGCATTCTCAGAAACCTCTTTATGATGTGTGCATTCAACTCGGAGAGATAAGCCTTCCTTTTGATAGAGCAGTTTTGAAACTGTGTTTTGGCAGAATCTGCAAGTGGATACTTAGAGCCCTTTCAGGCCTTCGTTGCAAACGGGAATATCTTCCGATAAAAACGAAACAGAAACGTTCTGTGAAACTGCTTTGTGAAGTATGAATCCAACTCACAGAGTTGAACACTTCTTTTGAAAGCGCAGCTTTTAAACACTATTTTTGTAGAATCTACATGTGTTCATTTGGAGCGCTTTGAGGCCTATGGTGGAAAAGGAAATATCGTCACATAATACCTAGACAGAAGCATTCTTTGAAACTTCTTTATGATGTGTGCATTCAACTCACAGAGTTGAACATTCCTTTTAATGGAGCAGTTTGGAAAGAGTCTTTTTGCAGCATCTGCAAGTGGATATTTGGAGCTCTTTCAGGCCTTTGTTAGAAGCGGGAATATCTTCCCATTAAAACTGGACAGAAGCATTCTCACAAACTGCTTTGTGATGTGTGTGTTCAACTCACAGAGGTGAACCTTTCCTTTGCTAGAGCAGTTATGAAACACTCTTTTTGTAGAATCTGCAAGTGTTCATTTGGAGCGCTTTGAGGCCTATGGTGGAAAAAGAAATATCTTCACATAAAACCTAGACAGAAGCATTCTTTGAAACTTCTTTATGATGTGTGCATTCAACTCACAGAGTTGAACCTTCTTTTTCATGGAGCAGTTTGGAAAGAGTCTTTTTGCAGCATCTGCAAGTGGATATTTGGAGCTCTTTCAGGCCTTTGTTAGAAGCGGGAATATCTTCCCATAAAAACTGGACAGAAGCATTCTCACAAACTGCTTTGTGATGTGTGTGTTCAACTCACAGAGGTGAACCTTTCCTTTGCTAGAGCAGTTATGAAACACTCTTTTTGTAGAATCTGCAAGTGTTCATTTGGAGCGATTTGAGGCCTATGGTGGAAAAAGAAATATCTTCATATATAAACAAGGCAGAAGCATTCTCAGAAAGCTCTTTATGATGTGTGCATTCAACTCAGAGAGATAAGCCTTCCTTTTGATAGAGCAGTTTTGAAACTGTGTTTTTGCAGAATCTGCAAGTGGATATTTGGAGCCCTTTCAGGCCTTCGTTGGAAAAGGGAATATCTTCCATTAAAAACTAAACAGAAGAGTTCTGTGAAACTGCTTTGTGTAGTATGAATCCAACTCACAGAGTTGAACACTTCCTTTCAAAGAGCAGTTTTGAAACACTCTTTTTGTAGAATCTGCAAGTGTTCGTTTGGAGCGCTTTGAGGTCTATGGTGGAAAAGGAAATATCTTCACATATAATCCAGGCAGAAGCATTCTCAGAAACCTCTTTATGATGTGTGCATTCAACTCGGAGAGATAAGCCTTCCTTTTGATAGAGCAGTTTTGCAACTGTGTTTTGGCAGAATCTGCAAGTGGATACTTGGAGCCCTTTCAGGCCTTCGTTGCAAACGGGAATATCTTCCGATAAAAACGAAACAGAAACGTTCTGTGAAACTGCTTTGTGAAGTATGAATCCAACTCACAGAGTTGAACACTTCTTTTGAAAGAGCAGCTTTGAAACACTCTTTTTGTAGAATCTACATGTGTTCATTTGGAGCGCTTTGAGGCCTATGGTGGAAAAGGAAATATCGTCACACAATACCTAGACAGAAGCATTCTTTGAAACTTCTTTATGATGTGTGCATTCAACTCACAGAGTTGAACTTTCCTTTTTATGGAGCAGTTTGGAAAGAGTCTTTTTGCAGCATCTGCAATAGGATATTTGGAGCTATTTCAGGCCTTTGTTAGAAGCGGGAATATCTTCCCATAAAAACTGGACAGAAGCATTCTCACAAACTGCTTTGTGATGTGTGTGTTCAACTCACAGAGGTGAACCTTTCCTTTGCTAGAGCAGTTATGAAACACTCTTTTTGTAGAATCTGCAAGTGTTCATTTGGAGCGATTTGAGGCCTATATTGGAAAAAGAAATATCTTCATATATAAACAAGGCAGAAGCATTCTCAGAAAGCTCTTTATGATATGTGCATTCAACTCAGAGAGATAAGCCTTCCTTTTGATAGAGCAGTTTTGAAACTGTGTTTTTGCAGAATCTGCAAGTGGATATTTGGAGCCCTTTCAGGCCTTCGTTGGAAACGGGAATATCTTCCATTAAAAACTAAACAGAAGAGTTCTGTGAAACTGCTTTGTGTAGTATGAATCCAACTCACAGAGTTGAACACTTCCTTTCAAAGAGCAGTTTTGAAACACACTTTTTGTAGAATCTGCAAGTGTTCGTTTGGAGCGCTTTGAGGCCTATGGTGGAAAAGGAAATATCTTCACATATAATCCAGGCAGAAGCATTCTCAGAAACCTCTTTATGATGTGTGCATTCAACTCGGAGAGATAAGCCTTCCTTTTGATAGAGCAGTTTTGCAACTGTGTTTTTGCAGAATCTGCAAGTGTATATTTGGAGCCCTTTCAGGCCTTCGTTGGAAACGGGAATATCTTCCCATAAAAACTAAACAGAAGCGTTCTGTGAAACTCCTTTGTGAAGTATGAATCCAACTCACAGAGTTGAACACTTCTTTTGAAAGAGCAGCTTTGAAACACTCTTTTTGTAGAATCTGCAAGTGTTCATTTGGAGCGCTTTGAGGCCTATGGTGGAAAAGGAAATATCTTCACATAAAACCTAGACAGAAGCATTCTTTGAAACTTCTTTATGATGTGTGCATTCAACTCACAGAGTTGAACATTCCTTTTCATGGAGCAGTTTGGAAAGAGTCTTTTTGCAGCATCTGCAAGTGGATATTTGGAGCTCTTTCAGGCCTTTGTTAGAAGCGGGAATATCTTCCCATTAAAACTGGACAGAAGCATTCTCACAAACTGCTTTGTGATGTGTGTGTTCAACTCACAGAGGTGAACCTTTCCTTTGCTAGAGCAGTTATGAAACACTCTTTTTGTAGAATCTGCAAGTGTTCATTTGGAGCGCTTTGAGGCCTATGGTGGAAAAAGAAATATCTTCACATAAAACCTAGACAGAAGCATTCTTTGAAACTTCTTTATGATGTGTGCATTCAACTCACAGAGTTGAACCTTCTTTTTCATGGAGCAGTTTGGAAAGAGTCTTTTTGCAGCATCTGCAAGTGGATATTTGGAGCTTTTTCAGGCCTTTGTTAGAAGCGGGAATATCTTCCCATAAAAACTAAACCGAAGCATTCTCACAAACTGCTTTGTGATGTGTGTGTTCAACTCACCGAGGTGAACCTTTCCTTTGCTAGAGCAGTTATGAAACACTCTTTTTGTAGAATCTGCAAGTGTTCATTTGGAGCGCTTTGAGGCCTATGGTGGAAAAAGAAATATCTTCATATATAAACAAGGCAGAAGCATTCTCAGAAACCCCTTTATGATGTGTGCATTCAACTCAGAGAGATAAGCCTTCCTTTTGATAGAGCAGTTTTGAACCTGTGTTTTTGCAGAATCTGCAAGTGGATATTTGGAGCCCTTTCAGGCCTTCGTTGGAAACGGGAATATCTTCCAATAAAAACTAAACAGAAGAGTTCTGTGAAACTGCTTTGTGTAGTATGAATCCAACTCACAGAGTTGAACACTTCTTTTGAAAGAGCAGTTTTGAAACACTCTTTTTGTAGAATCTGCAAGTGTTCGTTTGGAGCGCCTTGAGGCCTATGGTGGAAAAGGAAATATCTTCACATATAAACCAGGCAGAAGCATTCTCAGAAACCTCTTTATGATGTGTGCATTCAACTCGGAGAGATAAGCCTTCCTTTTGATAGAGCAGTTTTGAAACTGTGTTTTGGCAGAATCTGCAAGTGGATACTTGGAGCCCTTTCAGGCCTTCGTTGCAAACGGGAATATCTTCTGATAAAAACGAAACAGAAACGTTCTGTGAAACTGCTTTGTGAAGTATGAATCCGACTCACAGAGTTGAACACTTCTTTTGAAAGAGCAGCTTTGAAACACTCTTTTTGTAGAATCTACATGTGTTCATTTGGAGCGCTTTGAGGCCTATGGTGGAAAAGGAAATATCGTCACATAATACCTAGACAGAAGCATTCTTTGAAACTTCTTTATGATGTGTGCATTCAACTCACAGAGTTGAACTTTCCTTTTCATGGAGCAGTTTGGAAAGAGTCTTTTTGCAGCATCTGCAATAGGATATTTGGAGCTCTTTCAGGCCTTTGTTAGAAGCGGGAATATCTTCCCATAAAAACTGGACAGAAGCATTCTCACAAACTGCTTTGTGATGTGTGTGTTCAACTCACAGAGGTGAACCTTTCCTTTGCTAGAGCAGTTATGAAACACTCTTTTTGTAGAATCTGCAAGTGTTCATTTGGAGCGATTTGAGGCCTATGGTGGAAAAAGAAATATCTTCATATATAAACAAGGCAGAAGCATTCTCAGGAAGCTCTTTATGATGTGTGCATTCAACTCAGAGAGATAAGCCTTCCTTTTGATAGAGCAGTTTTGAAACTGTGTTTTTGCAGAATCTGCAAGTGGATATTTGGAGCCCTTTCAGGCCTTCGTTGGAAACGGGAATATCTTCCCATAAAAACTAAACAGAAGAGTTCTGTGAAACTCCTTTGTGAAGTATGAATCCAACTCACAGAGTTGAACACTTCTTTTGAAAGAGCAGCTTTGAAACACTCTTTTTGTAGAATCTGCAAGTGTTCGTTTGGAGCGCTTTGAGGCCTATGGTGGAAAAGGAAATATCTTCACATATAAACCAGGCAGAAGCATTCTCAGAAACCTCTTTATGATGTGTGCATTCAACTCGGAGAGATAAGCCTTCCTTTTGATAGAGCAGTTTTGAAACTGTGTTTTGGCAGAATCTGCAAGTGGATACTTGGAGCCCTTTCAGGCCTTCGTTGCAAACGGGAATATCTTCCGATAAAAACGAAACAGAAACGTTCTGTGAAACTGCTTTGTGAAGTATGAATCCAACTCACAGAGTTGAACACTTCTTTTGAAAGAGCAGCTTTGAAACACTCTTTTTGTAGAATCTACATGTGTTCATTTGGAGCGCTTTGAGGCCTATGGTGGAAAAGGAAATATCGTCACATAATACCTAGACAGAAGCATTCTTTGAAACTTCTTTATGATGTGTGCATTCAACTCACAGAGTTGAACTTTCCTTTTTATGGAGCAGTTTGGAAAGAGTCTTTTTGCAGCATCTGCAATAGGATATTTGGAGCTATTTCAGGCCTTTGTTAGAAGCGGGAATATCTTCCCATAAAAACTGGACAGAAGCATTCTCACAAACTGCTTTGTGATGTGTGTGTTCAACTCACAGAGGTGAACCTTTCCTTTGCTAGAGCAGTTATGAAACACTCTTTTTGTAGAATCTGCAAGTGTTCATTTGGAGCGATTTGAGGCCTATGGTGGAAAAAGAAATATCTTCATATATAAAAAAGGCATAAACATTCTCAGAAAGGTCTTTATGATATGTGCATTCAACTCAGAGAGATAAGCCTTCCTTTTGATAGAGCAGTTTTGAAACTGTGTTTTTGCAGAATCTGCAAGTGGATATTTGGAGCCCTTTCAGGCCTTCGTTGGAAACGGGAATATCCTCCCATAAAAACTAAACAGAAGAGTTCTGTGAAACTGCTTTGTGTAGTATGAATCCAACTCACAGAGTTGAACACTTCTTTTGAAAGAGCAGTTTTGAAACACTCTTTTTGTAGAATCTGCAAGTGTTCGTTTGGAGCGCTTTGAGGCCTATGGTGGAAAAGGAAATATCTTCACATATAAACCAGGCAGAAGCATTCTCAGAAACCTCTTTATGATGTGTGCATTCAACTCGGAGAGATAAGCCTTCCTTTTGATAGAGCAGTTTTGAAACTGTGTTTTGGCAGAATCTGCAAGTGGATACTTAGAGCCCTTTCAGGCCTTCGTTGCAAACGGGAATATCTTCCGATAAAAACGAAACAGAAACGTTCTGTGAAACTGCTTTGTGAAGTATGAATCCAACTCACAGAGTTGAACACTTCTTTTGAAAGCGCAGCTTTTAAACACTATTTTTGTAGAATCTACATGTGTTCATTTGGAGCGCTTTGAGGCCTATGGTGGAAAAGGAAATATCGTCACATAATACCTAGACAGAAGCATTCTTTGAAACTTCTTTATGATGTGTGCATTCAACTCACAGAGTTGAACATTCCTTTTAATGGAGCAGTTTGGAAAGAGTCTTTTTGCAGCATCTGCAAGTGGATATTTGGAGCTCTTTCAGGCCTTTGTTAGAAGCGGGAATATCTTCCCATTAAAACTGGACAGAAGCATTCTCACAAACTGCTTTGTGATGTGTGTGTTCAACTCACAGAGGTGAACCTTTCCTTTGCTAGAGCAGTTATGAAACACTCTTTTTGTAGAATCTGCAAGTGTTCATTTGGAGCGCTTTGAGGCCTATGGTGGAAAAAGAAATATCTTCACATAAAACCTAGACAGAAGCATTCTTTGAAACTTCTTTATGATGTGTGCATTCAACTCACAGAGTTGAACCTTCTTTTTCATGGAGCAGTTTGGAAAGAGTCTTTTTGCAGCATCTGCAAGTGGATATTTGGAGCTCTTTCAGGCCTTTGTTAGAAGCGGGAATATCTTCCCATAAAAACTGGACAGAAGCATTCTCACAAACTGCTTTGTGATGTGTGTGTTCAACTCACAGAGGTGAACCTTTCCTTTGCTAGAGCAGTTATGAAACACTCTTTTTGTAGAATCTGCAAGTGTTCATTTGGAGCGATTTGAGGCCTATGGTGGAAAAAGAAATATCTTCATATATAAACAAGGCAGAAGCATTCTCAGAAAGCTCTTTATGATGTGTGCATTCAACTCAGAGAGATAAGCCTTCCTTTTGATAGAGCAGTTTTGAAACTGTGTTTTTGCAGAATCTGCAAGTGGATATTTGGAGCCCTTTCAGGCCTTCGTTGGAAAAGGGAATATCTTCCATTAAAAACTAAACAGAAGAGTTCTGTGAAACTGCTTTGTGTAGTATGAATCCAACTCACAGAGTTGAACACTTCCTTTCAAAGAGCAGTTTTGAAACACTCTTTTTGTAGAATCTGCAAGTGTTCGTTTGGAGCGCTTTGAGGTCTATGGTGGAAAAGGAAATATCTTCACATATAATCCAGGCAGAAGCATTCTCAGAAACCTCTTTATGATGTGTGCATTCAACTCGGAGAGATAAGCCTTCCTTTTGATAGAGCAGTTTTGCAACTGTGTTTTGGCAGAATCTGCAAGTGGATACTTGGAGCCCTTTCAGGCCTTCGTTGCAAACGGGAATATCTTCCGATAAAAACGAAACAGAAACGTTCTGTGAAACTGCTTTGTGAAGTATGAATCCAACTCACAGAGTTGAACACTTCTTTTGAAAGAGCAGCTTTGAAACACTCTTTTTGTAGAATCTACATGTGTTCATTTGGAGCGCTTTGAGGCCTATGGTGGAAAAGGAAATATCGTCACACAATACCTAGACAGAAGCATTCTTTGAAACTTCTTTATGATGTGTGCATTCAACTCACAGAGTTGAACTTTCCTTTTTATGGAGCAGTTTGGAAAGAGTCTTTTTGCAGCATCTGCAATAGGATATTTGGAGCTATTTCAGGCCTTTGTTAGAAGCGGGAATATCTTCCCATAAAAACTGGACAGAAGCATTCTCACAAACTGCTTTGTGATGTGTGTGTTCAACTCACAGAGGTGAACCTTTCCTTTGCTAGAGCAGTTATGAAACACTCTTTTTGTAGAATCTGCAAGTGTTCATTTGGAGCGATTTGAGGCCTATATTGGAAAAAGAAATATCTTCATATATAAACAAGGCAGAAGCATTCTCAGAAAGCTCTTTATGATATGTGCATTCAACTCAGAGAGATAAGCCTTCCTTTTGATAGAGCAGTTTTGAAACTGTGTTTTTGCAGAATCTGCAAGTGGATATTTGGAGCCCTTTCAGGCCTTCGTTGGAAACGGGAATATCTTCCATTAAAAACTAAACAGAAGAGTTCTGTGAAACTGCTTTGTGTAGTATGAATCCAACTCACAGAGTTGAACACTTCCTTTCAAAGAGCAGTTTTGAAACACACTTTTTGTAGAATCTGCAAGTGTTCGTTTGGAGCGCTTTGAGGCCTATGGTGGAAAAGGAAATATCTTCACATATAATCCAGGCAGAAGCATTCTCAGAAACCTCTTTATGATGTGTGCATTCAACTCGGAGAGATAAGCCTTCCTTTTGATAGAGCAGTTTTGCAACTGTGTTTTTGCAGAATCTGCAAGTGTATATTTGGAGCCCTTTCAGGCCTTCGTTGGAAACGGGAATATCTTCCCATAAAAACTAAACAGAAGCGTTCTGTGAAACTCCTTTGTGAAGTATGAATCCAACTCACAGAGTTGAACACTTCTTTTGAAAGAGCAGCTTTGAAACACTCTTTTTGTAGAATCTGCAAGTGTTCATTTGGAGCGCTTTGAGGCCTATGGTGGAAAAAGAAATATCTTCACATAAAACCTAGACAGAAGCATTCTTTGAAACTTCTTTATGATGTGTGCATTCAACTCACAGAGTTGAACCTTCTTTTTCATGGAGCAGTTTGGAAAGAGTCTTTTTGCAGCATCTGCAAGTGGATATTTGGAGCTCTTTCAGGCCTTTGTTAGAAGCGGGAATATCTTCCCATAAAAACTAAACCGAAGCATTCTCACAAACTGCTTTGTGATGTGTGTGTTCAACTCACAGAGGTGAACCTTTCATTGCTACAGCAGTTATGAAACACTCTTTTTGTAGAATCTGCAAGTGTTCATTTGGATCGCTTTGAGGCCTATGGTGGAAAAAGAAATATCTTCATATATAAACAAGGCAGAAGCATTCTCAGAAACCCCTTTATGATGTGTGCATTCAACTCAGAGAGATAAGCCTTCCTTTTGATAGAGCAGTTTTGAACCTGTGTTTTTGCAGAATCTGCAAGTGGATATTGGGAGCCCTTTCAGGCCTTCGTTGGAAACGCGAATATCTTCCAATAAAAACTAAACAGAAGAGTTCTGTGAAACTGCTTTGTGTAGTATGAATCCAACTCACAGAGTTGAACACTTCTTTTGAAAGAGCAGTTTTGAAACACTCTTTTTGTAGAATCTGCAAGTGTTCGTTTGGAGCGCTTTGAGGCCTATGGTGGAAAAGGAAATATCTTCACATATAAACCAGGCAGAAGCATTCTCAGAAACCTCTTTATGATGTGTGCATTCAACTCGGAGAGATAAGCCTTCCTTTTGATAGAGCAGTTTTGAAACTGTGTTTTGGCAGAATCTGCAAGTGGATACTTGGAGCCCTTTCAGGCCTTCGTTGCAAACGGGAATATCTTCTGATAAAAACGAAACAGAAACGTTCTGTGAAACTGCTTTGTGAAGTATGAATCCGACTCACAGAGTTGAACACTTCTTTTGAAAGAGCAGCTTTGAAACACTCTTTTTGTAGAATCTACATGTGTTCATTTGGAGCGCTTTGAGGCCTATGGTGGAAAAGGAAATATCGTCACATAATACCTAGACAGAAGCATTCTTTGAAACTTCTTTATGATGTGTGCATTCAACTCACAGAGTTGAACTTTCCTTTTCATGGAGCAGTTTGGAAAGAGTCTTTTTGCAGCATCTGCAATAGGATATTTGGAGCTCTTTCAGGCCTTTGTTAGAAGCGGGAATATCTTCCCATAAAAACTGGACAGAAGCATTCTCACAAACTGCTTTGTGATGTGTGTGTTCAACTCACAGAGGTGAACCTTTCCTTTGCTAGAGCAGTTATGAAACACTCTTTTTGTAGAATCTGCAAGTGTTCATTTGGAGCGATTTGAGGCCTATGGTGGAAAAAGAAATATCTTCATATATAAACAAGGCAGAAGCATTCTCAGAAAGCTCTTTATGATGTGTGCATTCAACTCAGAGAGATAAGCCTTCCTTTTGATAGAGCAGTTTTGAAACTGTGTTTTTGCAGAATCTGCAAGTGGATATTTGGAGCCCTTTCAGGCCTTCGTTGGAAACGGGAATATCTTCCATTAAAAACTAAACAGAAGAGTTCTGTGAAACTGCTTTGTGTAGTATGAATCCAACTCACAGAGTTGAACACTTCCTTTCAAAGAGCAGTTTTGAAACACACTTTTTGTAGAATCTGCAAGTGTTCGTTTGGAGCGCTTTGAGGCCTATGGTGGAAAAGGAAATATCTTCACATATAATCCAGGCAGAAGCATTCTCAGAAACCTCTTTATGATGTGTGCATTCAACTCGGAGAGATAAGCCTTCCTTTTGATAGAGCAGTTTTGCAACTGTGTTTTTGCAGAATCTGCAAGTGTATATTTGGAGCCCTTTCAGGCCTTCGTTGGAAACGGGAATATCTTCCCATAAAAACTAAACAGAAGCGTTCTGTGAAACTCCTTTGTGAAGTATGAATCCAACTCACAGAGTTGAACACTTCTTTTGAAAGAGCAGCTTTGAAACACTCTTTTTGTAGAATCTGCAAGTGTTCATTTGGAGCGCTTTGAGGCCTATGGTGGAAAAGGAAATATCTTCACATAAAACCTAGACAGAAGCATTCTTTGAAACTTCTTTATGATGTGTGCATTCAACTCACAGAGTTGAACATTCCTTTTCATGGAGCAGTTTGGAAAGAGTCTTTTTGCAGCATCTGCAAGTGGATATTTGGAGCTCTTTCAGGCCTTTGTTAGAAGCGGGAATATCTTCCCATTAAAACTGGACAGAAGCATTCTCACAAACTGCTTTGTGATGTGTGTGTTCAACTCACAGAGGTGAACCTTTCCTTTGCTAGAGCAGTTATGAAACACTCTTTTTGTAGAATCTGCAAGTGTTCATTTGGAGCGCTTTGAGGCCTATGGTGGAAAAAGAAATATCTTCACATAAAACCTAGACAGAAGCATTCTTTGAAACTTCTTTATGATGTGTGCATTCAACTCACAGAGTTGAACCTTCTTTTTCATGGAGCAGTTTGGAAAGAGTCTTTTTGCAGCATCTGCAAGTGGATATTTGGAGCTCTTTCAGGCCTTTGTTAGAAGCGGGAATATCTTCCCATAAAAACTAAACCGAAGCATTCTCACAAACTGCTTTGTGATGTGTGTGTTCAACTCACAGAGGTGAACCTTTCCTTTGCTAGAGCAGTTATGAAACACTCTTTTTGTAGAATCTGCAAGTGTTCATTTGGAGCGCTTTGAGGCCTATGGTGGAAAAAGAAATATCTTCATATATAAACAAGGCAGAAGCATTCTCAGAAACCCCTTTATGATGTGTGCATTCAACTCAGAGAGATAAGCCTTCCTTTTGATAGAGCAGTTTTGAACCTGTGTTTTTGCAGAATCTGCAAGTGGATATTTGGAGCCCTTTCAGGCCTTCGTTGGAAACGGGAATATCTTCCAATAAAAACTAAACAGAAGAGTTCTGTGAAACTGCTTTGTGTAGTATGAATCCAACTCACAGAGTTGAACACTTCTTTTCAAAGAGCAGTTTTGAAACACTCTTTTTGAAGAATCTGCAAGTGTTCGTTTGGAGCGCTTTGAGGCCTATGGTGGAAAAGGAAATATCTTCACATATAAACCAGGCAGAAGCATTCTCAGAAACCTCTTTATGATGTGTGCATTCAACTCGGAGAGATAAGCCTTCCTTTTGATAGAGCAGTTTTGAAACTGTGTTTTGGCAGAATCTGCAAGTGGATACTTGGAGCCCTTTCAGGCCTTCGTTGCAAACGGGAATATCTTCCCATAAAAACGAAACAGAAACGTTCTGTGAAACTGCTTTGTGAAGTATGAATCCGACTCACAGAGTTGAACACTTCTTTTGAAAGAGCAGCTTTGAAACACTCTTTTTGTAGAATCTACATGTGTTCATTTGGAGCGCTTTGAGGCCTATGGTGGAAAAGGAAATATCGTCACATAATACCTAGACAGAAGCATTCTTTGAAACTTCTTTATGATGTGTGCATTCAACTCACAGAGTTGAACTTTCCTTTTCATGGAGCAGTTTGGAAAGAGTCTTTTTGCAGCATCTGCAATAGGATATTTGGAGCTCTTTCAGGCCTTTGTTAGAAGCGGGAATATCTTCCCATAAAAACTGGACAGAAGCATTCTCACAAACTGCTTTGTGATGTGTGTGTTCAACTCACAGAGGTGAACCTTTCCTTTGCTAGAGCAGTTATGAAACACTCTTTTTGTAGAATCTGCAAGTGTTCATTTGGAGCGATTTGAGGCCTATGGTGGAAAAAGAAATATCTTCATATATAAACAAGGCAGAAGCATTCTCAGAAAGCTCTTTATGATGTGTGCATTCAACTCAGAGAGATAAGCCTTCCTTTTGATAGAGCAGTTTTGAAACTGTGTTTTTGCAGAATCTGCAAGTGGATATTTGGAGCCCTTTCAGGCCTTCGTTGGAAACGGGAATATCTTCCATTAAAAACTAAACAGAAGAGTTCTGTGAAACTGCTTTGTGTAGTATGAATCCAACTCACAGAGTTGAACACTTCCTTTCAAAGAGCAGTTTTGAAACACACTTTTTGTAGAATCTGCAAGTGTTCGTTTGGAGCGCTTTGAGGCCTATGGTGGAAAAGGAAATATCTTCACATATAATCCAGGCAGAAGCATTCTCAGAAACCTCTTTATGATGTGTGCATTCAACTCGGAGAGATAAGCCTTCCTTTTGATAGAGCAGTTTTGCAACTGTGTTTTTGCAGAATCTGCAAGTGTATATTTGGAGCCCTTTCAGGCCTTCGTTGGAAACGGGAATATCTTCCCATAAAAACTAAACAGAAGCGTTCTGTGAAACTCCTTTGTGAAGTATGAATCCAACTCACAGAGTTGAACACTTCTTTTGAAAGAGCAGCTTTGAAACACTCTTTTTGTAGAATCTGCAAGTGTTCATTTGGAGCGCTTTGAGGCCTATGGTGGAAAAGGAAATATCTTCACATAAAACCTAGACAGAAGCATTCTTTGAAACTTCTTTATGATGTGTGCATTCAACTCACAGAGTTGAACATTCCTTTTCATGGAGCAGTTTGGAAAGAGTCTTTTTGCAGCATCTGCAAGTGGATATTTGGAGCTCTTTCAGGCCTTTGTTAGAAGCGGGAATATCTTCCCATTAAAACTGGACAGAAGCATTCTCACAAACTGCTTTGTGATGTGTGTGTTCAACTCACAGAGGTGAACCTTTCCTTTGCTAGAGCAGTTATGAAACACTCTTTTTGTAGAATCTGCAAGTGTTCATTTGGAGCGCTTTGAGGCCTATGGTGGAAAAAGAAATATCTTCACATAAAACCTAGACAGAAGCATTCTTTGAAACTTCTTTATGATGTGTGCATTCAACTCACAGAGTTGAACCTTCTTTTTCATGGAGCAGTTTGGAAAGAGTCTTTTTGCAGCATCTGCAAGTGGATATTTGGAGCTCTTTCAGGCCTTTGTTAGAAGCGGGAATATCTTCCCATAAAAACTAAACCGAAGCATTCTCACAAACTGCTTTGTGATGTGTGTGTTCAACTCACAGAGGTGAACCTTTCCTTTGCTAGAGCAGTTATGAAACACTCTTTTTGTAGAATCTGCAAGTGTTCATTTGGAGCGCTTTGAGGCCTATGGTGGAAAAAGAAATATCTTCATATATAAACAAGGCAGAAGCATTCTCAGAAACCCCTTTATGATGTGTGCATTCAACTCAGAGAGATAAGCCTTCCTTTTGATAGAGCAGTTTTGAACCTGTGTTTTTGCAGAATCTGCAAGTGGATATTTGGAGCCCTTTCAGGCCTTCGTTGGAAACGGGAATATCTTCCAATAAAAACTAAACAGAAGAGTTCTGTGAAACTGCTTTGTGTAGTATGAATCCAACTCACAGAGTTGAACACTTCTTTTCAAAGAGCAGTTTTGAAACACTCTTTTTGTAGAATCTGCAAGTGTTCGTTTGGAGCGCTTTGAGGCCTATGGTGGAAAAGGAAATATCTTCACATATAAACCAGGCAGAAGCATTCTCAGAAACCTCTTTATGATGTGTGCATTCAACTCGGAGAGATAAGCCTTCCTTTTGATAGAGCAGTTTTGAAACTGTGTTTTGGCAGAATCTGCAAGTGGATACTTGGAGCCCTTTCAGGCCTTCGTTGCAAACGGGAATATCTTCCCATAAAAACGAAACAGAAACGTTCTGTGAAACTGCTTTGTGAAGTATGAATCCGACTCACAGAGTTGAACACTTCTTTTGAAAGAGCAGCTTTGAAACACTCTTTTTGTAGAATCTACATGTGTTCATTTGGAGCGCTTTGAGGCCTATGGTGGAAAAGGAAATATCGTCACATAATACCTAGACAGAAGCATTCTTTGAAACTTCTTTATGATGTGTGCATTCAACTCACAGAGTTGAACTTTCCTTTTCATGGAGCAGTTTGGAAAGAGTCTTTTTGCAGCATCTGCAATAGGATATTTGGAGCTCTTTCAGGCCTTTGTTAGAAGCGGGAATATCTTCCCATAAAAACTGGACAGAAGCATTCTCACAAACTGCTTTGTGATGTGTGTGTTCAACTCACAGAGGTGAACCTTTCCTTTGCTAGAGCAGTTATGAAACACTCTTTTTGTAGAATCTGCAAGTGTTCATTTGGAGCGATTTGAGGCCTATGGTGGAAAAAGAAATATCTTCATATATAAACAAGGCAGAAGCATTCTCAGAAAGCTCTTTATGATGTGTGCATTCAACTCAGAGAGATAAGCCTTCCTTTTGATAGAGCAGTTTTGAAACTGTGTTTTTGCAGAATCTGCAAGTGGATATTTGGAGCCCTTTCAGGCCTTCGTTGGAAACGGGAATATCTTCCCATAAAAACTAAACAGAAGAGTTCTGTGAAACTCCTTTGTGAAGTATGAATCCAACTCACAGAGTTGAACACTTCTTTTGAAAGAGCAGCTTTGAAACACTCTTTTTGTAGAATCTGCAAGTGTTCGTTTGGAGCGCTTTGAGGCCTATGGTGGAAAAGGAAATATCTTCACATATAAACCAGGCAGAAGCATTCTCAGAAACCTCTTTATGATGTGTGCATTCAACTCGGAGAGATAAGCCTTCCTTTTGATAGAGCAGTTTTGAAACTGTGTTTTGGCAGAATCTGCAAGTGGATACTTGGAGCCCTTTCAGGCCTTCGTTGCAAACGGGAATATCTTCCGATAAAAACGAAACAGAAACGTTCTGTGAAACTGCTTTGTGAAGTATGAATCCAACTCACAGAGTTGAACACTTCTTTTGAAAGAGCAGCTTTGAAACACTCTTTTTGTAGAATCTACATGTGTTCATTTGGAGCGCTTTGAGGCCTATGGTGGAAAAGGAAATGTCGTCACATAATACCTAGACAGAAGCATTCTTTGAAACTTCTTTGTGATGTGTGCATTCAACTCACAGAGTTGAACCTTCTTTTTCATGGAGCAGTTTGGAAAAAGTCTTTTTGCAGCATCTGCAAGTGGATATTTGGAGCTCTTTCAGGCCTTTGTTAGAAGCGGGAATATCTTCCCATAAAAACTAAATCGAAGCATTCTCACAAACTGCTTTGTGATGTGTGTGTTCAACTCACAGAGGTGAACCTTTCCTTTGCTAGAGCAGTTATGAAACACTCTTTTTGTAGAATCTGCAAGTGTTCATTTGGAGAGCTTTGAGGCCTATGGTGGAAAAAGAAATATCTTCATATATAAACAAGGCAGAAGCATTCTCAGAAACCCCTTTATGATGTGTGCATTCAACTCAGAGAGATAAGCCTTCCTTTTGATAGAGCAGTTTTGAACCTGTGTTTTTGCAGAATCTGCAAGTGGATATTTGGAGCCCTTTCAGGCCTTCGTTGGAAACGGGAATATCTTCCCATAAAAACTAAACAGAAGAGTTCTGTGAAACTGCTTTGTGTAGTATGAATCCAACTCACAGAGTTGAACACTTCCTTTGATAGAGCAGTTTTGAAACACTCTTTTTGTAGAATCTGCAAGTGTTCGTTTGGAGCGCTTTGAGGCCTATGGTGGAAAAGGAAATATCTTCACATATAAACCAGGCAGAAGCATTCTTAGAAACCTCTTTAAGATGTGTGCATTCAACTCGGAGAGATAAGCCTTCCTTTTGATAGAGGAGTTTTGAAAGTGTGTTTTGGCAGAATCTGCAAGTGGATACTTAGAGCCCTTTCAGGCTTTCGTTGCAAACGGGAATATCTTCCCATAAAAACGAAACAGAAACGTTCTGTGAAACTGCTTTGTGAGGTATGAATCCAACTCACAGAGTTGAACACTTCTTTTGAAAGAGCATCTTTGAAACACTCTTTTTGTAGAATCCGCAAGTGTTCATTTGGAGCGCTTTGAGGCCTATGGTGGAAAAGGAAATATCTTCACATAAAACCTAGACAGAAGCATTCTTTGAAACTTCTTTATGATGTGTGCATTCAACTCACAGAGT
The DNA here is from genome assembly GCF_028885655.2 of Pongo abelii. Classification (NCBI taxonomy): domain Eukaryota; kingdom Metazoa; phylum Chordata; class Mammalia; order Primates; family Hominidae; genus Pongo; species Pongo abelii. The sequence continues at coordinate 85,756,710 of NC_071988.2, read as the reverse complement.
TGAACCTTCCTTTTCATGGAGCAGTTTGGAAAGAGTCTTTTTGCAGCATCTGCAAGTGGATATTTGGAGCTCTTTCAGGCCTTTGTTAGAAGCGGGAATATCTTCCCATTAAAACTGGACAGAAGCATTCTCACAAACTGCTTTGTGATGTGTGTGTTCAACTCACAGAGGTGAACCTTTCCTTTGCTAGAGCAGTTATGAAACACTCTTTTTGTAGAATCTGCAAGTGTTCATTTGGAGCGCTTTGAGGCCTATGGTGGAAAAAGAAATATCTTCACATAAAACCTAGACAGAAGCATTCTTTGAAACTTCTTTATGATGTGTGCATTCAACTCACAGAGTTGAACATTCCTTTTCATGGAGCAGTTTGGAAAGAGTCTTTTTGCAGCATCTGCAAGTGGATATTTGGAGCTCTTTCAGGCCTTTGCTAGAAGCGGGAATATCTTCCCATAAAAACTGGACAGAAGCATTCTCACAAACTGCTTTGAGATGTGTGTGTTCAACTCACAGAGGTGAACCTTTCCTTTGCTAGAGCAGTTATGAAACACTCTTTTTGTAGAATCTGCAAGTGTTCATTTGGAGCGATTTGAGGCCTATGGTGGAAAAAGAAATATCTTCATATATAAACAAGGCAGAAGCATTCTCAGAAAGCTCTTTATGATGTGTGCATTCAACTCAGAGAGATAAGCCTTCCTTTTGATAGAGCAGTTTTGAAACTGTATTTTTGCAGAATCTGCAAGTGGATATTTGGAGCCCTTTCAGGCCTTCGTTGGAAACGGGAATATCTTCCCATAAAAATTAAACAGAAGAGTTCTGTGAAACTGCTTTGTGTAGTATGAATCCAACTCACAGAGTTGAGCACTTCCTTTGAAAGAGCAGTTTTGAAACACTCTTTTTGTAGAATCTGCAAGTGTTCGTTTGGAGCGCTTTGAGGCCTATGGTGGAAAAGGAAATATCTTCACATATAAACCAGGCAGAAGCATTCTCAGAAACCTCTTTATGATGTGTGCATTCAACTCGGAGAGATAAGCCTTCCTTTTGATAGAGCAGTTCTGAAACTGTGTTTTGGCAGAATCTGCAAGTGGATACTTAGAGCCCTTTCAGGCCTTCGTTGCAAACGGGAATATCTTCCCATAAAAACGAAACAGAAACGTTCTGTGAAACTGCTTTGTGAAGTATGAATCCAACTCACAGAGTTGAACACTTCTTTTGAAAGAGCAGCTTTGAAACACTCTTTTTGTAGAATCTACATGTGTTCATTTGGAGCGCTTTGAGGCCTATGGTGGAAAAGGAAATATCGTCACATAATACCTAGACAGAAGCATTCTTTGAAACTTCTTTATGATGTGTGCATTCAACTCACAGAGTTGAACCTTCCTTTTCATGGAGCAGTTTGGAAAGAGTCTTTTTGCAGCATCTGCAAGTGGATATTTGGAGCTCTTTCAGGCCTTTGTTAGAAGCGGGAATATCTTCCCATAAAAACTAAACCGAAGCATTCTCACAAACTGCTTTGTGATGTGTGTGTTCAACTCACAGAGTTGAACCTTTCCTTTGCTAGAGCAGTTATGAAACACTGTTTTTGTAGAATCTGCAAGTGTTCATTTGGAGCGATTTGAGGCCTATGGTGGAAAAAGAAATATCTTCATATATAAACAAGGCAGAAGCATTCTCAGAAAGCTCTTTATGATGTGTGCATTCAACTCAGAGAGATAAGCCTTCCTTTTGATAGAGCAGTTTTGAAACTGTGTTTTTGCAGAATCTGCAAGAGGATATTTGGAGCCCTTTCAGGCCTTCGTTGGAAACGGGAATATCTTCCCATAAAAACTAAACAGAAGAGTTCTGTGAAACTGCTTTGTGTAGTATGAATCCAACTCACAGAGTTGAACACTTCTTTTGAAAGAGCAGTTTTGAAACACTCTTTTTGTACAATCTGCAAGTGTTCGTTTGGAGCGCTTTGAGGCCTATGGTGGAAAAGGAAATATCTTCACATATAAACCAGGCAGAAGCATTCTCAGAAACCTCTTTATGATGTGTGCATTCAACTCGGAGAGATAAGCCTTCCTTTTGATAGAGCAGTTTTGAAACTGTGTTTTGGCAGAATCTGCAAGTGGATACATAGAGCCTTTTCAGGCCTTCGTTGCAAACGGGAATATCTTCCGATAAAAACGAAACAGAAACGTTCTGTGAAACTGCTTTGTGAAGTATGAATCCAACTCACAGAGTTGAACACTTCTTTTGAAAGCGCAGCTTTGAAACACTCTTTTTGTAGAATCTACATGTGTTCATTTGGAGCGCTTTGAGGCCTATGGTGGAAAAGGAAATATCGTCACATAATACCTAGACAGAAGAATTCTTTGAAACTTCTTTATGATGTGTGCATTCAACTCACAGAGTTGAACATTCCTTTTCATGGAGCAGTTTGGAAAGAGTCTTTTTGCAGCATCTGCAAGTGGATATTTGGAGCTCTTTCAATCCTTTGTTAGAAGCGGGAATATCTTCCCATTAAAACTGGACAGAAGCATTCTCACAAACTGCTTTGTGATGTGTGTGTTCAACTCACAGAGGTGAACCTTTCCTTTGCTAGAGCAGTTATGAAACACTCTTTTTGTAGAATCTGCAAGTGTTCATTTGGAGCGCTTTGAGGCCTATGGTGGAAAAAGAAATATCTTCACATAAAACCTAGACAGAAGCATTCTTTGAAACTTCTTTATGATGTGTGCATTCAACTCACAGAGTTGAACCTTCTTTTTCATGGAGCAGTTTGGAAAGAGTCTTTTTGCAGCATCTGCAAGTGGATATTTGGAGCTCTTTCAGGCCTTTGTTAGAAGCGGGAATATCTTCCCATAAAAACTGGACAGAAGCATTCTCACAAACTGCTTTGTGATGTGTGTGTTCAACTCACAGAGGTGAACCTTTCCTTTGCTAGAGCAGTTATGAAACACTCTTTTTGTAGAATCTGCAAGTGTTCATTTGGAGCGATTTGAGGCCTATGGTGGAAAAAGAAATATCTTCATATATAAACAAGGCAGAAGCATTCTCAGAAAGCTCTTTATGATGTGTGCATTCAACTCAGAGAGATAAGCCTTCCTTTTGATAGAGCAGTTTTGAAACTGTGTTTTTGCAGAATCTGCAAGTGGATATTTGGAGCCCTTTCAGGCCTTCGTTGGAAACGGGAATATCTTCCATTAAAAACTAAACAGAAGAGTTCTGTGAAACTGCTTTGGGTAGTATGAATCCAACTCACAGAGTTGAACACTTCCTTTGAAAGAGCAGTTTTGAAACACTCTTTTTGTAGAATCTGCAAGTGTTCGTTTGGAGCGCTTTGAGGCCTATGGTGGAAAAGGAAATATCTTCACATATAATCCAGGCAGAAGCATTCTCAGAAACCTCTTTATGATGTGTGCATTCAACTCGGAGAGATAAGCCTTCCTTTTGATAGAGCAGTTTTGCAACTGTGTTTTTGCAGAATCTGCAAGTGTATATTTGGAGCCCTTTCAGGCCTTCGTTGGAAACGGGAATATCTTCCCATAAAAACTAAACAGAAGCGTTCTGTGAAACTCCTTTGTGAAGTATGAATCCAACTCACAGAGTTGAACACTTCTTTTGAAAGAGCAGCTTTGAAACACTCTTTTTGTAAAATCTGCAAGTGTTCATTTGGAGCGCTTTGAGGCCTATGGTGGAAAAGGAAATATCTTCACATAAAACCTAGACAGAAGCATTCTTTGAAACTTCTTTATGATGTGTGCATTCAAATCACAGAGTTGAACATTCCTTTTCATGGAGCAGTTTGGAAAGAGTCTTTTTGCAGCATCTGCAAGTGGATATTTGGAGCTCTTTCAGGCCTTTGTTAGAAGCGGGAATATCTTCCCATTAAAACTGGACAGAAGCATTCTCACAAACTGCTTTGTGATGTGTGTGTTCAACTCACAGAGGTGAACCTTTCCTTTGCTAGAGCAGTTATGAAACACTCTTTTTGTAGAATCTGCAAGTGTTCATTTGGAGCGCTTTGAGGCCTATGGTGGAAAAAGAAATATCTTCACATAAAACCTAGACAGAAGCATTCTTTGAAACTTCTTTATGATGTGTGCATTCAACTCACAGAGTTGAACCTTCTTTTTCATGGAGCAGTTTGGAAAGAGTCTTTTTGCAGCATCTGCAAGTGGATATTTGGAGCTCTTTCAGGCCTTTGTTAGAAGCGGGAATATCTTCCCATAAAAACTAAACCGAAGCATTCTCACAAACTGCTTTGTGATGTGTGTGTTCAACTCACAGAGGTGAACCTTTCCTTTGCTAGAGCAGTTATGAAACACTCTTTTTGTAGCATCTGCAAGTGTTCATTTGCAGCGCTTTGAGGCCTATGGTGGAAAAAGAAATATCTTCATATATAAACAAGGCAGAAGCATTCTCAGAAACCACTTTATGATGTGTGCATTCAACTCAGAGAGATAAGCCTTCCTTTTGATAGAGCAGTTTTGAACCTGTGTTTTTGCAGAATATGCAAGTGGATATTTGGAGCCCTTTCAGGCCTTCGTTGGAAACGGGAATATCTTCCCATAAAAACTAAACAGAAGAGTTCTGTGAAACTGCTTTGTGTAGTATGAATCCAACTCACAGAGTTGAACACTTCTTTTGAAAGAGCAGTTTTGAAACACTCTTTTTGTAGAATCTGCAAGTGTTCGTTTGGAGCGCTTTGAGGCCTATGGTGGAAAAGGAAATATCTTCACATATAAACCAGGCAGAAGCATTCTCAGAAACCTCTTTATGATGTGTGCATTCAACTCGGAGAGATAAGCCTTCCGTTTGATAGAGCAGTTTTGAAACTGTGTTTTGGCAGAATCTGCAAGTGGATACTTAGAGCCCTTTGAGGCCTTCGTTGCAAACGGGAATATCTTCCGATAAAAACGAAACAGAAACGTTCTGTGAAACTGCTTTGTGAAGTATGAATCCAACTCACAGAGTTGAACACTTCTTTTGAAAGCGCAGCTTTTAAACACTCTTTTTGTAGAATCTACATGTGTTCATTTGGAGCGCTTTGAGGCCTATGGTGGAAAAGGAAATATCGTCACGTAATACCTAGACAGAAGCATTCTTTGAAACTTCTTTATGATGTGTGCATTCAACTCACAGAGTTGAACATTCCTTTTCATGGAGCAGTTTGGAAAGAGTCTTTTTGCAGCATCTGCAAGTGGATATTTGGAGCTCTTTCAGGCCTTTGTTAGAAGCGGGAATATCTTCCCATTAAAACTGGACAGAAGCATTCTCACAAACTGCTTTGTGATGTGTGTGTTCAACTCACAGAGGTGAACCTTTCCTTTGCTAGAGCAGTTATGAAACACTCTTTTTGTAGAATCTGCAAGTGTTCATTTGGAGCGCTTTGAGGCCTATGGTGGAAAAAGAAATATCTTCACATAAAACCTAGACAGAAGCATTCTTTGAAACTTCTTTATGATGTGTGCATTCAACTCACAGAGTTTAACTTTCCTTTTCATGGAGCAGTTTGGAAAGAGTCTTTTTGCAGCATCTGCAATAGGATATTTGGAGCTCTTTCAGGCCTTTGTTAGAAGCGGGAATATCTTCCCATAAAAACTGGACAGAAGCATTCTCACAAACTGCTTTGTGATGTGTGTGTTCAACTCACAGAGGTGAACCTTTCCTTTGCTAGAGCAGTTATGAAACACTCTTTTTGTAGAATCTGCAAGTGTTCATTTGGAGCGCTTTGAGGCCTATGGTGGAAAAAGAAATATCTTCATATATAAACAAGGCAGAAGCATTCTCAGAAAGCTCTTTATGATGTGTGCATTCAACTCAGAGAGATAAGCTTTCCTTTTGATAGAGCAGTTTTGAAACTGTGTTTTTGCAGAATCTGCAAGTGGATATTTGGAGCCCTTTCAGGCCTTCGTTGGAAACGGGAATATCTTCCATTAAAAACTAAACAGAAGAGTTCTGTGAAACTGCTTTGTGTAGTATGAATCCAACTCACAGATTTGAACACTTCCTTTCAAAGAGCAGTTTTGAAACACTCTTTTTGTAGAATCTGCAAGTGTTCGTTTGGAGCGCTTTGAGGCCTATGGTGGAAAAGGATATATCTTCACATATAATCCAGGCAGAAGCATTCTCAGAAACCTCTTTATGATGTGTGCATTCAACTCGGAGAGATAAGCCTTCCTTTTGATAGAGCAGTTCTGAAACTGTGTTTTGGCAGAATCTGCAAGTGGATACTTAGAGCCCTTTCAGGCCTTCGTTGCAAACGGGAATATCTTCCAATAAAAACGAAACAGAAACGTTCTGTGAAACTGCTTTGTGAAGTATGAATCCAACTCACAGAGTTGAACACTTCTTTTGAAAGAGCAGCTTTGAAACACTCTTTTTGTAGAATCTACATGTGTTCATTTGGAGCGCTTTGAGGCCTATGGTGGAAAAGGAAATATCGTCACATAATACCTAGACAGAAGCATTCTTTGAAACTTCTTTATGATGTGTGCATTCAACTCACAGAGTTGAACCTTCCTTTTCATGGAGCAGTTTGGAAAGAGTCTTTTTGCAGCATCTGCAAGTGGATATTTGGAGCTCTTTCAGGCCTTTGTTAGAAGCGGGAATATCTTCCCATAAAAACTAAACCGAAGCATTCTCACAAACTGCTTTGTGATGTGTGTGTTCAACTCACAGAGTTGAACCTTTCCTTTGCTAGAGCAGTTATGAAACACTGTTTTTGTAGAATCTGCAAGTGTTCATTTGGAGCGATTTGAGGCCTATGGTGGAAAAAGAAATATCTTCATATATAAACAAGGCAGAAGCATTCTCAGAAAGCTCTTTATGATGTGTGCATTCAACTCAGAGAGATAAGCCTTCCTTTTGATAGAGCAGTTTTGAAACTGTGTTTTTGCAGAATCTGCAAGAGGATATTTGGAGCCCTTTCAGGCCTTCGTTGGAAACGGGAATATCTTCCCATAAAAACTAAACAGAAGAGTTCTGTGAAACTGCTTTGTGTAGTATGAATCCAACTCACAGAGTTGAACACTTCTTTTGAAAGAGCAGTTTTGAAACACTCTTTTTGTACAATCTGCAAGTGTTCGTTTGGAGCGCTTTGAGGCCTATGGTGGAAAAGGAAATATCTTCACATATAAACCAGGCAGAAGCATTCTCAGAAACCTCTTTATGATGTGTGCATTCAACTCGGAGAGATAAGCCTTCCTTTTGATAGAGCAGTTTTGAAACTGTGTTTTGGCAGAATCTGCAAGTGTATACATAGAGCCTTTTCAGGCCTTCGTTGCAAACGGGAATATCTTCCGATAAAAACGAAACAGAAACGTTCTGTGAAACTGCTTTGTGAAGTATGAATCCAACTCACAGAGTTGAACACTTCTTTTGAAAGCGCAGCTTTGAAACACTCTTTTTGTAGAATCTACATGTGTTCATTTGGAGCGCTTTGAGGCCTATGGTGGAAAAGGAAATATCGTCACATAATACCTAGACAGAAGCATTCTTTGAAACTTCTTTATGATGTGTGCATTCAACTCACAGAGTTGAACATTCCTTTTCATGGAGCAGTTTGGAAAGAGTCTTTTTGCAGCATCTGCAAGTGGATATTTGGAGCTCTTTCAATACTTTGTTAGAAGCGGGAATATCTTCCCATTAAAACTGGACAGAAGCATTCTCACAAACTGCTTTGTGATGTGTGTGTTCAACTCACAGAGGTGAACCTTTCCTTTGCTAGAGCAGTTATGAAACACTCTTTTTGTAGAATCTGCAAGTGTTCATTTGGAGCGCTTTGCGGCCTATGGTGGAAAAAGAAATATCTTCACATAAAACCTAGACAGAAGCATTCTTTGAAACTTCTTTATGATGTGTGCATTCAACTCACAGAGTTGAACCTTCTTTTTCATGGAGCAGTTTGGAAAGAGTCTTTTTGCAGCATCTGCAAGTGGATATTTGGAGCTCTTTCAGGCCTTTGTTAGAAGCGGGAATATCTTCCCATAAAAACTGGACAGAAGCATTCTCACAAACTGCTTTGTGATGTGTGTGTTCAACTCACAGAGGTGAACCTTTCCTTTGCTAGAGCAGTTATGAAACACTCTTTTTGTAGAATCTGCAAGTGTTCATTTGGAGCGATTTGAGGCCTATGGTGGAAAAAGAAATATCTTCATATATAAACAAGGCAGAAGCATTCTCAGAAAGCTCTTTATGATGTGTGCATTCAACTCAGAGAGATAAGCCTTCCTTTTGATAGAGCAGTTTTGAAACTGTATTTTTGCAGAATCTGCAAGTGGATATTTGGAGCCCTTTCAGGCCTTCGTTGGAAACGGGAATATCTTCCCATAAAAACTAAACAGAAGAGTTCTGTGAAACTGCTTTGTGTAGTATGAATCCAACTCACAGAGTTGAACACTTCCTTTGAAAGAGCAGTTTTGAAACACTCTTTTTGTAGAATCTGCAAGTGTTCGTTTGGAGCGCTTTGAGGCCTATGGTGGAAAAGGAAATATCTTCACATATAAACCAGGCAGAAGCATTCTCAGAAACCTCTTTATGATGTGTGCATTCAACTCGGAGAGATAAGCCTTCCTTTTGATAGAGCAGTTTTGAAACTGTGTTTTGGCAGAATCTGCAAGTGGATACTTAGAGCCCTTTCAGGCCTTCGTTGCAAACGGGAATATCTTCCTATAAAAACGAAACAGAAACGTTCTGTGAAACTGCTTTGTGAAGTATGAATCCAACTCACAGAGTTGAACACTTCTTTTGAAAGAGCAGCTTTGAAACACTCTTTTTGTAGAATCTACATGTGTTCATTTGGAGCGCTTTGAGGCCTATGGTGAAAAAGGAAATATCGTCACATAATACCTAGACATAAGCATTCTTTGAAACTTCTTTATGATGTGTGCATTCAACTCACAGAGTTGAACCTTCCTTTTCATGGAGCAGTTTGGAAAGAGTCTTTTTGCAGCATCTGCAAGTGGATATTTGGAGCTCTTTCAGGCCTTTGTTAGAAGCAGGAATATCTTCCGATAAAAACTGGACAGAAGCATTCTCACAAACTGCTTTGTGATGTGTGTGTTCAACTCACAGAGGTGAACCTTTCCTTTGCTAGAGCAGTTATGAAACACTCTTTTTGTAGAATCTGCAAGTGTTCATTTGGAGCGATTTGAGGCCTATGGTGGAAAAAGAAATATCTTCATATATAAACAAGGCAGAAGCATTCTCAGAAAGCTCTTTATGATGTGTGCATTCAACTCAGAGACATAAGCCTTCCTTTTGATAGAGCAGTTTTGAAACTGTATTTTTGCAGAATCTGCAAGTGGATATTTGGAGCCCTTTCAGGCCTTCGTTGGAAACGGGAATATCTTCCCATAAAAACTAAACAGAAGAGTTCTGTGAAACTGCTTTGTGTAGTATGAATCCAACTCACAGAGTTGAACACTTCCTTTCAAAGAGCAGTTTTGAAACACTCTTTTTGTAGAATCTGCAAGTGTTCGTTTGGAGCGCTTTGAGGCCTATGGTGGAAAAGGAAATATCTTCACATATAATCCAGGCAGAAGCATTCTCAGAAACCTCTTTATGATGTGTGCATTCAACTCGGAGAGATAAGCCTTCCTTTTGATAGAGCAGTTTTGCAACTGTGTTTTTGCAGAATCTGCAAGTGTATATTTGGAGCCCTTTCAGGCCTTCGTTGGAAACGGGAATATCTTCCCATAAAAACTAAACAGAAGCGTTCTGTGAAACTCCTTTGTGAAGTATGAATCCAACTCACAGAGTTGAACACTTCTTTTGAAAGAGCAGCTTTGAAACACTCTTTTTGTAGAATCTGCAAGTGTTCATTTGGAGCTCTTTGAGGCCCATGGTGGAAAAGGAAATATCTTCACATAAAACCTAGACAGAAGCATTCTTTGAAACTTCTTTATGATGTGTGCATTCAACTCACAGAGTTGAACATTCCTTTTCATGGAGCAGTTTGGAAAGAGTCTTTTTGCAGCATCTGCAAGTGGATATTTGGAGCTCTTTCAGGCCTTTGTTAGAAGCGGGAATATCTTCCCATTAAAACTGGACAGAAGCATTCTCACAAACTGCTTTGTGATGTGTGTGTTCAACTCACAGAGGTGAACCTTTCCTTTGCTAGAGCAGTTATGAAACACTCTTTTTGTAGAATCTGCAAGTGTTCATTTGGAGCGCTTTGAGGCCTATGGTGGAAAAAGAAATATCTTCACATAAAACCTAGACAGAAGCATTCTTTGAAACTTCTTTATGATGTGTGCATTCAACTCACAGAGTTGAACCTTCTTTTTCATGGAGCAGTTTGGAAAGAGTCTTTTTGCAGCATCTGCAAGTGGATATTTGGAGCTCTTTCAGGCCTTTGTTAGAAGCGGGAATATCTTCCCATAAAAACTAAACCGAAGCATTCTCACAAACTGCTTTGTGATGTGTGTGTTCAACTCACAGAGGTGAACCTTTCCTTTGCTAGAGCAGTTATGAAACACTCTTTTTGTAGCATCTGCAAGTGTTCATTTGGAGCGCTTTGAGGCCTATGGTGGAAAAAGAAATATCTTCATATATAAACAAGGCAGAAGCATTCTCAGAAACCACTTTATGATGTGTGCATTCAACTCAGAGAGATAAGCCTTCCTTTTGATAGAGCAGTTTTGAACCTGTGTTTTTGCAGATTCTGCAAGTGGATATTTGGAGCCCTTTCAGGCCTTCGTTGGAAACGGGAATATCTTCCCATAAAAACTAAACAGAAGAGTTCTGTGAAACTGCTTTGTGTAGTATGAATCCAACTCACAGAGTTGAACACTTCTTTTGAAAGAGCAGTTTTGAAACACTCTTTTTGTAGAATCTGCAAGTGTTCGTTTGGAGCGCTTTGAGGCCTATGGTGGAAAAGGAAATATCTTCACATATAAACCAGGCAGAAGCATTCTCAGAAACCTCTTTATGATGTGTGCATTCAACTCGGAGAGATAAGCCTTCCTTTTGATAGAGCAGTTTTGAAACTGTGTTTTGGCAGAATCTGCAAGTGGATACTTAGAGCCCTTTCAGGCCTTCGTTGCAAACGGGAATATCTTCCGATAAAAACGAAACAGAAAAGTTCTGTGAAACTGCTTTGTGAAGTATGAATCCAACTCACAGAGTTGAACACTTCTTTTGAAAGCGCAGCTTTTAAACACTCTTTTTGTAGAATCTACATGTGTTCATTTGGAGCGCTTTGAGGCCTATGGTGGAAAAGGAAATATCGTCACATAATACCTAGACAGAAGCATTCTTTGAAACTTCTTTATGATGTGTGCATTCAACTCACAGAGTTGAACATTCCTTTTCATGGAGCAGTTTGGAAAGAGTCTTTTTGCAGCATCTGCAAGTGGATATTTGGAGCTCTTTCAGGCCTTTGTTAGAAGCGGGAATATCTTCCCATTAAAACTGGACAGAAGCATTCTCACAAACTGCTTTGTGATGTGTGTGTTCAACTCACAGAGGTGAACCTTTCCTTTGCTAGGGCAGTTATGAAACACTCTTTTTGTAGAATCTGCAAGTGTTCATTTGGAGCGCTTTGAGGCCTATGGTGGAAAAAGAAATATCTTCACATAAAACCTAGGCAGAAGCATTCTTTGAAACTTCTTTATGATGTGTGCATTCAACTCACAGAGTTGAACCTTCTTTTTAATGGAGCAGTTTGGAAAGAGTCTTTTTGCAGCATCTGCAAGTGGATATTTGGAGCTCTTTCAGGCCTTTGTTAGAAGCGGGAATATCTTCCCATAAAAACTGGACAGAAGCATTCTCACAAACTGCTTTGTGATGTGTGTGTTCAACTCACAGAGGTGAACCTTTCCTTTGCTAGAGCAGTTATGAAACACTCTTTTTGTAGAATCTGCAAGTGTTCATTTGGAGCGATTTGAGGCCTATGGTGGAAAAAGAAATATCTTCATATATAAACAAGGCAGAAGCATTCTCAGAAAGCTCTTTATGATGTGTGCATTCAACTCAGAGAGATAAGCCTTCCTTTTGATAGAGCAGTTTTGAAACTGTATTTTTGCAGAATCTGCAAGTGGATATTTGGAGCCCTTTCAGGCCTTCGTTGGAAACGGGAATATCTTCCCATAAAAACTAAACAGAAGAGTTCTGTGAAACTGCTTTGTGTAGTATGAATCCAACTCACAGAGTTGAACACTTCCTTTCAAAGAGCAGTTTTGAAACACTCTTTTTGTAGAATCTGCAAGTGTTCGTTTGGAGCGCTTTGAGGCCTATGGTGGAAAAGGAAATATCTTCACATATAAACCAGGCAGAAGCATTCTCAGAAACCTCTTTATGATGTGTGCATTCAACTCGGAGAGATAAGCCTTCCTTTTGATAGAGCAGTTTTGAAAGTGTGTTTTGGCAGAATCTGCAAGTGGATACTTAGAGCCCTTTCAGGCCTTCGTTGCAAACGGGAATATCTTCCCATAAAAACGAAACAGAAACGTTCTGTGAAACTGCTTTGTGAAGTATGAATCCAACTCACAGAGTTGAACACTTCTTTTGAAAGAGCAGCTTTGAAACACTCTTTTTGTAGAATCTACATGTGTTCATTTGGAGCGCTTTGAGGCCTATGGTGGAAAAGGAAATATCGTCACATAATACCTAGACAGAAGCATTCTTTGAAACTTCTTTATGATGTGTGAATTCAACTCACAGAGTTGAACCTTCCTTTTCATGGAGCAGTTTGGAAAGAGTCTTTTTGCAGCATCTGCAAGTGGATATTTGGAGCTCTTTCAGGCCTTTGTTAGAAGCGGGAATATCTTCCCATAAAAACTGGACAGAAGCATTCTCACAAACTGCTTTGTGATGTGTGTGTTCAACTCACAGAGGTGAACCTTTCCTTTGCTAGAGCAGTTATGAAACACTCTTTTTGTAGAATCTGCAAGTGTTCATTTGGAGCGATTTGAGGCCTATGGTGGAAAAAGAAATAACTTCATATATAAACAAGGCAGAAGCATTCTCAGAAAGCTCTTTATGATGTGTGCATTCAACTCAGAGAGATAAGCCTTCCTTTTGATAGAGCAGTTTTGAAACTGTGTTTTTGCAGAATCTGCAAGTGGATATTTGGAGCCCTTTCAGGCCTTCGTTGGAAACGGGAATATCTTCCCATAAAAACTAAACAGAAGAGTTCTGTGAAACTGCTTTGTGTAGTATGAATCCAACTCACAGAGTTGAACACTTCCTTTCAAAGAGCAGTTTTGAAACACTCTTTTTGTAGAATCTGCAAGTGTTCGTTTGGAGCGCTTTGAGGCCTATGGTGGAAAAGGAAATATCTTCACATATAATCCAGGCAGAAGCATTCTCAGAAACCTCTTTATGATGTGTGCATTCAACTCGGAGAGATAAGCCTTCCTTTTGATAGAGCAGTTTTGCAACTGTGTTTTTGCAGAATCTGCAAGTGTATATTTGGAGCCCTTTCAGGCCTTCGTTGGAAACGGGAATATCTTCCCATAAAAACTAAACAGAAGAGTTCTGTGAAACTGCTTTGTGTAGTATGAATCCAACTCACAGAGTTGAACACTTCCTTTCAAAGAGCAGTTTTGAAACACTCTTTTTGTAGAATCTGCAAGTGTTCGTTTGGAGCGCTTTGAGGCCTATGGTGGAAAAGGAAATATCTTCACATATAATCCAGGCAGAAGCATTCTCAGAAACCTCTTTATGATGTGTGCATTCAACTCGGAGAGATAAGCCTTCCTTTTGATAGAGCAGTTTTGCAACTGTGTTTTTGCAGAATCTGCAAGTGTATATTTGGAGCCCTTTCAGGCCTTCGTTGGAAACGGGAATATCTTCCCATAAAAACTAAACAGAAGCGTTCTGTGAAACTCCTTTGTGAAGTATGAATCCAACTCACAGAGTTGAACACTTCTTTTGAAAGAGCAGCTTTGAAACACTCTTTTTGTAGAATCTGCAAGTGTTCATTTGGAGCTCTTTGAGGCCCATGGTGGAAAAGGAAATATCTTCACATAAAACCTAGACAGAAGCATTCTTTGAAACTTCTTTATGATGTGTGCATTCAACTCACAGAGTTGAACATTCCTTTTCATGGAGCAGTTTGGAAAGAGTCTTTTTGCAGCATCTGCAAGTGGATATTTGGAGCTCTTTCAGGCCTTTGTTAGAAGCGGGAATATCTTCCCATTAAAACTGGACAGAAGCATTCTCACAAACTGCTTTGTGATGTGTGTGTTCAACTCACAGAGGTGAACCTTTCCTTTGCTAGAGCAGTTATGAAACACTCTTTTTGTAGAATCTGCAAGTGTTCATTTGGAGCGCTTTGAGGCCTATGGTGGAAAAAGAAATATCTTCACATAAAACCTAGACAGAAGCATTCTTTGAAACTTCTTTATGATGTGTGCATTCAACTCACAGAGTTGAACCTTCTTTTTCATGGAGCAGTTTGGAAAGAGTCTTTTTGCAGCATCTGCAAGTGGATATTTGGAGCTCTTTCAGGCCTTTGTTAGAAGCGGGAATATCTTCCCATAAAAACTAAACCGAAGCATTCTCACAAACTGCTTTGTGATGTGTGTGTTCAACTCACAGAGGTGAACCTTTCCTTTGCTAGAGCAGTTATGAAACACTCTTTTTGTAGCATCTGCAAGTGTTCATTTGGAGCGCTTTGAGGCCTATGGTGGAAAAAGAAATATCTTCATATATAAACAAGGCAGAAGCATTCTCAGAAACCACTTTATGATGTGTGCATTCAACTCAGAGAGATAAGCCTTCCTTTTGATAGAGCAGTTTTGAACCTGTGTTTTTGCAGATTCTGCAAGTGGATATTTGGAGCCCTTTCAGGCCTTCGTTGGAAACGGGAATATCTTCCCATAAAAACTAAACAGAAGAGTTCTGTGAAACTGCTTTGTGTAGTATGAATCCAACTCACAGAGTTGAACACTTCTTTTGAAAGAGCAGTTTTGAAACACTCTTTTTGTAGAATCTGCAAGTGTTCGTTTGGAGCGCTTTGAGGCCTATGGTGGAAAAGGAAATATCTTCACATATAAACCAGGCAGAAGCATTCTCAGAAACCTCTTTATGATGTGTGCATTCAACTCGGAGAGATAAGCCTTCCTTTTGATAGAGCAGTTTTGAAACTGTGTTTTGGCAGAATCTGCAAGTGGATACTTAGAGCCCTTTCAGGCCTTCGTTGCAAACGGGAATATCTTCCGATAAAAACGAAACAGAAAAGTTCTGTGAAACTGCTTTGTGAAGTATGAATCCAACTCACAGAGTTGAACACTTCTTTTGAAAGCGCAGCTTTTAAACACTCTTTTTGTAGAATCTACATGTGTTCATTTGGAGCGCTTTGAGGCCTATGGTGGAAAAGGAAATATCGTCACATAATACCTAGACAGAAGCATTCTTTGAAACTTCTTTATGATGTGTGCATTCAACTCACAGAGTTGAACATTCCTTTTCATGGAGCAGTTTGGAAAGAGTCTTTTTGCAGCATCTGCAAGTGGATATTTGGAGCTCTTTCAGGCCTTTGTTAGAAGCGGGAATATCTTCCCATTAAAACTGGACAGAAGCATTCTCACAAACTGCTTTGTGATGTGTGTGTTCAACTCACAGAGGTGAACCTTTCCTTTGCTAGGGCAGTTATGAAACACTCTTTTTGTAGAATCTGCAAGTGTTCATTTGGAGCGCTTTGAGGCCTATGGTGGAAAAAGAAATATCTTCACATAAAACCTAGGCAGAAGCATTCTTTGAAACTTCTTTATGATGTGTGCATTCAACTCACAGAGTTGAACCTTCTTTTTAATGGAGCAGTTTGGAAAGAGTCTTTTTGCAGCATCTGCAAGTGGATATTTGGAGCTCTTTCAGGCCTTTGTTAGAAGCGGGAATATCTTCCCATAAAAACTGGACAGAAGCATTCTCACAAACTGCTTTGTGATGTGTGTGTTCAACTCACAGAGGTGAACCTTTCCTTTGCTAGAGCAGTTATGAAACACTCTTTTTGTAGAATCTGCAAGTGTTCATTTGGAGCGATTTGAGGCCTATGGTGGAAAAAGAAATATCTTCATATATAAACAAGGCAGAAGCATTCTCAGAAAGCTCTTTATGATGTGTGCATTCAACTCAGAGAGATAAGCCTTCCTTTTGATAGAGCAGTTTTGAAACTGTATTTTTGCAGAATCTGCAAGTGGATATTTGGAGCCCTTTCAGGCCTTCGTTGGAAACGGGAATATCTTCCCATAAAAACTAAACAGAAGAGTTCTGTGAAACTGCTTTGTGTAGTATGAATCCAACTCACAGAGTTGAACACTTCCTTTCAAAGAGCAGTTTTGAAACACTCTTTTTGTAGAATCTGCAAGTGTTCGTTTGGAGCGCTTTGAGGCCTATGGTGGAAAAGGAAATATCTTCACATATAAACCAGGCAGAAGCATTCTCAGAAACCTCTTTATGATGTGTGCATTCAACTCGGAGAGATAAGCCTTCCTTTTGATAGAGCAGTTTTGAAAGTGTGTTTTGGCAGAATCTGCAAGTGGATACTTAGAGCCCTTTCAGGCCTTCGTTGCAAACGGGAATATCTTCCCATAAAAACGAAACAGAAACGTTCTGTGAAACTGCTTTGTGAAGTATGAATCCAACTCACAGAGTTGAACACTTCTTTTGAAAGAGCAGCTTTGAAACACTCTTTTTGTAGAATCTACATGTGTTCATTTGGAGCGCTTTGAGGCCTATGGTGGAAAAGGAAATATCGTCACATAATACCTAGACAGAAGCATTCTTTGAAACTTCTTTATGATGTGTGAATTCAACTCACAGAGTTGAACCTTCCTTTTCATGGAGCAGTTTGGAAAGAGTCTTTTTGCAGCATCTGCAAGTGGATATTTGGAGCTCTTTCAGGCCTTTGTTAGAAGCGGGAATATCTTCCCATAAAAACTGGACAGAAGCATTCTCACAAACTGCTTTGTGATGTGTGTGTTCAACTCACAGAGGTGAACCTTTCCTTTGCTAGAGCAGTTATGAAACACTCTTTTTGTAGAATCTGCAAGTGTTCATTTGGAGCGATTTGAGGCCTATGGTGGAAAAAGAAATAACTTCATATATAAACAAGGCAGAAGCATTCTCAGAAAGCTCTTTATGATGTGTGCATTCAACTCAGAGAGATAAGCCTTCCTTTTGATAGAGCAGTTTTGAAACTGTGTTTTTGCAGAATCTGCAAGTGGATATTTGGAGCCCTTTCAGGCCTTCGTTGGAAACGGGAATATCTTCCCATAAAAACTAAACAGAAGAGTTCTGTGAAACTGCTTTGTGTAGTATGAATCCAACTCACAGAGTTGAACACTTCCTTTCAAAGAGCAGTTTTGAAACACTCTTTTTGTAGAATCTGCAAGTGTTCGTTTGGAGCGCTTTGAGGCCTATGGTGGAAAAGGAAATATCTTCACATATAATCCAGGCAGAAGCATTCTCAGAAACCTCTTTATGATGTGTGCATTCAACTCGGAGAGATAAGCCTTCCTTTTGATAGAGCAGTTTTGCAACTGTGTTTTTGCAGAATCTGCAAGTGTATATTTGGAGCCCTTTCAGGCCTTCGTTGGAAACGGGAATATCTTCCCATAAAAACTAAACAGAAGCGTTCTGTGAAACTCCTTTGTGAAGTATGAATCCAACTCACAGAGTTGAACACTTCTTTTGAAAGAGCAGCTTTGAAACACTCTTTTTGTAGAATCTGCAAGTGTTCATTTGGAGCTCTTTGAGGCCCATGGTGGAAAAGGAAATATCTTCACATAAAACCTAGACAGAAGCATTCTTTGAAACTTCTTTATGATGTGTGCATTCAACTCACAGAGTTGAACATTCCTTTTCATGGAGCAGTTTGGAAAGAGTCTTTTTGCAGCATCTGCAAGTGGATATTTGGAGCTCTTTCAGGCCTTTGTTAGAAGCGGGAATATCTTCCCATTAAAACTGGACAGAAGCATTCTCACAAACTGCTTTGTGATGTGTGTGTTCAACTCACAGAGGTGAACCTTTCCTTTGCTAGAGCAGTTATGAAACACTCTTTTTGTAGAATCTGCAAGTGTTCATTTGGAGCGCTTTGAGGCCTATGTTGGAAAAAGAAATATCTTCACATAAAACCTAGACAGAAGCATTCTTTGAAACTTCTTTATGATGTGTGCATTCAACTCACAGAGTTGAACCTTCTTTTTCATGGAGCAGTTTGGAAAGAGTCTTTTTGCAGCATCTGCAAGTGGATATTTGGAGCTCTTTCAGGCCTTTGTTAGAAGCGGGAATATCTTCCCATAAAAACTAAACCGAAGCATTCTCACAAACTGCTTTGTGATGTGTGTGTTCAACTCACAGAGGTGAACCTTTCCTTTGCTAGAGCAGTTATGAAACACTCTTTTTGTAGCATCTGCAAGTGTTCATTTGGAGCGCTTTGAGGCCTATGGTGGAAAAAGAAATATCTTCATATATAAACAAGGCAGAAGCATTCTCAGAAACCACTTTATGATGTGTGCATTCAACTCAGAGAGATAAGCCTTCCTTTTGATAGAGCAGTTTTGAACCTGTGTTTTTGCAGATTCTGCAAGTGGATATTTGGAGCCCTTTCAGGCCTTCGTTGGAAACGGGAATATCTTCCCATAAAAACTAAACAGAAGAGTTCTGTGAAACTGCTTTGTGTAGTATGAATCCAACTCACAGAGTTGAACACTTCTTTTGAAAGAGCAGTTTTGAAACACTCTTTTTGTAGAATCTGCAAGTGTTCGTTTGGAGCGCTTTGAGGCCTATGGTGGAAAAGGAAATATCTTCACATATAAACCAGGCAGAAGCATTCTCAGAAACCTCTTTATGATGTGTGCATTCAACTCGGAGAGATAAGCCTTCCTTTTGATAGAGCAGTTTTGAAACTGTGTTTTGGCAGAATCTGCAAGTGGATACTTAGAGCCCTTTCAGGCCTTCGTTGCAAACGGGAATATCTTCCGATAAAAACGAAACAGAAACGTTCTGTGAAACTGCTTTGTGAAGTATGAATCCAACTCACAGAGTTGAACACTTCTTTTGAAAGCGCAGCTTTTAAACACTCTTTTTGTAGAATCTACATGTGTTCATTTGGAGCGCTTTGAGGCCTATGGTGGAAAAGGAAATATCGTCACATAATACCTAGACAGAAGCATTCTTTGAAACTTCTTTATGATGTGTGCATTCAACTCACAGAGTTGAACATTCCTTTTCATGGAGCAGTTTGGAAAGAGTCTTTTTGCAGCATCTGCAAGTGGATATTTGGAACTCTTTCAGGCCTTTGTTAGAAGCGGGAATATCTTCCCATTAAAACTGGACAGAAGCATTCTCACAAACTGCTTTGTGATGTGTGTGTTCAACTCACAGAGGTGAACCTTTCCTTTGCTAGGGCAGTTATGAAACACTCTTTTTGTAGAATCTGCAAGTGTTCATTTGGAGCACTTTGAGGCCTATGGTGGAAAAAGAAATATCTTCACATAAAACCTAGGCAGAAGCATTCTTTGAAACTTCTTTATGATGTGTGCATTCAACTCACAGAGTTGAACCTTCTTTTTAATGGAGCAGTTTGGAAAGAGTCTTTTTGCAGCATCTGCAAGTGGATATTTGGAGCTCTTTCAGGCCTTTGTTAGAAGCGGGAATATCTTCCCATAAAAACTGGACAGAAGCATTCTCACAAACTGCTTTGTGATGTGTGTGTTCAACTCACAGAGGTGAACCTTTCCTTTGCTAGAGCAGTTATGAAACACTCTTTTTGTAGATTCTGCAAGTGTTCATTTGGAGCGATTTGAGGCCTATGGTGGAAAAAGAAATATCTTCATATATAAACAAGGCAGAAGCATTCTCAGAAAGCTCTTTATGATGTGAGCATTCAACTCAGAGAGATAAGCCTTCCTTTTGATAGAGCAGTTTTGAAACTGTGTTTTTGCAGAATCTGCAAGTGGATATTTGGAGCCCTTTCAGGCCTTCGTTGGAAACGGGAATATCTTCCATTAAAAACTAAACAGAAGAGTTCTGTGAAACTGCTTTGTGTAGTATGAATCCAACTCACAGAGTTGAACACTTCCTTTCAAAGAGCAGTTTTGAAACACTCTTTTTGTAGAATCTGCAAGTGTTCGTTTGGAGCGCTTTGAGGCCTATGGTGGAAAAGGAAATATCTTCACATATAATCCAGGCAGAAGCATTCTCAGAAACCTCTTTATGATGTGTGCATTCAACTCGGAGAGATAAGCCTTCCTTTTGATAGAGCAGTTTTGCAACTGTGTTTTTGCAGAATCTGCAAGTGTATATTTGGAGCCCTTTCAGGCCTTCGTTGGAAACGGGAATATCTTCCCATAAAAACTAAACAGAAGCGTTCTGTGAAACTCCTTTGTGAAGTATGAATCCAACTCACAGAGTTGAACACTTCTTTTGAAAGAGCAGCTTTGAAACACTCTTTTTGTAGAATCTGCAAGTGTTCATTTGGAGCGCTTTGAGGCCTATGGTGGAAAAGGAAATATCTTCACATAAAACCTAGACAGAAGCATTCTTTGAAACTTCTTTATGATGTGTGCATTCAACTCACAGAGTTGAACATTCCTTTTCATGGAGCAGTTTGGAAAGAGTCTTTTTGCAGCATCTGCAAGTGGATATTTGGAGCTCTTTCAGGCCTTTGTTAGAAGCGGGAATATCTTCCCATTAAAACTGGACAGAAGCATTCTCACAAACTGCTTTGTGATGTGTGTGTTCAACTCACAGAGGTGAACCTTTCCTTTGCTAGAGCAGTTATGAAACACTCTTTTTGTAGAATCTGCAAGTGTTCATTTGGAGCGCTTTGAGGCCTATGGTGGAAAAAGAAATATCTTCACATAAAACCTAGACAGAAGCATTCTTTGAAACTTCTTTATGATGTGTGCATTCAACTCACAGAGTTGAACCTTCTTTTTCATGGAGCTGTTTGGAAAAAGTCTTTTTGCAGCATCTGCAAGTGGATATTTGGAGCTCTTTCAGGCCTTTTTTAGAAGTGAGAATATCTTCCCATAAAAACTAAACCGAAGCATTCTCACAAACTGCTTTGTGATGTGTGGGTTCAACTCACAGAGGTGAACCTTTCCTTTGCTAGAGCAGTTATGAAACACTCTTTTTGTAGAATCTGCAAGTGTTCATTTGGAGCGCTTTGAGGCCTATGGTGGAAAAAGAAATATCTTCATATATAAACAAGGCAGAAGCATTCTCAGAAACCCCTTTATGATGTGTGCATTCAACTCAGAGAGATAAGCCTTCCTTTTGATAGAGCAGTTTTGAACCTGTGTTTTTGCAGAATCTGCAAGTGGATATTTGGAGCCCTTTCAGGCCTTCGTTGGAAACGGGAATATCTTCCCATAAAAACTAAACAGAAGAGTTCTGTGAAACTGCTTTGTGTAGTATGAATCCAACTCACAGAGTTGAACACTTCCTTTGAAAGAGCAGTTTTGAAACACTCTTTTTGTAGAATCTGCAAGTGTTCGTTTGGAGCGCTTTGAGGCCTATGGTGGAAAAGGAAATATCTTCACATACAAACCAGGCAGAAGCATTCTCAGAAACCTCTTTAAGATGTGTGCATTCAACTCGGAGAGATAAGCCTTCCTTTTGATAGAGCAGTTTTGAAAGTGTGTTTTGGCAGAATCTGCAAGTGGATACTTAGAGCCCTTTCAGGCTTTCGTTGCAAACGGGAATATCTTCCGATAAAAACGAAACAGAAACGTTCTGTGAAACTGCTTTGTGAAGTATGAATCCAACTCACAGAGTTGAACACTTCTTTTGAAAGAGCAGCTTTGAAACACTCTTTTTGTAGAATCTACATGTGTTCATTTGGAGCGCTTTGAGGCCTATGGTGAAAAAGGAAATATCGTCACATAATACCTAGACAGAAGCATTCTTTGAAACTTCTTTATGATGTGTGCATTCAACTCACAGAGTTGAACCTTCCTTTTCATGGAGCAGTTTGGAAAGAGTCTTTTTGCAGCATCTGCAAGTGGATATTTGGAGCTCTTTCAGGCCTTTGTTAGAAGCGGGAATATCTTCCCATAAAAACTGGACAGAAGCATTCTCACAAACTGCTTTGTGATGTGTGTGTTCAACTCACAGAGGTGAACCTTTCCTTTGCTAGAGCAGTAATGAAACACTCTTTTTGTAGAATCTGCAAGTGTTCATTTCGAGCGATTTGAGGCCTATGGTGGAAAAAGAAATATCTTCATATATAAACAAGGCAGAAGTATTCTCAGAAAGCTCTTTATGATGTGTGCATTCAACTCAGAGAGATAAGCCTTCCTTTTGATAGAGCAGTTTTGAAACTGTGTTTTTGCAGAATCTGCAAGTGGATATTTGGAGCCCTTTCAGGCCTTCGTTGGAAACGGGAATATCCTCCCATAAAAACTAAACAGAAGAGTTCTGTGAAACTGCTTTGTGTAGTATGAATCCAACTCACAGAGTTGAACACTTCTTTTGAAAGAGCAGTTTTGAAACACTCTTTTTGTAGAATCTGCAAGTGTTCGTTTGGAGCGCTTTGAGGCCTATGGTGGAAAAGGAAATATCTTCACATATAAACCAGGCAGAAGCATTCTCAGAAACCTCTTTATGATGTGTGCATTCAACTCGGAGAGATAAGCCTTCCTTTTGATAGAGCAGTTTTGAAACTGTGTTTTGGCAGAATCTGCAAGTGGATACTTAGAGCCCTTTCAGGCCTTCGTTGCAAACGGGAATATCTTCCGATAAAAACGAAACAGAAACGTTCTGTGAAACTGCTTTGTGAAGTATGAATCCAACTCACAGAGTTGAACACTTCTTTTGAAAGGGCAGCTTTTAAACACTATTTTTGTAGAATCTACATGTGTTCATTTGGAGCGCTTTGAGGCCTATGGTGGAAAAGGAAATATCGTCACATAATACCTAGACAGAAGCATTCTTTGAAACTTCTTTATGATGTGTGCATTCAACTCACAGAGTTGAACATTCCTTTTAATGGAGCAGTTTGGAAAGAGTCTTTTTGCAGCATCTGCAAGTGGATATTTGGAGCTCTTTCAGGCCTTTGTTAGAAGCGGGAATATCTTCCCATTAAAACTGGACAGAAGCATTCTCACAAACTGCTTTGTGATGTGTGTGTTCAACTCACAGAGGTGAACCTTTCCTTTGCTAGAGCAGTTATGAAACACTCTTTTTGTAGAATCTGCAAGTGTTCATTTGGAGCGCTTTGAGGCCTATGGTGGAAAAAGAAATATCTTCACATAAAACCTAGACAGAAGCATTCTTTGAAACTTCTTTATGATGTGTGCATTCAACTCACAGAGTTGAACCTTCTTTTTCATGGAGCAGTTTGGAAAGAGTCTTTTTGCAGCATCTGCAAGTGGATATTTGGAGCTCTTTCAGGCCTTTGTTAGAAGCGGGAATATCTTCCCATAAAAACTGGACAGAAGCATTCTCACAAACTGCTTTGTGATGTGTGTGTTCAACTCACAGAGGTGAACCTTTCCTTTGCTAGAGCAGTTATGAAACACTCTTTTTGTAGAATCTGCAAGTGTTCATTTGGAGCGATTTGAGGCCTATGGTGGAAAAAGAAATATCTTCATATATAAACAAGGCAGAAGCATTCTCAGAAAGCTCTTTATGATGTGTGCATTCAACTCAGAGAGATAAGCCTTCCTTTTGATAGAGCAGTTTTGAAACTGTGTTTTTGCAGAATCTGCAAGTGGATATTTGGAGCCCTTTCAGGCCTTCGTTGGAAAAGGGAATATCTTCCATTAAAAACTAAACAGAAGAGTTCTGTGAAACTGCTTTGTGTAGTATGAATCCAACTCACAGAGTTGAACACTTCCTTTCAAAGAGCAGTTTTGAAACACTCTTTTTGTAGAATCTGCAAGTGTTCGTTTGGAGCGCTTTGAGGTCTATGGTGGAAAAGGAAATATCTTCACATATAATCCAGGCAGAAGCATTCTCAGAAACCTCTTTATGATGTGTGCATTCAACTCGGAGAGATAAGCCTTCCTTTTGATAGAGCAGTTTTGCAACTGTGTTTTGGCAGAATCTGCAAGTGGATACTTGGAGCCCTTTCAGGCCTTCGTTGCAAACGGGAATATCTTCCGATAAAAACGAAACAGAAACGTTCTGTGAAACTGCTTTGTGAAGTATGAATCCAACTCACAGAGTTGAACACTTCTTTTGAAAGAGCAGCTTTGAAACACTCTTTTTGTAGAATCTACATGTGTTCATTTGGAGCGCTTTGAGGCCTATGGTGGAAAAGGAAATATCGTCACACAATACCTAGACAGAAGCATTCTTTGAAACTTCTTTATGATGTGTGCATTCAACTCACAGAGTTGAACTTTCCTTTTTATGGAGCAGTTTGGAAAGAGTCTTTTTGCAGCATCTGCAATAGGATATTTGGAGCTATTTCAGGCCTTTGTTAGAAGCGGGAATATCTTCCCATAAAAACTGGACAGAAGCATTCTCACAAACTGCTTTGTGATGTGTGTGTTCAACTCACAGAGGTGAACCTTTCCTTTGCTAGAGCAGTTATGAAACACTCTTTTTGTAGAATCTGCAAGTGTTCATTTGGAGCGATTTGAGGCCTATATTGGAAAAAGAAATATCTTCATATATAAACAAGGCAGAAGCATTCTCAGAAAGCTCTTTATGATATGTGCATTCAACTCAGAGAGATAAGCCTTCCTTTTGATAGAGCAGTTTTGAAACTGTGTTTTTGCAGAATCTGCAAGTGGATATTTGGAGCCCTTTCAGGCCTTCGTTGGAAACGGGAATATCTTCCATTAAAAACTAAACAGAAGAGTTCTGTGAAACTGCTTTGTGTAGTATGAATCCAACTCACAGAGTTGAACACTTCCTTTCAAAGAGCAGTTTTGAAACACACTTTTTGTAGAATCTGCAAGTGTTCGTTTGGAGCGCTTTGAGGCCTATGGTGGAAAAGGAAATATCTTCACATATAATCCAGGCAGAAGCATTCTCAGAAACCTCTTTATGATGTGTGCATTCAACTCGGAGAGATAAGCCTTCCTTTTGATAGAGCAGTTTTGCAACTGTGTTTTTGCAGAATCTGCAAGTGTATATTTGGAGCCCTTTCAGGCCTTCGTTGGAAACGGGAATATCTTCCCATAAAAACTAAACAGAAGCGTTCTGTGAAACTCCTTTGTGAAGTATGAATCCAACTCACAGAGTTGAACACTTCTTTTGAAAGAGCAGCTTTGAAACACTCTTTTTGTAGAATCTGCAAGTGTTCATTTGGAGCGCTTTGAGGCCTATGGTGGAAAAGGAAATATCTTCACATAAAACCTAGACAGAAGCATTCTTTGAAACTTCTTTATGATGTGTGCATTCAACTCACAGAGTTGAACATTCCTTTTCATGGAGCAGTTTGGAAAGAGTCTTTTTGCAGCCTCTGCAAGTGGATATTTGGAGCTCTTTCAGGCCTTTGTTAGAAGCGGGAATATCTTCCCATTAAAACTGGACAGAAGCATTCTCACAAACTGCTTTGTGATGTGTGTGTTCAACTCACAGAGGTGAACCTTTCCTTTGCTAGAGCAGTTATGAAACACTCTTTTTGTAGAATCTGCAAGTGTTCATTTGGAGCGCTTTGAGGCCTATGGTGGAAAAAGAAATATCTTCACATAAAACCTAGACAGAAGCATTCTTTGAAACTTCTTTATGATGTGTGCATTCAACTCACAGAGTTGAACCTTCTTTTTCATGGAGCAGTTTGGAAAGAGTCTTTTTGCAGCATCTGCAAGTGGATATTTGGAGCTTTTTCAGGCCTTTGTTAGAAGCGGGAATATCTTCCCATAAAAACTAAACCGAAGCATTCTCACAAACTGCTTTGTGATGTGTGTGTTCAACTCACCGAGGTGAACCTTTCCTTTGCTAGAGCAGTTATGAAACACTCTTTTTGTAGAATCTGCAAGTGTTCATTTGGAGCGCTTTGAGGCCTATGGTGGAAAAAGAAATATCTTCATATATAAACAAGGCAGAAGCATTCTCAGAAACCCCTTTATGATGTGTGCATTCAACTCAGAGAGATAAGCCTTCCTTTTGATAGAGCAGTTTTGAACCTGTGTTTTTGCAGAATCTGCAAGTGGATATTTGGAGCCCTTTCAGGCCTTCGTTGGAAACGGGAATATCTTCCAATAAAAACTAAACAGAAGAGTTCTGTGAAACTGCTTTGTGTAGTATGAATCCAACTCACAGAGTTGAACACTTCTTTTGAAAGAGCAGTTTTGAAACACTCTTTTTGTAGAATCTGCAAGTGTTCGTTTGGAGCGCCTTGAGGCCTATGGTGGAAAAGGAAATATCTTCACATATAAACCAGGCAGAAGCATTCTCAGAAACCTCTTTATGATGTGTGCATTCAACTCGGAGAGATAAGCCTTCCTTTTGATAGAGCAGTTTTGAAACTGTGTTTTGGCAGAATCTGCAAGTGGATACTTGGAGCCCTTTCAGGCCTTCGTTGCAAACGGGAATATCTTCTGATAAAAACGAAACAGAAACGTTCTGTGAAACTGCTTTGTGAAGTATGAATCCGACTCACAGAGTTGAACACTTCTTTTGAAAGAGCAGCTTTGAAACACTCTTTTTGTAGAATCTACATGTGTTCATTTGGAGCGCTTTGAGGCCTATGGTGGAAAAGGAAATATCGTCACATAATACCTAGACAGAAGCATTCTTTGAAACTTCTTTATGATGTGTGCATTCAACTCACAGAGTTGAACTTTCCTTTTCATGGAGCAGTTTGGAAAGAGTCTTTTTGCAGCATCTGCAATAGGATATTTGGAGCTCTTTCAGGCCTTTGTTAGAAGCGGGAATATCTTCCCATAAAAACTGGACAGAAGCATTCTCACAAACTGCTTTGTGATGTGTGTGTTCAACTCACAGAGGTGAACCTTTCCTTTGCTAGAGCAGTTATGAAACACTCTTTTTGTAGAATCTGCAAGTGTTCATTTGGAGCGATTTGAGGCCTATGGTGGAAAAAGAAATATCTTCATATATAAACAAGGCAGAAGCATTCTCAGGAAGCTCTTTATGATGTGTGCATTCAACTCAGAGAGATAAGCCTTCCTTTTGATAGAGCAGTTTTGAAACTGTGTTTTTGCAGAATCTGCAAGTGGATATTTGGAGCCCTTTCAGGCCTTCGTTGGAAACGGGAATATCTTCCCATAAAAACTAAACAGAAGAGTTCTGTGAAACTCCTTTGTGAAGTATGAATCCAACTCACAGAGTTGAACACTTCTTTTGAAAGAGCAGCTTTGAAACACTCTTTTTGTAGAATCTGCAAGTGTTCGTTTGGAGCGCTTTGAGGCCTATGGTGGAAAAGGAAATATCTTCACATATAAACCAGGCAGAAGCATTCTCAGAAACCTCTTTATGATGTGTGCATTCAACTCGGAGAGATAAGCCTTCCTTTTGATAGAGCAGTTTTGAAACTGTGTTTTGGCAGAATCTGCAAGTGGATACTTGGAGCCCTTTCAGGCCTTCGTTGCAAACGGGAATATCTTCCGATAAAAACGAAACAGAAACGTTCTGTGAAACTGCTTTGTGAAGTATGAATCCAACTCACAGAGTTGAACACTTCTTTTGAAAGAGCAGCTTTGAAACACTCTTTTTGTAGAATCTACATGTGTTCATTTGGAGCGCTTTGAGGCCTATGGTGGAAAAGGAAATATCGTCACATAATACCTAGACAGAAGCATTCTTTGAAACTTCTTTATGATGTGTGCATTCAACTCACAGAGTTGAACTTTCCTTTTTATGGAGCAGTTTGGAAAGAGTCTTTTTGCAGCATCTGCAATAGGATATTTGGAGCTATTTCAGGCCTTTGTTAGAAGCGGGAATATCTTCCCATAAAAACTGGACAGAAGCATTCTCACAAACTGCTTTGTGATGTGTGTGTTCAACTCACAGAGGTGAACCTTTCCTTTGCTAGAGCAGTTATGAAACACTCTTTTTGTAGAATCTGCAAGTGTTCATTTGGAGCGATTTGAGGCCTATGGTGGAAAAAGAAATATCTTCATATATAAAAAAGGCATAAACATTCTCAGAAAGGTCTTTATGATATGTGCATTCAACTCAGAGAGATAAGCCTTCCTTTTGATAGAGCAGTTTTGAAACTGTGTTTTTGCAGAATCTGCAAGTGGATATTTGGAGCCCTTTCAGGCCTTCGTTGGAAACGGGAATATCCTCCCATAAAAACTAAACAGAAGAGTTCTGTGAAACTGCTTTGTGTAGTATGAATCCAACTCACAGAGTTGAACACTTCTTTTGAAAGAGCAGTTTTGAAACACTCTTTTTGTAGAATCTGCAAGTGTTCGTTTGGAGCGCTTTGAGGCCTATGGTGGAAAAGGAAATATCTTCACATATAAACCAGGCAGAAGCATTCTCAGAAACCTCTTTATGATGTGTGCATTCAACTCGGAGAGATAAGCCTTCCTTTTGATAGAGCAGTTTTGAAACTGTGTTTTGGCAGAATCTGCAAGTGGATACTTAGAGCCCTTTCAGGCCTTCGTTGCAAACGGGAATATCTTCCGATAAAAACGAAACAGAAACGTTCTGTGAAACTGCTTTGTGAAGTATGAATCCAACTCACAGAGTTGAACACTTCTTTTGAAAGCGCAGCTTTTAAACACTATTTTTGTAGAATCTACATGTGTTCATTTGGAGCGCTTTGAGGCCTATGGTGGAAAAGGAAATATCGTCACATAATACCTAGACAGAAGCATTCTTTGAAACTTCTTTATGATGTGTGCATTCAACTCACAGAGTTGAACATTCCTTTTAATGGAGCAGTTTGGAAAGAGTCTTTTTGCAGCATCTGCAAGTGGATATTTGGAGCTCTTTCAGGCCTTTGTTAGAAGCGGGAATATCTTCCCATTAAAACTGGACAGAAGCATTCTCACAAACTGCTTTGTGATGTGTGTGTTCAACTCACAGAGGTGAACCTTTCCTTTGCTAGAGCAGTTATGAAACACTCTTTTTGTAGAATCTGCAAGTGTTCATTTGGAGCGCTTTGAGGCCTATGGTGGAAAAAGAAATATCTTCACATAAAACCTAGACAGAAGCATTCTTTGAAACTTCTTTATGATGTGTGCATTCAACTCACAGAGTTGAACCTTCTTTTTCATGGAGCAGTTTGGAAAGAGTCTTTTTGCAGCATCTGCAAGTGGATATTTGGAGCTCTTTCAGGCCTTTGTTAGAAGCGGGAATATCTTCCCATAAAAACTGGACAGAAGCATTCTCACAAACTGCTTTGTGATGTGTGTGTTCAACTCACAGAGGTGAACCTTTCCTTTGCTAGAGCAGTTATGAAACACTCTTTTTGTAGAATCTGCAAGTGTTCATTTGGAGCGATTTGAGGCCTATGGTGGAAAAAGAAATATCTTCATATATAAACAAGGCAGAAGCATTCTCAGAAAGCTCTTTATGATGTGTGCATTCAACTCAGAGAGATAAGCCTTCCTTTTGATAGAGCAGTTTTGAAACTGTGTTTTTGCAGAATCTGCAAGTGGATATTTGGAGCCCTTTCAGGCCTTCGTTGGAAAAGGGAATATCTTCCATTAAAAACTAAACAGAAGAGTTCTGTGAAACTGCTTTGTGTAGTATGAATCCAACTCACAGAGTTGAACACTTCCTTTCAAAGAGCAGTTTTGAAACACTCTTTTTGTAGAATCTGCAAGTGTTCGTTTGGAGCGCTTTGAGGTCTATGGTGGAAAAGGAAATATCTTCACATATAATCCAGGCAGAAGCATTCTCAGAAACCTCTTTATGATGTGTGCATTCAACTCGGAGAGATAAGCCTTCCTTTTGATAGAGCAGTTTTGCAACTGTGTTTTGGCAGAATCTGCAAGTGGATACTTGGAGCCCTTTCAGGCCTTCGTTGCAAACGGGAATATCTTCCGATAAAAACGAAACAGAAACGTTCTGTGAAACTGCTTTGTGAAGTATGAATCCAACTCACAGAGTTGAACACTTCTTTTGAAAGAGCAGCTTTGAAACACTCTTTTTGTAGAATCTACATGTGTTCATTTGGAGCGCTTTGAGGCCTATGGTGGAAAAGGAAATATCGTCACACAATACCTAGACAGAAGCATTCTTTGAAACTTCTTTATGATGTGTGCATTCAACTCACAGAGTTGAACTTTCCTTTTTATGGAGCAGTTTGGAAAGAGTCTTTTTGCAGCATCTGCAATAGGATATTTGGAGCTATTTCAGGCCTTTGTTAGAAGCGGGAATATCTTCCCATAAAAACTGGACAGAAGCATTCTCACAAACTGCTTTGTGATGTGTGTGTTCAACTCACAGAGGTGAACCTTTCCTTTGCTAGAGCAGTTATGAAACACTCTTTTTGTAGAATCTGCAAGTGTTCATTTGGAGCGATTTGAGGCCTATATTGGAAAAAGAAATATCTTCATATATAAACAAGGCAGAAGCATTCTCAGAAAGCTCTTTATGATATGTGCATTCAACTCAGAGAGATAAGCCTTCCTTTTGATAGAGCAGTTTTGAAACTGTGTTTTTGCAGAATCTGCAAGTGGATATTTGGAGCCCTTTCAGGCCTTCGTTGGAAACGGGAATATCTTCCATTAAAAACTAAACAGAAGAGTTCTGTGAAACTGCTTTGTGTAGTATGAATCCAACTCACAGAGTTGAACACTTCCTTTCAAAGAGCAGTTTTGAAACACACTTTTTGTAGAATCTGCAAGTGTTCGTTTGGAGCGCTTTGAGGCCTATGGTGGAAAAGGAAATATCTTCACATATAATCCAGGCAGAAGCATTCTCAGAAACCTCTTTATGATGTGTGCATTCAACTCGGAGAGATAAGCCTTCCTTTTGATAGAGCAGTTTTGCAACTGTGTTTTTGCAGAATCTGCAAGTGTATATTTGGAGCCCTTTCAGGCCTTCGTTGGAAACGGGAATATCTTCCCATAAAAACTAAACAGAAGCGTTCTGTGAAACTCCTTTGTGAAGTATGAATCCAACTCACAGAGTTGAACACTTCTTTTGAAAGAGCAGCTTTGAAACACTCTTTTTGTAGAATCTGCAAGTGTTCATTTGGAGCGCTTTGAGGCCTATGGTGGAAAAGGAAATATCTTCACATAAAACCTAGACAGAAGCATTCTTTGAAACTTCTTTATGATGTGTGCATTCAACTCACAGAGTTGAACATTCCTTTTCATGGAGCAGTTTGGAAAGAGTCTTTTTGCAGCATCTGCAAGTGGATATTTGGAGCTCTTTCAGGCCTTTGTTAGAAGCGGGAATATCTTCCCATTAAAACTGGACAGAAGCATTCTCACAAACTGCTTTGTGATGTGTGTGTTCAACTCACAGAGGTGAACCTTTCCTTTGCTAGAGCAGTTATGAAACACTCTTTTTGTAGAATCTGCAAGTGTTCATTTGGAGCGCTTTGAGGCCTATGGTGGAAAAAGAAATATCTTCACATAAAACCTAGACAGAAGCATTCTTTGAAACTTCTTTATGATGTGTGCATTCAACTCACAGAGTTGAACCTTCTTTTTCATGGAGCAGTTTGGAAAGAGTCTTTTTGCAGCATCTGCAAGTGGATATTTGGAGCTCTTTCAGGCCTTTGTTAGAAGCGGGAATATCTTCCCATAAAAACTAAACCGAAGCATTCTCACAAACTGCTTTGTGATGTGTGTGTTCAACTCACAGAGGTGAACCTTTCATTGCTACAGCAGTTATGAAACACTCTTTTTGTAGAATCTGCAAGTGTTCATTTGGAGCGCTTTGAGGCCTATGGTGGAAAAAGAAATATCTTCATATATAAACAAGGCAGAAGCATTCTCAGAAACCCCTTTATGATGTGTGCATTCAACTCAGAGAGATAAGCCTTCCTTTTGATAGAGCAGTTTTGAACCTGTGTTTTTGCAGAATCTGCAAGTGGATATTGGGAGCCCTTTCAGGCCTTCGTTGGAAACGCGAATATCTTCCAATAAAAACTAAACAGAAGAGTTCTGTGAAACTGCTTTGTGTAGTATGAATCCAACTCACAGAGTTGAACACTTCTTTTGAAAGAGCAGTTTTGAAACACTCTTTTTGTAGAATCTGCAAGTGTTCGTTTGGAGCGCTTTGAGGCCTATGGTGGAAAAGGAAATATCTTCACATATAAACCAGGCAGAAGCATTCTCAGAAACCTCTTTATGATGTGTGCATTCAACTCGGAGAGATAAGCCTTCCTTTTGATAGAGCAGTTTTGAAACTGTGTTTTGGCAGAATCTGCAAGTGTATACTTGGAGCCCTTTCAGGCCTTCGTTGCAAACGGGAATATCTTCTGATAAAAACGAAACAGAAACGTTCTGTGAAACTGCTTTGTGAAGTATGAATCCGACTCACAGAGTTGAACACTTCTTTTGAAAGAGCAGCTTTGAAACACTCTTTTTGTAGAATCTACATGTGTTCATTTGGAGCGCTTTGAGGCCTATGGTGGAAAAGGAAATATCGTCACATAATACCTAGACAGAAGCATTCTTTGAAACTTCTTTATGATGTGTGCATTCAACTCACAGAGTTGAACTTTCCTTTTCATGGAGCAGTTTGGAAAGAGTCTTTTTGCAGCATCTGCAATAGGATATTTGGAGCTCTTTCAGGCCTTTGTTAGAAGCGGGAATATCTTCCCATAAAAACTGGACAGAAGCATTCTCACAAACTGCTTTGTGATGTGTGTGTTCAACTCACAGAGGTGAACCTTTCCTTTGCTAGAGCAGTTATGAAACACTCTTTTTGTAGAATCTGCAAGTGTTCATTTGGAGCGATTTGAGGCCTATGGTGGAAAAAGAAATATCTTCATATATAAACAAGGCAGAAGCATTCTCAGAAAGCTCTTTATGATGTGTGCATTCAACTCAGAGAGATAAGCCTTCCTTTTGATAGAGCAGTTTTGAAACTGTGTTTTTGCAGAATCTGCAAGTGGATATTTGGAGCCCTTTCAGGCCTTCGTTGGAAACGGGAATATCTTCCATTAAAAACTAAACAGAAGAGTTCTGTGAAACTGCTTTGTGTAGTATGAATCCAACTCACAGAGTTGAACACTTCCTTTCAAAGAGCAGTTTTGAAACACACTTTTTGTAGAATCTGCAAGTGTTCGTTTGGAGCGCTTTGAGGCCTATGGTGGAAAAGGAAATATCTTCACATATAATCCAGGCAGAAGCATTCTCAGAAACCTCTTTATGATGTGTGCATTCAACTCGGAGAGATAAGCCTTCCTTTTGATAGAGCAGTTTTGCAACTGTGTTTTTGCAGAATCTGCAAGTGTATATTTGGAGCCCTTTCAGGCCTTCGTTGGAAACGGGAATATCTTCCCATAAAAACTAAACAGAAGCGTTCTGTGAAACTCCTTTGTGAAGTATGAATCCAACTCACAGAGTTGAACACTTCTTTTGAAAGAGCAGCTTTGAAACACTCTTTTTGTAGAATCTGCAAGTGTTCATTTGGAGCGCTTTGAGGCCTATGGTGGAAAAGGAAATATCTTCACATAAAACCTAGACAGAAGCATTCTTTGAAACTTCTTTATGATGTGTGCATTCAACTCACAGAGTTGAACATTCCTTTTCATGGAGCAGTTTGGAAAGAGTCTTTTTGCAGCCTCTGCAAGTGGATATTTGGAGCTCTTTCAGGCCTTTGTTAGAAGCGGGAATATCTTCCCATTAAAACTGGACAGAAGCATTCTCACAAACTGCTTTGTGATGTGTGTGTTCAACTCACAGAGGTGAACCTTTCCTTTGCTAGAGCAGTTATGAAACACTCTTTTTGTAGAATCTGCAAGTGTTCATTTGGAGCGCTTTGAGGCCTATGGTGGAAAAAGAAATATCTTCACATAAAACCTAGACAGAAGCATTCTTTGAAACTTCTTTATGATGTGTGCATTCAACTCACAGAGTTGAACCTTCTTTTTCATGGAGCAGTTTGGAAAGAGTCTTTTTGCAGCATCTGCAAGTGGATATTTGGAGCTCTTTCAGGCCTTTGTTAGAAGCGGGAATATCTTCCCATAAAAACTAAACCGAAGCATTCTCACAAACTGCTTTGTGATGTGTGTGTTCAACTCACAGAGGTGAACCTTTCCTTTGCTAGAGCAGTTATGAAACACTCTTTTTGTAGAATCTGCAAGTGTTCATTTGGAGCGCTTTGAGGCCTATGGTGGAAAAAGAAATATCTTCATATATAAACAAGGCAGAAGCATTCTCAGAAACCCCTTTATGATGTGTGCATTCAACTCAGAGAGATAAGCCTTCCTTTTGATAGAGCAGTTTTGAACCTGTGTTTTTGCAGAATCTGCAAGTGGATATTTGGAGCCCTTTCAGGCCTTCGTTGGAAACGGGAATATCTTCCAATAAAAACTAAACAGAAGAGTTCTGTGAAACTGCTTTGTGTAGTATGAATCCAACTCACAGAGTTGAACACTTCTTTTCAAAGAGCAGTTTTGAAACACTCTTTTTGTAGAATCTGCAAGTGTTCGTTTGGAGCGCTTTGAGGCCTATGGTGGAAAAGGAAATATCTTCACATATAAACCAGGCAGAAGCATTCTCAGAAACCTCTTTATGATGTGTGCATTCAACTCGGAGAGATAAGCCTTCCTTTTGATAGAGCAGTTTTGAAACTGTGTTTTGGCAGAATCTGCAAGTGGATACTTGGAGCCCTTTCAGGCCTTCGTTGCAAACGGGAATATCTTCCCATAAAAACGAAACAGAAACGTTCTGTGAAACTGCTTTGTGAAGTATGAATCCGACTCACAGAGTTGAACACTTCTTTTGAAAGAGCAGCTTTGAAACACTCTTTTTGTAGAATCTACATGTGTTCATTTGGAGCGCTTTGAGGCCTATGGTGGAAAAGGAAATATCGTCACATAATACCTAGACAGAAGCATTCTTTGAAACTTCTTTATGATGTGTGCATTCAACTCACAGAGTTGAACTTTCCTTTTCATGGAGCAGTTTGGAAAGAGTCTTTTTGCAGCATCTGCAATAGGATATTTGGAGCTCTTTCAGGCCTTTGTTAGAAGCGGGAATATCTTCCCATAAAAACTGGACAGAAGCATTCTCACAAACTGCTTTGTGATGTGTGTGTTCAACTCACAGAGGTGAACCTTTCCTTTGCTAGAGCAGTTATGAAACACTCTTTTTGTAGAATCTGCAAGTGTTCATTTGGAGCGATTTGAGGCCTATGGTGGAAAAAGAAATATCTTCATATATAAACAAGGCAGAAGCATTCTCAGAAAGCTCTTTATGATGTGTGCATTCAACTCAGAGAGATAAGCCTTCCTTTTGATAGAGCAGTTTTGAAACTGTGTTTTTGCAGAATCTGCAAGTGGATATTTGGAGCCCTTTCAGGCCTTCGTTGGAAACGGGAATATCTTCCCATAAAAACTAAACAGAAGAGTTCTGTGAAACTCCTTTGTGAAGTATGAATCCAACTCACAGAGTTGAACACTTCTTTTGAAAGAGCAGCTTTGAAACACTCTTTTTGTAGAATCTGCAAGTGTTCGTTTGGAGCGCTTTGAGGCCTATGGTGGAAAAGGAAATATCTTCACATATAAACCAGGCAGAAGCATTCTCAGAAACCTCTTTATGATGTGTGCATTCAACTCGGAGAGATAAGCCTTCCTTTTGATAGAGCAGTTTTGAAACTGTGTTTTGGCAGAATCTGCAAGTGGATACTTGGAGCCCTTTCAGGCCTTCGTTGCAAACGGGAATATCTTCCGATAAAAACGAAACAGAAACGTTCTGTGAAACTGCTTTGTGAAGTATGAATCCAACTCACAGAGTTGAACACTTCTTTTGAAAGAGCAGCTTTGAAACACTCTTTTTGTAGAATCTACATGTGTTCATTTGGAGCGCTTTGAGGCCTATGGTGGAAAAGGAAATGTCGTCACATAATACCTAGACAGAAGCATTCTTTGAAACTTCTTTATGATGTGTGCATTCAACTCACAGAGTTGAACTTTCCTTTTTATGGAGCAGTTTGGAAAGAGTCTTTTTGCAGCATCTGCAATAGGATATTTGGAGCTATTTCAGGCCTTTGTTAGAAGCGGGAATATCTTCCCATAAAAACTGGACAGAAGCATTCTCACAAACTGCTTTGTGATGTGTGTGTTCAACTCACAGAGGTGAACCTTTCCTTTGCTAGAGCAGTTATGAAACACTCTTTTTGTAGAATCTGCAAGTGTTCATTTGGAGCGATTTGAGGCCTATGGTGGAAAAAGAAATATCTTCATATATAAACAAGGCATAAGCATTCTCAGAAAGCTCTTTATGATGTGTGCATTCAACTCAGAGAGATAAGCCTTCCTTTTGATAGAGCAGTTTTGAAACTGTGTTTTTGCAGAATCTGCAAGTGGATATTTGGAGCCCTTTCAGGCCTTCGTTGGAAAAGGGAATATCTTCCATTAAAAACTAAACAGAAGAGTTCTGTGAAACTGCTTTGTGTAGTATGAATCCAACTCACAGAGTTGAACACTTCCTTTCAAAGAGCAGTTTTGAAACACTCTTTTTGTAGAATCTGCAAGTGTTCGTTTGGAGCGCTTTGAGGCCTATGGTGGAAAAGGAAATATCTTCACATATAATCCAGGCAGAAGCATTCTCAGAAACCTCTTTATGATGTGTGCATTCAACTCGGAGAGATAAGCCTTCCTTTTGATAGAGCAGTTTTGCAACTGTGTTTTTGCAGAATCTGCAAGTGTATATTTGGAGCCCTTTCAGGCCTTCGTTGGAAACGGGAATATCTTCCCATAAAAACTAAACAGAAGCGTTCTGTGAAACTCCTTTGTGAAGTATGAATCCAACTCACAGAGTTGAACACTTCTTTTGAAAGAGCAGCTTTGAAACACTCTTTTTGTAGAATCTGCAAGTGTTCATTTGGAGCGCTTTGAGGCCTATGGTGGAAAAGGAAATATCTTCACATAAAACCTAGACAGAAGCATTCTTTGAAACTTCTTTATGATGTGTGCATTCAACTCACAGAGTTGAACATTCCTTTTCATGGAGCAGTTTGGAAAGAGTCTTTTTGCAGCATCTGCAAGTGGATATTTGGAGCTCTTTCAGGCCTTTGTTAGAAGCGGGAATATCTTCCCATTAAAACTGGACAGAAGCATTCTCACAAACTGCTTTGTGATGTGTGTGTTCAACTCACAGAGGTGAACCTTTCCTTTGCTAGAGCAGTTATGAAACACTCTTTTTGTAGAATCTGCAAGTGTTCATTTGGAGCGCTTTGAGGCCTATGGTGGAAAAAGAAATATCTTCATATAAAACCTAGACAGAAGCATTCTTTGAAACTTCTTTATGATGTGTGCATTCAACTCACAGAGTTGAACCTTCTTTTTCATGGAGCAGTTTGGAAAGAGTCTTTTTGCAGCATCTGCAAGTGGATATTTGGAGCTCTTTCAGGCCTTTGTTAGAAGCGGGAATATCTTCCCATAAAAACTAAACCGAAGCATTCTCACAAACTGCTTTGTGATGTGTGTGTTCAACTCACAGAGGTGAACCTTTCCTTTGCTAGAGCAGTTATGAAACACTCTTTTTGTAGAATCTGCAAGTGTTCATTTGGAGCGCTTTGAGGCCTATGGTGGAAAAAGAAATATCTTCATATATAAACAAGGCAGAAGCATTCTCAGAAACCCCTTTATGATGTGTGCATTCAACTCGGAGAGATAAGCCTTCCTTTTGATAGAGCAGTTTTGAAACTGTGTTTTTGCAGAATCTGCAAGTGGATATTTGGAGCCCTTTCAGGCCTTCGTTGGAAAAGGGAATATCTTCCCATAAAAACTAAACAGAAGAGTTCTGTGAAACTGCTTTGTGTAGTATGAATCCAACTCACAGAGTTGAACACTTCCTTTCAAAGAGCAGTTTTGAAACACTCTTTTTGTAGAATCTGCAAGTGTTCGTTTGGAGCGCTTTGAGGCCTATGGTGGAAAAGGAAATATCTTCACATATAATCCAGGCAGAAGCATTCTCAGAAACCTCTTTATGATGTGTGCATTCAACTCGGAGAGATAAGCCTTCCTTTTGATAGAGCAGTTTTGCAACTGTGTTTTTGCAGAATCTGCAAGTGTATATTTGGAGCCCTTTCAGGCCTTCGTTGGAAACGGGAATATCTTCCCATAAAAACTAAACAGAAGCGTTCTGTGAAACTCCTTTGTGAAGTATGAATCCAACTCACAGAGTTGAACACTTCTTTTGAAAGAGCAGCTTTGAAACACTCTTTTTGTAGAATCTGCAAGTGTTCATTTGGAGCGCTTTGAGGCCTATGGTGGAAAAGGAAATATCTTCACATAAAACCTAGACAGAAGCATTTTTGGAACTTCTTTATGATGTGTGCATTCAACTCACAGAGTTGAACATTCCTTTTCATGGAGCAGTTTGGAAATAGTCTTTTTGCAGCATCTGGAAGTGGATATTTGGAGCTCTTTCAGGCCTTTGTTAGAAGCGGGAATATCTTCCCATTAAAACTGGACAGAAGCATTCTCACAAACTGCTTTGTGATGTGTGTGTTCAACTCACAGAGGTGAACCTTTCCTTTGCTAGAGCAGTTATGAAACACTCTTTTTGTAGAATCTGCAAGTGTTCATTTGGAGCGCTTTGAGGCCTATGGTGGAAAAAGAAATATCTTCATATATAAACAAGGCAGAAGCATTCTCAGAAACCCCTTTATGATGTGTGCATTCAACTCAGAGAGATAAGCCTTCCTTTTGATAGAGCAGTTTTGAACCTGTGTTTTTGCAGAATCTGCAAGTGGATATTTGGAGCCCTTTCAGGCCTTCGTTGGAAACGGGAATATCTTCCCATAAAAACTAAACAGAAGAGTTCTGTGAAACTCCTTTGTGAAGTATGAATCCAACTCACAGAGTTGAACACTTCTTTTGAAAGAGCAGCTTTGAAACACTCTTTTTGTAGAATCTGCAAGTGTTCGTTTGGAGCGCTTTGAGGCCTATGGTGGAAAAGGAAATATCTTCACATATAAACCAGGCAGAAGCATTCTCAGAAACCTCTTTATGATGTGTGCATTCAACTCGGAGAGATAAGCCTTCCTTTTGATAGAGCAGTTTTGAAACTGTGTTTTGGCAGAATCTGCAAGTGGATACTTGGAGCCCTTTCAGGCCTTCGTTGCAAACGGGAATATCTTCCGATAAAAACGAAACAGAAACGTTCTGTGAAACTGCTTTGTGAAGTATGAATCCAACTCACAGAGTTGAACACTTCTTTTGAAAGAGCAGCTTTGAAACACTCTTTTTGTAGAATCTACATGTGTTCATTTGGAGCGCTTTGAGGCCTATGGTGGAAAAGGAAATATCGTCACATAATACCTAGACAGAAGCATTCTTTGAAACTTCTTTATGATGTGTGCATTCAACTCACAGAGTTGAACTTTCCTTTTTATGGAGCAGTTTGGAAAGAGTCTTTTTGCAGCATCTGCAATAGGATATTTGGAGCTATTTCAGGCCTTTGTTAGAAGCGGGAATATCTTCCCATAAAAACTGGACAGAAGCATTCTCACAAACTGCTTTGTGATGTGTGTGTTCAACTCACAGAGGTGAACCTTTCCTTTGCTAGAGCAGTTATGAAACACTCTTTTTGTAGAATCTGCAAGTGTTCATTTGGAGCGATTTGAGGCCTATGGTGGAAAAAGAAATATCTTCATATATAAACAAGGCATAAACATTCTCAGA
The DNA here is from genome assembly GCF_028885655.2 of Pongo abelii. Lineage (NCBI taxonomy): Eukaryota > Metazoa > Chordata > Mammalia > Primates > Hominidae > Pongo > Pongo abelii. The sequence continues at coordinate 85,717,076 of NC_071988.2, read as the reverse complement.
AAGGTCTTTATGATATGTGCATTCAACTCAGAGAGATAAGCCTTCCTTTTGATAGAGCAGTTTTGAAACTGTGTTTTTGCAGAATCTGCAAGTGGATATTTGGAGCCCTTTCAGGCCTTCGTTGGAAACGGGAATATGCTCCCATAAAAACTAAACAGAAGAGTTCTGTGAAACTGCTTTGTGTAGTATGAATCCAACTCACAGAGTTGAACACTTCTTTTGAAAGAGCAGTTTTGAAACACTCTTTTTGTAGAATCTGCAAGTGTTCGTTTGGAGCGCTTTGAGGCCTATGGTGGAAAAGGAAATATCTTCACATATAAACCAGGCAGAAGCATTCTCAGAAACCTCTTTATGATGTGTGCATTCAACTCGGAGAGATAAGCCTTCCTTTTGATAGAGCAGTTTTGAAACTGTGTTTTGGCAGAATCTGCAAGTGGATACTTAGAGCCCTTTCAGGCCTTCGTTGCAAACGGGAATATCTTCCGATAAAAACGAAACAGAAGCGTTCTGTGAAACTGCTTTGTGAAGTATGAATCCAACTCACAGAGTTGAACACTTCTTTTGAAAGCGCAGCTTTTAAACACTATTTTTGTAGAATCTACATGTGTTCATTTGGAGCGCTTTGAGGCCTATGGTGGAAAAGGAAATATCGTCACATAATACCTAGACAGAAGCATTCTTTGAAACTTCTTTATGATGTGTGCATTCAACTCACAGAGTTGAACATTCCTTTTAATGGAGCAGTTTGGAAAGAGTCTTTTTGCAGCATCTGCAAGTGGATATTTGGAGCTCTTTCAGGCCTTTGTTAGAAGCGGGAATATCTTCCCATTAAAACTGGACAGAAGCATTCTCACAAACTGCTTTGTGATGTGTGTGTTCAACTCACAGAGGTGAACCTTTCCTTTGCTAGAGCAGTTATGAAACACTCTTTTTGTAGAATCTGCAAGTGTTCATTTGGAGCGCTTTGAGGCCTATGGTGGAAAAAGAAATATCTTCACATAAAACCTAGACAGAAGCATTCTTTGAAACTTCTTTATGATGTGTGCATTCAACTCACAGAGTTGAACCTTCTTTTTCATGGAGCAGTTTGGAAAGAGTCTTTTTGCAGCATCTGCAAGTGGATATTTGGAGCTCTTTCAGGCCTTTGTTAGAAGCGGGAATATCTTCCCATAAAAACTGGACAGAAGCATTCTCACAAACTGCTTTGTGATGTGTGTGTTCAACTCACAGAGGTGAACCTTTCCTTTGCTAGAGCAGTTATGAAACACTCTTTTTGTAGAATCTGCAAGTGTTCATTTGGAGCGATTTGAGGCCTATGGTGGAAAAAGAAATATCTTCATATATAAACAAGGCAGAAGCATTCTCAGAAAGCTCTTTATGATGTGTGCATTCAACTCAGAGAGATAAGCCTTCCTTTTGATAGAGCAGTTTTGAAACTGTGTTTTTGCAGAATCTGCAAGTGGATATTTGGAGCCCTTTCAGGCCTTCGTTGGAAAAGGGAATATCTTCCATTAAAAACTAAACAGAAGAGTTCTGTGAAACTGCTTTGTGTAGTATGAATCCAACTCACAGAGTTGAACACTTCCTTTCAAAGAGCAGTTTTGAAACACTCTTTTTGTAGAATCTGCAAGTGTTCGTTTGGAGCGCTTTGAGGTCTATGGTGGAAAAGGAAATATCTTCACATATAATCCAGGCAGAAGCATTCTCAGAAACCTCTTTATGATGTGTGCATTCAACTCGGAGAGATAAGCCTTCCTTTTGATAGAGCAGTTTTGCAACTGTGTTTTGGCAGAATCTGCAAGTGGATACTTGGAGCCCTTTCAGGCCTTCGTTGCAAACGGGAATATCTTCCGATAAAAACGAAACAGAAACGTTCTGTGAAACTGCTTTGTGAAGTATGAATCCAACTCACAGAGTTGAACACTTCTTTTGAAAGAGCAGCTTTGAAACACTCTTTTTGTAGAATCTACATGTGTTCATTTGGAGCGCTTTGAGGCCTATGGTGGAAAAGGAAATATCGTCACACAATACCTAGACAGAAGCATTCTTTGAAACTTCTTTATGATGTGTGCATTCAACTCACAGAGTTGAACTTTCCTTTTTATGGAGCAGTTTGGAAAGAGTCTTTTTGCAGCATCTGCAATAGGATATTTGGAGCTATTTCAGGCCTTTGTTAGAAGCGGGAATATCTTCCCATAAAAACTGGACAGAAGCATTCTCACAAACTGCTTTGTGATGTGTGTGTTCAACTCACAGAGGTGAACCTTTCCTTTGCTAGAGCAGTTATGAAACACTCTTTTTGTAGAATCTGCAAGTGTTCATTTGGAGCGATTTGAGGCCTATATTGGAAAAAGAAATATCTTCATATATAAACAAGGCAGAAGCATTCTCAGAAAGCTCTTTATGATATGTGCATTCAACTCAGAGAGATAAGCCTTCCTTTTGATAGAGCAGTTTTGAAACTGTGTTTTTGCAGAATCTGCAAGTGGATATTTGGAGCCCTTTCAGGCCTTCGTTGGAAACGGGAATATCTTCCATTAAAAACTAAACAGAAGAGTTCTGTGAAACTGCTTTGTGTAGTATGAATCCAACTCACAGAGTTGAACACTTCCTTTCAAAGAGCAGTTTTGAAACACACTTTTTGTAGAATCTGCAAGTGTTCGTTTGGAGCGCTTTGAGGCCTATGGTGGAAAAGGAAATATCTTCACATATAATCCAGGCAGAAGCATTCTCAGAAACCTCTTTATGATGTGTGCATTCAACTCGGAGAGATAAGCCTTCCTTTTGATAGAGCAGTTTTGCAACTGTGTTTTTGCAGAATCTGCAAGTGTATATTTGGAGCCCTTTCAGGCCTTCGTTGGAAACGGGAATATCTTCCCATAAAAACTAAACAGAAGCGTTCTGTGAAACTCCTTTGTGAAGTATGAATCCAACTCACAGAGTTGAACACTTCTTTTGAAAGAGCAGCTTTGAAACACTCTTTTTGTAGAATCTGCAAGTGTTCATTTGGAGCGCTTTGAGGCCTATGGTGGAAAAGGAAATATCTTCACATAAAACCTAGACAGAAGCATTCTTTGAAACTTCTTTATGATGTGTGCATTCAACTCACAGAGTTGAACATTCCTTTTCATGGAGCAGTTTGGAAAGAGTCTTTTTGCAGCATCTGCAAGTGGATATTTGGAGCTCTTTCAGGCCTTTGTTAGAAGCGGGAATATCTTCCCATTAAAACTGGACAGAAGCATTCTCACAAACTGCTTTGTGATGTGTGTGTTCAACTCACAGAGGTGAACCTTTCCTTTGCTAGAGCAGTTATGAAACACTCTTTTTGTAGAATCTGCAAGTGTTCATTTGGAGCGCTTTGAGGCCTATGGTGGAAAAAGAAATATCTTCACATAAAACCTAGACAGAAGCATTCTTTGAAACTTCTTTATGATGTGTGCATTCAACTCACAGAGTTGAACCTTCTTTTTCATGGAGCAGTTTGGAAAGAGTCTTTTTGCAGCATCTGCAAGTGGATATTTGGAGCTCTTTCAGGCCTTTGTTAGAAGCGGGAATATCTTCCCATAAAAACTAAACCGAAGCATTCTCACAAACTGCTTTGTGATGTGTGTGTTCAACTCACAGAGGTGAACCTTTCATTGCTACAGCAGTTATGAAACACTCTTTTTGTAGAATCTGCAAGTGTTCATTTGGAGCGCTTTGAGGCCTATGGTGGAAAAAGAAATATCTTCATATATAAACAAGGCAGAAGCATTCTCAGAAACCCCTTTATGATGTGTGCATTCAACTCAGAGAGATAAGCCTTCCTTTTGATAGAGCAGTTTTGAACCTGTGTTTTTGCAGAATCTGCAAGTGGATATTGGGAGCCCTTTCAGGCCTTCGTTGGAAACGCGAATATCTTCCAATAAAAACTAAACAGAAGAGTTCTGTGAAACTGCTTTGTGTAGTATGAATCCAACTCACAGAGTTGAACACTTCTTTTGAAAGAGCAGTTTTGAAACACTCTTTTTGTAGAATCTGCAAGTGTTCGTTTGGAGCGCTTTGAGGCCTATGGTGGAAAAGGAAATATCTTCACATATAAACCAGGCAGAAGCATTCTCAGAAACCTCTTTATGATGTGTGCATTCAACTCGGAGAGATAAGCCTTCCTTTTGATAGAGCAGTTTTGAAACTGTGTTTTGGCAGAATCTGCAAGTGGATACTTGGAGCCCTTTCAGGCCTTCGTTGCAAACGGGAATATCTTCTGATAAAAACGAAACAGAAACGTTCTGTGAAACTGCTTTGTGAAGTATGAATCCGACTCACAGAGTTGAACACTTCTTTTGAAAGAGCAGCTTTGAAACACTCTTTTTGTAGAATCTACATGTGTTCATTTGGAGCGCTTTGAGGCCTATGGTGGAAAAGGAAATATCGTCACATAATACCTAGACAGAAGCATTCTTTGAAACTTCTTTATGATGTGTGCATTCAACTCACAGAGTTGAACTTTCCTTTTCATGGAGCAGTTTGGAAAGAGTCTTTTTGCAGCATCTGCAATAGGATATTTGGAGCTCTTTCAGGCCTTTGTTAGAAGCGGGAATATCTTCCCATAAAAACTGGACAGAAGCATTCTCACAAACTGCTTTGTGATGTGTGTGTTCAACTCACAGAGGTGAACCTTTCCTTTGCTAGAGCAGTTATGAAACACTCTTTTTGTAGAATCTGCAAGTGTTCATTTGGAGCGATTTGAGGCCTATGGTGGAAAAAGAAATATCTTCATATATAAACAAGGCAGAAGCATTCTCAGAAAGCTCTTTATGATGTGTGCATTCAACTCAGAGAGATAAGCCTTCCTTTTGATAGAGCAGTTTTGAAACTGTGTTTTTGCAGAATCTGCAAGTGGATATTTGGAGCCCTTTCAGGCCTTCGTTGGAAACGGGAATATCTTCCATTAAAAACTAAACAGAAGAGTTCTGTGAAACTGCTTTGTGTAGTATGAATCCAACTCACAGAGTTGAACACTTCCTTTCAAAGAGCAGTTTTGAAACACACATTTTGTAGAATCTGCAAGTGTTCGTTTGGAGCGCTTTGAGGCCTATGGTGGAAAAGGAAATATCTTCACATATAATCCAGGCAGAAGCATTCTCAGAAACCTCTTTATGATGTGTGCATTCAACTCGGAGAGATAAGCCTTCCTTTTGATAGAGCAGTTTTGCAACTGTGTTTTTGCAGAATCTGCAAGTGTATATTTGGAGCCCTTTCAGGCCTTCGTTGGAAACGGGAATATCTTCCCATAAAAACTAAACAGAAGCGTTCTGTGAAACTCCTTTGTGAAGTATGAATCCAACTCACAGAGTTGAACACTTCTTTTGAAAGAGCAGCTTTGAAACACTCTTTTTGTAGAATCTGCAAGTGTTCATTTGGAGCGCTTTGAGGCCTATGGTGGAAAAGGAAATATCTTCACATAAAACCTAGACAGAAGCATTCTTTGAAACTTCTTTATGATGTGTGCATTCAACTCACAGAGTTGAACATTCCTTTTCATGGAGCAGTTTGGAAAGAGTCTTTTTGCAGCATCTGCAAGTGGATATTTGGAGCTCTTTCAGGCCTTTGTTAGAAGCGGGAATATCTTCCCATTAAAACTGGACAGAAGCATTCTCACAAACTGCTTTGTGATGTGTGTGTTCAACTCACAGAGGTGAACCTTTCCTTTGCTAGAGCAGTTATGAAACACTCTTTTTGTAGAATCTGCAAGTGTTCATTTGGAGCGCTTTGAGGCCTATGGTGGAAAAAGAAATATCTTCATATATAAACAAGGCAGAAGCATTCTCAGAAACCCCTTTATGATGTGTGCATTCAACTCAGAGAGATAAGCCTTCCTTTTGATAGAGCAGTTTTGAACCTGTGTTTTTGCAGAATCTGCAAGTGGATATTTGGAGCCCTTTCAGGCCTTCGTTGGAAACGGGAATATCTTCCAATAAAAACTAAACAGAAGAGTTCTGTGAAACTGCTTTGTGTAGTATGAATCCAACTCACAGAGTTGAACACTTCTTTTCAAAGAGCAGTTTTGAAACACTCTTTTTGTAGAATCTGCAAGTGTTCGTTTGGAGCGCTTTGAGGCCTATGGTGGAAAAGGAAATATCTTCACATATAAACCAGGCAGAAGCATTCTCAGAAACCTCTTTATGATGTGTGCATTCAACTCGGAGAGATAAGCCTTCCTTTTGATAGAGCAGTTTTGAAACTGTGTTTTGGCAGAATCTGCAAGTGGATACTTGGAGCCCTTTCAGGCCTTCGTTGCAAACGGGAATATCTTCCCATAAAAACGAAACAGAAACGTTCTGTGAAACTGCTTTGTGAAGTATGAATCCGACTCACAGAGTTGAACACTTCTTTTGAAAGAGCAGCTTTGAAACACTCTTTTTGTAGAATCTACATGTGTTCATTTGGAGCGCTTTGAGGCCTATGGTGGAAAAGGAAATATCGTCACATAATACCTAGACAGAAGCATTCTTTGAAACTTCTTTATGATGTGTGCATTCAACTCACAGAGTTGAACTTTCCTTTTCATGGAGCAGTTTGGAAAGAGTCTTTTTGCAGCATCTGCAATAGGATATTTGGAGCTCTTTCAGGCCTTTGTTAGAAGCGGGAATATCTTCCCATAAAAACTGGACAGAAGCATTCTCACAAACTGCTTTGTGATGTGTGTGTTCAACTCACAGAGGTGAACCTTTCCTTTGCTAGAGCAGTTATGAAACACTCTTTTTGTAGAATCTGCAAGTGTTCATTTGGAGCGATTTGAGGCCTATGGTGGAAAAAGAAATATCTTCATATATAAACAAGGCAGAAGCATTCTCAGAAAGCTCTTTATGATGTGTGCATTCAACTCAGAGAGATAAGCCTTCCTTTTGATAGAGCAGTTTTGAAACTGTGTTTTTGCAGAATCTGCAAGTGGATATTTGGAGCCCTTTCAGGCCTTCGTTGGAAACGGGAATATCTTCCCATAAAAACTAAACAGAAGAGTTCTGTGAAACTCCTTTGTGAAGTATGAATCCAACTCACAGAGTTGAACACTTCTTTTGAAAGAGCAGCTTTGAAACACTCTTTTTGTAGAATCTGCAAGTGTTCGTTTGGAGCGCTTTGAGGCCTATGGTGGAAAAGGAAATATCTTCACATATAAACCAGGCAGAAGCATTCTCAGAAACCTCTTTATGATGTGTGCATTCAACTCGGAGAGATAAGCCTTCCTTTTGATAGAGCAGTTTTGAAACTGTGTTTTGGCAGAATCTGCAAGTGGATACTTGGAGCCCTTTCAGGCCTTCGTTGCAAACGGGAATATCTTCCGATAAAAACGAAACAGAAACGTTCTGTGAAACTGCTTTGTGAAGTATGAATCCAACTCACAGAGTTGAACACTTCTTTTGAAAGAGCAGCTTTGAAACACTCTTTTTGTAGAATCTACATGTGTTCATTTGGAGCGCTTTGAGGCCTATGGTGGAAAAGGAAATGTCGTCACATAATACCTAGACAGAAGCATTCTTTGAAACTTCTTTATGATGTGTGCATTCAACTCACAGAGTTGAACTTTCCTTTTTATGGAGCAGTTTGGAAAGAGTCTTTTTGCAGCATCTGCAATAGGATATTTGGAGCTATTTCAGGCCTTTGTTAGAAGCGGGAATATCTTCCCATAAAAACTGGACAGAAGCATTCTCACAAACTGCTTTGTGATGTGTGTGTTCAACTCACAGAGGTGAACCTTTCCTTTGCTAGAGCAGTTATGAAACACTCTTTTTGTAGAATCTGCAAGTGTTCATTTGGAGCGATTTGAGGCCTATGGTGGAAAAAGAAATATCTTCATATATAAACAAGGCATAAGCATTCTCAGAAAGCTCTTTATGATGTGTGCATTCAACTCAGAGAGATAAGCCTTCCTTTTGATAGAGCAGTTTTGAAACTGTGTTTTTGCAGAATCTGCAAGTGGATATTTGGAGCCCTTTCAGGCCTTCGTTGGAAAAGGGAATATCTTCCATTAAAAACTAAACAGAAGAGTTCTGTGAAACTGCTTTGTGTAGTATGAATCCAACTCACAGAGTTGAACACTTCCTTTCAAAGAGCAGTTTTGAAACACTCTTTTTGTAGAATCTGCAAGTGTTCGTTTGGAGCGCTTTGAGGCCTATGGTGGAAAAGGAAATATCTTCACATATAATCCAGGCAGAAGCATTCTCAGAAACCTCTTTATGATGTGTGCATTCAACTCGGAGAGATAAGCCTTCCTTTTGATAGAGCAGTTTTGCAACTGTGTTTTTGCAGAATCTGCAAGTGTATATTTGGAGCCCTTTCAGGCCTTCGTTGGAAACGGGAATATCTTCCCATAAAAACTAAACAGAAGCGTTCTGTGAAACTCCTTTGTGAAGTATGAATCCAACTCACAGAGTTGAACACTTCTTTTGAAAGAGCAGCTTTGAAACACTCTTTTTGTAGAATCTGCAAGTGTTCATTTGGAGCGCTTTGAGGCCTATGGTGGAAAAGGAAATATCTTCACATAAAACCTAGACAGAAGCATTCTTTGAAACTTCTTTATGATGTGTGCATTCAACTCACAGAGTTGAACATTCCTTTTCATGGAGCAGTTTGGAAAGAGTCTTTTTGCAGCATCTGCAAGTGGATATTTGGAGCTCTTTCAGGCCTTTGTTAGAAGCGGGAATATCTTCCCATTAAAACTGGACAGAAGCATTCTCACAAACTGCTTTGTGATGTGTGTGTTCAACTCACAGAGGTGAACCTTTCCTTTGCTAGAGCAGTTATGAAACACTCTTTTTGTAGAATCTGCAAGTGTTCATTTGGAGCGCTTTGAGGCCTATGGTGGAAAAAGAAATATCTTCATATAAAACCTAGACAGAAGCATTCTTTGAAACTTCTTTATGATGTGTGCATTCAACTCACAGAGTTGAACCTTCTTTTTCATGGAGCAGTTTGGAAAGAGTCTTTTTGCAGCATCTGCAAGTGGATATTTGGAGCTCTTTCAGGCCTTTGTTAGAAGCGGGAATATCTTCCCATAAAAACTAAACCGAAGCATTCTCACAAACTGCTTTGTGATGTGTGTGTTCAACTCACAGAGGTGAACCTTTCCTTTGCTAGAGCAGTTATGAAACACTCTTTTTGTAGAATCTGCAAGTGTTCATTTGGAGCGCTTTGAGGCCTATGGTGGAAAAAGAAATATCTTCATATATAAACAAGGCAGAAGCATTCTCAGAAACCCCTTTATGATGTGTGCATTCAACTCGGAGAGATAAGCCTTCCTTTTGATAGAGCAGTTTTGAAACTGTGTTTTTGCAGAATCTGCAAGTGGATATTTGGAGCCCTTTCAGGCCTTCGTTGGAAAAGGGAATATCTTCCCATAAAAACTAAACAGAAGAGTTCTGTGAAACTGCTTTGTGTAGTATGAATCCAACTCACAGAGTTGAACACTTCCTTTCAAAGAGCAGTTTTGAAACACTCTTTTTGTAGAATCTGCAAGTGTTCGTTTGGAGCGCTTTGAGGCCTATGGTGGAAAAGGAAATATCTTCACATATAATCGAGGCAGAAGCATTCTCAGAAACCTCTTTATGATGTGTGCATTCAACTCGGAGAGATAAGCCTTCCTTTTGATAGAGCAGTTTTGCAACTGTGTTTTTGCAGAATCTGCAAGTGTATATTTGGAGCCCTTTCAGGCCTTCGTTGGAAACGGGAATATCTTCCCATAAAAACTAAACAGAAGCGTTCTGTGAAACTCCTTTGTGAAGTATGAATCCAACTCACAGAGTTGAACACTTCTTTTGAAAGAGCAGCTTTGAAACACTCTTTTTGTAGAATCTGCAAGTGTTCATTTGGAGCGCTTTGAGGCCTATGGTGGAAAAGGAAATATCTTCACATAAAACCTAGACAGAAGCATTTTTGGAACTTCTTTATGATGTGTGCATTCAACTCACAGAGTTGAACATTCCTTTTCATGGAGCAGTTTGGAAATAGTCTTTTTGCAGCATCTGGAAGTGGATATTTGGAGCTCTTTCAGGCCTTTGTTAGAAGCGGGAATATCTTCCCATTAAAACTGGACAGAAGCATTCTCACAAACTGCTTTGTGATGTGTGTGTTCAACTCACAGAGGTGAACCTTTCCTTTGCTAGAGCAGTTATGAAACACTCTTTTTGTAGAATCTGCAAGTGTTCATTTGGAGCGCTTTGAGGCCTATGGTGGAAAAAGAAATATCTTCATATATAAACAAGGCAGAAGCATTCTCAGAAACCCCTTTATGATGTGTGCATTCAACTCAGAGAGATAAGCCTTCCTTTTGATAGAGCAGTTTTGAACCTGTGTTTTTGCAGAATCTGCAAGTGGATATTTGGAGCCCTTTCAGGCCTTCGTTGGAAACGGGAATATCTTCCCATAAAAACTAAACAGAAGAGTTCTGTGAAACTCCTTTGTGAAGTATGAATCCAACTCACAGAGTTGAACACTTCTTTTGAAAGAGCAGCTTTGAAACACTCTTTTTGTAGAATCTGCAAGTGTTCGTTTGGAGCGCTTTGAGGCCTATGGTGGAAAAGGAAATATCTTCACATATAAACCAGGCAGAAGCATTCTCAGAAACCTCTTTATGATGTGTGCATTCAACTCGGAGAGATAAGCCTTCCTTTTGATAGAGCAGTTTTGAAACTGTGTTTTGGCAGAATCTGCAAGTGGATACTTGGAGCCCTTTCAGGCCTTCGTTGCAAACGGGAATATCTTCCGATAAAAACGAAACAGAAACGTTCTGTGAAACTGCTTTGTGAAGTATGAATCCAACTCACAGAGTTGAACACTTCTTTTGAAAGAGCAGCTTTGAAACACTCTTTTTGTAGAATCTACATGTGTTCATTTGGAGCGCTTTGAGGCCTATGGTGGAAAAGGAAATATCGTCACATAATACCTAGACAGAAGCATTCTTTGAAACTTCTTTATGATGTGTGCATTCAACTCACAGAGTTGAACTTTCCTTTTTATGGAGCAGTTTGGAAAGAGTCTTTTTGCAGCATCTGCAATAGGATATTTGGAGCTATTTCAGGCCTTTGTTAGAAGCGGGAATATCTTCCCATAAAAACTGGACAGAAGCATTCTCACAAACTGCTTTGTGATGTGTGTGTTCAACTCACAGAGGTGAACCTTTCCTTTGCTAGAGCAGTTATGAAACACTCTTTTTGTAGAATCTGCAAGTGTTCATTTGGAGCGATTTGAGGCCTATGGTGGAAAAAGAAATATCTTCATATATAAACAAGGCATAAACATTCTCAGAAAGGTCTTTATGATATGTGCATTCAACTCAGAGAGATAAGCCTTCCTTTTGATAGAGCAGTTTTGAAACTGTGTTTTTGCAGAATCTGCAAGTGGATATTTGGAGCCCTTTCAGGCCTTCGTTGGAAACGGGAATATGCTCCCATAAAAACTAAACAGAAGAGTTCTGTGAAACTGCTTTGTGTAGTATGAATCCAACTCACAGAGTTGAACACTTCTTTTGAAAGAGCAGTTTTGAAACACTCTTTTTGTAGAATCTGCAAGTGTTCGTTTGGAGCGCTTTGAGGCCTATGGTGGAAAAGGAAATATCTTCACATATAAACCAGGCAGAAGCATTCTCAGAAACCTCTTTATGATGTGTGCATTCAACTCGGAGAGATAAGCCTTCCTTTTGATAGAGCAGTTTTGAAACTGTGTTTTGGCAGAATCTGCAAGTGGATACTTAGAGCCCTTTCAGGCCTTCGTTGCAAACGGGAATATCTTCCGATAAAAACGAAACAGAAACGTTCTGTGAAACTGCTTTGTGAAGTATGAATCCAACTCACAGAGTTGAACACTTCTTTTGAAAGCGCAGCTTTTAAACACTATTTTTGTAGAATCTACATGTGTTCATTTGGAGCGCTTTGAGGCCTATGGTGGAAAAGGAAATATCGTCACATAATACCTAGACAGAAGCATTCTTTGAAACTTCTTTATGATGTGTGCATTCAACTCACAGAGTTGAACATTCCTTTTAATGGAGCAGTTTGGAAAGAGTCTTTTTGCAGCATCTGCAAGTGGATATTTGGAGCTCTTTCAGGCCTTTGTTAGAAGCGGGAATATCTTCCCATTAAAACTGGACAGAAGCATTCTCACAAACTGCTTTGTGATGTGTGTGTTCAACTCACAGAGGTGAACCTTTCCTTTGCTAGAGCAGTTATGAAACACTCTTTTTGTAGAATCTGCAAGTGTTCATTTGGAGCGCTTTGAGGCCTATGGTGGAAAAAGAAATATCTTCACATAAAACCTAGACAGAAGCATTCTTTGAAACTTCTTTATGATGTGTGCATTCAACTCACAGAGTTGAACCTTCTTTTTCATGGAGCAGTTTGGAAAGAGTCTTTTTGCAGCATCTGCAAGTGGATATTTGGAGCTCTTTCAGGCCTTTGTTAGAAGCGGGAATATCTTCCCATAAAAACTGGACAGAAGCATTCTCACAAACTGCTTTGTGATGTGTGTGTTCAACTCACAGAGGTGAACCTTTCCTTTGCTAGAGCAGTTATGAAACACTCTTTTTGTAGAATCTGCAAGTGTTCATTTGGAGCGATTTGAGGCCTATGGTGGAAAAAGAAATATCTTCATATATAAACAAGGCAGAAGCATTCTCAGAAAGCTCTTTATGATGTGTGCATTCAACTCAGAGAGATAAGCCTTCCTTTTGATAGAGCAGTTTTGAAACTGTGTTTTTGCAGAATCTGCAAGTGGATATTTGGAGCCCTTTCAGGCCTTCGTTGGAAAAGGGAATATCTTCCATTAAAAACTAAACAGAAGAGTTCTGTGAAACTGCTTTGTGTAGTATGAATCCAACTCACAGAGTTGAACACTTCCTTTCAAAGAGCAGTTTTGAAACACTCTTTTTGTAGAATCTGCAAGTGTTCGTTTGGAGCGCTTTGAGGTCTATGGTGGAAAAGGAAATATCTTCACATATAATCCAGGCAGAAGCATTCTCAGAAACCTCTTTATGATGTGTGCATTCAACTCGGAGAGATAAGCCTTCCTTTTGATAGAGCAGTTTTGCAACTGTGTTTTGGCAGAATCTGCAAGTGGATACTTGGAGCCCTTTCAGGCCTTCGTTGCAAACGGGAATATCTTCCGATAAAAACGAAACAGAAACGTTCTGTGAAACTGCTTTGTGAAGTATGAATCCAACTCACAGAGTTGAACACTTCTTTTGAAAGAGCAGCTTTGAAACACTCTTTTTGTAGAATCTACATGTGTTCATTTGGAGCGCTTTGAGGCCTATGGTGGAAAAGGAAATATCGTCACACAATACCTAGACAGAAGCATTCTTTGAAACTTCTTTATGATGTGTGCATTCAACTCACAGAGTTGAACTTTCCTTTTTATGGAGCAGTTTGGAAAGAGTCTTTTTGCAGCATCTGCAATAGGATATTTGGAGCTATTTCAGGCCTTTGTTAGAAGCGGGAATATCTTCCCATAAAAACTGGACAGAAGCATTCTCACAAACTGCTTTGTGATGTGTGTGTTCAACTCACAGAGGTGAACCTTTCCTTTGCTAGAGCAGTTATGAAACACTCTTTTTGTAGAATCTGCAAGTGTTCATTTGGAGCGATTTGAGGCCTATATTGGAAAAAGAAATATCTTCATATATAAACAAGGCAGAAGCATTCTCAGAAAGCTATTTATGATATGTGCATTCAACTCAGAGAGATAAGCCTTCCTTTTGATAGAGCAGTTTTGAAACTGTGTTTTTGCAGAATCTGCAAGTGGATATTTGGAGCCCTTTCAGGCCTTCGTTGGAAACGGGAATATCTTCCATTAAAAACTAAACAGAAGAGTTCTGTGAAACTGCTTTGTGTAGTATGAATCCAACTCACAGAGTTGAACACTTCCTTTCAAAGAGCAGTTTTGAAACACACTTTTTGTAGAATCTGCAAGTGTTCGTTTGGAGCGCTTTGAGGCCTATGGTGGAAAAGGAAATATCTTCACATATAATCCAGGCAGAAGCATTCTCAGAAACCTCTTTATGATGTGTGCATTCAACTCGGAGAGATAAGCCTTCCTTTTGATAGAGCAGTTTTGCAACTGTGTTTTTGCAGAATCTGCAAGTGTATATTTGGAGCCCTTTCAGGCCTTCGTTGGAAACGGGAATATCTTCCCATAAAAACTAAACAGAAGCGTTCTGTGAAACTCCTTTGTGAAGTATGAATCCAACTCACAGAGTTGAACACTTCTTTTGAAAGAGCAGCTTTGAAACACTCTTTTTGTAGAATCTGCAAGTGTTCATTTGGAGCGCTTTGAGGCCTATGGTGGAAAAGGAAATATCTTCACATAAAACCTAGAAAGAAGCATTCTTTGAAACTTCTTTATGATGTGTGCATTCAACTCACAGAGTTGAACATTCCTTTTCATGGAGCAGTTTGGAAAGAGTCTTTTTGCAGCATCTGCAAGTGGATATTTGGAGCTCTTTCAGGCCTTTGTTAGAAGCGGGAATATCTTCCCATTAAAACTGGACAGAAGCATTCTCACAAACTGCTTTGTGATGTGTGTGTTCAACTCACAGAGGTGAACCTTTCCTTTGCTAGAGCAGTTATGAAACACTCTTTTTGTAGAATCTGCAAGTGTTCATTTGGAGCGCTTTGAGGCCTATGGTGGAAAAAGAAATATCTTCACATAAAACCTAGACAGAAGCATTCTTTGAAACTTCTTTATGATGTGTGCATTCAACTCACAGAGTTGAACCTTCTTTTTCATGGAGCAGTTTGGAAAGAGTCTTTTTGCAGCATCTGCAAGTGGATATTTGGAGCTCTTTCAGGCCTTTGTTAGAAGCGGGAATATCTTCCCATAAAAACTAAACCGAAGCATTCTCACAAACTGCTTTGTGATGTGTGTGTTCAACTCACAGAGGTGAACCTTTCATTGCTACAGCAGTTATGAAACACTCTTTTTGTAGAATCTGCAAGTGTTCATTTGGAGCGCTTTGAGGCCTATGGTGGAAAAAGAAATATCTTCATATATAAACAAGGCAGAAGCATTCTCAGAAACCCCTTTATGATGTGTGCATTCAACTCAGAGAGATAAGCCTTCCTTTTGATAGAGCAGTTTTGAACCTGTGTTTTTGCAGAATCTGCAAGTGGATATTGGGAGCCCTTTCAGGCCTTCGTTGGAAACGCGAATATCTTCCAATAAAAACTAAACAGAAGAGTTCTGTGAAACTGCTTTGTGTAGTATGAATCCAACTCACAGAGTTGAACACTTCTTTTGAAAGAGCAGTTTTGAAACACTCTTTTTGTAGAATCTGCAAGTGTTCGTTTGGAGCGCTTTGAGGCCTATGGTGGAAAAGGAAATATCTTCACATATAAACCAGGCAGAAGCATTCTCAGAAACCTCTTTATGATGTGTGCATTCAACTCGGAGAGATAAGCCTTCCTTTTGATAGAGCAGTTTTGAAACTGTGTTTTGGCAGAATCTGCAAGTGGATACTTGGAGCCCTTTCAGGCCTTCGTTGCAAACGGGAATATCTTCTGATAAAAACGAAACAGAAACGTTCTGTGAAACTGCTTTGTGAAGTATGAATCCGACTCACAGAGTTGAACACTTCTTTTGAAAGAGCAGCTTTGAAACACTCTTTTTGTAGAATCTACATGTGTTCATTTGGAGCGCTTTGAGGCCTATGGTGGAAAAGGAAATATCGTCACATAATACCTAGACAGAAGCATTCTTTGAAACTTCTTTATGATGTGTGCATTCAACTCACAGAGTTGAACTTTCCTTTTCATGGAGCAGTTTGGAAAGAGTCTTTTTGCAGCATCTGCAATAGGATATTTGGAGCTCTTTCAGGCCTTTGTTAGAAGCGGGAATATCTTCCCATAAAAACTGGACAGAAGCATTCTCACAAACTGCTTTGTGATGTGTGTGTTCAACTCACAGAGGTGAACCTTTCCTTTGCTAGAGCAGTTATGAAACACTCTTTTTGTAGAATCTGCAAGTGTTCATTTGGAGCGATTTGAGGCCTATGGTGGAAAAAGAAATATCTTCATATATAAACAAGGCAGAAGCATTCTCAGAAAGCTCTTTATGATGTGTGCATTCAACTCAGAGAGATAAGCCTTCCTTTTGATAGAGCAGTTTTGAAACTGTGTTTTTGCAGAATCTGCAAGTGGATATTTGGAGCCCTTTCAGGCCTTCGTTGGAAACGGGAATATCTTCCATTAAAAACTAAACAGAAGAGTTCTGTGAAACTGCTTTGTGTAGTATGAATCCAACTCACAGAGTTGAACACTTCCTTTCAAAGAGCAGTTTTGAAACACACTTTTTGTAGAATCTGCAAGTGTTCGTTTGGAGCGCTTTGAGGCCTATGGTGGAAAAGGAAATATCTTCACATATAATCCAGGCAGAAGCATTCTCAGAAACCTCTTTATGATGTGTGCATTCAACTCGGAGAGATAAGCCTTCCTTTTGATAGAGCAGTTTTGCAACTGTGTTTTTGCAGAATCTGCAAGTGTATATTTGGAGCCCTTTCAGGCCTTCGTTGGAAACGGGAATATCTTCCCATAAAAACTAAACAGAAGCGTTCTGTGAAACTCCTTTGTGAAGTATGAATCCAACTCACAGAGTTGAACACTTCTTTTGAAAGAGCAGCTTTGAAACACTCTTTTTGTAGAATCTGCAAGTGTTCATTTGGAGCGCTTTGAGGCCTATGGTGGAAAAGGAAATATCTTCACATAAAACCTAGACAGAAGCATTCTTTGAAACTTCTTTATGATGTGTGCATTCAACTCACAGAGTTGAACATTCCTTTTCATGGAGCAGTTTGGAAAGAGTCTTTTTGCAGCATCTGCAAGTGGATATTTGGAGCTCTTTCAGGCCTTTGTTAGAAGCGGGAATATCTTCCCATTAAAACTGGACAGAAGCATTCTCACAAACTGCTTTGTGATGTGTGTGTTCAACTCACAGAGGTGAACCTTTCCTTTGCTAGAGCAGTTATGAAACACTCTTTTTGTAGAATCTGCAAGTGTTCATTTGGAGCGCTTTGAGGCCTATGGTGGAAAAAGAAATATCTTCACATAAAACCTAGACAGAAGCATTCTTTGAAACTTCTTTATGATGTGTGCATTCAACTCACAGAGTTGAACCTTCTTTTTCATGGAGCAGTTTGGAAAGAGTCTTTTTGCAGCATCTGCAAGTGGATATTTGGAGCTCTTTCAGGCCTTTGTTAGAAGCGGGAATATCTTCCCATAAAAACTAAACCGAAGCATTCTCACAAACTGCTTTGTGATGTGTGTGTTCAACTCACAGAGGTGAACCTTTCATTGCTACAGCAGTTATGAAACACTCTTTTTGTAGAATCTGCAAGTGTTCATTTGGAGCGCTTTGAGGCCTATGGTGGAAAAAGAAATATCTTCATATATAAACAAGGCAGAAGCATTCTCAGAAACCCCTTTATGATGTGTGCATTCAACTCAGAGAGATAAGCCTTCCTTTTGATAGAGCAGTTTTGAACCTGTGTTTTTGCAGAATCTGCAAGTGGATATTGGGAGCCCTTTCAGGCCTTCGTTGGAAACGCGAATATCTTCCAATAAAAACTAAACAGAAGAGTTCTGTGAAACTGCTTTGTGTAGTATGAATCCAACTCACAGAGTTGAACACTTCTTTTGAAAGAGCAGTTTTGAAACACTCTTTTTGTAGAATCTGCAAGTGTTCGTTTGGAGCGCTTTGAGGCCTATGGTGGAAAAGGAAATATCTTCACATATAAACCAGGCAGAAGCATTCTCAGAAACCTCTTTATGATGTGTGCATTCAACTCGGAGAGATAAGCCTTCCTTTTGATAGAGCAGTTTTGAAACTGTGTTTTGGCAGAATCTGCAAGTGGATACTTGGAGCCCTTTCAGGCCTTCGTTGCAAACGGGAATATCTTCTGATAAAAACGAAACAGAAACGTTCTGTGAAACTGCTTTGTGAAGTATGAATCCGACTCACAGAGTTGAACACTTCTTTTGAAAGAGCAGCTTTGAAACACTCTTTTTGTAGAATCTACATGTGTTCATTTGGAGCGCTTTGAGGCCTATGGTGGAAAAGGAAATATCGTCACATAATACCTAGACAGAAGCATTCTTTGAAACTTCTTTATGATGTGTGCATTCAACTCACAGAGTTGAACTTTCCTTTTCATGGAGCAGTTTGGAAAGAGTCTTTTTGCAGCATCTGCAATAGGATATTTGGAGCTCTTTCAGGCCTTTGTTAGAAGCGGGAATATCTTCCCATAAAAACTGGACAGAAGCATTCTCACAAACTGCTTTGTGATGTGTGTGTTCAACTCACAGAGGTGAACCTTTCCTTTGCTAGAGCAGTTATGAAACACTCTTTTTGTAGAATCTGCAAGTGTTCATTTGGAGCGATTTGAGGCCTATGGTGGAAAAAGAAATATCTTCATATATAAACAAGGCAGAAGCATTCTCAGAAAGCTCTTTATGATGTGTGCATTCAACTCAGAGAGATAAGCCTTCCTTTTGATAGAGCAGTTTTGAAACTGTGTTTTTGCAGAATCTGCAAGTGGATATTTGGAGCCCTTTCAGGCCTTCGTTGGAAACGGGAATATCTTCCATTAAAAACTAAACAGAAGAGTTCTGTGAAACTGCTTTGTGTAGTATGAATCCAACTCACAGAGTTGAACACTTCCTTTCAAAGAGCAGTTTTGAAACACACTTTTTGTAGAATCTGCAAGTGTTCGTTTGGAGCGCTTTGAGGCCTATGGTGGAAAAGGAAATATCTTCACATATAATCCAGGCAGAAGCATTCTCAGAAACCTCTTTATGATGTGTGCATTCAACTCGGAGAGATAAGCCTTCCTTTTGATAGAGCAGTTTTGCAACTGTGTTTTTGCAGAATCTGCAAGTGTATATTTGGAGCCCTTTCAGGCCTTCGTTGGAAACGGGAATATCTTCCCATAAAAACTAAACAGAAGCGTTCTGTGAAACTCCTTTGTGAAGTATGAATCCAACTCACAGAGTTGAACACTTCTTTTGAAAGAGCAGCTTTGAAACACTCTTTTTGTAGAATCTGCAAGTGTTCATTTGGAGCGCTTTGAGGCCTATGGTGGAAAAGGAAATATCTTCACATAAAACCTAGACAGAAGCATTCTTTGAAACTTCTTTATGATGTGTGCATTCAACTCACAGAGTTGAACATTCCTTTTCATGGAGCAGTTTGGAAAGAGTCTTTTTGCAGCATCTGCAAGTGGATATTTGGAGCTCTTTCAGGCCTTTGTTAGAAGCGGGAATATCTTCCCATTAAAACTGGACAGAAGCATTCTCACAAACTGCTTTGTGATGTGTGTGTTCAACTCACAGAGGTGAACCTTTCCTTTGCTAGAGCAGTTATGAAACACTCTTTTTGTAGAATCTGCAAGTGTTCATTTGGAGCGCTTTGAGGCCTATGGTGGAAAAAGAAATATCTTCATATATAAACAAGGCAGAAGCATTCTCAGAAACCCCTTTATGATGTGTGCATTCAACTCAGAGAGATAAGCCTTCCTTTTGATAGAGCAGTTTTGAACCTGTGTTTTTGCAGAATCTGCAAGTGGATATTTGGAGCCCTTTCAGGCCTTCGTTGGAAACGGGAATATCTTCCAATAAAAACTAAACAGAAGAGTTCTGTGAAACTGCTTTGTGTAGTATGAATCCAACTCACAGAGTTGAACACTTCTTTTCAAAGAGCAGTTTTGAAACACTCTTTTTGTAGAATCTGCAAGTGTTCGTTTGGAGCGCTTTGAGGCCTATGGTGGAAAAGGAAATATCTTCACATATAAACCAGGCAGAAGCATTCTCAGAAACCTCTTTATGATGTGTGCATTCAACTCGGAGAGATAAGCCTTCCTTTTGATAGAGCAGTTTTGAAACTGTGTTTTGGCAGAATCTGCAAGTGGATACTTGGAGCCCTTTCAGGCCTTCGTTGCAAACGGGAATATCTTCCCATAAAAACGAAACAGAAACGTTCTGTGAAACTGCTTTGTGAAGTATGAATCCGACTCACAGAGTTGAACACTTCTTTTGAAAGAGCAGCTTTGAAACACTCTTTTTGTAGAATCTACATGTGTTCATTTGGAGCGCTTTGAGGCCTATGGTGGAAAAGGAAATATCGTCACATAATACCTAGACAGAAGCATTCTTTGAAACTTCTTTATGATGTGTGCATTCAACTCACAGAGTTGAACTTTCCTTTTCATGGAGCAGTTTGGAAAGAGTCTTTTTGCAGCATCTGCAATAGGATATTTGGAGCTCTTTCAGGCCTTTGTTAGAAGCGGGAATATCTTCCCATAAAAACTGGACAGAAGCATTCTCACAAACTGCTTTGTGATGTGTGTGTTCAACTCACAGAGGTGAACCTTTCCTTTGCTAGAGCAGTTATGAAACACTCTTTTTGTAGAATCTGCAAGTGTTCATTTGGAGCGATTTGAGGCCTATGGTGGAAAAAGAAATATCTTCATATATAAACAAGGCAGAAGCATTCTCAGAAAGCTCTTTATGATGTGTGCATTCAACTCAGAGAGATAAGCCTTCCTTTTGATAGAGCAGTTTTGAAACTGTGTTTTTGCAGAATCTGCAAGTGGATATTTGGAGCCCTTTCAGGCCTTCGTTGGAAACGGGAATATCTTCCCATAAAAACTAAACAGAAGAGTTCTGTGAAACTCCTTTGTGAAGTATGAATCCAACTCACAGAGTTGAACACTTCTTTTGAAAGAGCAGCTTTGAAACACTCTTTTTGTAGAATCTGCAAGTGTTCGTTTGGAGCGCTTTGAGGCCTATGGTGGAAAAGGAAATATCTTCACATATAAACCAGGCAGAAGCATTCTCAGAAACCTCTTTATGATGTGTGCATTCAACTCGGAGAGATAAGCCTTCCTTTTGATAGAGCAGTTTTGAAACTGTGTTTTGGCAGAATCTGCAAGTGGATACTTGGAGCCCTTTCAGGCCTTCGTTGCAAACGGGAATATCTTCCGATAAAAACGAAACAGAAACGTTCTGTGAAACTGCTTTGTGAAGTATGAATCCAACTCACAGAGTTGAACACTTCTTTTGAAAGAGCAGCTTTGAAACACTCTTTTTGTAGAATCTACATGTGTTCATTTGGAGCGCTTTGAGGCCTATGGTGGAAAAGGAAATGTCGTCACATAATACCTAGACAGAAGCATTCTTTGAAACTTCTTTATGATGTGTGCATTCAACTCACAGAGTTGAACTTTCCTTTTTATGGAGCAGTTTGGAAAGAGTCTTTTTGCAGCATCTGCAATAGGATATTTGGAGCTATTTCAGGCCTTTGTTAGAAGCGGGAATATCTTCCCATAAAAACTGGACAGAAGCATTCTCACAAACTGCTTTGTGATGTGTGTGTTCAACTCACAGAGGTGAACCTTTCCTTTGCTAGAGCAGTTATGAAACACTCTTTTTGTAGAATCTGCAAGTGTTCATTTGGAGCGATTTGAGGCCTATGGTGGAAAAAGAAATATCTTCATATATAAACAAGGCATAAGCATTCTCAGAAAGCTCTTTATGATGTGTGCATTCAACTCAGAGAGATAAGCCTTCCTTTTGATAGAGCAGTTTTGAAACTGTGTTTTTGCAGAATCTGCAAGTGGATATTTGGAGCCCTTTCAGGCCTTCGTTGGAAAAGGGAATATCTTCCATTAAAAACTAAACAGAAGAGTTCTGTGAAACTGCTTTGTGTAGTATGAATCCAACTCACAGAGTTGAACACTTCCTTTCAAAGAGCAGTTTTGAAACACTCTTTTTGTAGAATCTGCAAGTGTTCGTTTGGAGCGCTTTGAGGCCTATGGTGGAAAAGGAAATATCTTCACATATAATCCAGGCAGAAGCATTCTCAGAAACCTCTTTATGATGTGTGCATTCAACTCGGAGAGATAAGCCTTCCTTTTGATAGAGCAGTTTTGCAACTGTGTTTTTGCAGAATCTGCAAGTGTATATTTGGAGCCCTTTCAGGCCTTCGTTGGAAACGGGAATATCTTCCCATAAAAACTAAACAGAAGCGTTCTGTGAAACTCCTTTGTGAAGTATGAATCCAACTCACAGAGTTGAACACTTCTTTTGAAAGAGCAGCTTTGAAACACTCTTTTTGTAGAATCTGCAAGTGTTCATTTGGAGCGCTTTGAGGCCTATGGTGGAAAAGGAAATATCTTCACATAAAACCTAGACAGAAGCATTCTTTGAAACTTCTTTATGATGTGTGCATTCAACTCACAGAGTTGAACATTCCTTTTCATGGAGCAGTTTGGAAAGAGTCTTTTTGCAGCATCTGCAAGTGGATATTTGGAGCTCTTTCAGGCCTTTGTTAGAAGCGGGAATATCTTCCCATTAAAACTGGACAGAAGCATTCTCACAAACTGCTTTGTGATGTGTGTGTTCAACTCACAGAGGTGAACCTTTCCTTTGCTAGAGCAGTTATGAAACACTCTTTTTGTAGAATCTGCAAGTGTTCATTTGGAGCGCTTTGAGGCCTATGGTGGAAAAAGAAATATCTTCATATAAAACCTAGACAGAAGCATTCTTTGAAACTTCTTTATGATGTGTGCATTCAACTCACAGAGTTGAACCTTCTTTTTCATGGAGCAGTTTGGAAAGAGTCTTTTTGCAGCATCTGCAAGTGGATATTTGGAGCTCTTTCAGGCCTTTGTTAGAAGCGGGAATATCTTCCCATAAAAACTAAACCGAAGCATTCTCACAAACTGCTTTGTGATGTGTGTGTTCAACTCACAGAGGTGAACCTTTCCTTTGCTAGAGCAGTTATGAAACACTCTTTTTGTAGAATCTGCAAGTGTTCATTTGGAGCGCTTTGAGGCCTATGGTGGAAAAAGAAATATCTTCATATATAAACAAGGCAGAAGCATTCTCAGAAACCCCTTTATGATGTGTGCATTCAACTCGGAGAGATAAGCCTTCCTTTTGATAGAGCAGTTTTGAAACTGTGTTTTTGCAGAATCTGCAAGTGGATATTTGGAGCCCTTTCAGGCCTTCGTTGGAAAAGGGAATATCTTCCCATAAAAACTAAACAGAAGAGTTCTGTGAAACTGCTTTGTGTAGTATGAATCCAACTCACAGAGTTGAACACTTCCTTTCAAAGAGCAGTTTTGAAACACTCTTTTTGTAGAATCTGCAAGTGTTCGTTTGGAGCGCTTTGAGGCCTATGGTGGAAAAGGAAATATCTTCACATATAATCCAGGCAGAAGCATTCTCAGAAACCTCTTTATGATGTGTGCATTCAACTCGGAGAGATAAGCCTTCCTTTTGATAGAGCAGTTTTGCAACTGTGTTTTTGCAGAATCTGCAAGTGTATATTTGGAGCCCTTTCAGGCCTTCGTTGGAAACGGGAATATCTTCCCATAAAAACTAAACAGAAGCGTTCTGTGAAACTCCTTTGTGAAGTATGAATCCAACTCACAGAGTTGAACACTTCTTTTGAAAGAGCAGCTTTGAAACACTCTTTTTGTAGAATCTGCAAGTGTTCATTTGGAGCGCTTTGAGGCCTATGGTGGAAAAGGAAATATCTTCACATAAAACCTAGACAGAAGCATTTTTGGAACTTCTTTATGATGTGTGCATTCAACTCACAGAGTTGAACATTCCTTTTCATGGAGCAGTTTGGAAATAGTCTTTTTGCAGCATCTGGAAGTGGATATTTGGAGCTCTTTCAGGCCTTTGTTAGAAGCGGGAATATCTTCCCATTAAAACTGGACAGAAGCATTCTCACAAACTGCTTTGTGATGTGTGTGTTCAACTCACAGAGGTGAACCTTTCCTTTGCTAGAGCAGTTATGAAACACTCTTTTTGTAGAATCTGCAAGTGTTCATTTGGAGCGCTTTGAGGCCTATGGTGGAAAAAGAAATATCTTCATATATAAACAAGGCAGAAGCATTCTCAGAAACCCCTTTATGATGTGTGCATTCAACTCAGAGAGATAAGCCTTCCTTTTGATAGAGCAGTTTTGAACCTGTGTTTTTGCAGAATCTGCAAGTGGATATTTGGAGCCCTTTCAGGCCTTCGTTGGAAACGGGAATATCTTCCAATAAAAACTAAACAGAAGAGTTCTGTGAAACTGCTTTGTGTAGTATGAATCCAACTCACAGAGTTGAACACTTCTTTTGAAAGAGCAGTTTTGAAACACTCTTTTTGTAGAATCTGCAAGTGTTCGTTTGGAGCGCTTTGAGGCCTATGGTGGAAAAGGAAATATCTTCACATATAAACCAGGCAGAAGCATTCTCAGAAACCTCTTTATGATGTGTGCATTCAACTCGGAGAGATAAGCCTTCCTTTTGATAGAGCAGTTTTGAAACTGTGTTTTGGCAGAATCTGCAAGTGGATACTTGGAGCCCTTTCAGGCCTTCGTTGCAAACGGGAATATCTTCTGATAAAAACGAAACAGAAACGTTCTGTGAAACTGCTTTGTGAAGTATGAATCCGACTCACAGAGTTGAACACTTCTTTTGAAAGAGCAGCTTTGAAACACTCTTTTTGTAGAATCTACATGTGTTCATTTGGAGCGCTTTGAGGCCTATGGTGGAAAAGGAAATATCGTCACATAATACCTAGACAGAAGCATTCTTTGAAACTTCTTTATGATGTGTGCATTCAACTCACAGAGTTGAACTTTCCTTTTCATGGAGCAGTTTGGAAAGAGTCTTTTTGCAGCATCTGCAATAGGATATTTGGAGCTCTTTCAGGCCTTTGTTAGAAGCGGGAATATCTTCCCATAAAAACTGGACAGAAGCATTCTCACAAACTGCTTTGTGATGTGTGTGTTCAACTCACAGAGGTGAACCTTTCCTTTGCTAGAGCAGTTATGAAACACTCTTTTTGTAGAATCTGCAAGTGTTCATTTGGAGCGATTTGAGGCCTATGGTGGAAAAAGAAATATCTTCATATATAAACAAGGCAGAAGCATTCTCAGAAAGCTCTTTATGATGTGTGCATTCAACTCAGAGAGATAAGCCTTCCTTTTGATAGAGCAGTTTTGAAACTGTGTTTTTGCAGAATCTGCAAGTGGATATTTGGAGCCCTTTCATGCCTTCGTTGGAAACGGGAATATCTTCCCATAAAAACTAAACAGAAGAGTTCTGTGAAACTCCTTTGTGAAGTATGAATCCAACTCACAGAGTTGAACACTTCTTTTGAAAGAGCAGCTTTGAAACACTCTTTTTGTAGAATCTGCAAGTGTTCGTTTGGAGCGCTTTGAGGACTATGGTGGAAAAGGAAATATCTTCACATATAAACCAGGCAGAAGCATTCTCAGAAACCTCTTTATGATGTGTGCATTCAACTCGGAGAGATAAGCCTTCCTTTTGATAGAGCCGTTTTGAAACTGTGTTTTTGCAGAATCTGCAAGTGGATATTTGGAGCCCTTTCAGGCCTTCGTTGGAAACGGGAATATCTTCCATTAAAAACTAAACAGAAGAGTTCTGTGAAACTGCTTTGTGTAGTATGAATCCAACTCACAGAGTTGAACACTTCCTTTCAAAGAGCAGTTTTGAAACACTCTTTTTGTAGAATCTGCAAGTGTTCGTTTGGAGCGCTTTGAGGCCTATGGTGGAAAAGGAAATATCTTCACATATAATCCAGGCAGAAGCATTCTCAGAAACCTCTTTATGATGTGTGCATTCAACTCGGAGAGATAAGCCTTCCTTTTGATAGAGCAGTTTTGCAACTGTGTTTTTGCAGAATCTGCAAGTGTATATTTGGAGCCCTTTCAGGCCTTCGTTGGAAACGGGAATATCTTCCCATAAAAACTAAACAGAAGCGTTCTGTGAAACTCCTTTGTGAAGTATGAATCCAACTCACAGAGTTGAACACTTCTTTTGAAAGAGCAGCTTTGAAACACTCTTTTTGTAGAATCTGCAAGTGTTCATTTGGAGCGCGTTGAGGCCTATGGTGGAAAAGGAAATATCTTCACATAAAACCTAGACAGAAGCATTCTTTGAAACTTCTTTATGATGTGTGCATTCAACTCACAGAGTTGAACATTCCTTTTCATGGAGCAGTTTGGAAAGAGTCTTTTTGCAGCATCTGCAAGTGGATATTTGGAGCTCTTTCAGGCCTTTGTTAGAAGCGGGAATATCTTCCCATTAAAACTGGACAGAAGCATTCTCACAAACTGCTTTGTGATGTGTGTGTTCAACTCACAGAGGTGAACCTTTCCTTTGCTAGAGCAGTTATGAAACACTCTTTTTGTAGAATCTGCAAGTGTTCATTTGGAGCGCTTTGAGGCCTATGGTGGAAAAAGAAATATCTTCACATAAAACCTAGACAGAAGCATTCTTTGAAACTTCTTTATGATGTGTGCATTCAACTCACAGAGTTGAACCTTCTTTTTCATGGAGCAGTTTGGAAAGAGTCTTTTTGCAGCATCTGCAAGTGGATATTTGGAGCTCTTTCAGGCCTTTGTTAGAAGCGGGAATATCTTCCCATAAAAACTAAACCGAAGCATTCTCACAAACTGCTTTGTGATGTGTGTGTTCAACTCACAGAGGTGAACCTTTCCTTTGCTAGAGCAGTTATGAAACACTCTTTTTGTAGAATCTGCAAGTGTTCATTTGGAGCGCTTTGAGGCCTATGGTGGAAAAAGAAATATCTTCATATATAAACAAGGCAGAAGCATTCTCAGAAACCCCTTTATGATGTGTGCATTCAACTCAGAGAGATAAGCCTTCCTTTTGATAGAGCAGTTTTGAACCTGTGTTTTTGCAGAATCTGCAAGTGGATATTTGGAGCCCTTTCAGGCCTTCGTTGGAAACGGGAATATCTTCCAATAAAAACTAAACAGAAGAGTTCTGTGAAACTGCTTTTTGTAGTATGAATCCAACTCACAGAGTTGAACACTTCTTTTGAAAGAGCAGTTTTGAAACACTCTTTTTGTAGAATCTGCAAGTGTTCGTTTGGAGCGCTTTGAGGCCTATGGTGGAAAAGGAAATATCTTCACATATAAACCAGGCAGAAGCATTCTCAGAAACCTCTTTATGATGTGTGCATTCAACTCGGAGAGATAAGCCTTCCTTTTGATAGAGCAGTTTTGAAACTGTGTTTTGGCAGAATCTGCAAGTGGATACTTGGAGCCCTTTCAGGCCTTCGTTGCAAACGGGAATATCTTCTGATAAAAACGAAACAGAAACGTTCTGTGAAACTGCTTTGTGAAGTATGAATCCGACTCACAGAGTTGAACACTTCTTTTGAAAGAGCAGCTTTGAAACACTCTTTTTGTAGAATCTACATGTGTTCATTTGGAGCGCTTTGAGGCCTATGGTGGAAAAGGAAATATCGTCACATAATACCTAGACAGAAGCATTCTTTGAAACTTCTTTATGATGTGTGCATTCAACTCACAGAGCTGAACTTTCCTTTTCATGGAGCAGTTTGGAAAGAGTCTTTTTGCAGCATCTGCAAGTGGATATTTGGAGCTCTTTCAGGCCTTTGTTAGAAGCGGGAATATCTTCCCATAAAAACTGGACAGAAGCATTCTCACAAACTGCTTTGTGATGTGTGTGTTCAACTCACAGAGGTGAACCTTTCCTTTGCTAGAGCAGTTATGAAACACTCTTTTTGTAGAATCTGCAAGTGTTCATTTGGAGCGATTTGAGGCCTATGGTGGAAAAAGAAATATCTTCATATATAAACAAGGCAGAAGCATTCTCAGAAAGCTCTTTATGATGTGTGCATTCAACTCAGAGAGATAAGCCTTCCTTTTGATAGAGCAGTTTTGAAACTGTGTTTTTGCAGAATCTGCAAGTGGATATTTGGAGCCCTTTCAGGCCTTCGTTGGAAACGGGAATATCTTCCCATAAAAACTAAACAGAAGAGTTCTGTGAAACTCCTTTGTGAAGTATGAATCCAACTCACAGAGTTGAACACTTCTTTTGAAAGAGCAGCTTTGAAACACTCTTTTTGTAGAATCTGCAAGTGTTCGTTTGGAGCGCTTTGAGGCCTATGGTGGAAAAGGAAATATCTTCACATATAAACCAGGCAGAAGCATTCTCAGAAACCTCTTTATGATGTGTGCATTCAACTCGGAGAGATAAGCCTTCCTTTTGATAGAGCAGTTTTGAAACTGTGTTTTGGCAGAATCTGCAAGTGGATACTTGGAGCCCTTTCAGGCCTTCGTTGCAAACGGGAATATCTTCCGATAAAAACGAAACAGAAACGTTCTGTGAAACTGCTTTGTGAAGTATGAATCCAACTCACAGAGTTGAACACTTCTTTTGAAAGAGCAGCTTTGAAACACTCTTTTTGTAGAATCTACATGTGTTCATTTGGAGCGCTTTGAGGCCTATGGTGGAAAAGGAAATATCGTCACATAATACCTAGACAGAAGCATTCTTTGAAACTTCTTTATGATGTGTGCATTCCACTCACAGAGTTGAACTTTCCTTTTTATGGAGCAGTTTGGAAAGAGTCTTTTTGCAGCATCTGCAATAGGATATTTGGAGCTATTTCAGGCCTTTGTTAGAAGCGGGAATATCTTCCCATAAAAACTGGACAGAAGCATTCTCACAAACTGCTTTGTGATGTGTGTGTTCAACTCACAGAGGTGAACCTTTCCTTTGCTAGAGCAGTTATGAAACACTCTTTTTGTAGAATCTGCAAGTGTTCATTTGGAGCGATTTGAGGCCTATGGTGGAAAAAGAAATATCTTCATATATAAACAAGGCAGAAGCATTCTCAGAAAGCTCTTTATGATATGTGCATTCAACTCTGATTGATAAGCCTTCCTTTTGATAGAGCAGTTTTGAAACTGTGTTTTTGCAGAATCTGCAAGTGGATATTTGGAGCCCTTTCAGGCCTTCGTTGGAAACGGGAATATCTTCCATTAAAAACTAAACAGAAGAGTTCTGTGAAACTGCTTTGTGTAGTATGAATCCAACTCACAGAGTTGAACACTTCCTTTCAAAGAGCAGTTTTGAAACACTCTTTTTGTAGAATCTGCAAGTGTTCGTTTGGAGCGCTTTGAGGCCTATGGTGGAAAAGGAAATATCTTCACATATAATCCAGGCAGAAGCATTCTCAGAAACCTCTTTATGATGTGTGCATTCAACTCGGAGAGATAAGCCTTCCTTTTGATAGAGCAGTTTTGCAACTGTGTTTTTGCAGAATCTGCAAGTGTATATTTGGAGCCCTTTCAGGCCTTCGTTGGAAACGGGAATATCTTCCCATAAAAACTAAACAGAAGCGTTCTGTGAAACTCCTTTGTGAAGTATGAATCCAACTCACAGAGTTGAACACTTCTTTTGAAAGAGCAGCTTTGAAACACTCTTTTTGTAGAATCTGCAAGTGTTCATTTGGAGCGCTTTGAGGCCTATGGTGGAAAAGGAAATATCTTCACATAAAACCTAGACAGAAGCATTCTTTGAAACTTCTTTATGATGTGTGCATTCAACTCACAGAGTTGAACATTCCTTTTCATGGAGCAGTTTGGAAAGAGTCTTTTTGCAGCATCTGCAAGTGGATATTTGGAGCTCTTTCAGGCCTTTGTTAGAAGCGGGAATATCTTCCCATTAAAACTGGACAGAAGCATTCTCACAAACTGCTTTGTGATGTGTGTGTTCAACTCACAGAGGTGAACCTTTCCTTTGCTAGAGCAGTTATGAAACACTCTTTTTGTAGAATCTGCAAGTGTTCATTTGGAGCGCTTTGAGGCCTATGGTGGAAAAAGAAATATCTTCACATAAAACCTAGACAGAAGCATTCTTTGAAACTTCTTTATGATGTGTGCATTCAACTCACAGAGTTGAACCTTCTTTTTCATGGAGCAGTTTGGAAAGAGTCTTTTTGCAGCATCTGCAAGTGGATATTTGGAGCTCTTTCAGGCCTTTGTTAGAAGCGGGAATATCTTCCCATAAAAACTAAACCGAAGCATTCTCACAAACTGCTTTGTGATGTGTGTGTTCAACTCACAGAGGTGAACCTTTCCTTTGCTAGAGCAGTTATGAAACACTCTTTTTGTAGAATCTGCAAGTGTTCATTTGGAGCGCTTTGAGGCCCATGGTGGAAAAAGAAATATCTTCATATATAAACAAGGCAGAAGCATTCTCAGAAACCCCTTTATGATGTGTGCATTCAACTCAGAGAGATAAGCCTTCCTTTTGAGAGAGCAGTTTTGAACCTGTGTTTTTGCAGAATCTGCAAGTGGATATTTGGAGCCCTTTCAGGCCTTCGTTGGAAACGGGAATATCTTCCCATAAAAACTAAACAGAAGAGTTCTGTGAAACTGCTTTGTGTAGTATGAATCCAACTCACAGAGTTGAACACTTCTTTTCAAAGAGCAGTTTTGAAACACTCTTTTTGTAGAATCTGCAAGTGTTCGTTTGGAGCGCTTTGAGGCCTATGGTGGAAAAGGAAATATCTTCACATATAAACCAGGCAGAAGCATTCTCAGAAACCTCTTTATGATGTGTGCATTCAACTCGGAGAGATAAGCCTTCCTTTTGATAGAGCAGTTTTGAAACTGTGTTTTGGCAGAATCTGCAAGTGGATACTTGGAGCCCTTTCAGGCCTTCGTTGCAAACGGGAATATCTTCTGATAAAAACGAAACAGAAACGTTCTGTGAAACTGCTTTGTGAAGTATGAATCCGACTCACAGAGTTGAACACTTCTTTTGAAAGAGCAGCTTTGAAACACTCTTTTTGTAGAATCTACATGTGTTCATTTGGAGCGCTTTGAGGCCTACGGTGGAAAAGGAAATATCGTCACATAATACCTAGACAGAAGCATTCTTTGAAACTTCTTTATGATGTGTGCATTCAACTCACAGAGTTGAACTTTCCTTTTCATGGAGCAGTTTGGAAAGAGTCTTTTTGCATCATCTGCAAGTGGATATTTGGAGCTCTTTCAGGCCTTTGTTAGAAGCGGGAATATCTTCCCATAAAAACTGGACAGAAGCATTCTCACAAACTGCTTTGTGATGTGTGTGTTCAACTCACAGAGGTGAACCTTTCCTTTGCTAGAGCAGTTATGAAACACTCTTTTTGTAGAATCTGCAAGTGTTCATTTGGAGCGATTTGAGGCCTATGGTGGAAAAAGAAATATCTTCATATATAAACAAGGCAGAAGCATTCTCAGAAAGCTCTTTATGATGTGTGCATTCAACTCAGAGAGATAAGCCTTCCTTTTGATAGAGCAGTTTTGAAACTGTGTTTTTGCAGAATCTGCAAGTGGATATTTGGAGCCCTTTCAGGCCTTCGTTGGAAACGGGAATATCTTCCATTAAAAACTAAACAGAAGAGTTCTGTGAAACTGCTTTGTGTAGTATGAATCCAACTCACAGAGTTGAACACTTCCTTTCAAAGAGCAGTTTTGAAACACACTTTTTGTAGAATCTGCAAGTGTTCGTTTGGAGCGCTTTGAGGCCTATGGTGGAAAAGGAAATATCTTCACATATAATCCAGGCAGAAGCATTCTCAGAAACCTCTTTATGATGTGTGCATTCAACTCGGAGAGATAAGCCTTCCTTTTGATAGAGCAGTTTTGCAACTGTGTTTTTGCAGAATCTGCAAGTGTATATTTGGAGCCCTTTCAGGCCTTCGTTGGAAACGGGAATATCTTCCCATAAAAACTAAACAGAAGCGTTCTGTGAAACTCCTTTGTGAAGTATGAATCCAACTCACAGAGTTGAACACTTCTTTTGAAAGAGCAGCTTTGAAACACTCTTTTTGTAGAATCTGCAAGTGTTCATTTGGAGCGCTTTGAGGCCTATGGTGGAAAAGGAAATATCTTCACATAAAACCTAGACAGAAGCATTCTTTGAAACTTCTTTATGATGTGTGCATTCAACTCACAGAGTTGAACATTCCTTTTCATGGAGCAGTTTGGAAAGAGTCTTTTTGCAGCATCTGCAAGTGGATATTTGGAGCTCTTTCAGGCCTTTGTTAGAAGCGGGAATATCTTCCCATTAAAACTGGACAGAAGCATTCTCACAAACTGCTTTGTGATGTGTGTGTTCAACTCACAGAGGTGAACCTTTCCTTTGCTAGAGCAGTTATGAAACACTCTTTTTGTAGAATCTGCAAGTGTTCATTTGGAGCGCTTTGAGGCCTATGGTGGAAAAAGAAATATCTTCATATATAAACAAGGCAGAAGCATTCTCAGAAACCCCTTTATGATGTGTGCATTCAACTCAGAGAGATAAGCCTTCCTTTTGATAGAGCAGTTTTGAACCTGTGTTTTTGCAGAATCTGCAAGTGGATATTTGGAGCCCTTTCAGGCCTTCGTTGGAAACGGGAATATCTTCCAATAAAAACTAAACAGAAGAGTTCTGTGAAACTGCTTTGTGTAGTATGAATCCAACTCACAGAGTTGAACACTTCTTTTCAAAGAGCAGTTTTGAAACACTCTTTTTGTAGAATCTGCAAGTGTTCGTTTGGAGCGCTTTGAGGCCTATGGTGGAAAAGGAAATATCTTCACATATAAACCAGGCAGAAGCATTCTCAGAAACCTCTTTATGATGTGTGCATTCAACTCGGAGAGATAAGCCTTCCTTTTGATAGAGCAGTTTTGAAACTGTGTTTTGGCAGAATCTGCAAGTGGATACTTGGAGCCCTTTCAGGCCTTCGTTGCAAACGGGAATATCTTCCCATAAAAACGAAACAGAAACGTTCTGTGAAACTGCTTTGTGAAGTATGAATCCGACTCACAGAGTTGAACACTTCTTTTGAAAGAGCAGCTTTGAAACACTCTTTTTGTAGAATCTACATGTGTTCATTTGGAGCGCTTTGAGGCCTATGGTGGAAAAGGAAATATCGTCACATAATACCTAGACAGAAGCATTCTTTGAAACTTCTTTATGATGTGTGCATTCAACTCACAGAGTTGAACTTTCCTTTTCATGGAGCAGTTTGGAAAGAGTCTTTTTGCAGCATCTGCAATAGGATATTTGGAGCTCTTTCAGGCCTTTGTTAGAAGCGGGAATATCTTCCCATAAAAACTGGACAGAAGCATTCTCACAAACTGCTTTGTGATGTGTGTGTTCAACTCACAGAGGTGAACCTTTCCTTTGCTAGAGCAGTTATGAAACACTCTTTTTGTAGAATCTGCAAGTGTTCATTTGGAGCGATTTGAGGCCTATGGTGGAAAAAGAAATATCTTCATATATAAACAAGGCAGAAGCATTCTCAGAAAGCTCTTTATGATGTGTGCATTCAACTCAGAGAGATAAGCCTTCCTTTTGATAGAGCAGTTTTGAAACTGTGTTTTTGCAGAATCTGCAAGTGGATATTTGGAGCCCTTTCAGGCCTTCGTTGGAAACGGGAATATCTTCCCATAAAAACTAAACAGAAGAGTTCTGTGAAACTCCTTTGTGAAGTATGAATCCAACTCACAGAGTTGAACACTTCTTTTGAAAGAGCAGCTTTGAAACACTCTTTTTGTAGAATCTGCAAGTGTTCGTTTGGAGCGCTTTGAGGCCTATGGTGGAAAAGGAAATATCTTCACATATAAACCAGGCAGAAGCATTCTCAGAAACCTCTTTATGATGTGTGCATTCAACTCGGAGAGATAAGCCTTCCTTTTGATAGAGCAGTTTTGAAACTGTGTTTTGGCAGAATCTGCAAGTGGATACTTGGAGCCCTTTCAGGCCTTCGTTGCAAACGGGAATATCTTCCGATAAAAACGAAACAGAAACGTTCTGTGAAACTGCTTTGTGAAGTATGAATCCAACTCACAGAGTTGAACACTTCTTTTGAAAGAGCAGCTTTGAAACACTCTTTTTGTAGAATCTACATGTGTTCATTTGGAGCGCTTTGAGGCCTATGGTGGAAAAGGAAATGTCGTCACATAATACCTAGACAGAAGCATTCTTTGAAACTTCTTTATGATGTGTGCATTCAACTCACAGAGTTGAACTTTCCTTTTTATGGAGCAGTTTGGAAAGAGTCTTTTTGCAGCATCTGCAATAGGATATTTGGAGCTATTTCAGGCCTTTGTTAGAAGCGGGAATATCTTCCCATAAAAACTGGACAGAAGCATTCTCACAAACTGCTTTGTGATGTGTGTGTTCAACTCACAGAGGTGAACCTTTCCTTTGCTAGAGCAGTTATGAAACACTCTTTTTGTAGAATCTGCAAGTGTTCATTTGGAGCGATTTGAGGCCTATGGTGGAAAAAGAAATATCTTCATATATAAACAAGGCATAAGCATTCTCAGAAAGCTCTTTATGATGTGTGCATTCAACTCAGAGAGATAAGCCTTCCTTTTGATAGAGCAGTTTTGAAACTGTGTTTTTGCAGAATCTGCAAGTGGATATTTGGAGCCCTTTCAGGCCTTCGTTGGAAAAGGGAATATCTTCCATTAAAAACTAAACAGAAGAGTTCTGTGAAACTGCTTTGTGTAGTATGAATCCAACTCACAGAGTTGAACACTTCCTTTCAAAGAGCAGTTTTGAAACACTCTTTTTGTAGAATCTGCAAGTGTTCGTTTGGAGCGCTTTGAGGCCTATGGTGGAAAAGGAAATATCTTCACATATAATCCAGGCAGAAGCATTCTCAGAAACCTCTTTATGATGTGTGCATTCAACTCGGAGAGATAAGCCTTCCTTTTGATAGAGCAGTTTTGCAACTGTGTTTTTGCAGAATCTGCAAGTGTATATTTGGAGCCCTTTCAGGCCTTCGTTGGAAACGGGAATATCTTCCCATAAAAACTAAACAGAAGCGTTCTGTGAAACTCCTTTGTGAAGTATGAATCCAACTCACAGAGTTGAACACTTCTTTTGAAAGAGCAGCTTTGAAACACTCTTTTTGTAGAATCTGCAAGTGTTCATTTGGAGCGCTTTGAGGCCTATGGTGGAAAAGGAAATATCTTCACATAAAACCTAGACAGAAGCATTCTTTGAAACTTCTTTATGATGTGTGCATTCAACTCACAGAGTTGAACATTCCTTTTCATGGAGCAGTTTGGAAAGAGTCTTTTTGCAGCATCTGCAAGTGGATATTTGGAGCTCTTTCAGGCCTTTGTTAGAAGCGGGAATATCTTCCCATTAAAACTGGACAGAAGCATTCTCACAAACTGCTTTGTGATGTGTGTGTTCAACTCACAGAGGTGAACCTTTCCTTTGCTAGAGCAGTTATGAAACACTCTTTTTGTAGAATCTGCAAGTGTTCATTTGGAGCGCTTTGAGGCCTATGGTGGAAAAAGAAATATCTTCATATAAAACCTAGACAGAAGCATTCTTTGAAACTTCTTTATGATGTGTGCATTCAACTCACAGAGTTGAACCTTCTTTTTCATGGAGCAGTTTGGAAAGAGTCTTTTTGCAGCATCTGCAAGTGGATATTTGGAGCTCTTTCAGGCCTTTGTTAGAAGCGGGAATATCTTCCCATAAAAACTAAACCGAAGCATTCTCACAAACTGCTTTGTGATGTGTGTGTTCAACTCACAGAGGTGAACCTTTCCTTTGCTAGAGCAGTTATGAAACACTCTTTTTGTAGAATCTGCAAGTGTTCATTTGGAGCGCTTTGAGGCCTATGGTGGAAAAAGAAATATCTTCATATATAAACAAGGCAGAAGCATTCTCAGAAACCCCTTTATGATGTGTGCATTCAACTCGGAGAGATAAGCCTTCCTTTTGATAGAGCAGTTTTGAAACTGTGTTTTTGCAGAATCTGCAAGTGGATATTTGGAGCCCTTTCAGGCCTTCGTTGGAAAAGGGAATATCTTCCCATAAAAACTAAACAGAAGAGTTCTGTGAAACTGCTTTGTGTAGTATGAATCCAACTCACAGAGTTGAACACTTCCTTTCAAAGAGCAGTTTTGAAACACTCTTTTTGTAGAATCTGCAAGTGTTCGTTTGGAGCGCTTTGAGGCCTATGGTGGAAAAGGAAATATCTTCACATATAATCCAGGCAGAAGCATTCTCAGAAACCTCTTTATGATGTGTGCATTCAACTCGGAGAGATAAGCCTTCCTTTTGATAGAGCAGTTTTGCAACTGTGTTTTTGCAGAATCTGCAAGTGTATATTTGGAGCCCTTTCAGGCCTTCGTTGGAAACGGGAATATCTTCCCATAAAAACTAAACAGAAGCGTTCTGTGAAACTCCTTTGTGAAGTATGAATCCAACTCACAGAGTTGAACACTTCTTTTGAAAGAGCAGCTTTGAAACACTCTTTTTGTAGAATCTGCAAGTGTTCATTTGGAGCGCTTTGAGGCCTATGGTGGAAAAGGAAATATCTTCACATAAAACCTAGACAGAAGCATTTTTGGAACTTCTTTATGATGTGTGCATTCAACTCACAGAGTTGAACATTCCTTTTCATGGAGCAGTTTGGAAATAGTCTTTTTGCAGCATCTGGAAGTGGATATTTGGAGCTCTTTCAGGCCTTTGTTAGAAGCGGGAATATCTTCCCATTAAAACTGGACAGAAGCATTCTCACAAACTGCTTTGTGATGTGTGTGTTCAACTCACAGAGGTGAACCTTTCCTTTGCTAGAGCAGTTATGAAACACTCTTTTTGTAGAATCTGCAAGTGTTCATTTGGAGCGCTTTGAGGCCTATGGTGGAAAAAGAAATATCTTCATATATAAACAAGGCAGAAGCATTCTCAGAAACCCCTTTATGATGTGTGCATTCAACTCAGAGAGATAAGCCTTCCTTTTGATAGAGCAGTTTTGAACCTGTGTTTTTGCAGAATCTGCAAGTGGATATTTGGAGCCCTTTCAGGCCTTCGTTGGAAACGGGAATATCTTCCAATAAAAACTAAACAGAAGAGTTCTGTGAAACTGCTTTGTGTAGTATGAATCCAACTCACAGAGTTGAACACTTCTTTTGAAAGAGCAGTTTTGAAACACTCTTTTTGTAGAATCTGCAAGTGTTCGTTTGGAGCGCTTTGAGGCCTATGGTGGAAAAGGAAATATCTTCACATATAAACCAGGCAGAAGCATTCTCAGAAACCTCTTTATGATGTGTGCATTCAACTCGGAGAGATAAGCCTTCCTTTTGATAGAGCAGTTTTGAAACTGTGTTTTGGCAGAATCTGCAAGTGGATACTTGGAGCCCTTTCAGGCCTTCGTTGCAAACGGGAATATCTTCTGATAAAAACGAAACAGAAACGTTCTGTGAAACTGCTTTGTGAAGTATGAATCCGACTCACAGAGTTGAACACTTCTTTTGAAAGAGCAGCTTTGAAACACTCTTTTTGTAGAATCTACATGTGTTCATTTGGAGCGCTTTGAGGCCTATGGTGGAAAAGGAAATATCGTCACATAATACCTAGACAGAAGCATTCTTTGAAACTTCTTTATGATGTGTGCATTCAACTCACAGAGTTGAACTTTCCTTTTCATGGAGCAGTTTGGAAAGAGTCTTTTTGCAGCATCTGCAATAGGATATTTGGAGCTCTTTCAGGCCTTTGTTAGAAGCCGGAATATCTTCCCATAAAAACTGGACAGAAGCATTCTCACAAACTGCTTTGTGATGTGTGTGTTCAACTCACAGAGGTGAACCTTTCCTTTGCTAGAGCAGTTATGAAACACTCTTTTTGTAGAATCTGCAAGTGTTCATTTGGAGCGATTTGAGGCCTATGGTGGAAAAAGAAATATCTTCATATATAAACAAGGCAGAAGCATTCTCAGAAAGCTCTTTATGATGTGTGCATTCAACTCAGAGAGATAAGCCTTCCTTTTGATAGAGCAGTTTTGAAACTGTGTTTTTGCAGAATCTGCAAGTGGATATTTGGAGCCCTTTCAGGCCTTCGTTGGAAACGGGAATATCTTCCCATAAAAACTAAACAGAAGAGTTCTGTGAAACTCCTTTGTGAAGTATGAATCCAACTCACAGAGTTGAACACTTCTTTTGAAAGAGCAGCTTTGAAACACTCTTTTTGTAGAATCTGCAAGTGTTCGTTTGGAGCGCTTTGAGGACTATGGTGGAAAAGGAAATATCTTCACATATAAACCAGGCAGAAGCATTCTCAGAAACCTCTTTATGATGTGTGCATTCAACTCGGAGAGATAAGCCTTCCTTTTGATAGAGCCGTTTTGAAACTGTGTTTTTGCAGAATCTGCAAGTGGATATTTGGAGCCCTTTCAGGCCTTCGTTGGAAACGGGAATATCTTCCATTAAAAACTAAACAGAAGAGTTCTGTGAAACTGCTTTGTGTAGTATGAATCCAACTCACAGAGTTGAACACTTCCTTTCAAAGAGTTGTTTTGAAACACTCTTTTTGTAGAATCTGCAAGTGTTCGTTTGGAGCGCTTTGAGGCCTATGGTGGAAAAGGAAATATCTTCACATATAATCCAGGCAGAAGCATTCTCAGAAACCTCTTTATGATGTGTGCATTCAACTCGGAGAGATAAGCCTTCCTTTTGATAGAGCAGTTTTGCAACTGTGTTTTTGCAGAATCTGCAAGTGTATATTTGGAGCCCTTTCAGGCCTTCGTTGGAAACGGGAATATCTTCCCATAAAAACTAAACAGAAGCGTTCTGTGAAACTCCTTTGTGAAGTATGAATCCAACTCACAGAGTTGAACACTTCTTTTGAAAGAGCAGCTTTGAAACACTCTTTTTGTAGAATCTGCAAGTGTTCATTTGGAGCGCGTTGAGGCCTATGGTGGAAAAGGAAATATCTTCACATAAAACCTAGACAGAAGCATTCTTTGAAACTTCTTTATGATGTGTGCATTCAACTCACAGAGTTGAACATTCCTTTTCATGGAGCAGTTTGGAAAGAGTCTTTTTGCAGCATCTGCAAGTGGATATTTGGAGCTCTTTCAGGCCTTTGTTAGAAGCGGGAATATCTTCCCATTAAAACTGGACAGAAGCATTCTCACAAACTGCTTTGTGATGTGTGTGTTCAACTCACAGAGGTGAACCTTTCCTTTGCTAGAGCAGTTATGAAACACTCTTTTTGTAGAATCTGCAAGTGTTCATTTGGAGCGCTTTGAGGCCTATGGTGGAAAAAGAAATATCTTCACATAAAACCTAGACAGAAGCATTCTTTGAAACTTCTTTATGATGTGTGCATTCAACTCACAGAGTTGAACCTTCTTTTTCATGGAGCAGTTTGGAAAGAGTCTTTTTGCAGCATCTGCAAGTGGATATTTGGAGCTCTTTCAGGCCTTTGTTAGAAGCGGGAATATCTTCCCATAAAAACTAAACCGAAGCATTCTCACAAACTGCTTTGTGATGTGTGTGTTCAACTCACAGAGGTGAACCTTTCCTTTGCTAGAGCAGTTATGAAACACTCTTTTTGTAGAATCTGCAAGTGTTCATTTGGAGCGCTTTGAGGCCTATGGTGGAAAAAGAAATATCTTCATATATAAACAAGGCAGAAGCATTCTCAGAAACCCCTTTATGATG
Organism: Pongo abelii; assembly: GCF_028885655.2. Classification (NCBI taxonomy): domain Eukaryota; kingdom Metazoa; phylum Chordata; class Mammalia; order Primates; family Hominidae; genus Pongo; species Pongo abelii. The sequence goes on along the minus strand of NC_071988.2, from coordinate 85,677,737 downwards.
TGTGCATTCAACTCAGAGAGATAAGCCTTCCTTTTGATAGAGCAGTTTTGAACCTGTGTTTTTGCAGAATCTGCAAGTGGATATTGGGAGCCCTTTCAGGCCTTCGTTGGAAACGGGAATATCTTCCAATAAAAACTAAACAGAAGAGTTCTGTGAAACTGCTTTTTGTAGTATGAATCCAACTCACAGAGTTGAACACTTCTTTTGAAAGAGCAGTTTTGAAACACTCTTTTTGTAGAATCTGCAAGTGTTCGTTTGGAGCGCTTTGAGGCCTATGGTGGAAAAGGAAATATCTTCACATATAAACCAGGCAGAAGCATTCTCAGAAACCTCTTTATGATGTGTGCATTCAACTCGGAGAGATAAGCCTTCCTTTTGATAGAGCAGTTTTGAAACTGTGTTTTGGCAGAATCTGCAAGTGGATACTTGGAGCCCTTTCAGGCCTTCGTTGCAAACGGGAATATCTTCTGATAAAAACGAAACAGAAACGTTCTGTGAAACTGCTTTGTGAAGTATGAATCCGACTCACAGAGTTGAACACTTCTTTTGAAAGAGCAGCTTTGAAACACTCTTTTTGTAGAATCTACATGTGTTCATTTGGAGCGCTTTGAGGCCTATGGTGGAAAAGGAAATATCGTCACATAATACCTAGACAGAAGCATTCTTTGAAACTTCTTTATGATGTGTGCATTCAACTCACAGAGTTGAACTTTCCTTTTCATGGAGCAGTTTGGAAAGAGTCTTTTTGCAGCATCTGCAAGTGGATATTTGGAGCTCTTTCAGGCCTTTGTTACAAGCGGGAATATCTTCCCATAAAAACTGGACAGAAGCATTCTCACAAACTGCTTTGTGATGTGTGTGTTCAACTCACAGAGGTGAACCTTTCCTTTGCTAGAGCAGTTATGAAACACTCTTTTTGTAGAATCTGCAAGTGTTCATTTGGAGCGATTTGAGGCCTATGGTGGAAAAAGAAATATCTTCATATATAAACAAGGCAGAAGCATTCTCAGAAAGCTCTTTATGATGTGTGCATTCAACTCAGAGAGATAAGCCTTCCTTTTGATAGAGCAGTTTTGAAACTGTGTTTTTGCAGAATCTGCAAGTGGATATTTGGAGCCCTTTCAGGCCTTCGTTGGAAACGGGAATATCTTCCCATAAAAACTAAACAGAAGAGTTCTGTGAAACTCCTTTGTGAAGTATGAATCCAACTCACAGAGTTGAACACTTCTTTTGAAAGAGCAGCTTTGAAACACTCTTTTTGTAGAATCTGCAAGTGTTCGTTTGGAGCGCTTTGAGGCCTATGGTGGAAAAGGAAATATCTTCACATATAAACCAGGCAGAAGCATTCTCAGAAACCTCTTTATGATGTGTGCATTCAACTCGGAGAGATAAGCCTTCCTTTTGATAGAGCAGTTTTGAAACTGTGTTTTGGCAGAATCTGCAAGTGGATACTTGGAGCCCTTTCAGGCCTTCGTTGCAAACGGGAATATCTTCCGATAAAAACGAAACAGAAACGTTCTGTGAAACTGCTTTGTGAAGTATGAATCCAACTCACAGAGTTGAACACTTCTTTTGAAAGAGCAGCTTTGAAACACTCTTTTTGTAGAATCTACATGTGTTCATTTGGAGCGCTTTGAGGCCTATGGTGGAAAAGGAAATATCGTCACATAATACCTAGACAGAAGCATTCTTTGAAACTTCTTTATGATGTGTGCATTCCACTCACAGAGTTGAACTTTCCTTTTTATGGAGCAGTTTGGAAAGAGTCTTTTTGCAGCATCTGCAATAGGATATTTGGAGCTATTTCAGGCCTTTGTTAGAAGCGGGAATATCTTCCCATAAAAACTGGACAGAAGCATTCTCACAAACTGCTTTGTGATGTGTGTGTTCAACTCACAGAGGTGAACCTTTCCTTTGCTAGAGCAGTTATGAAACACTCTTTTTGTAGAATCTGCAAGTGTTCATTTGGAGCGATTTGAGGCCTATGGTGGAAAAAGAAATATCTTCATATATAAACAAGGCAGAAGCATTCTCAGAAAGCTCTTTATGATATGTGCATTCAACTCAGATTGATAAGCCTTCCTTTTGATAGAGCAGTTTTGAAACTGTGTTTTTGCAGAATCTGCAAGTGGATATTTGGAGCCCTTTCAGGCCTTCGTTGGAAACGGGAATATCTTCCATTAAAAACTAAACAGAAGAGTTCTGTGAAACTGCTTTGTGTAGTATGAATCCAACTCACAGAGTTGAACACTTCCTTTCAAAGAGCAGTTTTGAAACACTCTTTTTGTAGAATCTGCAAGTGTTCGTTTGGAGCGCTTTGAGGCCTATGGTGGAAAAGGAAATATCTTCACATATAATCCAGGCAGAAGCATTCTCAGAAACCTCTTTATGATGTGTGCATTCAACTCGGAGAGATAAGCCTTCCTTTTGATAGAGCAGTTTTGCAACTGTGTTTTTGCAGAATCTGCAAGTGTATATTTGGAGCCCTTTCAGGCCTTCGTTGGAAACGGGAATATCTTCCCATAAAAACTAAACAGAAGCGTTCTGTGAAACTCCTTTGTGAAGTATGAATCCAACTCACAGAGTTGAACACTTCTTTTGAAAGAGCAGCTTTGAAACACTCTTTTTGTAGAATCTGCAAGTGTTCATTTGGAGCGCTTTGAGGCCTATGGTGGAAAAGGAAATATCTTCACATAAAACCTAGACAGAAGCATTCTTTGAAACTTCTTTATGATGTGTGCATTCAACTCACAGAGTTGAACATTCCTTTTCATGGAGCAGTTTGGAAAGAGTCTTTTTGCAGCATCTGCAAGTGGATATTTGGAGCTCTTTCAGGCCTTTGTTAGAAGCGGGAATATCTTCCCATTAAAACTGGACAGAAGCATTCTCACAAACTGCTTTGTGATGTGTGTGTTCAACTCACAGAGGTGAACCTTTCCTTTGCTAGAGCAGTTATGAAACACTCTTTTTGTAGAATCTGCAAGTGTTCATTTGGAGCGCTTTGAGGCCTATGGTGGAAAAAGAAATATCTTCACATAAAACCTAGACAGAAGCATTCTTTGAAACTTCTTTATGATGTGTGCATTCAACTCACAGAGTTGAACCTTCTTTTTCATGGAGCAGTTTGGAAAGAGTCTTTTTGCAGCATCTGCAAGTGGATATTTGGAGCTCTTTCAGGCCTTTGTTAGAAGCGGGAATATCTTCCCATAAAAACTAAACCGAAGCATTCTCACAAACTGCTTTGTGATGTGTGTGTTCAACTCACAGAGGTGAACCTTTCCTTTGCTAGAGCAGTTATGAAACACTCTTTTTGTAGAATCTGCAAGTGTTCATTTGGAGCGCTTTGAGGCCCATGGTGGAAAAAGAAATATCTTCATATATAAACAAGGCAGAAGCATTCTCAGAAACCCCTTTATGATGTGTGCATTCAACTCAGAGAGATAAGCCTTCCTTTTGAGAGAGCAGTTTTGAACCTGTGTTTTTGCAGAATCTGCAAGTGGATATTTGGAGCCCTTTCAGGCCTTCGTTGGAAACGGGAATATCTTCCCATAAAAACTAAACAGAAGAGTTCTGTGAAACTGCTTTGTGTAGTATGAATCCAACTCACAGAGTTGAACACTTCTTTTCAAAGAGCAGTTTTGAAACACTCTTTTTGTAGAATCTGCAAGTGTTCGTTTGGAGCGCTTTGAGGCCTATGGTGGAAAAGGAAATATCTTCACATATAAACCAGGCAGAAGCATTCTCAGAAACCTCTTTATGATGTGTGCATTCAACTCGGAGAGATAAGCCTTCCTTTTGATAGAGCAGTTTTGAAACTGTGTTTTGGCAGAATCTGCAAGTGGATACTTGGAGCCCTTTCAGGCCTTCGTTGCAAACGGGAATATCTTCTGATAAAAACGAAACAGAAACGTTCTGTGAAACTGCTTTGTGAAGTATGAATCCGACTCACAGAGTTGAACACTTCTTTTGAAAGAGCAGCTTTGAAACACTCTTTTTGTAGAATCTACATGTGTTCATTTGGAGCGCTTTGAGGCCTACGGTGGAAAAGGAAATATCGTCACATAATACCTAGACAGAAGCATTCTTTGAAACTTCTTTATGATGTGTGCATTCAACTCACAGAGTTGAACTTTCCTTTTCATGGAGCAGTTTGGAAAGAGTCTTTTTGCATCATCTGCAAGTGGATATTTGGAGCTCTTTCAGGCCTTTGTTAGAAGCGGGAATATCTTCCCATAAAAACTGGACAGAAGCATTCTCACAAACTGCTTTGTGATGTGTGTGTTCAACTCACAGAGGTGAACCTTTCCTTTGCTAGAGCAGTTATGAAACACTCTTTTTGTAGAATCTGCAAGTGTTCATTTGGAGCGATTTGAGGCCTATGGTGGAAAAAGAAATATCTTCATATATAAACAAGGCAGAAGCATTCTCAGAAAGCTCTTTATGATGTGTGCATTCAACTCAGAGAGATAAGCCTTCCTTTTGATAGAGCAGTTTTGAAACTGTGTTTTTGCAGAATCTGCAAGTGGATATTTGGAGCCCTTTCAGGCCTTCGTTGGAAACGGGAATATCTTCCCATAAAAACTAAACAGAAGAGTTCTGTGAAACTCCTTTGTGAAGTATGAATCCAACTCACAGAGTTGAACACTTCTTTTGAAAGAGCAGCTTTGAAACACTCTTTTTGTAGAATCTGCAAGTGTTCGTTTGGAGCGCTTTGAGGCCTATGGTGGAAAAGGAAATATCTTCACATATAAACCAGGCAGAAGCATTCTCAGAAACCTCTTTATGATGTGTGCATTCAACTCGGAGAGATAAGCCTTCCTTTTGATAGAGCAGTTTTGAAACTGTGTTTTGGCAGAATCTGCAAGTGGATACTTGGAGCCCTTTCAGGCCTTCGTTGCAAACGGGAATATCTTCCGATAAAAACGAAACAGAAACGTTCTGTGAAACTGCTTTGTGAAGTATGAATCCAACTCACAGAGTTGAACACTTCTTTTGAAAGAGCAGCTTTGAAACACTCTTTTTGTAGAATCTACATGTGTTCATTTGGAGCGCTTTGAGGCCTATGGTGGAAAAGGAAATATCGTCACATAATACCTAGACAGAAGCATTCTTTGAAACTTCTTTATGATGTGTGCATTCAACTCACAGAGTTGAACTTTCCTTTTTATGGAGCAGTTTGGAAAGAGTCTTTTTGCAGCATCTGCAATAGGATATTTGGAGCTATTTCAGGCCTTTGTTAGAAGCGGGAATATCTTCCCATAAAAACTGGACAGAAGCATTCTCACAAACTGCTTTGTGATGTGTGTGTTCAACTCACAGAGGTGAACCTTTCCTTTGCTAGAGCAGTTATGAAACACTCTTTTTGTAGAATCTGCAAGTGTTCATTTGGAGCGATTTGAGGCCTATGGTGGAAAAAGAAATATCTTCATATATAAACAAGGCAGAAGCATTCTCAGAAAGCTCTTTATGATATGTGCATTCAACTCAGAGAGATAAGCCTTCCTTTTGATAGAGCAGTTTTGAAACTGTGTTTTTGCAGAATCTGCAAGTGGATATTTGGAGCCCTTTCAGGCCTTCGTTGGAAACGGGAATATCTTCCATTAAAAACTAAACAGAAGAGTTCTGTGAAACTGCTTTGTGTAGTATGAATCCAACTCACAGAGTTGAACACTTCCTTTCAAAGAGCAGTTTTGAAACACTCTTTTTGTAGAATCTGCAAGTGTTCGTTTGGAGCGCTTTGACACCTATGGTGGAAAAGGAAATATCTTCATATATAATCCAGGCAGAAGCATTCTCAGAAACCACTTTATGATGTGTGCATTCAACTCGGAGAGATAAGCCTTCCTTTTGACAGAGCAGTTTTGCAACTGTGTTTTTGCAGAATCTGCAAGTGTATATTTGGAGCCCTTTCAGGCCTTCGTTGGAAACGGGAATATCTTCCCATAAAAACTAAACAGAAGCGTTCTGTGAAACTCCTTTGTGAAGTATGAATCCAACTCACAGAGTTGAACACTTCTTTTGAAAGAGCAGCTTTGAAACACTCTTTTTGTAGAATCTGCAAGTGTTCATTTGGAGCGCTTTGAGGCCTATGGTGGAAAAGGAAATATCTTCACATAAAACCTAGACAGAAGCATTCTTTGAAACTTCTTTATGATGTGTGCATTCAACTCACAGAGTTGAACATTCCTTTTCATGGAGCAGTTTGGAAAGAGTCTTTTTGCAGCATCTGCAAGTGGATATTTGGAGCTCTTTCAGGCCTTTGTTAGAAGCGGGAATATCTTCCCATTAAAACTGGACAGAAGCATTCTCACAAACTGCTTTGTGATGTGTGTGTTCAACTCACAGTGGTGAACCTTTCCTTTGCTAGAGCAGTTATGAAACACTCTTTTTGTAGAATCTGCAAGTGTTCATTTGGAGCGCTTTGAGGCCTATGGTGGAAAAAGAAATATCTTCACATAAAACCTAGACAGAAGCATTCTTTGAAACTTCTTTATGATGTGTGCATTCAACTCACAGAGTTGAACCTTCTTTTTCATGGAGCAGTTTGGAAAGAGTCTTTTTGCAGCATCTGCAAGTGGATATTTGGAGCTCTTTCAGGCCTTTGTTAGAAGCGGGAATATCTTCCCATAAAAACTAAACCGAAGCATTCTCACAAACTGCTTTGTGATGTGTGTGTTCAACTCACAGAGGTGAACCTTTCCTTTGCTAGAGCAGTTATGAAACACTCTTTTTGTAGAATCTGCAAGTGTTCATTTGGAGCGCTTTGAGGCCCATGGTGGAAAAAGAAATATCTTCATATATAAACAAGGCAGAAGCATTCTCAGAAACCCCTTTATGATGTGTGCATTCAACTCAGAGAGATAAGCCTTCCTTTTGAGAGAGCAGTTTTGAACCTGTGTTTTTGCAGAATCTGCAAGTGGATATTTGGAGCCCTTTCAGGCCTTCGTTGGAAACGGGAATATCTTCCCATAAAAACTAAACAGAAGAGTTCTGTGAAACTGCTTTGTGTAGTATGAATCCAACTCACAGAGTTGAACACTTCTTTTCAAAGAGCAGTTTTGAAACACTCTTTTTGTAGAATCTGCAAGTGTTCGTTTGGAGAGCTTTGAGGCCTATGGTGGAAAAGGAAATATCTTCACATATAAACCAGGCAGAAGCATTCTCAGAAACCTCTTTATGATGTGTGCACTCAACTCGGAGAGATAAGCCTTCCTTTTGATAGAGCAGTTTTGAAAGTGTGTTTTGGCAGAATCTGCAAGTGGATACTTAGAGCCCTTTCAGGCCTTCGTTGCAAACGGGAATATCTTCCCATAAAAACGAAACAGAAACGTTCTGTGAAACTGCTTTGTGAAGTATGAATCCAACTCACAGAGTTGAACACTTCTTTTGTAAGAGCAGGTTTGAAACACTCTTTTTGTAGAATCTACATGTGTTCATTTGGAGCGCTTTGAGGCCTATGGTGGAAAAGGAAATATCGTCACATAATACCTAGACAGAAGCATTCTTTGAAACTTCTTTATGATGTGTGCATTCAACTCACAGAGTTGAACTTTCCTTTTCATGGAGCAGTTTGGAAAGAGTCTTTTTGCAGCATCTGCAATAGGATATTTGGAGCTCTTTCAGGCCTTTGTTAGAAGCGGGAATATCTTCCCATAAAAACTGGACAGAAGCATTCTCACAAACTGCTTTGTGATGTGTGTGTTCAACTCACAGAGGTGAACCTTTCCTTTGCTAGAGCAGTTATGAAACACTCTTTTTGTAGAATCTGCAAGTGTTCATTTGGAGCGATTTGAGGCCTATGGTTGAAAAAGAAATATCTTCACATAAAACCTAGACAGAAGCATTCTTTGAAACTTCTTTATGATGTGTGCATTCAACTCACAGAGTTGAACCTTCTTTTTCATGGAGCAGTTTGGAAAGAGTCTTTTTGCAGCATCTGCAAGTGGATATTTGGAGCTCTTTCAGGCCTTTGCTAGAAGCGGGAATATCTTCCCATAAAAACTGGACAGAAGCATTCTCACAAACTGCTTTGAGATGTGTGTGTTCAACTCACAGAGGTGAACCTTTCCTTTGCTAGAGCAGTTATGAAACACTCTTTTTGTAGAATCTGCAAGTGTTCATTTGGAGCGATTTGAGGCCTATGGTGGAAAAAGAAATATCTTCATATATAAACAAGGCAGAAGCATTCTCAGAAAGCTCTTTATGATGTGTGCATTCAACTCAGAGAGATAAGCCTTCCTTTTGATAGAGCAGTTTTGAAACTGTATTTTTGCAGAATCTGCAAGTGGATATTTGGAGCCCTTTCAGGCCTTCGTTGGAAACGGGAATATCTTCCCATGAAAACTAAACAGAAGAGTTCTGTGAAACTGCTTTGTGTAGTATGAATCCAACTCACAGAGTTGAACACTTCCTTTGAAAGAGCAGTTTTGAAACACTCTTTTTGTAGAATCTGCAAGTGTTCGTTTGGAGCGCTTTGAGGCCTATGGTGGAAAAGGAAATATCTTCACATATAAACCAGGCAGAAGCATTCTCAGAAACCTCTTTATGATGTGTGCATTCAACTCGGAGAGATAAGCCTTCCTTTTGATAGAGCAGTTTTGAAACTGTGTTTTAGCAGAATCTGCAAGTGGATACTTAGAGACCTTTCAGGCCTTCGTTGCAAACGGGAATATCTTCCCATAAAAACGAAACAGAAACGTTCTGTGAAACTGCTTTGTGAAGTATGAATCCAACTCACAGAGTTGAACACTTCTTTTGAAAGAGCAGCTTTGAAACACTCTTTTTGTAGAATCTACATGTGTTCATTTGGAGCGCTTTGAGGCCTATGGTGGAAAAGGATATATCGTCACATAATACCTAGACAGAAGGATTCTTTGAAACTTCTTTATGATGTTTGCATTCAACTCACAGAGTTGAACTTTCCTTTTCATGGAGCAGTTTGGAAAGAGTCTTTTTGCAGCATCTGCAATAGGATATTTGGAGCTCTTTCAGGCCTTTGTTAGAAGCGGGAATATCTTCCCATAAAAACTGGACAGAAGCATTCTCACAAACTGCTTTGTGATGTGTGTGTTCAACTCACAGAGGTGAACCTTTCCTTTGCTAGAGCAGTTATGAAACACTCTTTTTGTAGAATCTGCAAGTGTTCATTTGGAGCGCTTTGAGGCCTATGGTGGAAAAAGAAATATCTTCACATAAAACCTAGACAGAAGCATTCTTTGAAACTTCTTTATGATGTGTGCATTCAACTCACAGAGTTGAACCTTCCTTATCATGGAGCAGTTTGGAAAGAGTCTTTTTGCAGCATCTGCAAGTGGATATTTGGAGCTCTTTCAGGCCTTTGTTAGAAGCGGGAATATCTTCCCATAAAAACTAAACCGAAGCATTCTCACAAACTGCTTTGTGATGTGTGTGTTCAACTCACAGAGGTGAACCTTTCCTTTGCTAGAGCAGTTATGAAACACTCTTTTTGTAGAATCTGCAAGTGTTCATTTGGAGCGCTTTGAGGCCCATGGTGGAAAAAGAAATATCTTCATATATAAACAAGGCAGAAGCATTCTCAGAAACCCCTTTATGATGTGTGCATTCAACTCAGAGAGATAAGCCTTCCTTTTGAGAGAGCAGTTTTGAACCTGTGTTTTTGCAGAATCTGCAAGTGGATATTTGGAGCCCTTTCAGGCCTTCGTTGGAAACGGGAATATCTTCCCATAAAAACTAAACAGAAGAGTTCTGTGAAACTGCTTTGTGTAGTATGAATCCAACTCACAGAGTTGAACACTTCTTTTCAAAGAGCAGTTTTGAAACACTCTTTTTGTAGAATCTGCAAGTGTTCGTTTGGAGAGCTTTGAGGCCTATGGTGGAAAAGGAAATATCTTCACATATAAACCAGGCAGAAGCATTCTCAGAAACCTCTTTATGATGTGTGCACTCAACTCGGAGAGATAAGCCTTCCTTTTGATAGAGCAGTTTTGAAAGTGTGTTTTGGCAGAATCTGCAAGTGGATACTTAGAGCCCTTTCAGGCCTTCGTTGCAAACGGGAATATCTTCCCATAAAAACGAAACAGAAACGTTCTGTGAAACTGCTTTGTGAAGTATGAATCCAACTCACAGAGTTGAACACTTCTTTTGTAAGAGCAGGTTTGAAACACTCTTTTTGTAGAATCTACATGTGTTCATTTGGAGCGCTTTGAGGCCTATGGTGGAAAAGGAAATATCGTCACATAATACCTAGACAGAAGCATTCTTTGAAACTTCTTTATGATGTGTGCATTCAACTCACAGAGTTGAACTTTCCTTTTCATGGAGCAGTTTGGAAAGAGTCTTTTTGCAGCATCTGCAATAGGATATTTGGAGCTCTTTCAGGCCTTTGTTAGAAGCGGGAATATCTTCCCATAAAAACTGGACAGAAGCATTCTCACAAACTGCTTTGTGATGTGTGTGTTCAACTCACAGAGGTGAACCTTTCCTTTGCTAGAGCAGTTATGAAACACTCTTTTTGTAGAATCTGCAAGTGTTCATTTGGAGCGATTTGAGGCCTATGGTTGAAAAAGAAATATCTTCACATAAAACCTAGACAGAAGCATTCTTTGAAACTTCTTTATGATGTGTGCATTCAACTCACAGAGTTGAACCTTCTTTTTCATGGAGCAGTTTGGAAAGAGTCTTTTTGCAGCATCTGCAAGTGGATATTTGGAGCTCTTTCAGGCCTTTGCTAGAAGCGGGAATATCTTCCCATAAAAACTGGACAGAAGCATTCTCACAAACTGCTTTGAGATGTGTGTGTTCAACTCACAGAGGTGAACCTTTCCTTTGCTAGAGCAGTTATGAAACACTCTTTTTGTAGAATCTGCAAGTGTTCATTTGGAGCGATTTGAGGCCTATGGTGGAAAAAGAAATATCTTCATATATAAACAAGGCAGAAGCATTCTCAGAAAGCTCTTTATGATGTGTGCATTCAACTCAGAGAGATAAGCCTTCCTTTTGATAGAGCAGTTTTGAAACTGTATTTTTGCAGAATCTGCAAGTGGATATTTGGAGCCCTTTCAGGCCTTCGTTGGAAACGGGAATATCTTCCCATGAAAACTAAACAGAAGAGTTCTGTGAAACTGCTTTGTGTAGTATGAATCCAACTCACAGAGTTGAACACTTCCTTTGAAAGAGCAGTTTTGAAACACTCTTTTTGTAGAATCTGCAAGTGTTCGTTTGGAGCGCTTTGAGGCCTATGGTGGAAAAGGAAATATCTTCACATATAAACCAGGCAGAAGCATTCTCAGAAACCTCTTTATGATGTGTGCATTCAACTCGGAGAGATAAGCCTTCCTTTTGATAGAGCAGTTTTGAAACTGTGTTTTAGCAGAATCTGCAAGTGGATACTTAGAGACCTTTCAGGCCTTCGTTGCAAACGGGAATATCTTCCCATAAAAACGAAACAGAAACGTTCTGTGAAACTGCTTTGTGAAGTATGAATCCAACTCACAGAGTTGAACACTTCTTTTGAAAGAGCAGCTTTGAAACACTCTTTTTGTAGAATCTACATGTGTTCATTTGGAGCGCTTTGAGGCCTATGGTGGAAAAGGATATATCGTCACATAATACCTAGACAGAAGGATTCTTTGAAACTTCTTTATGATGTTTGCATTCAACTCACAGAGTTGAACTTTCCTTTTCATGGAGCAGTTTGGAAAGAGTCTTTTTGCAGCATCTGCAATAGGATATTTGGAGCTCTTTCAGGCCTTTGTTAGAAGCGGGAATATCTTCCCATAAAAACTGGACAGAAGCATTCTCACAAACTGCTTTGTGATGTGTGTGTTCAACTCACAGAGGTGAACCTTTCCTTTGCTAGAGCAGTTATGAAACACTCTTTTTGTAGAATCTGCAAGTGTTCATTTGGAGCGCTTTGAGGCCTATGGTGGAAAAAGAAATATCTTCACATAAAACCTAGACAGAAGCATTCTTTGAAACTTCTTTATGATGTGTGCATTGAACTCACAGAGTTGAACCTTCCTTATCATGGAGCAGTTTGGAAAGAGTCTTTTTGCAGCATCTGCAAGTGGATATTTGGAGCTCTTTCAGGCCTTTGTTAGAAGCGGGAATATCTTCCCATTAAAACTGGACAGAAGCATTCTCACAAACTGCTTTGTGATGTGTGTGTTCAACTCACAGAGGTGAACCTTTCCTTTGCTAGAGCAGTTATGAAACACTCTTTTTGTAGAATCTGCAAGTGTTCATTTGGAGCTCTTTGAGGCCTGTGGTGGAAAAAGAAATATCTTCACATAAAACCTAGACCGAAGCATTCTTTGAAACTTCTTTATGATGTGTGCATTCAACTCACAGAGTTGAACCTTCTTTTTCATGGAGGAGTTTGGAAAGAGTCTTTTTGCAGCATCTGCAAGTGGATATTTGGAGCTCTTTCAGGCCTTTGTTAGAAGCGGGAATATCTTCCCATAAAAACTAAACCGAAGCATTCTCACAAACTGCTTTGTGATGTGTGTGTTCAACTCACAGAGGTGAACCTTTCCTTTGCTAGAGCAGTTATGAAACACTCTTTTTGTAGAATCTGCAAGTGTTCATTTGGAGCGCTTTGAGGCCTATGGTGGAAAAAGAAATATCTTCATATATAAACAAGGCAGAAGCATTCTCAGAAACCCCTTTATGATGTGTGCATTTAACTAAGAGAGATAAGCCTTCCTTTTGATAGAGCAGTTTTGAACCTGTGTTTTTGCAGAATGTGCAAGTGGATATTTGGAGCCCTTTCAGGCCTTCGTTGGAAACGGGAATATCTTCCCATAAAAACTAAACAGAAGAGTTCTGTGAAACTGCTTTGTGTAGTATGAATCCAACTCACAGAGTTGAACACTTCCTTTGAAAGAGCAGTTTTGAAACACTCTTTTTGTAGAATCTGCAAGTGTTCGTTTGGAGCGCTTTGAGGCCTATGGTGGAAAAGGAAATATCTTCACTTATAAACCAGGCAGAAGCATTCTCAGAAACCTCTTTATGATGTGTGCACTCAACTCGGAGAGATAAGCCTTCCTTTTGATAGAGCAGTTTTGAAAGTGTGTTTTGGCAGAATCTGCAAGTGGATACTTAGAGCCCTTTCAGGCCTTCGTTGCAAACGGGAATATCTTCCCATAAAAACGAAACAGAAACGTTCTGTGAAACTGCTTTGTGAAGTATGAATCCAACTCACAGAGTTGAACACTTCTTTTGTAAGAGCAGGTTTGAAACACTCTTTTTGTAGAATCTACATGTGTTCATTTGGAGCGCTTTGAGGCCTATGGTGGAAAAGGAAATATCGTCACATAATACCTAGACAGAAGCATTCTTTGAAACTTCTTTATGATGTGTGCATTCAACTCACAGAGTTGAACTTTCCTTTTCATGGAGCAGTTTGGAAAGAGTCTTTTTGCAGCATCTGCAAGTGGATATTTGGAGCTCTTTCAGGCCTTTGTTAGAAGCGGGAATATCTTCCCATTAAAACTGGACAGAAGCATTCTCACAAACTGCTTTGTGATGTGTGTGTTCAACTCACAGAGGTGAACCTTTCCTTTGCTAGAGCAGTTATGAAACACTCTTTTTGTAGAATCTGCAAGTGTTCATTTGGAGCGCTTTGAGGCCTATGGTGGAAAAAGAAATATCTTCATATAAAACCTAGACAGAAGCATTCTTTGAAACTTCTTTATGATGTGTGCATTCAACTCACAGAGTTGAACCTTCTTTTTCATGGAGCAGTTTGGAAAGAGTCTTTTTGCAGCATCTGCAAGTGGATATTTGGAGCTCTTTCAGGCCTTTGTTAGAAGCGGGAATATCTTCCCATAAAAACTAAACCGAAGCATTCTCACAAACTGCTTTGTGATGTGTGTGTTCAACTCACAGAGGTGAACCTTTCCTTTGCTAGAGCAGTTATGAAACACTCTTTTTGTAGAATCTGCAAGTGTTCATTTGGAGCGCTTTGAGGCCTATGGTGGAAAAAGAAATATCTTCATATATAAACAAGGCAGAAGCATTCTCAGAAACCCCTTTATGATGTGTGCATTCAACTCGGAGAGATAAGCCTTCCTTTTGATAGAGCAGTTTTGAAACTGTGTTTTTGCAGAATCTGCAAGTGGATATTTGGAGCCCTTTCAGGCCTTCGTTGGAAAAGGGAATATCTTCCCATAAAAACTAAACAGAAGAGTTCTGTGAAACTGCTTTGTGTAGTATGAATCCAACTCACAGAGTTGAACACTTCCTTTCAAAGAGCAGTTTTGAAACACTCTTTTTGTAGAATCTGCAAGTGTTCGTTTGGAGCGCTTTGAGGCCTATGGTGGAAAAGGAAATATCTTCACATATAATCCAGGCAGAAGCATTCTCAGAAACCTCTTTATGATGTGTGCATTCAACTCGGAGAGATAAGCCTTCCTTTTGATAGAGCAGTTTTGCAACTGTGTTTTTGCAGAATCTGCAAGTGTATATTTGGAGCCCTTTCAGGCCTTCGTTGGAAACGGGAATATCTTCCCATGAAAACTAAACAGAAGCGTTCTGTGAAACTCCTTTGTGAAGTATGAATCCAACTCACAGAGTTGAACACTTCTTTTGAAAGAGCAGCTTTGAAACACTCTTTTTGTAGAATCTGCAAGTGTTCATTTGGAGCGCTTTGAGGCCTATGGTGGAAAAGGAAATATCTTCACATAAAACCTAGACAGAAGCATTTTTGGAACTTCTTTATGATGTGTGCATTCAACTCACAGAGTTGAACATTCCTTTTCATGGAGCAGTTTGGAAATAGTCTTTTTGCAGCATCTGGAAGTGGATATTTGGAGCTCTTTCAGGCCTTTGTTAGAAGCGGGAATATCTTCCCATTAAAACTGGACAGAAGCATTCTCACAAACTGCTTTGTGATGTGTGTGTTCAACTCACAGAGGTGAACCTTTCCTTTGCTAGAGCAGTTATGAAACACTCTTTTTGTAGAATCTGCAAGTGTTCATTTGGAGCGCTTTGAGGCCTATGGTGGAAAAAGAAATATCTTCATATATAAACAAGGCAGAAGCATTCTCAGAAACCCCTTTATGATGTGTGCATTCAACTCAGAGAGATAAGCCTTCCTTTTGATAGAGCAGTTTTGAACCTGTGTTTTTGCAGAATCTGCAAGTGGATATTTGGAGCCCTTTCAGGCCTTCGTTGGAAACGGGAATATCTTCCCATAAAAACTAAACAGAAGAGTTCTGTGAAACTCCTTTGTGAAGTATGAATCCAACTCACAGAGTTGAACACTTCTTTTGAAAGAGCAGCTTTGAAACACTCTTTTTGTAGAATCTGCAAGTGTTCGTTTGGAGCGCTTTGAGGCCTATGGTGGAAAAGGAAATATCTTCACATATAAACCAGGCAGAAGCATTCTCAGAAACCTCTTTATGATGTGTGCATTCAACTCGGAGAGATAAGCCTTCCTTTTGATAGAGCAGTTTTGAAACTGTGTTTTGGCAGAATCTGCAAGTGGATACTTGGAGCCCTTTCAGGCCTTCGTTGCAAACGGGAATATCTTCCGATAAAAACGAAACAGAAACGTTCTGTGAAACTGCTTTGTGAAGTATGAATCCAACTCACAGAGTTGAACACTTCTTTTGAAAGAGCAGCTTTGAAACACTCTTTTTGTAGAATCTACATGTGTTCATTTGGAGCGCTTTGAGGCCTATGGTGGAAAAGGAAATATCGTCACATAATACCTAGACAGAAGCATTCTTTGAAACTTCTTTATGATGTGTGCATTCAACTCACAGAGTTGAACTTTCCTTTTTATGGAGCAGTTTGGAAAGAGTCTTTTTGCAGCATCTGCAATAGGATATTTGGAGCTATTTCAGGCCTTTGTTAGAAGCGGGAATATCTTCCCATAAAAACTGGACAGAAGCATTCTCACAAACTGCTTTGTGATGTGTGTGTTCAACTCACAGAGGTGAACCTTTCCTTTGCTAGAGCAGTTATGAAACACTCTTTTTGTAGAATCTGCAAGTGTTCATTTGGAGCGATTTGAGGCCTATGGTGGAAAAAGAAATATCTTCATATATAAACAAGGCATAAACATTCTCAGAAAGGTCTTTATGATATGTGCATTCAACTCAGAGAGATAAGCCTTCCTTTTGATAGAGCAGTTTTGAAACTGTGTTTTTGCAGAATCTGCAAGTGGATATTTGGAGCCCTTTCAGGCCTTCGTTGGAAACGGGAATATGCTCCCATAAAAACTAAACAGAAGAGTTCTGTGAAACTGCTTTGTGTAGTATGAATCCAACTCACAGAGTTGAACACTTCTTTTGAAAGAGCAGTTTTGAAACACTCTTTTTGTAGAATCTGCAAGTGTTCGTTTGGAGCGCTTTGAGGCCTATGGTGGAAAAGGAAATATCTTCACATATAAACCAGGCAGAAGCATTCTCAGAAACCTCTTTATGATGTGTGCATTCAACTCGGAGAGATAAGCCTTCCTTTTGATAGAGCAGTTTTGAAACTGTGTTTTGGCAGAATCTGCAAGTGGATACTTAGAGCCCTTTCAGGCCTTCGTTGCAAACGGGAATATCTTCCGATAAAAACGAAACAGAAGCGTTCTGTGAAACTGCTTTGTGAAGTATGAATCCAACTCACAGAGTTGAACACTTCTTTTGAAAGCGCAGCTTTTAAACACTATTTTTGTAGAATCTACATGTGTTCATTTGGAGCGCTTTGAGGCCTATGGTGGAAAAGGAAATATCGTCACATAATACCTAGACAGAAGCATTCTTTGAAACTTCTTTATGATGTGTGCATTCAACTCACAGAGTTGAACATTCCTTTTAATGGAGCAGTTTGGAAAGAGTCTTTTTGCAGCATCTGCAAGTGGATATTTGGAGCTCTTTCAGGCCTTTGTTAGAAGCGGGAATATCTTCCCATTAAAACTGGACAGAAGCATTCTCACAAACTGCTTTGTGATGTGTGTGTTCAACTCACAGAGGTGAACCTTTCCTTTGCTAGAGCAGTTATGAAACACTCTTTTTGTAGAATCTGCAAGTGTTCATTTGGAGCGCTTTGAGGCCTATGGTGGAAAAAGAAATATCTTCACATAAAACCTAGACAGAAGCATTCTTTGAAACTTCTTTATGATGTGTGCATTCAACTCACAGAGTTGAACCTTCTTTTTCATGGAGCAGTTTGGAAAGAGTCTTTTTGCAGCATCTGCAAGTGGATATTTGGAGCTCTTTCAGGCCTTTGTTAGAAGCGGGAATATCTTCCCATAAAAACTGGACAGAAGCATTCTCACAAACTGCTTTGTGATGTGTGTGTTCAACTCACAGAGGTGAACCTTTCCTTTGCTAGAGCAGTTATGAAACACTCTTTTTGTAGAATCTGCAAGTGTTCATTTGGAGCGATTTGAGGCCTATGGTGGAAAAAGAAATATCTTCATATATAAACAAGGCAGAAGCATTCTCAGAAAGCTCTTTATGATGTGTGCATTCAACTCAGAGAGATAAGCCTTCCTTTTGATAGAGCAGTTTTGAAACTGTGTTTTTGCAGAATCTGCAAGTGGATATTTGGAGCCCTTTCAGGCCTTCGTTGGAAAAGGGAATATCTTCCATTAAAAACTAAACAGAAGAGTTCTGTGAAACTGCTTTGTGTAGTATGAATCCAACTCACAGAGTTGAACACTTCCTTTCAAAGAGCAGTTTTGAAACACTCTTTTTGTAGAATCTGCAAGTGTTCGTTTGGAGCGCTTTGAGGTCTATGGTGGAAAAGGAAATATCTTCACATATAATCCAGGCAGAAGCATTCTCAGAAACCTCTTTATGATGTGTGCATTCAACTCGGAGAGATAAGCCTTCCTTTTGATAGAGCAGTTTTGCAACTGTGTTTTGGCAGAATCTGCAAGTGGATACTTGGAGCCCTTTCAGGCCTTCGTTGCAAACGGGAATATCTTCCGATAAAAACGAAACAGAAACGTTCTGTGAAACTGCTTTGTGAAGTATGAATCCAACTCACAGAGTTGAACACTTCTTTTGAAAGAGCAGCTTTGAAACACTCTTTTTGTAGAATCTACATGTGTTCATTTGGAGCGCTTTGAGGCCTATGGTGGAAAAGGAAATATCGTCACACAATACCTAGACAGAAGCATTCTTTGAAACTTCTTTATGATGTGTGCATTCAACTCACAGAGTTGAACTTTCCTTTTTATGGAGCAGTTTGGAAAGAGTCTTTTTGCAGCATCTGCAATAGGATATTTGGAGCTATTTCAGGCCTTTGTTAGAAGCGGGAATATCTTCCCATAAAAACTGGACAGAAGCATTCTCACAAACTGCTTTGTGATGTGTGTGTTCAACTCACAGAGGTGAACCTTTCCTTTGCTAGAGCAGTTATGAAACACTCTTTTTGTAGAATCTGCAAGTGTTCATTTGGAGCGATTTGAGGCCTATATTGGAAAAAGAAATATCTTCATATATAAACAAGGCAGAAGCATTCTCAGAAAGCTATTTATGATATGTGCATTCAACTCAGAGAGATAAGCCTTCCTTTTGATAGAGCAGTTTTGAAACTGTGTTTTTGCAGAATCTGCAAGTGGATATTTGGAGCCCTTTCAGGCCTTCGTTGGAAACGGGAATATCTTCCATTAAAAACTAAACAGAAGAGTTCTGTGAAACTGCTTTGTGTAGTATGAATCCAACTCACAGAGTTGAACACTTCCTTTCAAAGAGCAGTTTTGAAACACACTTTTTGTAGAATCTGCAAGTGTTCGTTTGGAGCGCTTTGAGGCCTATGGTGGAAAAGGAAATATCTTCACATATAATCCAGGCAGAAGCATTCTCAGAAACCTCTTTATGATGTGTGCATTCAACTCGGAGAGATAAGCCTTCCTTTTGATAGAGCAGTTTTGCAACTGTGTTTTTGCAGAATCTGCAAGTGTATATTTGGAGCCCTTTCAGGCCTTCGTTGGAAACGGGAATATCTTCCCATAAAAACTAAACAGAAGCGTTCTGTGAAACTCCTTTGTGAAGTATGAATCCAACTCACAGAGTTGAACACTTCTTTTGAAAGAGCAGCTTTGAAACACTCTTTTTGTAGAATCTGCAAGTGTTCATTTGGAGCGCTTTGAGGCCTATGGTGGAAAAGGAAATATCTTCACATAAAACCTAGACAGAAGCATTCTTTGAAACTTCTTTATGATGTGTGCATTCAACTCACAGAGTTGAACATTCCTTTTCATGGAGCAGTTTGGAAAGAGTCTTTTTGCAGCATCTGCAAGTGGATATTTGGAGCTCTTTCAGGCCTTTGTTAGAAGCGGGAATATCTTCCCATTAAAACTGGACAGAAGCATTCTCACAAACTGCTTTGTGATGTGTGTGTTCAACTCACAGAGGTGAACCTTTCCTTTGCTAGAGCAGTTATGAAACACTCTTTTTGTAGAATCTGCAAGTGTTCATTTGGAGCGCTTTGAGGCCTATGGTGGAAAAAGAAATATCTTCACATAAAACCTAGACAGAAGCATTCTTTGAAACTTCTTTATGATGTGTGCATTCAACTCACAGAGTTGAACCTTCTTTTTCATGGAGCAGTTTGGAAAGAGTCTTTTTGCAGCATCTGCAAGTGGATATTTGGAGCTCTTTCAGGCCTTTGTTAGAAGCGGGAATATCTTCCCATAAAAACTAAACCGAAGCATTCTCACAAACTGCTTTGTGATGTGTGTGTTCAACTCACAGAGGTGAACCTTTCATTGCTACAGCAGTTATGAAACACTCTTTTTGTAGAATCTGCAAGTGTTCATTTGGAGCGCTTTGAGGCCTATGGTGGAAAAAGAAATATCTTCATATATAAACAAGGCAGAAGCATTCTCAGAAAGCTCTTTATGATGTGTGCATTCAACTCAGAGAGATAAGCCTTCCTTTTGATAGAGCAGTTTTGAAACTGTGTTTTTGCAGAATCTGCAAGTGGATATTTGGAGCCCTTTCAGGCCTTCGTTGGAAACGGGAATATCTTCCCATAAAAACTAAACAGAAGAGTTCTGTGAAACTCCTTTGTGAAGTATGAATCCAACTCACAGAGTTGAACACTTCTTTTGAAAGAGCAGCTTTGAAACACTCTTTTTGTAGAATCTGCAAGTGTTCGTTTGGAGCGCTTTGAGGCCTATGGTGGAAAAGGAAATATCTTCACATATAAACCAGGCAGAAGCATTCTCAGAAACCTCTTTATGATGTGTGCATTCAACTCGGAGAGATAAGCCTTCCTTTTGATAGAGCAGTTTTGAAACTGTGTTTTGGCAGAATCTGCAAGTGGATACTTGGAGCCCTTTCAGGCCTTCGTTGCAAACGGGAATATCTTCCGATAAAAACGAAACAGAAACGTTCTGTGAAACTGCTTTGTGAAGTATGAATCCAACTCACAGAGTTGAACACTTCTTTTGAAAGAGCAGCTTTGAAACACTCTTTTTGTAGAATCTACATGTGTTCATTTGGAGCGCTTTGAGGCCTATGGTGGAAAAGGAAATGTCGTCACATAATACCTAGACAGAAGCATTCTTTGAAACTTCTTTATGATGTGTGCATTCAACTCACAGAGTTGAACTTTCCTTTTTATGGAGCAGTTTGGAAAGAGTCTTTTTGCAGCATCTGCAATAGGATATTTGGAGCTATTTCAGGCCTTTGTTAGAAGCGGGAATATCTTCCCATAAAAACTGGACAGAAGCATTCTCACAAACTGCTTTGTGATGTGTGTGTTCAACTCACAGAGGTGAACCTTTCCTTTGCTAGAGCAGTTATGAAACACTCTTTTTGTAGAATCTGCAAGTGTTCATTTGGAGCGATTTGAGGCCTATGGTGGAAAAAGAAATATCTTCATATATAAACAAGGCATAAGCATTCTCAGAAAGCTCTTTATGATGTGTGCATTCAACTCAGAGAGATAAGCCTTCCTTTTGATAGAGCAGTTTTGAAACTGTGTTTTTGCAGAATCTGCAAGTGGATATTTGGAGCCCTTTCAGGCCTTCGTTGGAAAAGGGAATATCTTCCATTAAAAACTAAACAGAAGAGTTCTGTGAAACTGCTTTGTGTAGTATGAATCCAACTCACAGAGTTGAACACTTCCTTTCAAAGAGCAGTTTTGAAACACTCTTTTTGTAGAATCTGCAAGTGTTCGTTTGGAGCGCTTTGAGGCCTATGGTGGAAAAGGAAATATCTTCACATATAATCCAGGCAGAAGCATTCTCAGAAACCTCTTTATGATGTGTGCATTCAACTCGGAGAGATAAGCCTTCCTTTTGATAGAGCAGTTTTGCAACTGTGTTTTTGCAGAATCTGCAAGTGTATATTTGGAGCCCTTTCAGGCCTTCGTTGGAAACGGGAATATCTTCCCATAAAAACTAAACAGAAGCGTTCTGTGAAACTCCTTTGTGAAGTATGAATCCAACTCACAGAGTTGAACACTTCTTTTGAAAGAGCAGCTTTGAAACACTCTTTTTGTAGAATCTGCAAGTGTTCATTTGGAGCGCTTTGAGGCCTATGGTGGAAAAGGAAATATCTTCACATAAAACCTAGACAGAAGCATTCTTTGAAACTTCTTTATGATGTGTGCATTCAACTCACAGAGTTGAACATTCCTTTTCATGGAGCAGTTTGGAAAGAGTCTTTTTGCAGCATCTGCAAGTGGATATTTGGAGCTCTTTCAGGCCTTTGTTAGAAGCGGGAATATCTTCCCATTAAAACTGGACAGAAGCATTCTCACAAACTGCTTTGTGATGTGTGTGTTCAACTCACAGAGGTGAACCTTTCCTTTGCTAGAGCAGTTATGAAACACTCTTTTTGTAGAATCTGCAAGTGTTCATTTGGAGCGCTTTGAGGCCTATGGTGGAAAAAGAAATATCTTCATATAAAACCTAGACAGAAGCATTCTTTGAAACTTCTTTATGATGTGTGCATTCAACTCACAGAGTTGAACCTTCTTTTTCATGGAGCAGTTTGGAAAGAGTCTTTTTGCAGCATCTGCAAGTGGATATTTGGAGCTCTTTCAGGCCTTTGTTAGAAGCGGGAATATCTTCCCATAAAAACTAAACCGAAGCATTCTCACAAACTGCTTTGTGATGTGTGTGTTCAACTCACAGAGGTGAACCTTTCCTTTGCTAGAGCAGTTATGAAACACTCTTTTTGTAGAATCTGCAAGTGTTCATTTGGAGCGCTTTGAGGCCTATGGTGGAAAAAGAAATATCTTCATATATAAACAAGGCAGAAGCATTCTCAGAAACCCCTTTATGATGTGTGCATTCAACTCGGAGAGATAAGCCTTCCTTTTGATAGAGCAGTTTTGAAACTGTGTTTTTGCAGAATCTGCAAGTGGATATTTGGAGCCCTTTCAGGCCTTCGTTGGAAAAGGGAATATCTTCCCATAAAAACTAAACAGAAGAGTTCTGTGAAACTGCTTTGTGTAGTATGAATCCAACTCACAGAGTTGAACACTTCCTTTCAAAGAGCAGTTTTGAAACACTCTTTTTGTAGAATCTGCAAGTGTTCGTTTGGAGCGCTTTGAGGCCTATGGTGGAAAAGGAAATATCTTCACATATAATCGAGGCAGAAGCATTCTCAGAAACCTCTTTATGATGTGTGCATTCAACTCGGAGAGATAAGCCTTCCTTTTGATAGAGCAGTTTTGCAACTGTGTTTTTGCAGAATCTGCAAGTGTATATTTGGAGCCCTTTCAGGCCTTCGTTGGAAACGGGAATATCTTCCCATAAAAACTAAACAGAAGCGTTCTGTGAAACTCCTTTGTGAAGTATGAATCCAACTCACAGAGTTGAACACTTCTTTTGAAAGAGCAGCTTTGAAACACTCTTTTTGTAGAATCTGCAAGTGTTCATTTGGAGCGCTTTGAGGCCTATGGTGGAAAAGGAAATATCTTCACATAAAACCTAGACAGAAGCATTTTTGGAACTTCTTTATGATGTGTGCATTCAACTCACAGAGTTGAACATTCCTTTTCATGGAGCAGTTTGGAAATAGTCTTTTTGCAGCATCTGGAAGTGGATATTTGGAGCTCTTTCAGGCCTTTGTTAGAAGCGGGAATATCTTCCCATTAAAACTGGACAGAAGCATTCTCACAAACTGCTTTGTGATGTGTGTGTTCAACTCACAGAGGTGAACCTTTCCTTTGCTAGAGCAGTTATGAAACACTCTTTTTGTAGAATCTGCAAGTGTTCATTTGGAGCGCTTTGAGGCCTATGGTGGAAAAAGAAATATCTTCATATATAAACAAGGCAGAAGCATTCTCAGAAACCCCTTTATGATGTGTGCATTCAACTCAGAGAGATAAGCCTTCCTTTTGATAGAGCAGTTTTGAACCTGTGTTTTTGCAGAATCTGCAAGTGGATATTTGGAGCCCTTTCAGGCCTTCGTTGGAAACGGGAATATCTTCCCATAAAAACTAAACAGAAGAGTTCTGTGAAACTCCTTTGTGAAGTATGAATCCAACTCACAGAGTTGAACACTTCTTTTGAAAGAGCAGCTTTGAAACACTCTTTTTGTAGAATCTGCAAGTGTTCGTTTGGAGCGCTTTGAGGCCTATGGTGGAAAAGGAAATATCTTCACATATAAACCAGGCAGAAGCATTCTCAGAAACCTCTTTATGATGTGTGCATTCAACTCGGAGAGATAAGCCTTCCTTTTGATAGAGCAGTTTTGAAACTGTGTTTTGGCAGAATCTGCAAGTGGATACTTGGAGCCCTTTCAGGCCTTCGTTGCAAACGGGAATATCTTCCGATAAAAACGAAACAGAAACGTTCTGTGAAACTGCTTTGTGAAGTATGAATCCAACTCACAGAGTTGAACACTTCTTTTGAAAGAGCAGCTTTGAAACACTCTTTTTGTAGAATCTACATGTGTTCATTTGGAGCGCTTTGAGGCCTATGGTGGAAAAGGAAATATCGTCACATAATACCTAGACAGAAGCATTCTTTGAAACTTCTTTATGATGTGTGCATTCAACTCACAGAGTTGAACTTTCCTTTTTATGGAGCAGTTTGGAAAGAGTCTTTTTGCAGCATCTGCAATAGGATATTTGGAGCTATTTCAGGCCTTTGTTAGAAGCGGGAATATCTTCCCATAAAAACTGGACAGAAGCATTCTCACAAACTGCTTTGTGATGTGTGTGTTCAACTCACAGAGGTGAACCTTTCCTTTGCTAGAGCAGTTATGAAACACTCTTTTTGTAGAATCTGCAAGTGTTCATTTGGAGCGATTTGAGGCCTATGGTGGAAAAAGAAATATCTTCATATATAAACAAGGCATAAACATTCTCAGAAAGGTCTTTATGATATGTGCATTCAACTCAGAGAGATAAGCCTTCCTTTTGATAGAGCAGTTTTGAAACTGTGTTTTTGCAGAATCTGCAAGTGGATATTTGGAGCCCTTTCAGGCCTTCGTTGGAAACGGGAATATGCTCCCATAAAAACTAAACAGAAGAGTTCTGTGAAACTGCTTTGTGTAGTATGAATCCAACTCACAGAGTTGAACACTTCTTTTGAAAGAGCAGTTTTGAAACACTCTTTTTGTAGAATCTGCAAGTGTTCGTTTGGAGCGCTTTGAGGCCTATGGTGGAAAAGGAAATATCTTCACATATAAACCAGGCAGAAGCATTCTCAGAAACCTCTTTATGATGTGTGCATTCAACTCGGAGAGATAAGCCTTCCTTTTGATAGAGCAGTTTTGAAACTGTGTTTTGGCAGAATCTGCAAGTGGATACTTAGAGCCCTTTCAGGCCTTCGTTGCAAACGGGAATATCTTCCGATAAAAACGAAACAGAAACGTTCTGTGAAACTGCTTTGTGAAGTATGAATCCAACTCACAGAGTTGAACACTTCTTTTGAAAGCGCAGCTTTTAAACACTATTTTTGTAGAATCTACATGTGTTCATTTGGAGCGCTTTGAGGCCTATGGTGGAAAAGGAAATATCGTCACATAATACCTAGACAGAAGCATTCTTTGAAACTTCTTTATGATGTGTGCATTCAACTCACAGAGTTGAACATTCCTTTTAATGGAGCAGTTTGGAAAGAGTCTTTTTGCAGCATCTGCAAGTGGATATTTGGAGCTCTTTCAGGCCTTTGTTAGAAGCGGGAATATCTTCCCATTAAAACTGGACAGAAGCATTCTCACAAACTGCTTTGTGATGTGTGTGTTCAACTCACAGAGGTGAACCTTTCCTTTGCTAGAGCAGTTATGAAACACTCTTTTTGTAGAATCTGCAAGTGTTCATTTGGAGCGCTTTGAGGCCTATGGTGGAAAAAGAAATATCTTCACATAAAACCTAGACAGAAGCATTCTTTGAAACTTCTTTATGATGTGTGCATTCAACTCACAGAGTTGAACCTTCTTTTTCATGGAGCAGTTTGGAAAGAGTCTTTTTGCAGCATCTGCAAGTGGATATTTGGAGCTCTTTCAGGCCTTTGTTAGAAGCGGGAATATCTTCCCATAAAAACTGGACAGAAGCATTCTCACAAACTGCTTTGTGATGTGTGTGTTCAACTCACAGAGGTGAACCTTTCCTTTGCTAGAGCAGTTATGAAACACTCTTTTTGTAGAATCTGCAAGTGTTCATTTGGAGCGATTTGAGGCCTATGGTGGAAAAAGAAATATCTTCATATATAAACAAGGCAGAAGCATTCTCAGAAAGCTCTTTATGATGTGTGCATTCAACTCAGAGAGATAAGCCTTCCTTTTGATAGAGCAGTTTTGAAACTGTGTTTTTGCAGAATCTGCAAGTGGATATTTGGAGCCCTTTCAGGCCTTCGTTGGAAAAGGGAATATCTTCCATTAAAAACTAAACAGAAGAGTTCTGTGAAACTGCTTTGTGTAGTATGAATCCAACTCACAGAGTTGAACACTTCCTTTCAAAGAGCAGTTTTGAAACACTCTTTTTGTAGAATCTGCAAGTGTTCGTTTGGAGCGCTTTGAGGTCTATGGTGGAAAAGGAAATATCTTCACATATAATCCAGGCAGAAGCATTCTCAGAAACCTCTTTATGATGTGTGCATTCAACTCGGAGAGATAAGCCTTCCTTTTGATAGAGCAGTTTTGCAACTGTGTTTTGGCAGAATCTGCAAGTGGATACTTGGAGCCCTTTCAGGCCTTCGTTGCAAACGGGAATATCTTCCGATAAAAACGAAACAGAAACGTTCTGTGAAACTGCTTTGTGAAGTATGAATCCAACTCACAGAGTTGAACACTTCTTTTGAAAGAGCAGCTTTGAAACACTCTTTTTGTAGAATCTACATGTGTTCATTTGGAGCGCTTTGAGGCCTATGGTGGAAAAGGAAATATCGTCACACAATACCTAGACAGAAGCATTCTTTGAAACTTCTTTATGATGTGTGCATTCAACTCACAGAGTTGAACTTTCCTTTTTATGGAGCAGTTTGGAAAGAGTCTTTTTGCAGCATCTGCAATAGGATATTTGGAGCTATTTCAGGCCTTTGTTAGAAGCGGGAATATCTTCCCATAAAAACTGGACAGAAGCATTCTCACAAACTGCTTTGTGATGTGTGTGTTCAACTCACAGAGGTGAACCTTTCCTTTGCTAGAGCAGTTATGAAACACTCTTTTTGTAGAATCTGCAAGTGTTCATTTGGAGCGATTTGAGGCCTATATTGGAAAAAGAAATATCTTCATATATAAACAAGGCAGAAGCATTCTCAGAAAGCTATTTATGATATGTGCATTCAACTCAGAGAGATAAGCCTTCCTTTTGATAGAGCAGTTTTGAAACTGTGTTTTTGCAGAATCTGCAAGTGGATATTTGGAGCCCTTTCAGGCCTTCGTTGGAAACGGGAATATCTTCCATTAAAAACTAAACAGAAGAGTTCTGTGAAACTGCTTTGTGTAGTATGAATCCAACTCACAGAGTTGAACACTTCCTTTCAAAGAGCAGTTTTGAAACACACTTTTTGTAGAATCTGCAAGTGTTCGTTTGGAGCGCTTTGAGGCCTATGGTGGAAAAGGAAATATCTTCACATATAATCCAGGCAGAAGCATTCTCAGAAACCTCTTTATGATGTGTGCATTCAACTCGGAGAGATAAGCCTTCCTTTTGATAGAGCAGTTTTGCAACTGTGTTTTTGCAGAATCTGCAAGTGTATATTTGGAGCCCTTTCAGGCCTTCGTTGGAAACGGGAATATCTTCCCATAAAAACTAAACAGAAGCGTTCTGTGAAACTCCTTTGTGAAGTATGAATCCAACTCACAGAGTTGAACACTTCTTTTGAAAGAGCAGCTTTGAAACACTCTTTTTGTAGAATCTGCAAGTGTTCATTTGGAGCGCTTTGAGGCCTATGGTGGAAAAGGAAATATCTTCACATAAAACCTAGAAAGAAGCATTCTTTGAAACTTCTTTATGATGTGTGCATTCAACTCACAGAGTTGAACATTCCTTTTCATGGAGCAGTTTGGAAAGAGTCTTTTTGCAGCATCTGCAAGTGGATATTTGGAGCTCTTTCAGGCCTTTGTTAGAAGCGGGAATATCTTCCCATTAAAACTGGACAGAAGCATTCTCACAAACTGCTTTGTGATGTGTGTGTTCAACTCACAGAGGTGAACCTTTCCTTTGCTAGAGCAGTTATGAAACACTCTTTTTGTAGAATCTGCAAGTGTTCATTTGGAGCGCTTTGAGGCCTATGGTGGAAAAAGAAATATCTTCACATAAAACCTAGACAGAAGCATTCTTTGAAACTTCTTTATGATGTGTGCATTCAACTCACAGAGTTGAACCTTCTTTTTCATGGAGCAGTTTGGAAAGAGTCTTTTTGCAGCATCTGCAAGTGGATATTTGGAGCTCTTTCAGGCCTTTGTTAGAAGCGGGAATATCTTCCCATAAAAACTAAACCGAAGCATTCTCACAAACTGCTTTGTGATGTGTGTGTTCAACTCACAGAGGTGAACCTTTCATTGCTACAGCAGTTATGAAACACTCTTTTTGTAGAATCTGCAAGTGTTCATTTGGAGCGCTTTGAGGCCTATGGTGGAAAAAGAAATATCTTCATATATAAACAAGGCAGAAGCATTCTCAGAAACCCCTTTATGATGTGTGCATTCAACTCAGAGAGATAAGCCTTCCTTTTGATAGAGCAGTTTTGAACCTGTGTTTTTGCAGAATCTGCAAGTGGATATTGGGAGCCCTTTCAGGCCTTCGTTGGAAACGCGAATATCTTCCAATAAAAACTAAACAGAAGAGTTCTGTGAAACTGCTTTGTGTAGTATGAATCCAACTCACAGAGTTGAACACTTCTTTTGAAAGAGCAGTTTTGAAACACTCTTTTTGTAGAATCTGCAAGTGTTCGTTTGGAGCGCTTTGAGGCCTATGGTGGAAAAGGAAATATCTTCACATATAAACCAGGCAGAAGCATTCTCAGAAACCTCTTTATGATGTGTGCATTCAACTCGGAGAGATAAGCCTTCCTTTTGATAGAGCAGTTTTGAAACTGTGTTTTGGCAGAATCTGCAAGTGGATACTTGGAGCCCTTTCAGGCCTTCGTTGCAAACGGGAATATCTTCTGATAAAAACGAAACAGAAACGTTCTGTGAAACTGCTTTGTGAAGTATGAATCCGACTCACAGAGTTGAACACTTCTTTTGAAAGAGCAGCTTTGAAACACTCTTTTTGTAGAATCTACATGTGTTCATTTGGAGCGCTTTGAGGCCTATGGTGGAAAAGGAAATATCGTCACATAATACCTAGACAGAAGCATTCTTTGAAACTTCTTTATGATGTGTGCATTCAACTCACAGAGTTGAACTTTCCTTTTCATGGAGCAGTTTGGAAAGAGTCTTTTTGCAGCATCTGCAATAGGATATTTGGAGCTCTTTCAGGCCTTTGTTAGAAGCGGGAATATCTTCCCATAAAAACTGGACAGAAGCATTCTCACAAACTGCTTTGTGATGTGTGTGTTCAACTCACAGAGGTGAACCTTTCCTTTGCTAGAGCAGTTATGAAACACTCTTTTTGTAGAATCTGCAAGTGTTCATTTGGAGCGATTTGAGGCCTATGGTGGAAAAAGAAATATCTTCATATATAAACAAGGCAGAAGCATTCTCAGAAAGCTCTTTATGATGTGTGCATTCAACTCAGAGAGATAAGCCTTCCTTTTGATAGAGCAGTTTTGAAACTGTGTTTTTGCAGAATCTGCAAGTGGATATTTGGAGCCCTTTCAGGCCTTCGTTGGAAACGGGAATATCTTCCATTAAAAACTAAACAGAAGAGTTCTGTGAAACTGCTTTGTGTAGTATGAATCCAACTCACAGAGTTGAACACTTCCTTTCAAAGAGCAGTTTTGAAACACACTTTTTGTAGAATCTGCAAGTGTTCGTTTGGAGCGCTTTGAGGCCTATGGTGGAAAAGGAAATATCTTCACATATAATCCAGGCAGAAGCATTCTCAGAAACCTCTTTATGATGTGTGCATTCAACTCGGAGAGATAAGCCTTCCTTTTGATAGAGCAGTTTTGCAACTGTGTTTTTGCAGAATCTGCAAGTGTATATTTGGAGCCCTTTCAGGCCTTCGTTGGAAACGGGAATATCTTCCCATAAAAACTAAACAGAAGAGTTCTGTGAAACTCCTTTGTGAAGTATGAATCCAACTCACAGAGTTGAACACTTCTTTTGAAAGAGCAGCTTTGAAACACTCTTTTTGTAGAATCTGCAAGTGTTCATTTGGAGCGCTTTGAGGCCTATGGTGGAAAAGGAAATATCTTCACATAAAACCTAGACAGAAGCATTCTTTGAAACTTCTTTATGATGTGTGCATTCAACTCACAGAGTTGAACATTCCTTTTCATGGAGCAGTTTGGAAAGAGTCTTTTTGCAGCATCTGCAAGTGGATATTTGGAGCTCTTTCAGGCCTTTGTTAGAAGCGGGAATATCTTCCCATTAAAACTGGACAGAAGCATTCTCACAAACTGCTTTGTGATGTGTGTGTTCAACTCACAGAGGTGAACCTTTCCTTTGCTAGAGCAGTTATGAAACACTCTTTTTGTAGAATCTGCAAGTGTTCATTTGGAGCGCTTTGAGGCCTATGGTGGAAAAAGAAATATCTTCACATAAAACCTAGACAGAAGCATTCTTTGAAACTTCTTTATGATGTGTGCATTCAACTCACAGAGTTGAACCTTCTTTTTCATGGAGCAGTTTGGAAAGAGTCTTTTTGCAGCATCTGCAAGTGGATATTTGGAGCTCTTTCAGGCCTTTGTTAGAAGCGGGAATATCTTCCCATAAAAACTAAACCGAAGCATTCTCACAAACTGCTTTGTGATGTGTGTGTTCAACTCACAGAGGTGAACCTTTCATTGCTACAGCAGTTATGAAACACTCTTTTTGTAGAATCTGCAAGTGTTCATTTGGAGCGCTTTGAGGCCTATGGTGGAAAAAGAAATATCTTCATATATAAACAAGGCAGAAGCATTCTCAGAAACCCCTTTATGATGTGTGCATTCAACTCAGAGAGATAAGCCTTCCTTTTGATAGAGCAGTTTTGAACCTGTGTTTTTGCAGAATCTGCAAGTGGATATTGGGAGCCCTTTCAGGCCTTCGTTGGAAACGCGAATATCTTCCAATAAAAACTAAACAGAAGAGTTCTGTGAAACTGCTTTGTGTAGTATGAATCCAACTCACAGAGTTGAACACTTCTTTTGAAAGAGCAGTTTTGAAACACTCTTTTTGTAGAATCTGCAAGTGTTCGTTTGGAGCGCTTTGAGGCCTATGGTGGAAAAGGAAATATCTTCACATATAAACCAGGCAGAAGCATTCTCAGAAACCTCTTTATGATGTGTGCATTCAACTCGGAGAGATAAGCCTTCCTTTTGATAGAGCAGTTTTGAAACTGTGTTTTGGCAGAATCTGCAAGTGGATACTTGGAGCCCTTTCAGGCCTTCGTTGCAAACGGGAATATCTTCTGATAAAAACGAAACAGAAACGTTCTGTGAAACTGCTTTGTGAAGTATGAATCCGACTCACAGAGTTGAACACTTCTTTTGAAAGAGCAGCTTTGAAACACTCTTTTTGTAGAATCTACATGTGTTCATTTGGAGCGCTTTGAGGCCTATGGTGGAAAAGGAAATATCGTCACATAATACCTAGACAGAAGCATTCTTTGAAACTTCTTTATGATGTGTGCATTCAACTCACAGAGTTGAACTTTCCTTTTCATGGAGCAGTTTGGAAAGAGTCTTTTTGCAGCATCTGCAATAGGATATTTGGAGCTCTTTCAGGCCTTTGTTAGAAGCGGGAATATCTTCCCATAAAAACTGGACAGAAGCATTCTCACAAACTGCTTTGTGATGTGTGTGTTCAACTCACAGAGGTGAACCTTTCCTTTGCTAGAGCAGTTATGAAACACTCTTTTTGTAGAATCTGCAAGTGTTCATTTGGAGCGATTTGAGGCCTATGGTGGAAAAAGAAATATCTTCATATATAAACAAGGCAGAAGCATTCTCAGAAAGCTCTTTATGATGTGTGCATTCAACTCAGAGAGATAAGCCTTCCTTTTGATAGAGCAGTTTTGAAACTGTGTTTTTGCAGAATCTGCAAGTGGATATTTGGAGCCCTTTCAGGCCTTCGTTGGAAACGGGAATATCTTCCATTAAAAACTAAACAGAAGAGTTCTGTGAAACTGCTTTGTGTAGTATGAATCCAACTCACAGAGTTGAACACTTCCTTTCAAAGAGCAGTTTTGAAACACACTTTTTGTAGAATCTGCAAGTGTTCGTTTGGAGCGCTTTGAGGCCTATGGTGGAAAAGGAAATATCTTCACATATAATCCAGGCAGAAGCATTCTCAGAAACCTCTTTATGATGTGTGCATTCAACTCGGAGAGATAAGCCTTCCTTTTGATAGAGCAGTTTTGCAACTGTGTTTTTGCAGAATCTGCAAGTGTATATTTGGAGCCCTTTCAGGCCTTCGTTGGAAACGGGAATATCTTCCCATAAAAACTAAACAGAAGCGTTCTGTGAAACTCCTTTGTGAAGTATGAATCCAACTCACAGAGTTGAACACTTCTTTTGAAAGAGCAGCTTTGAAACACTCTTTTTGTAGAATCTGCAAGTGTTCATTTGGAGCGCTTTGAGGCCTATGGTGGAAAAGGAAATATCTTCACATAAAACCTAGACAGAAGCATTCTTTGAAACTTCTTTATGATGTGTGCATTCAACTCACAGAGTTGAACATTCCTTTTCATGGAGCAGTTTGGAAAGAGTCTTTTTGCAGCATCTGCAAGTGGATATTTGGAGCTCTTTCAGGCCTTTGTTAGAAGCGGGAATATCTTCCCATTAAAACTGGACAGAAGCATTCTCACAAACTGCTTTGTGATGTGTGTGTTCAACTCACAGAGGTGAACCTTTCCTTTGCTAGAGCAGTTATGAAACACTCTTTTTGTAGAATCTGCAAGTGTTCATTTGGAGCGCTTTGAGGCCTATGGTGGAAAAAGAAATATCTTCATATATAAACAAGGCAGAAGCATTCTCAGAAACCCCTTTATGATGTGTGCATTCAACTCAGAGAGATAAGCCTTCCTTTTGATAGAGCAGTTTTGAACCTGTGTTTTTGCAGAATCTGCAAGTGGATATTTGGAGCCCTTTCAGGCCTTCGTTGGAAACGGGAATATCTTCCAATAAAAACTAAACAGAAGAGTTCTGTGAAACTGCTTTGTGTAGTATGAATCCAACTCACAGAGTTGAACACTTCTTTTCAAAGAGCAGTTTTGAAACACTCTTTTTGTAGAATCTGCAAGTGTTCGTTTGGAGCGCTTTGAGGCCTATGGTGGAAAAGGAAATATCTTCACATATAAACCAGGCAGAAGCATTCTCAGAAACCTCTTTATGATGTGTGCATTCAACTCGCAGAGATAAGCCTTCCTTTTGATAGAGCAGTTTTGAAACTGTGTTTTGGCAGAATCTGCAAGTGGATACTTGGAGCCCTTTCAGGCCTTCGTTGCAAACGGGAATATCTTCCCATAAAAACGAAACAGAAACGTTCTGTGAAACTGCTTTGTGAAGTATGAATCCGACTCACAGAGTTGAACACTTCTTTTGAAAGAGCAGCTTTGAAACACTCTTTTTGTAGAATCTACATGTGTTCATTTGGAGCGCTTTGAGGCCTATGGTGGAAAAGGAAATATCGTCACATAATACCTAGACAGAAGCATTCTTTGAAACTTCTTTATGATGTGTGCATTCAACTCACAGAGTTGAACTTTCCTTTTCATGGAGCAGTTTGGAAAGAGTCTTTTTGCAGCATCTGCAATAGGATATTTGGAGCTCTTTCAGGCCTTTGTTAGAAGCGGGAATATCTTCCCATAAAAACTGGACAGAAGCATTCTCACAAACTGCTTTGTGATGTGTGTGTTCAACTCACAGAGGTGAACCTTTCCTTTGCTAGAGCAGTTATGAAACACTCTTTTTGTAGAATCTGCAAGTGTTCATTTGGAGCGATTTGAGGCCTATGGTGGAAAAAGAAATATCTTCATATATAAACAAGGCAGAAGCATTCTCAGAAAGCTCTTTATGATGTGTGCATTCAACTCAGAGAGATAAGCCTTCCTTTTGATAGAGCAGTTTTGAAACTGTGTTTTTGCAGAATCTGCAAGTGGATATTTGGAGCCCTTTCAGGCCTTCGTTGGAAACGGGAATATCTTCCCATAAAAACTAAACAGAAGAGTTCTGTGAAACTCCTTTGTGAAGTATGAATCCAACTCACAGAGTTGAACACTTCTTTTGAAAGAGCAGCTTTGAAACACTCTTTTTGTAGAATCTGCAAGTGTTCGTTTGGAGCGCTTTGAGGCCTATGGTGGAAAAGGAAATATCTTCACATATAAACCAGGCAGAAGCATTCTCAGAAACCTCTTTATGATGTGTGCATTCAACTCGGAGAGATAAGCCTTCCTTTTGATAGAGCAGTTTTGAAACTGTGTTTTGGCAGAATCTGCAAGTGGATACTTGGAGCCCTTTCAGGCCTTCGTTGCAAACGGGAATATCTTCCGATAAAAACGAAACAGAAACGTTCTGTGAAACTGCTTTGTGAAGTATGAATCCAACTCACAGAGTTGAACACTTCTTTTGAAAGAGCAGCTTTGAAACACTCTTTTTGTAGAATCTACATGTGTTCATTTGGAGCGCTTTGAGGCCTATGGTGGAAAAGGAAATGTCGTCACATAATACCTAGACAGAAGCATTCTTTGAAACTTCTTTATGATGTGTGCATTCAACTCACAGAGTTGAACTTTCCTTTTTATGGAGCAGTTTGGAAAGAGTCTTTTTGCAGCATCTGCAATAGGATATTTGGAGCTATTTCAGGCCTTTGTTAGAAGCGGGAATATCTTCCCATAAAAACTGGACAGAAGCATTCTCACAAACTGCTTTGTGATGTGTGTGTTCAACTCACAGAGGTGAACCTTTCCTTTGCTAGAGCAGTTATGAAACACTCTTTTTGTAGAATCTGCAAGTGTTCATTTGGAGCGATTTGAGGCCTATGGTGGAAAAAGAAATATCTTCATATATAAACAAGGCATAAGCATTCTCAGAAAGCTCTTTATGATGTGTGCATTCAACTCAGAGAGATAAGCCTTCCTTTTGATAGAGCAGTTTTGAAACTGTGTTTTTGCAGAATCTGCAAGTGGATATTTGGAGCCCTTTCAGGCCTTCGTTGGAAAAGGGAATATCTTCCATTAAAAACTAAACAGAAGAGTTCTGTGAAACTGCTTTGTGTAGTATGAATCCAACTCACAGAGTTGAACACTTCCTTTCAAAGAGCAGTTTTGAAACACTCTTTTTGTAGAATCTGCAAGTGTTCGTTTGGAGCGCTTTGAGGCCTATGGTGGAAAAGGAAATATCTTCACATATAATCCAGGCAGAAGCATTCTCAGAAACCTCTTTATGATGTGTGCATTCAACTCGGAGAGATAAGCCTTCCTTTTGATAGAGCAGTTTTGCAACTGTGTTTTTGCAGAATCTGCAAGTGTATATTTGGAGCCCTTTCAGGCCTTCGTTGGAAACGGGAATATCTTCCCATAAAAACTAAACAGAAGCGTTCTGTGAAACTCCTTTGTGAAGTATGAATCCAACTCACAGAGTTGAACACTTCTTTTGAAAGAGCAGCTTTGAAACACTCTTTTTGTAGAATCTGCAAGTGTTCATTTGGAGCGCTTTGAGGCCTATGGTGGAAAAGGAAATATCTTCACATAAAACCTAGACAGAAGCATTCTTTGAAACTTCTTTATGATGTGTGCATTCAACTCACAGAGTTGAACATTCCTTTTCATGGAGCAGTTTGGAAAGAGTCTTTTTGCAGCATCTGCAAGTGGATATTTGGAGCTCTTTCAGGCCTTTGTTAGAAGCGGGAATATCTTCCCATTAAAACTGGACAGAAGCATTCTCACAAACTGCTTTGTGATGTGTGTGTTCAACTCACAGAGGTGAACCTTTCCTTTGCTAGAGCAGTTATGAAACACTCTTTTTGTAGAATCTGCAAGTGTTCATTTGGAGCGCTTTGAGGCCTATGGTGGAAAAAGAAATATCTTCATATAAAACCTAGACAGAAGCATTCTTTGAAACTTCTTTATGATGTGTGCATTCAACTCACAGAGTTGAACCTTCTTTTTCATGGAGCAGTTTGGAAAGAGTCTTTTTGCAGCATCTGCAAGTGGATATTTGGAGCTCTTTCAGGCCTTTGTTAGAAGCGGGAATATCTTCCCATAAAAACTAAACCGAAGCATTCTCACAAACTGCTTTGTGATGTGTGTGTTCAACTCACAGAGGTGAACCTTTCCTTTGCTAGAGCAGTTATGAAACACTCTTTTTGTAGAATCTGCAAGTGTTCATTTGGAGCGCTTTGAGGCCTATGGTGGAAAAAGAAATATCTTCATATATAAACAAGGCAGAAGCATTCTCAGAAACCCCTTTATGATGTGTGCATTCAACTCGGAGAGATAAGCCTTCCTTTTGATAGAGCAGTTTTGAAACTGTGTTTTTGCAGAATCTGCAAGTGGATATTTGGAGCCCTTTCAGGCCTTCGTTGGAAAAGGGAATATCTTCCCATAAAAACTAAACAGAAGAGTTCTGTGAAACTGCTTTGTGTAGTATGAATCCAACTCACAGAGTTGAACACTTCCTTTCAAAGAGCAGTTTTGAAACACTCTTTTTGTAGAATCTGCAAGTGTTCGTTTGGAGCGCTTTGAGGCCTATGGTGGAAAAGGAAATATCTTCACATATAATCCAGGCAGAAGCATTCTCAGAAACCTCTTTATGATGTGTGCATTCAACTCGGAGAGATAAGCCTTCCTTTTGATAGAGCAGTTTTGCAACTGTGTTTTTGCAGAATCTGCAAGTGTATATTTGGAGCCCTTTCAGGCCTTCGTTGGAAACGGGAATATCTTCCCATAAAAACTAAACAGAAGCGTTCTGTGAAACTCCTTTGTGAAGTATGAATCCAACTCACAGAGTTGAACACTTCTTTTGAAAGAGCAGCTTTGAAACACTCTTTTTGTAGAATCTGCAAGTGTTCATTTGGAGCGCTTTGAGGCCTATGGTGGAAAAGGAAATATCTTCACATAAAACCTAGACAGAAGCATTTTTGGAACTTCTTTATGATGTGTGCATTCAACTCACAGAGTTGAACATTCCTTTTCATGGAGCAGTTTGGAAATAGTCTTTTTGCAGCATCTGGAAGTGGATATTTGGAGCTCTTTCAGGCCTTTGTTAGAAGCGGGAATATCTTCCCATTAAAACTGGACAGAAGCATTCTCACAAACTGCTTTGTGATGTGTGTGTTCAACTCACAGAGGTGAACCTTTCCTTTGCTAGAGCAGTTATGAAACACTCTTTTTGTAGAATCTGCAAGTGTTCATTTGGAGCGCTTTGAGGCCTATGGTGGAAAAAGAAATATCTTCATACATAAACAAGGCAGAAGCATTCTCAGAAACCCCTTTATGATGTGTGCATTCAACTCAGAGAGATAAGCCTTCCTTTTGATAGAGCAGTTTTGAACCTGTGTTTTTGCAGAATCTGCAAGTGGATATTTGGAGCCCTTTCAGGCCTTCGTTGGAAACGGGAATATCTTCCAATAAAAACTAAACAGAAGAGTTCTGTGAAACTGCTTTGTGTAGTATGAATCCAACTCACAGAGTTGAACACTTCTTTTGAAAGAGCAGTTTTGAAACACTCTTTTTGTAGAATCTGCAAGTGTTCGTTTGGAGCGCTTTGAGGCCTATGGTGGAAAAGGAAATATCTTCACATATAAACCAGGCAGAAGCATTCTCAGAAACCTCTTTATGATGTGTGCATTCAACTCGGAGAGATAAGCCTTCCTTTTGATAGAGCAGTTTTGAAACTGTGTTTTGGCAGAATCTGCAAGTGGATACTTGGAGCCCTTTCAGGCCTTCGTTGCAAACGGGAATATCTTCTGATAAAAACGAAACAGAAACGTTCTGTGAAACTGCTTTGTGAAGTATGAATCCGACTCACAGAGTTGAACACTTCTTTTGAAAGAGCAGCTTTGAAACACTCTTTTTGTAGAATCTACATGTGTTCATTTGGAGCGCTTTGAGGCCTATGGTGGAAAAGGAAATATCGTCACATAATACCTAGACAGAAGCATTCTTTGAAACTTCTTTATGATGTGTGCATTCAACTCACAGAGTTGAACTTTCCTTTTCATGGAGCAGTTTGGAAAGAGTCTTTTTGCAGCATCTGCAATAGGATATTTGGAGCTCTTTCAGGCCTTTGTTAGAAGCGGGAATATCTTCCCATAAAAACTGGACAGAAGCATTCTCACAAACTGCTTTGTGATGTGTGTGTTCAACTCACAGAGGTGAACCTTTCCTTTGCTAGAGCAGTTATGAAACACTCTTTTTGTAGAATCTGCAAGTGTTCATTTGGAGCGATTTGAGGCCTATGGTGGAAAAAGAAATATCTTCATATATAAACAAGGCAGAAGCATTCTCAGAAAGCTCTTTATGATGTGTGCATTCAACTCAGAGAGATAAGCCTTCCTTTTGATAGAGCAGTTTTGAAACTGTGTTTTTGCAGAATCTGCAAGTGGATATTTGGAGCCCTTTCATGCCTTCGTTGGAAACGGGAATATCTTCCCATAAAAACTAAACAGAAGAGTTCTGTGAAACTCCTTTGTGAAGTATGAATCCAACTCACAGAGTTGAACACTTCTTTTGAAAGAGCAGCTTTGAAACACTCTTTTTGTAGAATCTGCAAGTGTTCGTTTGGAGCGCTTTGAGGACTATGGTGGAAAAGGAAATATCTTCACATATAAACCAGGCAGAAGCATTCTCAGAAACCTCTTTATGATGTGTGCATTCAACTCGGAGAGATAAGCCTTCCTTTTGATAGAGCCGTTTTGAAACTGTGTTTTTGCAGAATCTGCAAGTGGATATTTGGAGCCCTTTCAGGCCTTCGTTGGAAACGGGAATATCTTCCATTAAAAACTAAACAGAAGAGTTCTGTGAAACTGCTTTGTGTAGTATGAATCCAACTCACAGAGTTGAACACTTCCTTTCAAAGAGCAGTTTTGAAACACTCTTTTTGTAGAATCTGCAAGTGTTCGTTTGGAGCGCTTTGAGGCCTATGGTGGAAAAGGAAATATCTTCACATATAATCCAGGCAGAAGCATTCTCAGAAACCTCTTTATGATGTGTGCATTGAACTCGGAGAGATAAGCCTTCCTTTTGATAGAGCAGTTTTGCAACTGTGTTTTTGCAGAATCTGCAAGTGTATATTTGGAGCCCTTTCAGGCCTTCGTTGGAAACGGGAATATCTTCCCATAAAAACTAAACAGAAGCGTTCTGTGAAACTCCTTTG
This sequence comes from Pongo abelii, assembly GCF_028885655.2. NCBI lineage: Eukaryota > Metazoa > Chordata > Mammalia > Primates > Hominidae > Pongo > Pongo abelii. The sequence goes on along the minus strand of NC_071988.2, from coordinate 85,638,931 downwards.
TGAAGTATGAATCCAACTCACAGAGTTGAACACTTCTTTTGAAAGAGCAGCTTTGAAACACTCTTTTTGTAGAATCTGCAAGTGTTCATTTGGAGCGCGTTGAGGCCTATGGTGGAAAAGGAAATATCTTCACATAAAACCTAGACAGAAGCATTCTTTGAAACTTCTTTATGATGTGTGCATTCAACTCACAGAGTTGAACATTCCTTTTCATGGAGCAGTTTGGAAAGAGTCTTTTTGCAGCATCTGCAAGTGGATATTTGGAGCTCTTTCAGGCCTTTGTTAGAAGCGGGAATATCTTCCCATTAAAACTGGACAGAAGCATTCTCACAAACTGCTTTGTGATGTGTGTGTTCAACTCACAGAGGTGAACCTTTCCTTTGCTAGAGCAGTTATGAAACACTCTTTTTGTAGAATCTGCAAGTGTTCATTTGGAGCGCTTTGAGGCCTATGGTGGAAAAAGAAATATCTTCACATAAAACCTAGACAGAAGCATTCTTTGAAACTTCTTTATGATGTGTGCATTCAACTCACAGAGTTGAACCTTCTTTTTCATGGAGCAGTTTGGAAAGAGTCTTTTTGCAGCATCTGCAAGTGGATATTTGGAGCTCTTTCAGGCCTTTGTTAGAAGCGGGAATATCTTCCCATAAAAACTAAACCGAAGCATTCTCACAAACTGCTTTGTGATGTGTGTGTTCAACTCACAGAGGTGAACCTTTCCTTTGCTAGAGCAGTTATGAAACACTCTTTTTGTAGAATCTGCAAGTGTTCATTTGGAGCGCTTTGAGGCCTATGGTGGAAAAAGAAATATCTTCATATATAAACAAGGCAGAAGCATTCTCAGAAACCCCTTTATGATGTGTGCATTCAACTCAGAGAGATAAGCCTTCCTTTTGATAGAGCAGTTTTGAACCTGTGTTTTTGCAGAATCTGCAAGTGGATATTTGGAGCCCTTTCAGGCCTTCGTTGGAAACGGGAATATCTTCCAATAAAAACTAAACAGAAGAGTTCTGTGAAACTGCTTTTTGTAGTATGAATCCAACTCACAGAGTTGAACACTTCTTTTGAAAGAGCAGTTTTGAAACACTCTTTTTGTAGAATCTGCAAGTGTTCGTTTGGAGCGCTTTGAGGCCTATGGTGGAAAAGGAAATATCTTCACATATAAACCAGGCAGAAGCATTCTCAGAAACCTCTTTATGATGTGTGCATTCAACTCGGAGAGATAAGCCTTCCTTTTGATAGAGCAGTTTTGAAACTGTGTTTTGGCAGAATCTGCAAGTGGATACTTGGAGCCCTTTCAGGCCTTCGTTGCAAACGGGAATATCTTCTGATAAAAACGAAACAGAAACGTTCTGTGAAACTGCTTTGTGAAGTATGAATCCGACTCACAGAGTTGAACACTTCTTTTGAAAGAGCAGCTTTGAAACACTCTTTTTGTAGAATCTACATGTGTTCATTTGGAGCGCTTTGAGGCCTATGGTGGAAAAGGAAATATCGTCACATAATACCTAGACAGAAGCATTCTTTGAAACTTCTTTATGATGTGTGCATTCAACTCACAGAGTTGAACTTTCCTTTTCATGGAGCAGTTTGGAAAGAGTCTTTTTGCAGCATCTGCAAGTGGATATTTGGAGCTCTTTCAGGCCTTTGTTAGAAGCGGGAATATCTTCCCATAAAAACTGGACAGAAGCATTCTCACAAACTGCTTTGTGATGTGTGTGTTCAACTCACAGAGGTGAACCTTTCCTTTGCTAGAGCAGTTATGAAACACTCTTTTTGTAGAATCTGCAAGTGTTCATTTGGAGCGATTTGAGGCCTATGGTGGAAAAAGAAATATCTTCATATATAAACAAGGCAGAAGCATTCTCAGAAAGCTCTTTATGATGTGTGCATTCAACTCAGAGAGATAAGCCTTCCTTTTGATAGAGCAGTTTTGAAACTGTGTTTTTGCAGAATCTGCAAGTGGATATTTGGAGCCCTTTCAGGCCTTCGTTGGAAACGGGAATATCTTCCCATAAAAACTAAACAGAAGAGTTCTGTGAAACTCCTTTGTGAAGTATGAATCCAACTCACAGAGTTGAACACTTCTTTTGAAAGAGCAGCTTTGAAACACTCTTTTTGTAGAATCTGCAAGTGTTCGTTTGGAGCGCTTTGAGGCCTATGGTGGAAAAGGAAATATCTTCACATATAAACCAGGCAGAAGCATTCTCAGAAACCTCTTTATGATGTGTGCATTCAACTCGGAGAGATAAGCCTTCCTTTTGATAGAGCAGTTTTGAAACTGTGTTTTGGCAGAATCTGCAAGTGGATACTTGGAGCCCTTTCAGGCCTTCGTTGCAAACGGGAATATCTTCCGATAAAAACGAAACAGAAACGTTCTGTGAAACTGCTTTGTGAAGTATGAATCCAACTCACAGAGTTGAACACTTCTTTTGAAAGAGCAGCTTTGAAACACTCTTTTTGTAGAATCTACATGTGTTCATTTGGAGCGCTTTGAGGCCTATGGTGGAAAAGGAAATATCGTCACATAATACCTAGACAGAAGCATTCTTTGAAACTTCTTTATGATGTGTGCATTCCACTCACAGAGTTGAACTTTCCTTTTTATGGAGCAGTTTGGAAAGAGTCTTTTTGCAGCATCTGCAATAGGATATTTGGAGCTATTTCAGGCCTTTGTTAGAAGCGGGAATATCTTCCCATAAAAACTGGACAGAAGCATTCTCACAAACTGCTTTGTGATGTGTGTGTTCAACTCACAGAGGTGAACCTTTCCTTTGCTAGAGCAGTTATGAAACACTCTTTTTGTAGAATCTGCAAGTGTTCATTTGGAGCGATTTGAGGCCTATGGTGGAAAAAGAAATATCTTCATATATAAACAAGGCAGAAGCATTCTCAGAAAGCTCTTTATGATATGTGCATTCAACTCAGATTGATAAGCCTTCCTTTTGATAGAGCAGTTTTGAAACTGTGTTTTTGCAGAATCTGCAAGTGGATATTTGGAGCCCTTTCAGGCCTTCGTTGGAAACGGGAATATCTTCCATTAAAAACTAAACAGAAGAGTTCTGTGAAACTGCTTTGTGTAGTATGAATCCAACTCACAGAGTTGAACACTTCCTTTCAAAGAGCAGTTTTGAAACACTCTTTTTGTAGAATCTGCAAGTGTTCGTTTGGAGCGCTTTGAGGCCTATGGTGGAAAAGGAAATATCTTCACATATAATCCAGGCAGAAGCATTCTCAGAAACCTCTTTATGATGTGTGCATTCAACTCGGAGAGATAAGCCTTCCTTTTGATAGAGCAGTTTTGCAACTGTGTTTTTGCAGAATCTGCAAGTGTATATTTGGAGCCCTTTCAGGCCTTCGTTGGAAACGGGAATATCTTCCCATAAAAACTAAACAGAAGCGTTCTGTGAAACTCCTTTGTGAAGTATGAATCCAACTCACAGAGTTGAACACTTCTTTTGAAAGAGCAGCTTTGAAACACTCTTTTTGTAGAATCTGCAAGTGTTCATTTGGAGCGCTTTGAGGCCTATGGTGGAAAAGGAAATATCTTCACATAAAACCTAGACAGAAGCATTCTTTGAAACTTCTTTATGATGTGTGCATTCAACTCACAGAGTTGAACATTCCTTTTCATGGAGCAGTTTGGAAAGAGTCTTTTTGCAGCATCTGCAAGTGGATATTTGGAGCTCTTTCAGGCCTTTGTTAGAAGCGGGAATATCTTCCCATTAAAACTGGACAGAAGCATTCTCACAAACTGCTTTGTGATGTGTGTGTTCAACTCACAGAGGTGAACCTTTCCTTTGCTAGAGCAGTTATGAAACACTCTTTTTGTAGAATCTGCAAGTGTTCATTTGGAGCGCTTTGAGGCCTATGGTGGAAAAAGAAATATCTTCACATAAAACCTAGACAGAAGCATTCTTTGAAACTTCTTTATGATGTGTGCATTCAACTCACAGAGTTGAACCTTCTTTTTCATGGAGCAGTTTGGAAAGAGTCTTTTTGCAGCATCTGCAAGTGGATATTTGGAGCTCTTTCAGGCCTTTGTTAGAAGCGGGAATATCTTCCCATAAAAACTAAACCGAAGCATTCTCACAAACTGCTTTGTGATGTGTGTGTTCAACTCACAGAGGTGAACCTTTCCTTTGCTAGAGCAGTTATGAAACACTCTTTTTGTAGAATCTGCAAGTGTTCATTTGGAGCGCTTTGAGGCCCATGGTGGAAAAAGAAATATCTTCATATATAAACAAGGCAGAAGCATTCTCAGAAACCCCTTTATGATGTGTGCATTCAACTCAGAGAGATAAGCCTTCCTTTTGAGAGAGCAGTTTTGAACCTGTGTTTTTGCAGAATCTGCAAGTGGATATTTGGAGCCCTTTCAGGCCTTCGTTGGAAACGGGAATATCTTCCCATAAAAACTAAACAGAAGAGTTCTGTGAAACTGCTTTGTGTAGTATGAATCCAACTCACAGAGTTGAACACTTCTTTTCAAAGAGCAGTTTTGAAACACTCTTTTTGTAGAATCTGCAAGTGTTCGTTTGGAGCGCTTTGAGGCCTATGGTGGAAAAGGAAATATCTTCACATATAAACCAGGCAGAAGCATTCTCAGAAACCTCTTTATGATGTGTGCATTCAACTCGGAGAGATAAGCCTTCCTTTTGATAGAGCAGTTTTGAAACTGTGTTTTGGCAGAATCTGCAAGTGGATACTTGGAGCCCTTTCAGGCCTTCGTTGCAAACGGGAATATCTTCTGATAAAAACGAAACAGAAACGTTCTGTGAAACTGCTTTGTGAAGTATGAATCCGACTCACAGAGTTGAACACTTCTTTTGAAAGAGCAGCTTTGAAACACTCTTTTTGTAGAATCTACATGTGTTCATTTGGAGCGCTTTGAGGCCTACGGTGGAAAAGGAAATATCGTCACATAATACCTAGACAGAAGCATTCTTTGAAACTTCTTTATGATGTGTGCATTCAACTCACAGAGTTGAACTTTCCTTTTCATGGAGCAGTTTGGAAAGAGTCTTTTTGCATCATCTGCAAGTGGATATTTGGAGCTCTTTCAGGCCTTTGTTAGAAGCGGGAATATCTTCCCATAAAAACTGGACAGAAGCATTCTCACAAACTGCTTTGTGATGTGTGTGTTCAACTCACAGAGGTGAACCTTTCCTTTGCTAGAGCAGTTATGAAACACTCTTTTTGTAGAATCTGCAAGTGTTCATTTGCAGCGATTTGAGGCCTATGGTGGAAAAAGAAATATCTTCATATATAAACAAGGCAGAAGCATTCTCAGAAAGCTCTTTATGATGTGTGCATTCAACTCAGAGAGATAAGCCTTCCTTTTGATAGAGCAGTTTTGAAACTGTGTTTTTGCAGAATCTGCAAGTGGATATTTGGAGCCCTTTCAGGCCTTCGTTGGAAACGGGAATATCTTCCCATAAAAACTAAACAGAAGAGTTCTGTGAAACTCCTTTGTGAAGTATGAATCCAACTCACAGAGTTGAACACTTCTTTTGAAAGAGCAGCTTTGAAACACTCTTTTTGTAGAATCTGCAAGTGTTCGTTTGGAGCGCTTTGAGGCCTATGGTGGAAAAGGAAATATCTTCACATATAAACCAGGCAGAAGCATTCTCAGAAACCTCTTTATGATGTGTGCATTCAACTCGGAGAGATAAGCCTTCCTTTTGATAGAGCAGTTTTGAAACTGTGTTTTGGCAGAATCTGCAAGTGGATACTTGGAGCCCTTTCAGGCCTTCGTTGCAAACGGGAATATCTTCCGATAAAAACGAAACAGAAACGTTCTGTGAAACTGCTTTGTGAAGTATGAATCCAACTCACAGAGTTGAACACTTCTTTTGAAAGAGCAGCTTTGAAACACTCTTTTTGTAGAATCTACATGTGTTCATTTGGAGCGCTTTGAGGCCTATGGTGGAAAAGGAAATATCGTCACATAATACCTAGACAGAAGCATTCTTTGAAACTTCTTTATGATGTGTGCATTCAACTCACAGAGTTGAACTTTCCTTTTTATGGAGCAGTTTGGAAAGAGTCTTTTTGCAGCATCTGCAATAGGATATTTGGAGCTATTTCAGGCCTTTGTTAGAAGCGGGAATATCTTCCCATAAAAACTGGACAGAAGCATTCTCACAAACTGCTTTGTGATGTGTGTGTTCAACTCACAGAGGTGAACCTTTCCTTTGCTAGAGCAGTTATGAAACACTCTTTTTGTAGAATCTGCAAGTGTTCATTTGGAGCGATTTGAGGCCTATGGTGGAAAAAGAAATATCTTCATATATAAACAAGGCAGAAGCATTCTCAGAAAGCTCTTTATGATATGTGCATTCAACTCAGAGAGATAAGCCTTCCTTTTGATAGAGCAGTTTTGAAACTGTGTTTTTGCAGAATCTGCAAGTGGATATTTGGAGCCCTTTCAGGCCTTCGTTGGAAACGGGAATATCTTCCATTAAAAACTAAACAGAAGAGTTCTGTGAAACTGCTTTGTGTAGTATGAATCCAACTCACAGAGTTGAACACTTCCTTTCAAAGAGCAGTTTTGAAACACTCTTTTTGTAGAATCTGCAAGTGTTCGTTTGGAGCGCTTTGACACCTATGGTGGAAAAGGAAATATCTTCATATATAATCCAGGCAGAAGCATTCTCAGAAACCACTTTATGATGTGTGCATTCAACTCGGAGAGATAAGCCTTCCTTTTGACAGAGCAGTTTTGCAACTGTGTTTTTGCAGAATCTGCAAGTGTATATTTGGAGCCCTTTCAGGCCTTCGTTGGAAACGGGAATATCTTCCCATAAAAACTAAACAGAAGCGTTCTGTGAAACTCCTTTGTGAAGTATGAATCCAACTCACAGAGTTGAACACTTCTTTTGAAAGAGCAGCTTTGAAACACTCTTTTTGTAGAATCTGCAAGTGTTCATTTGGAGCGCTTTGAGGCCTATGGTGGAAAAGGAAATATCTTCACATAAAACCTAGACAGAAGCATTCTTTGAAACTTCTTTATGATGTGTGCATTCAACTCACAGAGTTGAACATTCCTTTTCATGGAGCAGTTTGGAAAGAGTCTTTTTGCAGCATCTGCAAGTGGATATTTGGAGCTCTTTCAGGCCTTTGTTAGAAGCGGGAATATCTTCCCATTAAAACTGGACAGAAGCATTCTCACAAACTGCTTTGTGATGTGTGTGTTCAACTCACAGAGGTGAACCTTTCCTTTGCTAGAGCAGTTATGAAACACTCTTTTTGTAGAATCTGCAAGTGTTCATTTGGAGCGCTTTGAGGCCTATGGTGGAAAAAGAAATATCTTCACATAAAACCTAGACAGAAGCATTCTTTGAAACTTCTTTATGATGTGTGCATTCAACTCACAGAGTTGAACCTTCTTTTTCATGGAGCAGTTTGGAAAGAGTCTTTTTGCAGCATCTGCAAGTGGATATTTGGAGCTCTTTCAGGCCTTTGTTAGAAGCGGGAATATCTTCCCATAAAAACTAAACCGAAGCATTCTCACAAACTGCTTTGTGATGTGTGTGTTCAACTCACAGAGGTGAACCTTTCCTTTGCTAGAGCAGTTATGAAACACTCTTTTTGTAGAATCTGCAAGTGTTCATTTGGAGCGCTTTGAGGCCCATGGTGGAAAAAGAAATATCTTCATATATAAACAAGGCAGAAGCATTCTCAGAAACCCCTTTATGATGTGTGCATTCAACTCAGAGAGATAAGCCTTCCTTTTGAGAGAGCAGTTTTGAACCTGTGTTTTTGCAGAATCTGCAAGTGGATATTTGGAGCCCTTTCAGGCCTTCGTTGGAAACGGGAATATCTTCCCATAAAAACTAAACAGAAGAGTTCTGTGAAACTGCTTTGTGTAGTATGAATCCAACTCACAGAGTTGAACACTTCTTTTCAAAGAGCAGTTTTGAAACACTCTTTTTGTAGAATCTGCAAGTGTTCGTTTGGAGAGCTTTGAGGCCTATGGTGGAAAAGGAAATATCTTCACATATAAACCAGGCAGAAGCATTCTCAGAAACCTCTTTATGATGTGTGCACTCAACTCGGAGAGATAAGCCTTCCTTTTGATAGAGCAGTTTTGAAAGTGTGTTTTGGCAGAATCTGCAAGTGGATACTTAGAGCCCTTTCAGGCCTTCGTTGCAAACGGGAATATCTTCCCATAAAAACGAAACAGAAACGTTCTGTGAAACTGCTTTGTGAAGTATGAATCCAACTCACAGAGTTGAACACTTCTTTTGTAAGAGCAGGTTTGAAACACTCTTTTTGTAGAATCTACATGTGTTCATTTGGAGCGCTTTGAGGCCTATGGTGGAAAAGGAAATATCGTCACATAATACCTAGACAGAAGCATTCTTTGAAACTTCTTTATGATGTGTGCATTCAACTCACAGAGTTGAACTTTCCTTTTCATGGAGCAGTTTGGAAAGAGTCTTTTTGCAGCATCTGCAATAGGATATTTGGAGCTCTTTCAGGCCTTTGTTAGAAGCGGGAATATCTTCCCATAAAAACTGGACAGAAGCATTCTCACAAACTGCTTTGTGATGTGTGTGTTCAACTCACAGAGGTGAACCTTTCCTTTGCTAGAGCAGTTATGAAACACTCTTTTTGTAGAATCTGCAAGTGTTCATTTGGAGCGATTTGAGGCCTATGGTTGAAAAAGAAATATCTTCACATAAAACCTAGACAGAAGCATTCTTTGAAACTTCTTTATGATGTGTGCATTCAACTCACAGAGTTGAACCTTCTTTTTCATGGAGCAGTTTGGAAAGAGTCTTTTTGCAGCATCTGCAAGTGGATATTTGGAGCTCTTTCAGGCCTTTGCTAGACGCGGGAATATCTTCCCATAAAAACTGGACAGAAGCATTCTCACAAACTGCTTTGAGATGTGTGTGTTCAACTCACAGAGGTGAACCTTTCCTTTGCTAGAGCAGTTATGAAACACTCTTTTTGTAGAATCTGCAAGTGTTCATTTGGAGCGATTTGAGGCCTATGGTGGAAAAAGAAATATCTTCATATATAAACAAGGCAGAAGCATTCTCAGAAAGCTCTTTATGATGTGTGCATTCAACTCAGAGAGATAAGCCTTCCTTTTGATAGAGCAGTTTTGAAACTGTATTTTTGCAGAATCTGCAAGTGGATATTTGGAGCCCTTTCAGGCCTTCGTTGGAAACGGGAATATCTTCCCATGAAAACTAAACAGAAGAGTTCTGTGAAACTGCTTTGTGTAGTATGAATCCAACTCACAGAGTTGAACACTTCCTTTGAAAGAGCAGTTTTGAAACACTCTTTTTGTAGAATCTGCAAGTGTTCGTTTGGAGCGCTTTGAGGCCTATGGTGGAAAAGGAAATATCTTCACATATAAACCAGGCAGAAGCATTCTCAGAAACCTCTTTATGATGTGTGCATTCAACTCGGAGAGATAAGCCTTCCTTTTGATAGAGCAGTTTTGAAACTGTGTTTTAGCAGAATCTGCAAGTGGATACTTAGAGACCTTTCAGGCCTTCGTTGCAAACGGGAATATCTTCCCATAAAAACGAAACAGAAACGTTCTGTGAAACTGCTTTGTGAAGTATGAATCCAACTCACAGAGTTGAACACTTCTTTTGAAAGAGCAGCTTTGAAACACTCTTTTTGTAGAATCTACATGTGTTCATTTGGAGCGCTTTGAGGCCTATGGTGGAAAAGGATATATCGTCACATAATACCTAGACAGAAGGATTCTTTGAAACTTCTTTATGATGTTTGCATTCAACTCACAGAGTTGAACTTTCCTTTTCATGGAGCAGTTTGGAAAGAGTCTTTTTGCAGCATCTGCAATAGGATATTTGGAGCTCTTTCAGGCCTTTGTTAGAAGCGGGAATATCTTCCCATAAAAACTGGACAGAAGCATTCTCACAAACTGCTTTGTGATGTGTGTGTTCAACTCACAGAGGTGAACCTTTCCTTTGCTAGAGCAGTTATGAAACACGCTTTTTGTAGAATCTGCAAGTGTTCATTTGGAGCGATTTGAGGCCTATGGTGGGAAAAGAAATATCTTCATATATAAACAAGGCAGAAGCATTCTCAGAAACCCCTTTATGATGTGTGCATTCAACTCAGAGAGATAAGCCTTCCTTTTGATAGAGCAGTTTTGCAACTGTGTTTTTGCAGAATCTGCAAGTGGATATTTGGAGCCCTTTCAGGCCTTCGTTGGAAACGGGAATATCTTCCCATAAAAACTAAACAGAAGCGTTCTGTGAAACTCCTTTGTGAAGTATGAATCCAACACACAGAGTTGAACACTTCTTTTGAAAGAGCAGCTTTGAAACACTCTTTTTGTAGAATCTGCAAGTGTTCGTTTGGAGCGCTTTGAGGCCTATGGTGGAAAAGGAAATATCTTCACATATAAACCAGGCAGAAGCATTCTCAGAAACCTCTTTATGATGTGTGCATTCAACTCGGAGAGATAAGCCTTCCTTTTGATAGAGCAGTTTTGCAACTGTGTTTTTGCAGAATCTGCAAGTGGATATTTGGAGCCCTTTCAGGCCTTCGTTGGAAACGGGAATATCTTCCCATAAAAACTAAACAGAAGCGTTCTGTGAAACTCCTTTGTGAAGTATGAATCCAACTCACAGAGTTGAACACTTCTTTTGAAAGAGCAGCTTTGAAACACTCTTTTTGTAGAATCTGCAAGTGTTCATTTGGAGCGCTTTGAGGCCTATGGTGGAAAAGGAAATATCTTCACATAAAACCTAGACAGAAGCATTCTTTGAAACTTCTTTATGATGTGTGCATTCAACTCACAGAGTTGAACATTCCTTTTCATGGAGCAGCTTGGAAAGAGTCTTTTTGCAGCATCTGCAAGTGGATATTTGGAGCTCTTTCAGGCCTTTGTTAGAAGCGGGAATATCTTCCCATTAAAACTGGACAGAAGCATTCTCAAAAACTGCTTTGTGATGTGTGTGTTCAACTCACAGAGGTGAACCTTTCCTTTGCTAGAGCAGTTATGAAATACTCTTTTTGTAGAATCTGCAAGTGTTCATTTGGAGCGCTTTGAGGCCTATGGTGGAAAAAGAAATATCTTAACATAAAACCTAGACAGAAGCATTCTTTGAAACTTCTTTATGATGTGTGCATTCAAATCACAGAGTTGAACCTTCTTTTTCATGGAGCAGTTTGGAAAGAATCTTTTTACAGCATCTGCAAGTGGATATTTTGAGCTCTTTCAGGCCTTTGTTAGAAGCGGGAATATCTTCCCATAAAAACTAAACCGAAGCATTCTCACAAACTGCTTTGTGATGTGTGTGTTCAACTCACAGAGGTGAACCTTTCCTTTGCTAGAGCAGTTATGAAACACTCTTTTTGTAGAATCTGCAAGTGTTCATTTGGAGCGCTTTGAGGCCTATGGTGGAAAAAGAAATATCTTCATATATAAACAAGGCAGAAGCATTCTCAGAAACCCCTTTATGATGTGTGCATTCAACTCAGAGAGATTAGCTTTCCTTTTGATAGAGCAGTTTTGAACCTGTGTTTTTGCAGAATCTGCAAGTGGATATTTGGAGCCCTTTCAGGCCTTCGTTGGAAACGGGAATATCTTCCCATAAAAACTAAACAGAAGAGTTCTGTGAAACTGCTTTGTGTAGTATGAATCCAACTCACAGAGTTGAACACTTCCTTTGAAAGAGCAGTTTTGAAACACTCTTTTTGTAGAATCTGCAAGTGTTCGTTTGGAGCGCTTTGAGGCCTATGGTGGAAAAGGAAATATCTTCACATATAAACCAGGCAGAAGCATTCTCAGAAACCTCTTTATGATGTGTGCATTCAACTCGGAGAGATAAGCCTTCCTTTTGATAGAGCAGTTTTGAAAGTGTGTTTTGGCAGAATCTGCAAGTGGATACTTAGAGCCCTTTCAGGCCTTCGTTGGAAACGGGAACTTCTTCCCATAAAAACGAAACAGAAACGTTCTGTGAAACTGCTTTGTGAAGTATGAATCCAACTCACAGAGTTGAACACTTCTTTTGAAAGAGCAGCTTTGAAACACTCTTTTTGTAGAATCTACATGTGTTCATTTGGAGCACTTTGAGGCTTATGGTGGAAAAGGAAATATCGTCACATAATACCTAGACAGAAGCATTCTTTGAAACTTCTTTATGATGTGTGCATTCAACTCACAGAGTTGAACTTTCCTTTTCATGGAGCAGTTTGGAAAGAGTCTTTTTGCAGCATCTGCAAGTGGATATTTGGAGCTCTTTCAGGCCTTTGTTAGAAGCGGGAATATCTTCCCATTAAAACTGGACAGAAGCATTCTCACAAACTGCTTTGTGATGTGTGTGTTCAACTCACCGAGGTGAACCTTTCCTTTGCTAGAGCAGTTATGAAACACTCTTTTTGTAGAATCTGCAAGTGTTCATTTGGAGCGCTTTGAGGCCTATGGTGGAAAAGGAAATATCTTCACATAAAACCTAGACAGAAGCATTCTTTGAAACTTCTTTATGATGGGTGCATTCAACTCACAGTGTTGAACCTTCTTTTTCATGGAGCAGTTTGGAAAGAGTCTTTTTGCAGCATCTGCAAGTGGATATTTGGAGCTCTTTCAGGCCTTTGCTAGAAGCGGGAATATCTTCCCATAAAAACTGGACAGAAGCATTCTCACAAACTGCTTTGAGATGTGTGTGTTCAACTCACAGAGGTGAACCTTTCCTTTGCTAGAGCAGTTATGAAACACTCTTTTTGTAGAATCTGCAAGTGTTCATTTGGAGCGATTTGAGGCCTATGGTGGAAAAAGAAATATCTTCATATATAAACAAGGCAGAAGCATTCTCAGAAAGCTCTTTATGATGTGTGCATTCAACTCAGAGAGATAAGCCTTCCTTTTGATAGAGCAGTTTTGAAACTGTATTTTTGCAGAATCTGCAAGTGGATATTTGGAGCCCTTTCAGGCCTTCGTTGGAAACGGGAATATCTTCCCATGAAAACTAAACAGAAGAGTTCTGTGAAACTGCTTTGTGTAGTATGAATCCAACTCACAGAGTTGAAGACTTCCTTTGAAAGAGCAGTTTTGAAACACTCTTTTTGTAGAATCTGCAAGTGTTCGTTTGGAGCGCTTTGAGGCCTATGGTGGAAAAGGAAATATCTTCACATATAAACCAGGCAGAAGCATTCTCAGAAACCTCTTTATGATGTGTGCATTCAACTCGGAGAGATAAGCCTTCCTTTTGATAGAGCAGTTTTGAAACTGTGTTTTAGCAGAATCTGCAAGTGGATACTTAGAGACCTTTCAGGCCTTCGTTGCAAACGGGAATATCTTCCCATAAAAACGAAACAGAAACGTTCTGTGAAACTGCTTTGTGAAGTATGAATCCAACTCACAGAGTTGAACACTTCTTTTGAAAGAGCAGCTTTGAAACACTCTTTTTGTAGAATCTACATGTGTTCATTTGGAGCGCTTTGAGGCCTATGGTGGAAAAGGATATATCGTCACATAATACCTAGACAGAAGCATTCTTTGAAACTTCTTTATGATGTGTGCATTCAACTCACAGAGTTGAACTTTCCTTTTCATGGAGCAGTTTGGAAAGAGTCTTTTTGCAGCATCTGCAATAGGATATTTGGAGCTCTTTCAGGCCTTTGTTAGAAGCGGGAATATCTTCCCATAAAAACTGGACAGAAGCATTCTCACAAACTGCTTTGTGATGTGTGTGTTCAACTCACAGAGGTGAACCTTTCCTTTGCTAGAGCAGTTATGAAACACTCTTTTTGTAGAATCTGCAAGTGTTCATTTGGAGCGCTTTGAGGCCTATGGTGGAAAAAGAAATATCTTCACATAAAACCTAGACAGAAGCATTCTTTGAAACTTCTTTATGATGTGTGCATTGAACTCACAGAGTTGAACCTTCCTTATCATGGAGCAGTTTGGAAAGAGTCTTTTTGCAGCATCTGCAAGTGGATATTTGGAGCTATTTCAGGCCTTTGTTAGAAGCGGGAATATCTTCCCATTAAAACTGGACAGAAGCATTCTCACAAACTGCTTTGTGATGTGTGTGTTCAACTCACAGAGGTGAACCTTTCCTTTGCTAGAGCAGTTATGAAACACTCTTTTTGTAGAATCTGCAAGTGTTCGTTTGGAGCCCTTTGAGGCCTATGGTGGAAAAGGAAATATCTTCACATATAATCCAGGCAGAAGCATTCTCAGAAACCTCTTTATGATGTGTGCATTCAACTCGGAGAGATAAGCCTTCCTTTTGATAGAGCAGTTTTGCAACTGTGTTTTTGCAGAATCTGCAAGTGTATATTTGGAGCCCTTTCAGGCCTTCGTTGGAAACGGGAATATCTTCCCATAAAAACAAAACAGAAGCGTTCTGTGAAACTCCTTTGTGAAGTATGAATCCAACTCACAGAGTTGAACACTTCTTTTGAAAGAGCAGCTTTGAAACACTCTTTTTGTAGAATCTGCAAGTGTTCATTTGGAGCGCTTTGAGGCCTATGGTGGAAAAGGAAATATCTTCACATAAAACCTAGACAGAAGCATTCTTTGAAACTTCTTTATGATGTGTGCATTCAACTCACAGAGTTGAACATTCCTTTTCATGGAGCAGTTTGGAAAGAGTCTTTTTGCAGCCTCTGCAAGTGGATATTTTGAGCTCTTTCAGGCCTTTGTTAGAAGCGGGAATATCTTCCCATTAAAACTGGACAGAAGCATTCTCACAAACTGCTTTGTGATGTGTGTGTTCAACTCACAGAGGTGAACCTTTCCTTTGCTAGAGCAGTTATGAAACACTCTTTTTGTAGAATCTGCAAGTGTTCATTTGGAGCGCTTTGAGGCCTATGGTGGAAAAGGAAATATCGTCACATAATACCTAGACAGAAGCATTCTTTGAAACTTCTTTATGATGTGTGCATTCAACTCACAGAGTTGAACTTTCCTTTTCATGGAGCAGTTTGGAAAGAGTCTTTTTGCAGCATCTGCAAGTGGATATTTGGAGCTCTTTCAGGCCTTTGTTAGAAGCGGGAATATCTTCCCATAAAAACTGGACAGAAGCATTCTCACAAACTGCTTTGTGATGTGTGTGTTCAACTAACAGAGGTGAACCTTTCCTTTGCTAGAGCAGTTATGAAACACGCTTTTTGTAGAATCTGCAAGTGTTCATTTGGAGCGATTTGAGGCCTATGGTGGGAAAAGAAATATCTTCATATATAAACAAGGCAGAAGCATTCTCAGAAACCTCTTTATGATGTGTGCATTCAACTCAGAGAGATAAGCCTTCCTTTTGATAGAGCAGTTTTGCAACTGTGTTTTTGCAGAATCTGCAAGTGGATATTTGGAGCCCTTTCAGGCCTTCGTTGGAAACGGGAATATCTTCCCATAAAAACTAAACAGAAGCGTTCTGTGAAACTCCTTTGTGAAGTATGAATCCAACTCACAGAGTTGAACACTTCTTTTGAAAGAGCAGCTTTGAAACACTCTTTTTGTAGAATCTGCAAGTGTTCGTTTGGAGCGCTTTGAGGCCTATGGTGGAAAAGGAAATATCTTCACATATAAACCAGGCAGAAGCATTCTCAGAAACCTCTTTATGATGTGTGCATTCAACTCGGAGAGATAAGCCTTCCTTTTGATAGAGCAGTTTTGCAACTGTGTTTTTGCAGAATCTGCAAGTGGATATTTGGAGCCCTTTCAGGCCTTCGTTGGAAACGGGAATATCTTCCCATAAAAACTAAACAGAAGCGTTCTGTGAAACTCCTTTGTGAAGTATGAATCCAACTCACAGAGTTGAACACTTCTTTTGAAAGAGCAGCTTTGAAACACTCTTTTTGTAGAATCTGCAAGTGTTCATTTGGAGCGCTTTGAGGCCTATGGTGGAAAAGGAAATATCTTCACATAAAACCTAGACAGAAGCATTCTTTGAAACTTCTTTATGATGTGTGCATTCAACTCACAGAGTTGAACATTCCTTTTCATGGAGCAGTTTGGAAAGAGTCTTTTTGCAGCATCTGCAAGTGGATATTTGGAGCTCTTTCAGGCCTTTGTTAGAAGCGGGAATATCTTCCCATTAAAACTGGACAGAAGCATTCTCAAAAACTGCTTTGTGATGTGTGTGTTCAACTCACAGAGGTGAACCTTTCCTTTGCTAGAGCAGTTATGAAACACTCTTTTTGTAGAATCTGCAAGTGTTCATTTGGAGCGCTTTGAGGCCTATGGTGGAAAAAGAAATATCTTCACATAAAACCTAGAGAGAAGCATTCTTTGAAACTTCTTTATGATGTGTGCATTGAACTCACAGAGTTGAACCTTCTTTTTCATGGAGCAGTTTGGAAAGAATCTTTTTACAGCATCTGCAAGTGGATATTTGGAGCTCTTTCAGGCCTTTGTTAGAAGCGGGAATATCTTCCCATAAAAACTAAACCGAAGCATTCTCACAAACTGCTTTGTGATGTGTGTGTTCAACTCACAGAGGTGAACCTTTCCTTTGCTAGAGCAGTTATGAAACACTCTTTTTGTAGAATCTGCAAGTGTTCATTTGGAGCGCTTTGAGGCCTATGGTGGAAAAAGAAATATCTTCATATATAAACAAGGCAGAAGCATTCTCAGAAACCCCTTTATGATGTGTGCATTCAACTCAGAGAGATTAGCTTTCCTTTTGATAGAGCAGTTTTGAACCTGTGTTTTTGCAGAATCTGCAAGTGGATATTTGGAGCCCTTTCAGGCCTTCGTTGGAAACGGGAATATCTTCCCATAAAAACTAAACAGAAGAGTTCTGTGAAACTGCTTTGTGTAGTATGAATCCAACTCACAGAGTTGAACACTTCCTTTGAAAGAGCAGTTTTGAAACACTCTTTTTGTCGAATCTGCAAGTGTTCGTTTGGAGCGCTTTGAGGCCTATGGTGGAAAAGGAAATATCTTCACATATAAACCAGGCAGAAGCATTCTCAGAAACCTCTTTATGATGTGTGCATTCAACTCGGAGAGATAAGCCTTCCTTTTGATAGAGCAGTTTTGAAAGTGTGTTTTGGCAGAATCTGCAAGTGGATACTTAGAGCCCTTTCAGGCCTTCGTTGGAAACGGGAACTTCTTCCCATAAAAACGAAACAGAAACGTTCTGTGAAACTGCTTTGTGAAGTATGAATCCAACTCACAGAGTTGAACACTTCTTTTGAAAGAGCAGCTTTGAAACACTCTTTTTGTAGAATCTACATGTGTTCCTTTGGAGCGCTTTGAGGCTTATGGTGGAAAAGGAAATATCGTCACATAATACCTAGACAGAAGCATTCTTTGAAACTTCTTTATGATGTGTGCATTCAACTCACAGAGTTGAACTTTCCTTTTCATGGAGCAGTTTGGAAAGAGTCTTTTTGCAGCATCTGCAAGTGGATATTTGGAGCTCTTTCAGGCCTTTGTTAGAAGCGGGAATATCTTCCCATTAAAACTGGACAGAAGCATTCTCACAAACTGCTTTGTGATGTGTGTGTTCAACTCACCGAGGTGAACCTTTCCTTTGCTAGAGCAGTTATGAAACACTCTTTTTGTAGAATCTGCAAGTGTTCATTTGGAGCGCTTTGAGGCCTATGGTGGAAAAGGAAATATCTTCACATAAAACCTAGACAGAAGCATTCTTTGAAACTTCTTTATGATGGGTGCATTCAACTCACAGAGTTGAACCTTCTTTTTCATGGAGCAGTTTGGAAAGAGTCTTTTTGCAGCATCTGCAAGTGGATATTTGGAGCTCTTTCAGGCCTTTGCTAGAAGCGGGAATATCTTCCCATAAAAACTGGACAGAAGCATTCTCACAAACTGCTTTGTGATGTGTGTGTTCAACTCACAGAGGTGAACCTTTCCTTTGCTAGAGCAGTTATGAAACACTCTTTCTGTAGAATCTGCAAGTGTTCATTTGGAGCGCTTTGAGGCCTATGGTGGAAAAAGAAATATCTTCATATATAAACAAGGCAGAAGCATTCTCAGAAAGCTCTTTATGATGTGTGCATTCAACTCAGAGAGATAAGCCTTCCTTTTGATAGAGCAGTTTTGAAACTGTGTTTTTGCAGAATCTGCAAGTGGATATTTGGAGCCCTTTCAGGCCTTCGTTGGAAACGGGAATATCTTCCATTAAAAACTAAACAGAAGAGTTCTGTGAAACTGCTTTGTGTAGTATGAATCCAACTCACAGAGTTGAACACTTCCTTTCAAAGAGCAGTTTTGAAACACTCTTTTTGTAGAATCTGCAAGTGTTCGTTTGGAGCCCTTTGAGGCCTATGGTGGAAAAGGAAATATCTTCACATATAATCCAGGCAGAAGCATTCTCAGAAACCTCTTTATGATGTGTGCATTCAACTCGGAGAGATAAGCCTTCCTTTTGATAGAGCAGTTTTGCAACTGTGTTTTTGCAGAATCTGCAAGTGGATATTTGGAGCCCTTTCAGGCCTTCGTTGGAAACGGGAATATCTTCCCATAAAAACTAAACAGAAGCGTTCTGTGAAACTCCTTTGTGAAGTATGAATCCAACTCACAGAGTTGAACACTTCTTTTGAAAGAGCAGCTTTGAAACACTCTTTTTGTAGAATCTGCAAGTGTTCATTTGGAGCGCTTTGAGGCCTATGGTGGAAAAGGAAATATCTTCACATAAAACCTAGACAGAAGCATTCTTTGAAACTTCTTTATGATGTGTGCATTCAACTCACAGAGTTGAACATTCCTTTTCATGGAGCAGTTTGGAAAGAGTCTTTTTGCAGCATCTGCAAGTGGATATTTTGAGCTCTTTCAGGCCTTTGTTAGAAGCGGGAATATCTTCCCATTAAAACTGGACAGAAGCATTCTCACAAACTGCTTTGTGATGTGTGTGTTCAACTCACAGAGGTGAACCTTTCCTTTGCTAGAGCAGTTATGAAACACTCTTTTTGTAGAATCTGCAAGTGTTCATTTGGAGCGCTTTGAGGCCTATGGTGGAAAAAGAAATATCTTCACATAAAACCTAGACAGAAGCATTCTTTGAAACTTCTTTATGATGTGCGCATTCAACTCACAGAGTTGAACCTTCTTTTTCATGGAGCAGTTTGGAAAGAGTCTTTTTGCAGCATCTGCAAGTGGATATTTGGAGCTCTTTCAGGCCTTTGTTAGAAGCGGGAATATCTTCCCATAAAAACTAAAGAGAAGCGTTCTGTGAAACTGCTTTGTGTAGTATCAATCCAACTCACAGAGTTGGACACTTCCTTTGAAAGAGCTGTTTTGAAACACTCTTTTTGTAGAATCTGCAAGTGTTCATTTGGAGCGCTTTGAGGCCTATGGTGGAAAAGGAAATATCTTCACTTATAAACCAGGCAGAAGCATTCCCAGAAACATCTGTATGATGTGTGCATTCAACTCGGAGAGATAAGTCTTCCTTTTGATAGAGCAGTTTTGAAACTGTGTTTTTGCAGAATCTACAAGTGCATATCTGGAGCCCTTTCAGGCCTTCGTTGGAAACGGGAATATCTTCCCAAAAAAACTAAACAGAAGGTTCTGAGAAACTGCTTTGTGTAGTATGAATCCAACTCACAGAGTTGAACACTTCCTTTGAAAGAGCTGTTTTGAAACACTCTTTTTGTAGAATCTGCAAGTGTTCATTTGGAGCGCTTTGAGGCCTATGGTGGAAAAGGAAATATCTTCACTTATAAACCAGGCAGAAGCATTCTCAGAAACCTCTTTATGATGTGTGCATTCAACTCGGAGAGATAAGCCTTCCTTTTGATAGAGCAGTTTTGCAACTGTGTTTTTGCAGAATCTGCAATTGTATATTTGGAGCCCTTTCAGGCCTTTGTTGGAAAAGGGAATATCTTCCCATAAAAACTAAACAGAAGCGTTCTGTGAAACTGCTTTGTGAAGTAGGAATCCAACTCACAGAGTTGAACACTTCTTTTGAAAGAGCAGTTTTGAAACACTCGTTTTGTAGAATCTGCAAGTGTTCATTTGGAGCGCTTTGAGGCCTATGGTGGAAAAAGAAATATCTTCACATAAAACCTAGACAGAAGCATTCTTTGAAACTTCTTTATGATGTGCGCAT
This sequence comes from Pongo abelii, assembly GCF_028885655.2. Taxonomy (NCBI): domain Eukaryota; kingdom Metazoa; phylum Chordata; class Mammalia; order Primates; family Hominidae; genus Pongo; species Pongo abelii. The sequence goes on along the minus strand of NC_071988.2, from coordinate 85,618,913 downwards.
TCAACTCACGGAGTTGAACCTTCTTTTTCATGGAGCAGTTTGGAAAGAGTCTTTTTGCAGCATCTGCAAGTGGATATTTGGAGCTCTTTCAGGCCTTTGTTAGAAGCGGGAATATCTTCCCATAAAAACTAAAGAGAAGCGTTCTGTGAAACTGCTTTGTGTAGTATCAATCCAACTCAGAGAGTTGGACACTTCCTTTGAAAGAGCTGTTTTGAAACACTCTTTTTGTAGAATCTGCAAGTGTTCATTTGGAGCGCTTTGAGGCCTATGGTGGAAAAGGAAATATCTTCACTTATAAACCAGGCAGAAGCATTCCCAGAAACCTCTGTATGATGTGTGCATTCAACTCGGAGAGATAAGACTTCCTTTTGATAGAGCAGTTTTGAAACTGTGTTTTTGCAGAATCTACAAGTGCATATCTGGAGCCCTTTCAGGCCTTCGTTGGAAACGGGAATATCTTCCCAAAAAAACTAAACAGAAGGTTCTGTGAAACTGCTTTGTGTAGTATGAATCCAACTCACAGAGTTGAACACTTCCTTTGAAAGAGCTGTTTTGAAACACTCTTTTTGTAGAATCTGCAAGTGTTCATTTGGAGCGCCTTGAGGCCTATGGTGGAAAAGGAAATATCTTCACTTATAAACCAGGCAGAAGCATTCTCAGAAACCTCTTTATGATGTGTGCATTCAACTCGGAGAGATAAGCCTTCCTTTTGATAGAGCAGTTTTGCAACTGTGTTTTTGCAGAATCTGCAATTGTATATTTGGAGCCCTTTCAGGCGTTTGATGGAAAAGGGAATATCTTCCCATAAAAACTAAACAGAAGCGTTCTGTGAAACTGCTTTGTGAAGTAGGAATCCAACTCACAGAGTTGAAAACTTCTTTTGAAAGAGCAGTTTTGAAACACTCGTTTTGTAGAATCTGCAAGTGTTCATTTGGAGCGCTTTGAGGCCTATGGTGGAAAAGGAAATATCTTCACATAAAACCTAGACAGAAGCATTCTTTGAAACTTCTTTATGATGTGTGCATTCAACTCACAGAGTTGAACCTTCCTTATCATGGAGCAGTTTGGAAAGAGTCTTTTTGCAGCATCTGCAAGTGGATATTTGGAGCTCTTTCAGGCCTTTGTTAGAAGCGGGAATATCTTCCCATTAAAACTGGACAGAAGCATTCTCACAAACTGCTTTGTGATGTGTGTGTTCAACTCACAGAGGTGAACCTTTCCTTTGCTAGAGCAGTTATGAAACACTCTTTTTGTAGAATCTGCAAGTGTTCATTTGGAGCGCTTTGAGGCCTATGGTGGAAAAAGAAATATCTTCATATATAAACAAGGCAGAAGCATTCTCAGAAACCCCTTTATGATGTGTGCATTCAACTCAGAGAGATAAGCCTTCCTTTTGATAGAGCAGTTTTGAACCTGTGTTTTTGCAGAATCTGCAAGTGGATATTTGGAGCCCCTTCAGGCCTTCGTTGGAAACGGGAATATCTTCCCATAAAAACTAAACAGAAGAGTTCTGTGAAACTGCTTTGTGTAGTATGAATCCAACTCACAGAGTTGAACACTTCCTTTGAAAGAGCAGTTTTGAAACACTCTTTTTGTAGAATCTGCAAGTGTTCGTTTGGAGCGCTTTGAGGCCTATGGTGGAAAAGGAAATATCTTCACATATAAACCAGGCAGAAGCATTCTCAGAAACCTCTTTATGATGTGTGCACTCAACTCGGAGAGATAAGCCTTCCTTTTGATAGAGCAGTTTTGAAACTGTGTTTTGGCAGAATCTGCAAGTGGTTACTTAGAGCCCTTTCAGGCCTTCGTTGCAAACGGGAATATATTCCCATAAAAACGAAACAGAAACGTTCTGTGAAACTGCTTTGTGAAGTATGAATCCAACTCACAGAGTTGAACACTTCTTTTGAAAGAACAGCTTTGAAACACTCTTTTTGTAGAATCTACATGTGTTCATTTGGAGCGCTTTGAGGCCTATGGTGGAAAAGGAAATATCGTCACATAATACCTAGACAGAAGCATTCTTTGAAACTTCTTTATGATGTGTGCATTCAACTCACAGAGTTGAACTTTCCTTTTCATGGAGCAGTTTGGAAAGAGTCTTTTTGCAGCATCTGCAATAGGATATTTGGAGCTCTTTCAGGCCTTTGTTAGAAGCGGGAATATCTTCCCATAAAAACTGGACAGAAGCATTCTCACAAACTGCTTTGTGATGTGTGTGTTCAACTCACAGAGGTGAACCTTTCCTTTGCTAGAGCAGTTATGAAACACTCTTTTTGTAGAATCTGCAAGTGTTCATTTGGAGCGCTTTGAGGCCTATGGTGGAAAAAGAAATATCTTCACATAAAACCTAGACAGAAGCATTCTTTGAAACTTCTTTATGATGTGTGCATTCAACTCACAGAGTTGAACCTTCTTTTTCATGGAGCAGTTTGGAAAGAGTCTTTTTGCAGCATCTGCAAGTGGATATTTGGAGCTCTTTCAGGCCTTTGCTAGAAGCGGGAATATCTTCCCATAAAAACTGGACAGAAGCATTCTCACAAACTGCTTTGAGATGTGTGTGTTCAACTCACAGAGGTGAACCTTTCCTTTGCTAGAGCAGTTATGAAACACTCTTTTTGTAGAATCTGCAAGTGTTCATTTGGAGCGCTTTGAGGCCTATGGTGGAAAAAGAAATATCTTCATATATAAACAAGGCAGAAGCATTCTCAGAAAGCTCTTTATGATGTGTGCATTCAACTCAGAGAGATAAGCCTTCCTTTTGATAGAGCAGCTTTGAAACTGTATTTTTGCAGAATCTGCAAGTGGATACTTGGAGCCCTTTCAGGCCTTCGTTGGAAACGGGAATATCTTCCCATAAAAACTAAACAGAAGAGTTCTGTGAAACTGCTTTGTGTAGTATGAATCCAACTCACAGAGTTGAACACTTCCTTTGAAAGAGCAGTTTTGAAACACTCTTTTTGTAGAATCTGCAAGTGTTCGTTTGGAGCGCTTTGAGGCCTATGGTGGAAAAGGAAATATCTTCACATATAAACCAAGCAGAAGAATTCTCAGAAACCTCTTTAAGATGTGTGCATTCAACTCGGAGAGATAAGCCTTCCTTTTGATAGAGCAGTTTTGAAACTGTGTTTTGGCAGAATCTGCAAGTGGTTACTTAGAGCCCTTTCAGGCCTTCCTTGCAAACGGGAATATCTTCCCATAAAAACAAAACAGAAACGTTCTGTGAAACTGCTTTGTGAAGTATGAATCCAACCCACAGAGTTGAACACTTCTTTTGAAAGAGCAGCTTTGAAACACTCTTTTTGTAGAATCTACATGTGTTCATTTGGAGCGCTTTGAGGCCTATGGTGGAAAAGGAAATATCGTCACATAATACCTAGACAGAAGCATTCTTTGAAACTTCTTTATGATGTGTGCATTCAACTCACAGAGTTGAACTTTCCTTTTCATGGAGCAGTTTGGAAAGAGTCTTTTTGCAGCATCTGCAAGTGGATATTTGGAGTTCTTTCAGGCCTTTGTTAGAAGCGGGAATATCTTCCCATAAAAACTGGACAGAAGCATTCTCACAAACTGCTTTGTGATGTGTGTGTTCAACTCACAGAGGTGAACCTTTCCTTTGCTAGAGCAGTTATGAAACACGCTTTTTGTAGAATCTGCAAGTGTTCATTTGGAGCGATTTGAGGCCTATGGTGGGAAAAGAAATATCTTCATATATAAACAAGGCAGAAGCATTCTCAGAAACCACTTTATGATGTGTGCATTCAACTCAGAGAGATAAGCCTTCCTTTTGATAGAGCAGTTTTGCAACTGTGTTTTTGCAGAATCTGCAAGTGGATATTTGGAGCCCTTTCAGGCCTTCGTTGGAAACGGGAATATCTTCCCATAAAAACTAAACAGAAGCGTTCTGTGAAACTCCTTTGTGAAGTATGAATCCAACTCACAGAGTTGAACACTTCTTTTGAAAGAGCAGCTTTGAAACACTCTTTTTGTAGAATCTGCAAGTGTTCGTTTGGAGCGCTTTGAGGCCTATGGTGGAAAAGGAAATATCTTCACATATAAACCAGGCAGAAGCATTCTCAGAAACCTCTTTATGATGTGTGCATTCAACTCGGAGAGATAAGCCTTCCTTTTGATAGAGCAGTTTTGCAACTGTGTTTTTGCAGAATCTGCAAGTGGATATTTGGAGCCCTTTCAGGCCTTCGTTGGAAACGGGAATATCTTCCCATAAAAACTAAACAGAAGCGTTCTGTGAAACTCCTTTGTGAAGTATGAATCCAACTCACAGAGTTGAACACTTCTTTTGAAAGAGCAGCTTTGAAACACTCTTTTTGTAGAATCTGCAAGTGTTCATTTGGAGCGCTTTGAGGCCTATGGTGGAAAAGGAAATATCTTCACATAAAACCTAGACAGAAGCATTCTTTGAAACTTCTTTATGATGTGTGCATTCAACTCACAGAGTTGAACATTCCTTTTCATGGAGCAGTTTGGAAAGAGTCTTTTTGCAGCATCTGCAAGTGGATATTTGGAGCTCTTTAAGGCCTTTGTTAGAAGCGGGAATATCTTCCCATTAAAACTGGACAGAAGCATTCTCACAAACTGCTTTGTGATGTGTGTGTTCAACTCACAGAGGTGAACCTTTCCTTTGCTAGAGCAGTTATGAAACACTCTTTTTGTAGAATCTGCAAGTGTTCATTTGGAGCGCTTTGAGGCCTATGGTGGAAAAAGAAATATCTTCACATAAAACCTAGACAGAAGCATTCTTTGAAACTTCTTTATGATGTGTGCATTCAACTCACAGAGTTGAACCTTCTTTTTCATGGAGCAGTTTGGAAAGAATCTTTTTGCAGCATCTGCAAGTGGATATTTGGAGCTCTTTCAGGCCTTTGTTAGAAGCGGGAATATCTTCCCATAAAAACTAAACCGAAGCATTCTCACAAACTGCTTTGTGATGTGTGTGTTCAACTCACAGAGGTGAACCTTTCCTTTGCTAGAGCAGTTATGAAACACTCTTTTTGTAGAATCTGCAAGTGTTCATTTGGAGCGCTTTGAGGCCTATGGTGGAAAAAGAAATATCTTCATATATAAACAAGGCAGAAGCATTCTCAGAAACCCCTTTATGATGTGTGCATTCAACTCAGAGAGATTAGCCTTCCTTTTGATAGAGCAGTTTTGAACCTGTGTTTTTGCAGAATCTGCAAGTGGATATTTGGAGCCCTTTCAGGCCTTCGTTGGAAACGGGAATATCTTCCCATAAAAACTAAACAGAAGAGTTCTGTGAAACTGCTTTGTGTAGTATGAATCCAACTCACAGAGTTGAACACTTCCTTTGAAAGAGCAGTTTTGAAACACTCTTTTTGTAGAATCTGCAAGTGTTCGTTTGGAGCGCTTTGAGGCCTATGGTGGAAAAGGAAATATCTTCACATATAAACCAGGCAGAAGCATTCTCAGAAACCTCTTTATGATGTGTGCATTCAACTCGGAGAGATAAGCCTTCCTTTTGATAGAGCAGTTTTGAAAGTGTGTTTTGGCAGAATCTGCAAGTGGATACTTAGAGCCCTTTCAGGCCTTCGTTGGAAACGGGAACTTCTTCCCATAAAAACGAAACAGAAACGTTCTGTGAAACTGCTTTGTGAAGTATGAATCCAACTCACAGAGTTGAACACTTCTTTTGAAAGAGCAGCTTTGAAACACTCTTTTTGTAGAATCTACATGTGTTCATTTGGAGCGCTTTGAGGCTTATGGTGGAAAAGGAAATATCGTCACATAATACCTAGACAGAAGCATTCTTTGAAACTTCTTTATGATGTGTGCATTCAACTCACAGAGTTGAACTTTCCTTTTCATGGAGCAGTTTGGAAAGAGTCTTTTTGCAGCATCTGCAAGTGGATATTTGGAGCTCTTTCAGGCCTTTGTTAGAAGCGGGAATATCTTCCCATTAAAACTGGACAGAAGCATTCTCACAAACTGCTTTGTGATGTGTGTGTTCAACTCACCGAGGTGAACCTTTCCTTTGCTAGAGCAGTTATGAAACACTCTTTTTGTAGAATCTGCAAGTGTTCATTTGGAGCGCTTTGAGGCCTATGGTGGAAAAGGAAATATCTTCACATAAAACCTAGACAGAAGCATTCTTTGAAACTTCTTTATGATGGGTGCATTCAACTCACAGAGTTGAACCTTCTTTTTCATGGAGCAGTTTGGAAAGAGTCTTTTTGCAGCATCTGCAAGTGGATATTTGGAGCTCTTTCAGGCCTTTGCTAGAAGCGGGAATATCTTCCCATAAAAACTGGACAGAAGCATTCTCACAAACTGCTTTGAGATGTGTGTGTTCAACTCACAGAGGTGAACCTTTCCTTTGCTAGAGCAGTTATGAAACACTCTTTTGGAGAATCTGCAAGTGTTCATTTGGAGCGATTTGAGGCCTATGGTGGAAAAAGAAATATCTTCATATATAAACAAGGCAGAAGAATTCTCAGAAAGCTCTTTATGATGTGTGCATTCAACTCAGAGAGATAAGCCTTCCTTTTGATAGAGCAGTTTTGAAACTGTATTTTTGCAGAATCTGCAAGTGGATATTTGGAGCCGTTTCAGGCCTTCGTTGGAAACGGGAATATCTTCCCATAAAAACTAAACAGAAGAGTTCTGTGAAACTGCTTTGTGTAGTATGAATCCAACTCACAGAGTTGAACACTTCCTTTGAAAGAGCAGTTTTGAAACACTCTTTTTGTAGAATCTGCAAGTGTTCGTTTGGAGCGCTTTGAGGCCTATGGTGGAAAAGGAAATATCTTCACATATAAACCAGGCAGAAGCATTCTCAGAAACCTCTTTATGATGTGTGCATTCAACTCGGAGAGATAAGCCTTCCTTTTGATAGAGCAGTTTTGAAACTGTGTTTTGGCAGAATCTGCAAGTGGATACTTAGAGCCCTTTCAGGCCTTCCTTGCAAACGGGAATATCTTCCCATAAAAACGAAACAGAAACGTTCTGTGAAACTGCTTTGTGAAGTATGAATCCAACTCACAGAGTTGAACACTTCTTTTGAAAGAGCAGCTTTGAAACACTCTTTTTGTAGAATCTACATGTGTTCATTTGGAGCGCTTTGAGGCCTATGTTGGAAAAGGAAATATCGTCACATAATACCTAGACAGAAGCATTCTTTGAAACTTCTTTATGATGTGTGCATTCAACTCACAGAGTTGAACTTTCCTTTTCATGGAGCAGTTTGGAAAGAGTCTTTTTGCAGCATCTGCAATAGGATATTTGGAGCTCTTTCAGGCCTTTGTTAGAAGCGGGAATAATTTCCCATTAAAACTGGACAGAAGCATTCTCACAAACTGCTTTGTGATGTGTGTGTTCAACTCACAGAGGTGAACCTTTCCTTTCCTAGAGCAGTTATGAAACACTCTTTTTGTAGAATCTGCAAGTGTTCATTTGGAGCGCTTTGAGGCCTATGGTGGAAAAAGAAATATCTTCACATAAAACCTAGACAGAAGCATTCTTTGAAACTTCTTTATGATGTGTGCATTCAACTCACAGAGTTGAACCTTCTTTTTCATGGAGCAGTTTGGAAAGAGTCTTTTTGCAGCATCTGCAAGTGGATATTTGGAGCTCTTTCAGGCCTTTGCTAGAAGCGGGAATATCTTCCCATAAAAACTGGACAGAAGAATTCTCACAAACTGCTTTGAGATGTGTGTGTTCAACTCACAGAGGTGAACCTTTCCTTTGCTAGAGCAGTTACGAAACACTCTTTTTGTAGAATCTGCAAGTGTTCATTTGGAGCGATTTGAGGCCTATGGTGGAAAAAGAAATATCTTCATATATAAACAAGGCAGAAGCATTCTCAGAAAGCTCTTTATGATGTGTGCATTCAACTCAGAGAGATAAGCCTTCCTTTTGATAGAGCAGTTTTGAAACTGTATTTTTGCAGAATCTGCAAGTGGATATTTGGAGCCCTTTCAGGCCTTCGTTGGAAACGGGAATATCTTCCCATAAAAACTAAACAGAAGAGTTCTGTGAAACTGCTTTGTGTAGTATGAATCCAACTCACAGAGTTGAACACTTCCTTTGAAAGAGCAGTTTTGAAACACTCTTTTTGTAGAATCTGCAAGTGTTCGTTTGGAGCGCTTTGAGGCCTATGGTGGAAAAGGAAATATCTTCACATATAAACCAGGCAGAAGCATTCTCAGAAACCTCTTTATGATGTGTGCATTCAACTCGGAGAGATAAGCCTTCCTTTTGATAGAGCAGTTTTGAAACTGTGTTTTGGCAGAATCTGCAAGTGGTTACTTAGAGCCCTTTCAGGCCTTCGTTGCAAACGGGAATATCTTCCCATAAAAACGAAACAGAAACGTTCTGTGAAACTGCTTTGTGAAGTATGAATCCAACTCACAGAGTTGAACACTTCTTTTGAAAGAGCAGCTTTGAAACACTCTTTTTGTAGAATCTACATGTGTTCATTTGGAGCGCTTTGAGGCCTATGGTGGAAAAGGAAATATCGTCACATAAAACCTAGACCGAAGCATTCTTTGAAACTTCTTTATGATGTGTGCATTCAACTCACAGAGTTGAACCTTCTTTTTCATGGAGGAGTTTGGAAAGAGTCTTTTTGCAGCATCTGCAAGTGGATATTTGGAGCTCTTTCAGGCCTTTGTTAGAAGCGGGAATATCTTCCCATAAAAACTAAACCGAAGCATTCTCACAAACTGCTTTGTGATGTGTGTGTTCAACTCACAGAGGTGAACCTTTCCTTTGCTAGAGCAGTTATGAAACACTCTTTTTGTAGAATCTGCAAGTGTTCATTTGGAGCGCTTTGAGGCCTATGGTGGAAAAAGAAATATCTTCATATATAAACAAGGCAGAAGCATTCTCAGAAACCCCTTTATGATGTGTGCATTCAACTCAGAGAGATAAGCCTTCCTTTTGATAGAGCAGTTTTGAACCTGTGTTTTTGCAGAATGTGCAAGTGGATATTTGGAGCCCTTTCAGGCCTTCGTTGGAAACGGGAATATCTTCCATTAAAAACTAAACAGAAGAGTTCTGTGAAACTGCTTTGTGTAGTATGAATCCAACTCACAGAGTTGAACACTTCCTTTCAAAGAGCAGTTTTGAAACACTCTTTTTGTAGAATCTGCAAGTGTTCGTTTGGAGCCCTTTGAGGCCTATGGTGGAAAAGGAAATATCTTCACATATAATCCAGGCAGAAGCATTCTCAGAAACCTCTTTATGATGTGTGCATTCAACTCGGAGAGAGAAGCCTTCCTTTTGATAGAGCAGTTTTGCAACTGTGTTTTTGCAGAATCTGCAAGTGTATATTTGGAGCCCTTTCAGGCCTTCGTTGGAAACGGGAATATCTTCCCATAAAAACTAAACAGAAGCGTTCTGTGAAACTCCTTTTTGAAGTATGAATCCAACTCACAGAGTTGAACACTTCTTTTGAAAGAGCAGCTTTGAAACACTCTTTTTGTAGAATCTGCAAGTGTTCATTTGGAGCGCTTTGAGGCATATGGTGGAAAAGGAAATATCTTCACATAAAACCTAGACAGAAGCATTCTTTGAAACTTCTTTATGATGTGTGCATTCAACTCACAGAGTTGAACATTCCTTTTCATGGAGCAGTTTGGAAAGAGTCTTTTTGCAGCATCTGCAAGTGGATATTTGGAGCTCTTTCAGGCCTTTGTTAGAAGCGGGAATATCTTCCCATTAAAACTGGACAGAAGCATTCTCACAAACTGCTTTGTGATGTGTGTGTTCAACTCACAGAGCTGAACCTTTCCTTTGCTAGAGCAGTTATGAAACACTCTTTTTGTAGAATCTGCAAGTGTTCATTTGGAGCGCTTTGAGGCCTATGGTGGAAAAAGAAATATCTTCACATAAAACCTAGACAGAAGCATTCTTTGAAACTTCTTTATGATGTGCGCATTCAACTCACAGAGTTGAACCTTCTTTTTCATGGAGCAGTTTGGAAAGAGTCTTTTTGCAGCATCTGCAAGTGGATATTTGGAGCTCTTTCAGGCCTTTGTTAGAAGCGGGAATATCTTCCCATAAAAACTAAAGAGAAGCGTTCTGTGAAACTGCTTTGTGTAGTATCAATCCAACTCACAGAGTTGGACACTTCCTTTGAAAGAGCTGTTTTGAAACACTCTTTTTATAGAATCTGCAAGTGTTCATTTGGAGCGCTTTGAGGCCTATGGTGGAAAAGGAAATATCTTCACTTATAAACCAGGCAGAAGCATGCCCAGAAACCTCTGTATGATGTGTGCATTCAACTCGGAGAGATAAGTCTTCCTTTTGATAGAGCAGTTTTGAAACTGTGTTTTTGCAGAATCTACAAGTGCATATCTGGAGCCCTTTCAGGTCTTCGTTGGAAACGGGAATATCTTCTCAAAAAAACTAAACAGAAGGTTCTGTGAAACTGCTTTGTGTAGTATGAATCCAACTCACAGAGTTGAACACTTCCTTTGAAAGAGCTGTTTTGAAACACTCTTTTTGTAGAATCTGCAAGTGTTCATTTGGAGCGCTTTGAGGCCTATGGTGGAAAAGGAAATATCTTCACTTATAAACCAGGCAGAAGCATTCTCAGAAACCTCTTTATGATGTGTGCATTCAACTCGGAGAGATAAGCCTTCCTTTTGATAGAGCAGTTTTGCAACTGTGTTTTTGCAGAATCTGCAATTGTATATTTGGAGCCCTTTCAGGCCTTTGTTGGAAAAGGGAATATCTTCCCATAAAAACTAAACAGAAGCGTTCTGTGAAACTGCTTTGGGAAGTAGGAATCCAACTCACAGAGTTGAACACTTCTTTTGAAAGAGCAGTTTTGAAACACTCGTTTTGTAGAATCTGCAAGTGTTCATTTGGAGCGCTTTGAGGCCTATGGTGGAAAAAGAAATATCTTCACATAAAACCTAGACAGAAGCATTCTTTGAAACTTCTTTATGATGTGCGCATTCAACTCACGGAGTAGAACCTTCTTTTTCATGGAGCAGTTTGGAAAGAGTCTTTTTGCAGCATCTGCAAGTGGATATTTGGAGCTCTTTCAGGCCTTTGTTAGAAGCGGGAATATCTTACCATAAAAACTAAAGAGAAGCGTTCTGTGAAACTGCTTTGTGTAGTATCAATCCAACTCAGAGAGTTGGACACTTCCTTTGAAAGAGCTGTTTTGAAACACTCTTTTTGTAGAATCTGCAAGTGTTCATTTGGAGCGCTTTGAGGCCTATGGTGGAAAAGGAAATATCTTCACTTATAAACCAGGCAGAAGCATTCCCAGAAACCTCTGTATGATGTGTGCATTCAACTCGGAGAGATAAGACTTCCTTTTGATAGAGCAGTTTTGAAACTGTGTTTTTGCAGAATCTACAAGTGCATATCTGGAGCCCTTTCAGGCCTTCGTTGGAAACGGGAATATCTTCCCAAAAAAACTAAACAGAAGGTTCTGTGAAACTGCTTTGTGTAGTATGAATCCAACTCACAGAGTTGAACACTTCCTTTGAAAGAGCTGTTTTGAAACACTCTTTTTGTAGAATCTGCAAGTGTTCATTTGGAGCGCTTTGTGGCCTATGGTGGAAAAGGAAATATCTTCACTTATAAACCAGGCAGAAGCATTCTCAGAAACCTCTTTATGATGTGTGCATTCAACTCGGAGAGATAAGCCTTCCTTTTGATAGAGCAGTTTTGCAACTGTGTTTTTGCAGAATCTGCAATTGTATATTTGGAGCCCTTTCAGGCCTTTGTTGGAAAAGGGAATATCTTCCCATAAAAACTAAACAGAAGCGTTCTGTGAAACTGCTTTGTGAAGTAGGAATCCAACTCACAGAGTTGAACACTTCTTTTGAAAGAGCAGTTTTGAAACACTCGTTTTGTAGAATCTGCAAGTGTTCATTTGGAGCGCTTTGAGGCCTATGTTGGAAAAGGAAATATCTTCACATAAAACCTAGACAGAAGCATTCTTTGAAACTTCTTTATGATGTGTGCATTCAACTCACAGAGTTGAACCTTCCTTATCATGGAGCAGTTTGGAAAGAGTCTTTTTGCAGCATCTGCAAGTGGATATTTGGAGCTCTTTCAGGCCTTTGTTAGAAGCGGGAATATCTTCCCATTAAAACTGGACAGAAGCATTCTCACAAACTGCTTTGTGATGTGTGTGTTCAACTCACAGAGGTGAACCTTTCCTTTGCTAGAGCAGTTATGAAACACTCTTTTTGTAGAATCTGCAAGTGTTCATTTGGAGCGCTTTGAGGCCTATGGTGGAAAAAGAAATATCTTCACATAAAACCTAGACCGAAGCATTCTTTGAAACTTCTTTATGATGTGTGCATTCAACTCACAGAGTTGAACCTTCTTTTTTATGGAGGAGTTTGGAAAGAGTCTTTTTTCAGCATCTGCAAGTGGATATTTGGAGCTCTTTCAGGCCTTTGTTAGAAGCGGGAATATCTTCCCATAAAAACTAAACCGAAGCATTCTCACAAACTGCTTTGTGATGTGTGTGTTCAACTCACAGAGGTGAACCTTTCCTTTGCTAGAGCAGTTATGAAACACTCTTTTTGTAGAATCTGCAAGTGTTCATTTGGAGCGCTTTGAGGCCTATGGTGGAAAAAGAAATATCTTCATATATAAACAAGGCAGAAGCATTCTCAGAAACCCCTTTATGATGTGTGCATTCAACTCAGAGAGATAAGCCTTCCTTTTGATAGAGCAGTTTTGAACCTGTGTTTTTGCAGAATCTGCAAGTGGATATTTGGAGCCCTTTCAGGCCTTCGTTGGAAACGGGAATATCTTCCCATAAAAACTAAACAGAAGAGTTCTGTGAAACTGCTTTGTGTAGTATGAATCCAACTCACAGAGTTGAACACTTCCTTTGAAAGAGCAGTTTTGAAACACTCTTTTTGTAGAATCTGCAAGTGTTCGTTTGGAGCGCTTTGAGGCCTATGGTGGAAAAGGAAATATCTTCACATATAAACCAGGCAGAAGCATTCTCAGAAACCACTTTATGATGTGTGCACTCAACTCGGAGAGATAAGCCTTCCTTTTGATAGAGCAGTTTTGAAACTGTGTTTTGGCAGAATCTGCAAGTGGTTACTTAGAGCCCTTTCAGGCCTTCGTTGCAAACGGGAATATATTCCCATAAAAACGAAACAGAAACGTTCTGTGAAACTGCTTTGTGAAGTATGAATCCAACTCACAGAGTTGAACACTTCTTTTGAAAGAGCAGCTTTGAAACACTCTTTTTGTAGAATCTACATGTGTTCATTTGGAGCGCTTTGAGGCCTATGGTGGAAAAGGAAATATAGTCACATAATACCTAGACAGAAGCATTCTTTGAAACTTCTTTATGATGTGTGCATTTAACTCACAGAGTTGAACTTTCCTTTTCATGGAGCAGTTTGGAAAGAGTCTTTTTGCAGCATCTGCAAGTGGATATTTGGAGCTCTTTCAGGCCTTTGTTAGAAGCGGGAATATCTTCCCATAAAAACTGGAGAGAAGCATTCTCACAAACTGCTTTGTGATGTGTGTGTTCAACTCACAGAGGTGAACCTTTCCTTTGCTAGAGCAGTTATGAAACACTCTTTTTGTAGAATCTGCAAGTGTTCATTTGGAGCGATTTGAGGCCTATGGTGGAAAAAGAAATATCTTCATATATAAACAAGGCCGAAGCATTCTCAGAAACCTCTTTATGATGTGTGCATTCAACTCAGAGAGATAAGCCTTCCTTTTGATAGAGCAGTTTTGCAACTGTGTTTTTGCAGAATCTGCAAGTGGATATTTGGAGCCCTTTCAGGCCTTCGTTGGAAACGGGAATATCTTCCCATAAAAACTAAACAGAAGCGTTCTGTGAAACTCCTTTGTGAAGTATGAATCCAACTCACAGAGTTGAACACTTCTTTTGAAAGAGCAGCTTTGAAACACTCTTTTTGTAGAATCTGCAAGTGTTCGTTTGGAGCGCTTTGAGGCCTATGGTGGAAAAGGAAATATCTTCACATATAATCCAGGCAGAAGCATTCTCAGAAACCTCTTTATGATGTGTGCATTCAACTCGGAGAGATAAGCCTTCCTTTTGATAGAGCAGTTTTGCAACTGTGTTTTTGCAGAATCTGCAAGTGTATATTTGGAGCCCTTTCAGGCCTTCGTTGGAAACGGGAATATCTTCCCATAAAAACTAAACAGAAGCGTTCTGTGAAACTCCTTTGTGAAGTATGAATCCAACTCACAGAGTTGAACACTTCTTTTGAAAGAGCAGCTTTGAAACACTCTTTTTGTAGAATCTGCAAGTGTTCATTTGGAGCGCTTTGGGGCCTATGGTGGAAAAGGAAATATCTTCACATAAAACCTAGACAGAAGCATTCTTTGAAACTTCTTTATGATGTGTGCATTCAACTCACAGAGTTGAACATTCCTTTTCATGGAGCAGTTTGGAAAGAGTCTTTTTGCAGCATCTGCAAGTGGATATTTGGAGCTCTTTCAGGCCTTTGTTAGAAGCGGGAATATCTTCCCATTAAAACTGGACAGAAGCATTCTCACAAACTGCTTTGTGATGTGTGTGTTCAACTCACAGAGGTGAACCTTTCCTTTGCTAGAGCAGTTATGAAACACTCTTTTTGTAGAATCTGCAAGTGTTCATTTGGAGCGCTTTGAGGCCTATGGTGGAAAAAGAAATATCTTCACATAAAACCTAGACAGAAGCATTCTTTGAAACTTCTTTATGATGTGTGCATTCAACTCACAGAGTTGAACCTTCTTTTTCATGGAGCAGTTTGGAAAGAGTCTTTTTGCAGCATCTGCAAGTGGATATTTGGAGCTCTTTCAGGCCTTTGTTAGAAGCGGGAATATCTTCCCATAAAAACTAAACTGAAGCATTCTCACAAACTGCTTTGTGATGTGTGTGTTCAACTCACAGAGGTGAACCTTTCCTTTGCTAGAGCAGTTATGAAACACTCTTTTTGTAGAATCTGCAAGTGTTCATTTGGAGCGCTTTGAGGCCTATGGTGGAAAAAGAAATATCTTCATATATAAACAAGGCAGAAGCATTCTCAGAAACCCCTTTATGATATGTGCATTCAACTCAGAGAGATTAGCCTTCCTTTTGATAAAGCAGTTTTGAACCTGTGTTTTTGCAGAATCTGCAAGTGGATATTTGGAGCCCTTTCAGGCCTTCGTTGGAAACGGGAATATCTTCCGATAAAAACTAAACAGAAGAGTTCTGTGAAACTGCTTTGTGTAGTATGAATCCAACTCACAGAGTTGAACACTTCCTTTGAAAGAGCAGTTTTGAAACACTCTTTTTGTAGAATCTGCAAGTGTTCGTTTGGAGCGCTTTGAGGCCTATGGTGGAAAAGGAAATATCTTCACATATAAACCAGGCAGAAGCATTCTCAGAAACCTCTTTATGATGTGTGCATTCAACTCGGAGAGATAAGCCTTCCTTTTGATAGAGCAGTTTTGAAACTGTGTTTTGGCAGAATCTGCATGTGGTTACTTAGAGCCCTTTCAGGCCTTCGTTGCAAACGGGAATATCTTCCCATAAACACGAAACAGAAACGTTCTGTGAAACTGCTTTGTGAAGTATGAATCCAACTCACAGAGTTGAACACTTCTTTTGAAAGAGCAGCTTTGAAACACTCTTTTTGTAGAATCTACATGTGTTCATTTGGAGCGCTTTGAGGCCTATGGTGGAAAAGGAAATATCGTCACATAATACCTAGACAGAAGCATTCTTTGAAACTTCTTTATGATGTGTGCATTCAACTCACAGAGTTGAACCTTCCTTTTCATGGAGCAGTTTGGAAAGAGTCTTTTTGCAGCATCTGCAAGTGGATATTTGGAGCTCTTTCAGGCCTTTGTTAGAAGCGGGAATATCTTCCCATAAAAACTGGACAGAAGCATTCTCACAAACTGCTTTGTGATGTGTGTGTTCAACTCACAGAGGTGAACCTTTCCTTTGCTAGAGCAGTTATGAAACACTCTTTTTGTAGAATCTGCAAGTGTTCATTTGGAGCGATTTGAGGCCTATGGTGGAAAAAGAAATATCTTCATATATAAACAAGGCAGAAGCATTCTCAGAAAGCTCTTTATGATGTGTGCATTCAACTCAGAGAGATAAGCCTTCCTTTTGATAGAGCAGTTTTGCAACTGTGTTTTTGCAGAATCTGCAAGTGGATATTTGGAGCCCTTTCAGGCCTTCGTTGGAAACGGGAATATCTTCCCATAAAAACTAAACAGAAGCGTTCTGTGAAACTCCTTTGTGAAGTATGAATCCAACTCACAGAGTTGAACACTTCCTTTGAAAGAGCTGTTTTGAAACACTCTTTTTGTAGAATCTGCAAGTGTTCATTTGGAGCGCTTTGAGGCCTATGGTGGAAAAGGAAATATCTTCACTTATAAACCAGGCAGAAGCATTCCCAGAAACCTCTGTATGATGTGTGCATTCAACTCGGAGAGATAAGACTTCCTTTTGATAGAGCAGTTTTGAAACTGTGTTTTTGCAGAATCTACAAGTGCATATCTGGAGCCCTTTCAGGCCTTCGTTGGAAACGGGAATATCTTCCCAAAAAAACTAAACAGAAGGTTCTGTGAAACTGCTTTGTGTAGTATGAATCCAACTCACAGAGTTGAACACTTCCTTTGAAAGAGCTGTTTTGAAACACTCTTTTTGTAGAATCTGCAAGTGTTCATTTGGAGCGCTTTGTGGCCTATGGTGGAAAAGGAAATATCTTCACTTATAAATCAGGCAGAAGCATTCTCAGAAACCTCTTTATGATGTGTGCATTCAACTCGGAGAGATAAGCCTTCCTTTTGATAGAGCAGTTTTGCAACTGTGTTTTTGCAGAATCTGCAATTGTATATTTGGAGCCCTTTCAGGCCTTTGTTGGAAAAGGGAATATCTTCCCATAAAAACTAAACAGAAGCGTTCTGTGAAACTGCTTTGTGAAGTAGGAATCCAACTCACAGAGTTGAACACTTCTTTTGAAAGAGCAGTTTTGAAACACTCGTTTTGTAGAATCTGCAAGTGTTCATTTGGAGCGCTTTGAGGCCTATGTTGGAAAAGGAAATATCTTCACATAAAACCTAGACAGAAGCATTCTTTGAAACTTCTTTATGATGTGTGCATTCAACTCACAGAGTTGAACCTTCCTTATCATGGAGCAGTTTGGAAAGAGTCTTTTTGCAGCATCTGCAAGTGGATATTTGGAGCTCTTTCAGGCCTTTGTTAGAAGCGGGAATATCTTCCCATTAAAACTGGACAGAAGCATTCTCACAAACTGCTTTGTGATGTGTGTGTTCAACTCACAGAGGTGAACCTTTCCTTTGCTAGAGCAGTTATGAAACACTCTTTTTGTAGAATCTGCAAGTGTTCATTTGGAGCGCTTTGAGGCCTATGGTGGAAAAAGAAATATCTTCACATAAAACCTAGACTGAAGCATTCTTTGAAACTTCTTTATGATGTGTGCATTCAACTCACAGAGTTGAACCTTCTTTTTCATGGAGGAGTTTGGAAAGAATCTTTTTGCAGCATCTGCAAGTGGATATTTGGAGCTCTTTCAGGCCTTTGTTAGAAGCGGGAATATCTTCCCATAAAAACTAAACCGAAGCATTCTCACAAACTGCTTTGTGATGTGTGTGTTCAACTCACAGAGGTGAACCTTTCCTTTGCTAGAGCAGTTATGAAACACTCTTTTTGTAGAATCTGCAAGTGTTCATTTGGAGCGATTTGAGGCCTATGGTGGAAAAAGAAATATCTTCATATATAAACAAGGCAGAAGCATTCTCAGAAACCCCTTTATGATGTGTGCATTCACCTCAGAGAGATAAGCCTTCCTTTTGATAGAGCAGTTTTGAAACTGTGTTTTTGCAGAATCTGCAAGTGGATATTTGGAGCCCTTTCAGGCCTTCGTTGGAAACGGGAATATCTTCCCATAAAAACTAAACAGAAGAGTTCTGTGAAACTGCTTTGTGTAGTATGAATCCAACTCACAGAGTTGAACACTTCCTTTGAAAGAGCAGTTTTGAAACACTCTTTTTGTAGAATCTGCAAGTGTTCGTTTGGAGCGCTTTGAGGCCTATGGTGGAAAAGGAAATATCTTCACATATAAACCAGGCAGAAGCATTCTCAGAAACCACTTTATGATGTGTGCACTCAACTCGGAGAGATAAGCCTTCCTTTTGATAGAGCAGTTTTGAAACTGTGTTTTGGCAGAATCTGCAAGTGGTTACTTAGAGCCCTTTCAGGCCTTCGTTGCAAACGGGAATATATTCCCATAAAAACGAAACAGAAACGTTCTGTGAAACTGCTTTGTGAAGTATGAATCCAACTCACAGAGTTGAACACTTCTTTTGAAAGAGCAGCTTTGAAACACTCTTTTTGTAGAATCTACATGTGTTCATTTGGAGCGCTTTGAGGCCTATGGTGGAAAAGGAAATATCGTCACATAATACCTAGACAGAAGCATTCTTTAAAACTTCTTCATGATGTGTGCATTCAACTCACAGAGTTGAACTTTCCTTTTCATGGAGCAGTTTGGAAAGAGTCTTTTTGCAGCATCTGCAATAGGATATTTGGAGATCTTTCAGGCCTTTGTTAGAAGCGGGGATATCTTCCCATAAAAACTGGACAGAAGCATTCTCACAAACTGCTTTGTGATGTGTGTGTTCAACTCACAGAGGTGAACCTTTCCTTTGCTAGAGCAGTTATGAAACACTCTTTTTGTAGAATCTGCAAGTGTTCATTTGGAGCGATTTGAGGCCTATGGTGGAAAAAGAAATATCTTCATATATAAACAAGGCAGAAGCATTCTCAGAAAGCTCTTTATGATGTGTGCATTCAACTCAGAGAGATAAGCCTTCCTTTTCATAGAGCAGTTTTGAAACTGTGTTTTTGCAGAATCTGCAAGTGGATATTTGGAGCCCTTTCAGGCCTTCGTTGGAAACGGGAATATCTTCCCATAAAAACTAAACAGAAGAGTTCTGTGAAACTGCTTTGTGTAGTATGAATCCAACTCACAGAGTTGAACACTTCCTTTCAAAGAGCAGTTTTGAAACACTCTTTTTGTAGAATCTGCAAGTGTTCGTTTGGAGCGCTTTGAGGCCTATGGTGGAAAAGGAAATATCTTCACATATAATCCAGGCAGAAGCATTCTCAGAAACCTCTTTATGATGTGTGCATTCAACTCGGAGAGATAAGCCTTCCTTTTGATAGAGCAGTTTTGCAACTGTGTTTTTGCAGAATCTGCAAGTGTATATTTGGAGCCCTTTCAGGCCTTCGTTGGAAACGGGAATATCTTCCCATAAAAACTAAACAGAAGCGTTCTGTGAAACTCCTTTGTGAAGTATGAATCCAACTCACAGAGTTGAACACTTCTTTTGAAAGAGCAGCTTTGAAACACTCTTTTTGTAGAATCTGCAAGTGTTCATTTGGAGCGCTTTGAGGCCTATGGTGGAAAAGGAAATATCTTCACATAAAACCTAGACAGAATCATGCTTTGAAACTTCTTTATGATGTGTGCATTCAACTCACAGAGTTGAACATTCCTTTTCATGGAGCAGTTTGGAAAGAGTCTTTTTGCAGCATCTGCAAGTGGATATTTGGAGCTCTTTCAGGCCTTTGTTAGAAGCGGGAATATCTTCCCATTAAAACTGGACAGAAGCATTCTCACAAACTGCTTTGTGATGTGTGTGTTCAACTCACAGAGGTGAACCTTTCCTTTGCTAGAGCAGTTATGAAACACTCTTTTTGTAGAATCTGCAAGTGTTCATTTGGAGCGCTTTGAGGCCTATGGTGGAAAAAGAAATATCTTCACATAAAACCTAGACAGAAGCATTCTTTGAAACTTCTTTATGATGTGTGCATTCAACTCACAGAGTTGAACCTTCTTTTTCATGGAGCAGTTTGGAAAGAGTCTTTTTGCAGCATCTGCAAGTGGATATTTGGAGCTCTTTCAGGCCTTTGTTAGAAGCGGGAATATCTTCCCATAAAAACTAAACCGAAGCATTCTCACAAACTGCTTTGTGATGTGTGTGTTCAACTCACAGAGGTGAACCTTTCCTTTGCTAGAGCAGTTATGAAACACTCTTTTTGTAGAATCTGCAAGTGTTCATTTGGAGCGCTTTGAGGCCTATGGTGGAAAAAGAAATATCTTCATATATAAACAAGGCAGAAGCATTCTCAGAAACCCCTTTATGATGTGTGCATTCAACTCAGAGAGATTAGCCTTCCTTTTGATAGAGCAGTTTTGAACCTGTGTTTTTGCAGAATCTGCAAGTGGATATTTGGAGCCCTTTCAGGCCTTCGTTGGAAACGGGAATATCTTCCCATAAAAATTAAACAGAAGAGTTCTGTGAAACTGCTTTGTGTAGTATGAATCCAACTCACAGAGTTGAACACTTCCTTTGAAAGAGCAGTTTTGAAACACTCTTTTTGTAGAATCTGCAAGTGTTCGTTTGGAGCGCTTTGAGGCCTATGGTGGAAAAGGAAATATCTTCACATATAAACCAGGCAGAAGCATTCTCAGAAACCTCTTTATGATGTGTGCATTCAACTCGGAGAGATAAGCCTTCCTTTTGATAGAGCAGTTTTGAACCTGTGTTTTTGCAGCATCTGCAAGTGGATATTTGGAGCTCTTTCAGGCCTTTGTTAGAAGCGGGAATATCTTCCCATAAAACCTGGACAGAAGCATTCTCACAAACTGCTTTGTGATGTGTGTGTTCAACTCACAGAGGTGAACCTTTCCTTTGCTAGAGCAGTTATGAAACACTCTTTTTGTAGAATCTGCAAGTGTTCATTTGGAGCGATTTGAGGCCTATGGTGGAAAAAGAAATATCTTCATATATAAACAAGGCAGAAGCATTCTCAGAAAGCTCTTTATGATGTGTGCATTCAACTCAGAGAGATAAGCCTTCCTTTTGATAGAGCAGTTTTGCAACTGTGTTTTTGCAGAATCTGCAAGTGGATATTTGGAGCCCTTTCAGGCCTTCGTTGGAAACGGGAATATCTTCCCATAAAAACTAAACAGAAGCGTTCTGTGAAACTCCTTTGTGAAGTATGAATCCAACTCACAGAGTTGAACACTTCTTTTGAAAGAGCAGCTTTGAAACACTCTTTTTGTAGAATCTACATGTGTTCATTTGGAGCGCTTTGAGGCCTATGGTGGAAAAGGAAATATCGTCACATAATACCTAGACAGAAGCATTCTTTGAAACTTCTTCATGATGTGTGCATTCAACTCACAGAGTTGAACTTTCCTTTTCATGGAGCAGTTTGGAAAGAGTCTTTTTGCAGCATCTGCAATAGGATATTTGGAGATCTTTCAGGCCTTTGTTAGAAGCGGGGATATCTTCCCATAAAAACTGGACAGAAGCATTCTCACAAACTGCTTTGTGATGTGTGTGTTCAACTCACAGAGGTGAACCTTTCCTTTGCTAGAGCAGTTATGAAACACTCTTTTTGTAGAATCTGCAAGTGTTCATTTGGAGCGATTTGAGGCCTATGGTGGAAAAGGAAATATCTTCATATATAAACAAGGCAGAAGCATTCTCAGAAAGCTCTTTATGATGTGTGCATTCAACTCAGAGAGATAAGCCTTCCTTTTGATAGAGCAGTTTTGAAACTGTGTTTTTGCAGAATATGCAAGTGGATATTTGGAGCCCTTTCAGGCCTTCGTTGGAAACGGGAATATCTTCCATTAAAAACTAAACAGAAGAGTTCTGTGAAACTGCTTTGTGTAGTATGAATCCAACTCACAGAGTTGAACACTTCCTTTCAAAGAGCAGTTTTGAAACACTCTTTTTGTAGAATCTGCAAGTGTTCGTTTGGAGCGCTTTGAGGCCTATGGTGGAAAAGGAAATATCTTCACATATAATCCAGGCAGAAGCATTCTCAGAAACCTCTTTATGATGTGTGCATTCAACTCGGAGAGATAAGCCTTCCTTTTGATAGAGCAGTTTTGCAACTGTGTTTTGGCAGAATCTGCAAGTGTATATTTGGAGCCCTTTCAGGCCTTCGTTGGAAACGGGAATATCTTCCCATAAAAACTAAACCGAAGCGTTCTGTGAAACTCCTTTGTGAAGTATGAATCCAAATCACAGAGTTGAACACTTCTTTTGAAAGAGCAGCTTTGAAACACTCTTTTTGTAGAATCTGCAAGTGTTCATTTGGAGCGCTTTGAGGCCTATGGTGGAAAAGGAAATATCTTCACATAAAACCTTGACAGAAGCATTCTTTGAAACTTCTTTATGATGTGTGCATTCAACTCACAGAGTTGAACCTTCTTTTTCATGGAGCAGTTTGGAAAGAGTCTTTTTGCAGCATCTGCAAGTGGATATTTGGAGCTCTTTCAGGCCTTTGTTAGAAGCGGGAATATCTTCCCATAAAAACTAAACCGAAGCATTCTCACAAACTGCTTTGTGATGTGTGTGTTCAACTCACAGAGGTGAACCTTTCCTTTGCTAGAGCAGTTATGAAACACTCTTTTTGTAGAATCTGCAAGTGTTCATTTGGAGCGCTTTGAGGCCTATGGTGGAAAAAGAAATATCTTCATATATAAACAAGGCAGAAGCATTCTCAGAAACCCCTTTATGATGTGTGCATTCAACTCAGAGAGATAAGCCTTCCTTTTGATAGAGCAGTTTTGAACCTGTGTTTTTGCAGAATCTGCAAGTGGATATTTGGAGCCCTTTCAGGCCTTCGTTGGAAACGGGAATATCTTCCCATAAAAACTAAACAGAAGAGTTCTGTGAAACTGCTTTGTGTAGTATGAATCCAACTCACAGAGTTGAACACTTCCTTTGAAAGAGCAGTTTTGAAACACTCTTTTTGTCGAATCTGCACGTGTTCGTTTGGAGCGCTTTGAGGCCTATGGTGGAAAAGGAAATATCTTCACATATAAACCAGGCAGAAGCATTCTCAGAAACCTCTTTATGATGTGTGCATTCAACTCGGAGAGATAAGCCTTCCTTTTGATAGAGCAGTTTTGAAACTGTGTTTTGGCAGAATCTGCAAGTGGATACTTAGAGCCCTTTCAGGCTTTCGTTGCAAACGGGAATATCTTCCCATAAAAACGAAACAGAAGCGTTCTGTGAAACTGCTTTGTGAAGTATGAATCCAACTCACAGAGTTGAACACTTCTTTTGAAAGAGCAGCTTTGAAACACTCTTTTTGTAGAATCTGCAAGTGTTCATTTGGAGCGCTTTGAGGTCTATGGTGGAAAAGGAAATATCTTCACATAAAACCTAGACAGAAGCATTCTTTGAAACTTCTTTATGATGTGTGCATTCAACTCACAGAGTTGAACATTCCTTTTCATGGAGCAGTTTGGAAAGAGTCTTTTTGCAGCATCTGCAAGTGGATATTTGGAGCTCTTTCAGGCCTTTGTTAGAAGCGGGAATATCTTCCCATTAAAACTGGACAGAAGCATTCTCACAAACTGCTTTGTGATGTGTGTGTTCGACTCACAGAGGTGAACCTTTCTTTTGCTAGAGCAGTTATGAAACACTCTTTTTGTAGAATCTGCAAGTGTTCATTTGGAGCACTTTGAGGCCTATGGTGGAAAAAGAAATATCTTCATATATAAACAAGGCAGAAGCATTCTCAGAAAGCTCTTTATGATGTGTGCATTCAACTCAGAGAGATAAGCCTTCCTTTTGATAGAGCAGTTTTGAAACTGTGTTTTTGCAGAATCTGCAAGTGGATATTTGGAGCCCTTTCAGGCCTTCGTTGGAAACGGGAATATCTTCCCATAAAAACTAAACAGAAGAGTCCTGTGAAACTGCTTTGTGTAGTATGAATCCAACTCACAGAGTTGAACACTTCCTTTGAAAGAGCAGTTTTGAAACACTCTTTTTGTAGAATCTGCAAGTGTTCGTTTGGAGCGCTTTGAGGCCTATGGTGGAAAAGGAAATATCTTCACATATAAACCAGGCAGAAGCATTCTCAGAAACCTCTTTATGATGTGTTCATTCAACTCGGAGAGATAAGCCTTCCTTTTGATAGAGCAGTTTTGAAACTGTGTTTTGGCAGAATCTGCAAGTGGATACTTAGAGCCATTTCAGGCCTTCGTTGCAAACGGGAATATCTTCCGATAAAAACGAAACAGAAACGTTCTGTGAAACTGCTTTGTGAAGTATGAATCCAACTCACAGAGTTGAACACTTCTTTTGAAAGCGCAGCTTTTAAACACTCTTTTTCTAGAATCTACATGTGTTCATTTGGAGCGCTTTGAGGCCTATGGTGGAAAAGGAAATATCGTCACATAATACCTAGACAGAAGCATTCTTTGAAACTTCTTTATGATGTGTGCATTCAACTCACAGAGTTGAACTTTCCTTTTCATGGAGCAGTTTGGAAAGAGTCTTTTTGCAGCATCTGCAAGTGGATATTTGGAGCTCTTTCAGGCCTTTGATAGAAGCGGGAATATCTTCCCATAAAAACTGGACAGAAGCATTCTCACAAACTGCTTTGTGATGTGTGTGTTCAACTCACAGAGGTGAACCTTTCCTTTGCTAGAGCAGTTATGAAACACTCTTTCTGTAGAATCTGCAAGTGTTCATTTGGAGCGCTTTGAGGCCTATGGTGGAAAAAGAAATATCTTCATATATAAACAAGGCAGAAGCATTCTCAGAAAGCTCTTTATGATGTGTGCATTCAACTCAGAGAGATAAGCCTTCCTTTTGATAGAGCAGTTTTGAAACTGTGTTTTTGCAGAATCTGCAAGTGGATATTTGGAGCCCTTTCACGCCTTCGTTGGAAACGGGAATATCTTCCATTAAAAACTAAACAGAAGAGTTCTGTGAAACTGGTTTGTGTAGTATGAATCCAACTCACAGAGTTGAACACTTCCTTTGAAAGAGCAGTTTTGAAACACTCTTTTTGTAGAATCTGCAAGTGTTCGTTTGGAGCCCTTTGAGGCCTATGGTGGAAAAGGAAATATCTTCACATATAATCCAGGCAGAAGCATTCTCAGAAACCTCTTTATGATGTGTGCATTCAACTCGGAGAGATAAGCCTTCCTTTTGATAGAGCAGTTTTGCAACTGTGTTTTTGCAGAATCTGCAAGTGGATATTTGGAGCCCTTTCAGGCCTTCGTTGGAAACGGGAATATCTTCCCTTAAAAACTAAACAGAAGCGTTCTGTGAAACTCCTTTGTGAAGTATGAATCCAACTCACAGAGTTGAACACTTCTTTTGAAAGAGCAGCTTTGAAACACTCTTTTTGTAGAATCTGCAAGTGTTCGTTTGGAGCGCTTTGAGGCCTATGGTGGAAAAGGAAATATCTTCACATATAAACCAGGCAGAAGCATTCTCAGAAACCTCTTTATGATGTGTGCATTCAACTCGGAGAGATAAGCTTTCCTTTCGATAGAGCAGTTTTGCAACTGTGTTTTTGCAGAATCTGCAAGTGGATATTTGGAGCCCTTTCAGGCCTTCGTTGGAAACGGGAATATCTTCCCATAAAAACTAAACAGAAGCGTTCTGTGAAACTCCTTTGTGAAGTATGAATCCAACTCACAGAGTGGAACACTTCTTTTGAAAGAGCAGCTTTGAAACACTCTTTTTGTAGAATCTGCAAGTGTTCATTTGGAGCGCTTTGAGGCCTATGGTGGAAAAGGAAATATCTTCACATAAAACCTAGACAGAAGCATTCTTTGAAACTTCTTTATGATGTGTGCATTCAACTCACAGAGTTGAACCTTCTTTTTCATGGAGCAGTTTGGAAAGAGTCTTTTTGCAGCATCTGCAAGTGGATATTTGGAGCTCTTTCAGGCCTTTGTTAGAAGCGGGAATATCTTCCCATAAAAACTAAACCGAAGCATTCTCACAAACTGCTTTGTGATGTGTGTGTTCAACTCACAGAGGTGAACCTTTCCTTTGCTAGAGCAGTTATGAAACACTCTTTTTGTAGAATCTGCAAGTGTTCATTTGGAGGGCTTTGAGGCCTATGGTGGAAAAAGAAATATCTTCACATAAAACCTAGACAGAAGCATTATTTGAAACTTCTTTATGATGTGCGCATTCAACTCACAGAGTTGAACCTTCTTTTACATGGAGCAGTTTGGAAAGAGTCTTTTTGCAGCATCTGCAAGTGGATATTTGGAGCTCTTTCAGGCCTTTGTTAGAAGCGGGAATATCTTCCCATAAAAACTAAAGAGAAGCGTTCTATGAAACTGCTTTGTGTAGTATCAATCCAACTCACAGAGTTGGACACTTCCTTTGAAAGAGCTGTTTTGAAACACTCTTTTTGTAGAATCTGCAAGTGTTCATTTGGAGCGCTTTGAGGCCTATGGTGGAAAAGGAAATATCTTCACTTATAAACCAGGCAGAAGCATTCCCAGAAACCTCTGTATGATGTGTGCATTCAACTCGGAGAGATAAGACTTCCTTTTGATAGAGCAGTTTTGAAACTGTGTTTTTGCAGAATCTACAAGTGCATATCTGGAGCCCTTTCAGGCCTTCGTTGGAAACGGGAATATCTTCCCAAAAAAACTAAACAGAAGGTTCTGTGAAACTGCTTTGTGTAGTATGAATCCAACTCACAGAGTTGAACACTTCCTTTGAAAGAGCTGTTTTGAAACACTCTTTTTGTAGAATCTGCAAGTGTTCGTTTGGAGCGCTTTGAGGCCTATGGTGGAAAAGGAAATATCTTCACTTATAAACCAGGCAGAAGCATTCTCAGAAACCTCTTTATGATGTGTGCATTCAACTCGGAGAGATAAGCCTTCCTTTTGATAGAGCAGTTTTGCAACTGTGTTTTTGCAGAATCTGCAATTGTATATTTGGAGCCCTTTCAGGCCTTTGTTGGAAAAGGGAATATCTTCCCATAAAAACTAAACAGAAGCGTTCTGTGAAACTGCTTTGTGAAGTAGGAATCCAAATCACAGAGTTGAACACTTCTTTTGAAAGAGCAGTTTTGAAACACTCGTTTTGTAGAATCTGCAAGTGTTCATTTGGAGCGCTTTGAGGCCTATGGTGGAAAAGGAAATATCTTCACATAAAACCTAGACAGAAGCATTCTTTGAAACTTTTTATGATGTGTGCATTCAACTCACAGAGTTGAACCTTCCTTATCATGGAGCAGTTTGGAAAGAGTCTTTTTGCAGCATCTGCAAGTGGATATTTGGAGCTCTTTCAGGCCTTTGTTAGAAGCGGGAATATCTTCCCATTAAAACTGGACAGAAGCATTCTCACAAACTGCTTTGTGATGTGTGTGTTCAACTCACAGAGGTGAACCTTTCCTTTGCTAGAGCAGTTATGAAACCCTCTTTTTGTAGAATCTGCAAGTGTTCATTTGGAGCGCTTTGAGGCCTATGGTGGAAAAAGAAATATCTTCACATAAAACCTAGACAGAAGCATTCTTTGAAACTTCTTTATGATGTGTGCATTCAACTCACAGAGTTGAACATTCCTTTTCATGGAGCAGTTTGGAAAGAGTCTTTTTGCAGCATCTGCAAGTGGATATTTGGAGCTCTTTCAGGCCTTTGTTAGAAGCGGGAATATCTTCCCATAAAAACTAAACCGAAGCATTCTCACAAACTGCTTTGTGATGTGTGTGTTCAACTCACAGAGGTGAACCTTTCCTTTGCTAGAGCAGTTATGAAACACTCTTTTTGTAGAATCTGCAAGTGTTCATTTGGAGCGCTTTGAGGCCTATTGTGGAAAAAGAAATATCTTCATATAAAAACAAGGCAGAAGCATTCTCAGAAACCCCTTTATGATGTGTGCATTCAACTCAGAGAGATAAGCCTTCCTTTTGATAGAGCAGTTTTGAACCTGTGTTTTTGCAGAATCTGCAAGTGGATATTTGGAGCCCTTTCAGGCCTTCGTTGGAAACGGGAATATCTTCCCATAAAAACTAAACAGAAGAGTTCTGTGAAACTGCTTTGTGTAGTATGAATCCAACTCACAGAGTTGAACACTTCCTTTGAAAGAGCAGTTTTGAAACACTCTTTTTGTAGAATCTGCAAGTGTTCGTTTGGAGCGCTTTGAGGCCTATGGTGGAAAAGGAAATATCTTCACATATAATCCAGGCAGAAGCATTCTCAGAAACCTCTTTATGATGTGTGCATTCAACTCGGAGAGATAAGCCTTCCTTTTGATAGAGCAGTTTTGCAGCTGTGTTTTTGCAGAATCTGCAAGTGTATATTTGGAGCCCTTTCAGGCCTTCGTTGGAAACGGGAATATCTTCCCATAAAAACTAAACAGAAGCGTTCTGTGAAACTCCTTTGCGAAGTATGAATCCAACTCACAGAGTTGAACACTTCTTTTGAAAGAGCAGCTTTGAAACACTCTTTTTGTAGAATCTGCAAGTGTTCATTTGGAGCGCTTTGAGGCCTATGGTGGAAAAGGAAATATCTTCACATAAAACCTAGACAGAAGCATTCTTTGAAACTTCTTTATGATGTGTGCATTCAACTCACAGAGTTGAACATTCCTTTTCATGGAGCAGTTTGGAAAGAGTCTTTTTGCAGCATCTGCAAGTGGATATTTGGAGCTCTTTCAGGCCTTTGTTAGAAGCGGGAATATCTTCCCATTAAAACTGGACAGAAGCATTCTCACAAACTGATTTGTGATGTGTGTGTTCAACTCACAGAGGTGAACCTTTCCTTTGCTAGAGCAGTTATGAATCCCTCTTTTTGTAGAATCTGCAAGTGTTCCTTTGGAGCGCTTTGAGGCTTATGGTGGAAAAAGAAATATCTTCACATAAAACCTAGACAGAAGCATTCTTTGAAACTTCTTTATGATGTGTGCATTCAACTCACAGAGTTGAACCTTCTTTTTCATGGAGCAGTTTGGAAAGAGTCTTTTTGCAGCATCTGCAAGTGGATATTTGGAGCTCTTTGAGGCCTTTGTTAGAAGCGGGAATATCTTCCCATAAAAACTAAACCGAAGCATTCTCACAAACTGCTTTGTGATGTGTGTGTTCAACTCACAGAGGTGAACCTTTCCTTTGCTAGAGCAGTTATGAAACACTCTTTTTGTAGAATCTGCAAGTGTTCATTTGGAGCGCTTTGAGGCCTATTGTGGAAAAAGAAATATCTTCATATATAAACAAGGCAGAAGCATTCTCAGAAACCCCTTTATGATGTGTGCATTCAACTCAGAGAGATAAGCCTTCCTTTTGATAGAGCAGTTTTGAACCTGTGTTTTTGCAGAATCTGCAAGTGGATATTTGGAGCCCTTTCAGGCCTTCGTTGGAAACGGGAATATCTTCCCATAAAAACTAAACAGAAGAGTTCTGTGAAACTGCTTTGTGTAGTATGAATCCAACTCACAGAGTTGAACACTTCCTTTCAAAGAGCAGTTTTGAAACACTCTTTTTGTAGAATCTGCAAGTGTTCGTTTGGAGCGCTTTGAGGCCTATGGTGGAAAAGGAAATATCTTCACATATAAACCAGGCGGAAGCATTCTCAGAAACCTCTTTATGATGTGTGCATTCAACTCGGAGAGATAAGCCTTCCTTTTGATAGAGCAGTTTTGAAACTGTGTTTTGGCAGAATCTGCAAGTGGATACTTAGAGCCCTTTCAGGCCTTCGTTGCAAACGGGAATATCTTCCCATAAAAACGAAACAGAAGCGTTCTGTGAAACTGCTTTGTGAAGTATGAATCCAACTCACAGAGTTGAACACTTCTTTTGAAAGAGCAGCTTTGAAACACTCTTTTTGTAGAATCTACATGTGTTCATTTGGAGCGCTTTGAGGCCTATGGTGGAAAAGGAAATATCGTCACATAATACCTAGACAGAAGCATTCTTTGAAACTTCTTTATGATGTGTGCATTCAACTCACAGAGTTGAACTTTCCTTTTCATGGAGCAGTTTGGAAAGAGTCTTTTTGCAGCATCTGCAAGTGGATATTTTGAGCTCTTTCAGGCCTTTGTTAGAAGCGGGAATATCTTCCCATAAAAACTGGACAGAAGCATTCTCACAAACTGCTTTGTGATGTGTGTGTTCAACTCACAGAGGTGAACCTTTCCTTTGCTAGAGCAGTTATGAGACACTCTTTTTGTAGAATCTGCAAGTGTTCATTTGGAGCGATTTGAGGCCTATGGTGGAAAAAGAAATATCTTCATATATAAACAAGGCAGAAGCATTCTCAGAAAGCTCTTTATGATGTGTGCATTCAACTCAGAGAGATAAGCCTTCCTTTTAATAGAGCAGTTTTGCAACTGTGTTTTTGCAGAATCTGCAAGTGGATATTTGGAGCCCTTTCAGGCCTTCGTTGGAAACGGGAATATCTTCCCTTAAAAACTAAACAGAAGCGTTCTGTGAAACTCCTTTGTGAAGTATGAATCCAACTCACAGAGTTGAACACTTCTTTTGAAAGAGCAGCTTTGAAACACTCTTTTTGTAGAATCTGCAAGTGTTCGTTTGGAGCGCTTTGAGGCCTATGGTGGAAAAGGAAATATCTTCACATATAAACCAGGCAGAAGCATTCTCAGAAACCTCTTTATGATGTGTGCATTCAACTCGGAGAGATAAGCTTTCCTTTCGATAGAGCAGTTTTGCAACTGTGTTTTTGCAGAATCTGCAAGTGGATATTTGGAGCCCTTTCAGGCCTTCGTTGGAAACGGGAATATCTTCCCATAAAAACTAAACAGAAGCGTTCTGTGAAACTCCTTTGTGAAGTATGAATCCAACTCACAGAGTGGAACACTTCTTTTGAAAGAGCAGCTTTGAAACACTCTTTTTGTAGAATCTGCAAGTGTTCATTTGGAGCGCTTTGAGGCCTATGGTGGAAAAGGAAATATCTTCACATAAAACCTAGACAGAAGCATTCTTTGAAACTTCTTTATGATGTGTGCATTCAACTCACAGAGTTGAACCTTCTTTTTCATGGAGCAGTTTGGAAAGAGTCTTTTTGCAGCATCTGCAAGTGGATATTTGGAGCTCTTTCAGGCCTTTGTTAGAAGCGGGAATATCTTCCCATAAAAACTAAACCGAAGCATTCTCACAAACTGCTTTGTGATGTGTGTGTTCAACTCACAGAGGTGAACCTTTCTTTTGCTAGAGCAGTTATGAAACACTCTTTTTGTAGAATCTGCAAGTGTTCATTTGGAGGGCTTTGAGGCCTATGGTGGAAAAAGAAATATCTTCACATAAAACCTAGACAGAAGCATTATTTGAAACTTCTTTATGATGTGCGCATTCAACTCACAGAGTTGAACCTTCTTTTACATGGAGCAGTTTGGAAAGAGTCTTTTTGCAGCATCTGCAAGTGGATATTTGGAGCTCTTTCAGGCCTTTGTTAGAAGCGGGAATATCTTCCCATAAAAACTAAAGAGAAGCGTTCTATGAAACTGCTTTGTGTAGTATCAATCCAACTCACAGAGTTGGACACTTCCTTTGAAAGAGCTGTTTTGAAACACTCTTTTTGTAGAATCTGCAAGTGTTCATTTGGAGCGCTTTGAGGCCTATGGTGGAAAAGGAAATATCTTCACTTATAAACCAGGCAGAAGCATTCCCAGAAACCTCTGTATGATGTGTGCATTCAACTCGGAGAGATAAGACTTCCTTTTGATAGAGCAGTTTTGAAACTGTGTTTTTGCAGAATCTACAAGTGCATATCTGGAGCCCTTTCAGGCCTTCGTTGGAAACGGGAATATCTTCCCAAAAAAACTAAACAGAAGGTTCTGTGAAACTGCTTTGTGTAGTATGAATCCAACTCACAGAGTTGAACACTTCCTTTGAAAGAGCTGTTTTGAAACACTCTTTTTGTAGAATCTGCAAGTGTTCGTTTGGAGCGCTTTGAGGCCTATGGTGGAAAAGGAAATATCTTCACTTATAAACCAGGCAGAAGCATTCTCAGAAACCTCTTTATGATGTGTGCATTCAACTCGGAGAGATAAGCCTTCCTTTTGATAGAGCAGTTTTGCAACTGTGTTTTTGCAGAATCTGCAATTGTATATTTGGAGCCCTTTCAGGCCTTTGTTGGAAAAGGGAATATCTTCCCATAAAAACTAAACAGAAGCGTTCTGTGAAACTGCTTTGTGAAGTAGGAATCCAAATCACAGAGTTGAACACTTCTTTTGAAAGAGCAGTTTTGAAACACTCGTTTTGTAGAATCTGCAAGTGTTCATTTGGAGCGCTTTGAGGCCTATGGTGGAAAAGGAAATATCTTCACATAAAACCTAGACAGAAGCATTCTTTGAAACTTTTTATGATGTGTGCATTCAACTCACAGAGTTGAACCTTCCTTATCATGGAGCAGTTTGGAAAGAGTCTTTTTGCAGCATCTGCAAGTGGATATTTGGAGCTCTTTCAGGCCTTTGTTAGAAGCGGGAATATCTTCCCATTAAAACTGGACAGAAGCATTCTCACAAACTGCTTTGTGATGTGTGTGTTCAACTCACAGAGGTGAACCTTTCCTTTGCTAGAGCAGTTATGAAACCCTCTTTTTGTAGAATCTGCAAGTGTTCATTGGGAGCGCTTTGAGGCCTATGGTGGAAAAAGAAATATCTTCACATAAAACCTAGACAGAAGCATTCTTTGAAACTTCTTTATGATGTGTGCATTCAACTCACAGAGTTGAACATTCCTTTTCATGGAGCAGTTTGGAAAGAGTCTTTTTGCAGCATCTGCAAGTGGATATTTGGAGCTCTTTCAGGCCTTTGTTAGAAGCGGGAATATCTTCCCATAAAAACTAAACCGAAGCATTCTCACAAACTGCTTTGTGATGTGTGTGTTCAACTCACAGAGGTGAACCTTTCCTTTGCTAGAGCAGTTATGAAACACTCTTTTTGTAGAATCTGCAAGTGTTCATTTGGAGCGCTTTGAGGCCTATTGTGGAAAAAGAAATATCTTCATATAAAAACAAGGCAGAAGCATTCTCAGAAACCCCTTTATGATGTGTGCATTCAACTCAGAGAGATAAGCCTTCCTTTTGATAGAGCAGTTTTGAACCTGTGTTTTTGCAGAATCTGCAAGTGGATATTTGGAGCCCTTTCAGGCCTTCGTTTGAAACGGGAATATCTTCCCATAAAAACTAAACAGAAGAGTTCTGTGAAACTGCTTTGTGTAGTATGAATCCAACTCACAGAGTTGAACACTTCCTTTGAAAGAGCAGTTTTGAAACACTCTTTTTGTAGAATCTGCAAGTGTTCGTTTGGAGCGCTTTGAGGCCTATGGTGGAAAAGGAAATATCTTCACATATAATCCAGGCAGAAGCATTCTCAGAAACCTCTTTATGATGTGTGCATTCAACTCGGAGAGATAAGCCTTCCTTTTGATAGAGCAGTTTTGCAGCTGTGTTTTTGCAGAATCTGCAAGTGTATATTTGGAGCCCTTTCAGGCCTTCGTTGGAAACGGGAATATCTTCCCATAAAAACTAAACAGAAGCGTTCTGTGAAACTCCTTTGCGAAGTATGAATCCAACTCACAGAGTTGAACACTTCTTTTGAAAGAGCAGCTTTGAAACACTCTTTTTGTAGAATCTGCAAGTGTTCATTTGGAGCGCTTTGAGGCCTATGGTGGAAAAGGAAATATCTTCACATAAAACCTAGACAGAAGCATTCTTTGAAACTTCTTTATGATGTGTGCATTCAACTCACAGAGTTGAACATTCCTTTTCATGGAGCAGTTTGGAAAGAGTCTTTTTGCAGCATCTGCAAGTGGATATTTGGAGCTCTTTCAGGCCTTTGTTAGAAGCGGGAATATCTTCCCATTAAAACTGGACAGAAGCATTCTCACAAACTGATTTGTGATGTGTGTGTTCAACTCACAGAGGTGAACCTTTCCTTTGCTAGAGCAGTTATGAATCCCTCTTTTTGTAGAATCTGCAAGTGTTCCTTTGGAGCGCTTTGAGGCTTATGGTGGAAAAAGAAATATCTTCACATAAAACCTAGACAGAAGCATTCTTTGAAACTTCTTTATGATGTGTGCATTCAACTCACAGAGTTGAACCTTCTTTTTCATGGAGCAGTTTGGAAAGAGTCTTTTTGCAGCATCTGCAAGTGGATATTTGGAGCTCTTTGAGGCCTTTGTTAGAAGCGGGAATATCTTCCCATAAAAACTAAACCGAAGCATTCTCACAAACTGCTTTGTGATGTGTGTGTTCAACTCACAGAGGTGAACCTTTCCTTTGCTAGAGCAGTTATGAAACACTCTTTTTGTAGAATCTGCAAGTGTTCATTTGGAGCGCTTTGAGGCCTATTGTGGAAAAAGAAATATCTTCATATATAAACAAGGCAGAAGCATTCTCAGAAACCCCTTTATGATGTGTGCATTCAACTCAGAGAGATAAGCCTTCCTTTTGATAGAGCAGTTTTGAACCTGTGTTTTTGCAGAATCTGCAAGTGGATATTTGGAGCCCTTTCAGGCCTTCGTTGGAAACGGGAATATCTTCCCATAAAAACTAAACAGAAGAGTTCTGTGAAACTGCTTTGTGTAGTATGAATCCAACTCACAGAGTTGAACACTTCCTTTCAAAGAGCAGTTTTGAAACACTCTTTTTGTAGAATCTGCAAGTGTTCGTTTGGAGCGCTTTGAGGCCTATGGTGGAAAAGGAAATATCTTCACATATAAACCAGGCGGAAGCATTCTCAGAAACCTCTTTATGATGTGTGCATTCAACTCGGAGAGATAAGCCTTCCTTTTGATAGAGCAGTTTTGAAACTGTGTTTTGGCAGAATCTGCAAGTGGATACTTAGAGCCCTTTCAGGCCTTCGTTGCAAACGGGAATATCTTCCCATAAAAACGAAACAGAAGCGTTCTGTGAAACTGCTTTGTGAAGTATGAATCCAACTCACAGAGTTGAACACTTCTTTTGAAAGAGCAGCTTTGAAACACTCTTTTTGTAGAATCTACATGTGTTCATTTGGAGCGCTTTGAGGCCTATGGTGGAAAAGGAAATATCGTCACATAATACCTAGACAGAAGCATTCTTTGAAACTTCTTTATGATGTGTGCATTCAACTCACAGAGTTGAACTTTCCTTTTCATGGAGCAGTTTGGAAAGAGTCTTTTTGCAGCATCTGCAAGTGGATATTTTGAGCTCTTTCAGGCCTTTGTTAGAAGCGGGAATATCTTCCCATAAAAACTGGACAGAAGCATTCTCACAAACTGCTTTGTGATGTGTGTGTTCAACTCACAGAGGTGAACCTTTCCTTTGCTAGAGCAGTTATGAGACACTCTTTTTGTAGAATCTTCAAGTGTTCATTTGGAGCGATTTGAGGCCTATGGTGGAAAAAGAAATATCTTCATATATAAACAAGGCAGAAGCATTCTCAGAAAGCTCTTTATGATGTGTGCATTCAACTCAGAGAGATAAGCCTTCCTTTTGATAGAGCAGTTTTGAAACTGTGTTTTTGCAGAATCTGCAAGTGGATATTTGGAGCCCTTTCAGGCCTTCGTTGGAAACGGGAATATCTTCCATTAAAAACTAAACAGAAGAGTTCTGTGAAACTGCTTTGTGTAGTATGAATCCAACTCACAGAGTTGAACACTTCCTTTCAAAGAGCAGTTTTGAAACACTCTTTTTGTAGAATCTGCAAGTGTTCGTTTGGAGCGCTTTGAGGCCTATGGTGGAAAAGGAAATATCTTCACATATAATCCAGGCAGAAGCATTCTCAGAAACCTCTTTATGATGTGTGCATTCAACTCGGAGAGATAAGCCTTCCTTTTGATAGAGCAGTTTTGCAACTGTGTTTTTGCAGAAACTGCAAGTGTATATTTGGAGCCCTTTCAGGCCTTCGTTGGAAACGGGAATATCTTCCCATAAAAACTAAACAGAAGCGTTCTGTGAAACTCCTTTGTGAAGTATGAATCCAACTCACAGAGTTGAACACTTCTTTTGAAAGAGCAGCTTTGAAACACTCTTTTTGTAGAATCTGCAAGTGTTCATTTGGAGCGCTTTGAGGCCTATGGTGGAAAAGGAAATATCTTCACATAAAACCTAGACAGAAGCATTCTTTGAAACTTCTTTATGATGTGTGCATTCAACTCACAGAGTTGAACATTCCTTTTCATGGAGCAGTTTGGAAAGAGTCTTTTTGCAGCATCTGCAAGTGGATATTTGGAGCTCTTTCAGGCCTTTGTTAGAAGCGGGAATATCTTCCCATTAAAACTGGACAGAAGCATTCTCACAAACTGCTTTGTGATGTGTGTGTTCAACTCACAGAGGTGTACCTTTCCTTTGCTAGAGCAGTTATGAAACACTCTTTTTGTAGAATCTGCAAGTGTTCATTTGGAGCGCTTTGAGGCTTATGGTGGAAAAAGAAATATCTTCACATAAAACCTAGACAGAAGCATTCTTTGAAACTTCTTTATGATGTGTGCATTCAACTCACAGAGTTGAACCTTCTTTTTCATGGAGCAGTTTGGAAAGAGTCTTTTTGCAGCATCTGCAAGTGGATATTTGGAGCTCTTTCAGGCCTTTGTTAGAAGCGGGAATATCTTCCCATAAAAACTAAACCGAAGCATTCTCACAAACTGCTTTGTGATGTGTGTGTTCAACTCACAGAGGTGAACCTTTCCTTTGCTAGAGCAGTTATGAAACACTCTTTTTGTAGAATCTGCAAGTGTTCATTTGGAGCGCTTTGAGGCCTATTGTGGAAAAAGAAATATCTTCATATATAAACAAGGCAGAAGCATTCTCAGAAACCCCTTTATGATGTGTGCATTCAACTCAGAGAGATAAGCCTTCCTTTTGATAGAGCAGTTTTGAACCTGTGTTTTTGCAGAATCTGCAAGTGGATATTTGGAGCCCTTTCAGGCCTTCGTTGGAAACGGGAATATCTTCCCATAAAAACTAAACAGAAGAGTTCTGTGAAACTGCTTTGTGTAGTATGAATCCAACTCACAGAGTTGAACACTTCCTTTGAAAGAGCAGTTTTGAAACACTCTTTTTGTAGAATCTGCAAGTGTTCGTTTGGAGCGCTTTGAGGCCTATGGTGGAAAAGGAAATATCTTCACATATAATCCAGGCAGAAGCATTCTCAGAAACCTCTTTATGATGTGTGCATTCAACTCGGAGAGATAAGCCTTCCTTTTGATAGAGCAGTTTTGCAGCTGTGTTTTTGCAGAATCTGCAAGTGTATATTTGGAGCCCTTTCAGGCCTTCGTTGGAAACGGGAATATCTTCCCATAAAAACTAAACAGAAGCGTTCTGTGAAACTCCTTTGCGAAGTATGAATCCAACTCACAGAGTTGAACACTTCTTTTGAAAGAGCAGCTTTGAAACACTCTTTTTGTAGAATCTGCAAGTGTTCATTTGGAGCGCTTTGAGGCCTATGGTGGAAAAGGAAATATCTTCACATAAAACCTAGACAGAAGCATTCTTTGAAACTTCTTTATGATGTGTGCATTCAACTCACAGAGTTGAACATTCCTTTTCATGGAGCAGTTTGGAAAGAGTCTTTTTGCAGCATCTGCAAGTGGATATTTGGAGCTCTTTCAGGCCTTTGTTAGAAGCGGGAATATCTTCCCATTAAAACTGGACAGAAGCATTCTCACAAACTGATTTGTGATGTGTGTGTTCAACTCACAGAGGTGAACCTTTCCTTTGCTAGAGCAGTTATGAATCCCTCTTTTTGTAGAATCTGCAAGTGTTCCTTTGGAGCGCTTTGAGGCTTATGGTGGAAAAAGAAATATCTTCACATAAAACCTAGACAGAAGCATTCTTTGAAACTTCTTTATGATGTGTGCATTCAACTCACAGAGTTGAACCTTCTTTTTCATGGAGCAGTTTGGAAAGAGTCTTTTTGCAGCATCTGCAAGTGGATATTTGGAGCTCTTTCAGGCCTTTGTTAGAAGCGGGAATATCTTCCCATAAAAACTAAACCGAAGCATTCTCACAAACTGCTTTGTGATGTGTGTGTTCAACTCACAGAGGTGAACCTTTCCTTTGCTAGAGCAGTTATGAAACACTCTTTTTGTAGAATCTGCAAGTGTTCATTTGGAGTGCTTTGAGGCCTATTGTGGAAAAAGAAATATCTTCATATATAAACAAGGCAGAAGCATTCTCAGAAACCCCTTTATGATGTGTGCATTCAACTCAGAGAGATAAGCCTTCCTTTTGATAGAGCAGTTTTGAACCTGTGTTTTTGCAGAATCTGCAAGTGGATATTTGGAGCCCTTTCAGGCCTTCGTTGGAAACGGGAATATCTTCCCATAAAAACTAAACAGAAGAGTTCTGTGAAACTGCTTTGTGTAGTATGAATCCAACTCACAGAGTTGAACACTTCTTTTGAAAGAGCAGCTTTGAAACACTCTTTTTGTAGAATCTACATGTGTTCATTTGGAGCGCTTTGAGGCCTATGGTGGAAAAGGAAATATCGTCACATAATACCTAGACAGAAGCATTCTTTGAAACTTCTTTATGATGTGTGCATTCAACTCACAGAGTTGAACTTTCCTTTTCATGGAGCAGTTTGGAAAGAGTCTTTTTGCAGCATCTGCAAGTGGATATTTTGAGCTCTTTCAGGCCTTTGTTAGAAGCGGGAATATCTTCCCATAAAAACTGGACAGAAGCATTCTCACAAACTGCTTTGTGATGTGTGTGTTCAACTCACAGAGGTGAACCTTTCCTTTGCTAGAGCAGTTATGAGACACTCTTTTTGTAGAATCTTCAAGTGTTCATTTGGAGCGATTTGAGGCCTATGGTGGAAAAAGAAATATCTTCATATATAAACAAGGCAGAAGCATTCTCAGAAAGCTCTTTATGATGTGTGCATTCAACTCAGAGAGATAAGCCTTCCTTTTGATAGAGCAGTTTTGAAACTGTGTTTTTGCAGAATCTGCAAGTGGATATTTGGAGCCCTTTCAGGCCTTCGTTGGAAACGGGAATATCTTCCATTAAAAACTAAACAGAAGAGTTCTGTGAAACTGCTTTGTGTAGTATGAATCCAACTCACAGAGTTGAACACTTCCTTTCAAAGAGCAGTTTTGAAACACTCTTTTTGTAGAATCTGCAAGTGTTCGTTTGGAGCGCTTTGAGGCCTATGGTGGAAAAGGAAATATCTTCACATATAATCCAGGCAGAAGCATTCTCAGAAACCTCTTTATGATGTGTGCATTCAACTCGGAGAG
Source organism: Pongo abelii (assembly GCF_028885655.2). Lineage (NCBI taxonomy): Eukaryota > Metazoa > Chordata > Mammalia > Primates > Hominidae > Pongo > Pongo abelii. Next base: position 85,579,921 of record NC_071988.2, on the reverse strand, counting down.
ATAAGCCTTCCTTTTGATAGAGCAGTTTTGCAACTGTGTTTTTGCAGAAACTGCAAGTGTATATTTGGAGCCCTTTCAGGCCTTCGTTGGAAACGGGAATATCTTCCCATAAAAACTAAACAGAAGCGTTCTGTGAAACTCCTTTGTGAAGTATGAATCCAACTCACAGAGTTGAACACTTCTTTTGAAAGAGCAGCTTTGAAACACTCTTTTTGTAGAATCTGCAAGTGTTCATTTGGAGCGCTTTGAGGCCTATGGTGGAAAAGGAAATATCTTCACATAAAACCTAGACAGAAGCATTCTTTGAAACTTCTTTATGATGTGTGCATTCAACTCACAGAGTTGAACATTCCTTTTCATGGAGCAGTTTGGAAAGAGTCTTTTTGCAGCATCTGCAAGTGGATATTTGGAGCTCTTTCAGGCCTTTGTTAGAAGCGGGAATATCTTCCCATTAAAACTGGACAGAAGCATTCTCACAAACTGCTTTGTGATGTGTGTGTTCAACTCACAGAGGTGTACCTTTCCTTTGCTAGAGCAGTTATGAAACACTCTTTTTGTAGAATCTGCAAGTGTTCATTTGGAGCGCTTTGAGGCTTATGGTGGAAAAAGAAATATCTTCACATAAAACCTAGACAGAAGCATTCTTTGAAACTTCTTTATGATGTGTGCATTCAACTCACAGAGTTGAACCTTCTTTTTCATGGAGCAGTTTGGAAAGAGTCTTTTTGCAGCATCTGCAAGTGGATATTTGGAGCTCTTTCAGGCCTTTGTTAGAAGCGGGAATATCTTCCCATAAAAACTAAACCGAAGCATTCTCACAAACTGCTTTGTGATGTGTGTGTTCAACTCACAGAGGTGAACCTTTCCTTTGCTAGAGCAGTTATGAAACACTCTTTTTGTAGAATCTGCAAGTGTTCATTTGGAGCGCTTTGAGGCCTATTGTGGAAAAAGAAATATCTTCATATATAAACAAGGCAGAAGCATTCTCAGAAACCCCTTTATGATGTGTGCATTCAACTCAGAGAGATAAGCCTTCCTTTTGATAGAGCAGTTTTGAACCTGTGTTTTTGCAGAATCTGCAAGTGGATATTTGGAGCCCTTTCAGGCCTTCGTTGGAAACGGGAATATCTTCCCATAAAAACTAAACAGAAGAGTTCTGTGAAACTGCTTTGTGTAGTATGAATCCAACTCACAGAGTTGAACACTTCCTTTGAAAGAGCAGTTTTGAAACACTCTTTTTGTAGAATCTGCAAGTGTTCGTTTGGAGCGCTTTGAGGCCTATGGTGGAAAAGGAAATATCTTCACATATAATCCAGGCAGAAGCATTCTCAGAAACCTCTTTATGATGTGTGCATTCAACTCGGAGAGATAAGCCTTCCTTTTGATAGAGCAGTTTTGCAGCTGTGTTTTTGCAGAATCTGCAAGTGTATATTTGGAGCCCTTTCAGGCCTTCGTTGGAAACGGGAATATCTTCCCATAAAAACTAAACAGAAGCGTTCTGTGAAACTCCTTTGCGAAGTATGAATCCAACTCACAGAGTTGAACACTTCTTTTGAAAGAGCAGCTTTGAAACACTCTTTTTGTAGAATCTGCAAGTGTTCATTTGGAGCGCTTTGAGGCCTATGGTGGAAAAGGAAATATCTTCACATAAAACCTAGACAGAAGCATTCTTTGAAACTTCTTTATGATGTGTGCATTCAACTCACAGAGTTGAACATTCCTTTTCATGGAGCAGTTTGGAAAGAGTCTTTTTGCAGCATCTGCAAGTGGATATTTGGAGCTCTTTCAGGCCTTTGTTAGAAGCGGGAATATCTTCCCATTAAAACTGGACAGAAGCATTCTCACAAACTGATTTGTGATGTGTGTGTTCAACTCACAGAGGTGAACCTTTCCTTTGCTAGAGCAGTTATGAATCCCTCTTTTTGTAGAATCTGCAAGTGTTCCTTTGGAGCGCTTTGAGGCTTATGGTGGAAAAAGAAATATCTTCACATAAAACCTAGACAGAAGCATTCTTTGAAACTTCTTTATGATGTGTGCATTCAACTCACAGAGTTGAACCTTCTTTTTCATGGAGCAGTTTGGAAAGAGTCTTTTTGCAGCATCTGCAAGTGGATATTTGGAGCTCTTTCAGGCCTTTGTTAGAAGCGGGAATATCTTCCCATAAAAACTAAACCGAAGCATTCTCACAAACTGCTTTGTGATGTGTGTGTTCAACTCACAGAGGTGAACCTTTCCTTTGCTAGAGCAGTTATGAAACACTCTTTTTGTAGAATCTGCAAGTGTTCATTTGGAGCGCTTTGAGGCCTATTGTGGAAAAAGAAATATCTTCATATATAAACAAGGCAGAAGCATTCTCAGAAACCCCTTTATGATGTGTGCATTCAACTCAGAGAGATAAGCCTTCCTTTTGATAGAGCAGTTTTGAAACTGTGTTTTTGCAGAATCTGCAAGTGGATATTTGGAGCCCTTTCAGGCCTTCGTTGGAAACGGGAATATCTTCCCATAAAAACTAAACAGAAGAGTTCTGTGAAACTGCTTTGTGTAGTATGAATCCAACTCACAGAGTTGAACACTTCCTTTCAAAGAGCAGTTTTGAAACACTCTTTTTGTAGAATCTGCAAGTGTTCGTTTGGAGCGCTTTGAGGCCTATGGTGGAAAAGGAAATATCTTCACATATAAACCAGGCGGAAGCATTCTCAGAAACCTCTTTATGATGTGTGCATTCAACTCGGAGAGATAAGCCTTCCTTTTGATAGAGCAGTTTTGAAACTGTGTTTTGGCAGAATCTGCAAGTGGATACTTAGAGCCCTTTCAGGCCTTCGTTGCAAACGGGAATATCTTCCCATAAAAACGAAACAGAAACGTTCTGTGAAACTGCTTTGTGAAGTATGAATCCAACTCACAGAGTTGAACACTTCTTTTGAAAGAGCAGCTTTGAAACACTCTTTTTGTAGAATCTACATGTGTTCATTTGGAGCGCTTTGAGGCCTATGGTGGAAAAGGAAATATCGTCACATAATACCTAGACAGAAGCATTCTTTGAAACTTCTTTATGATGTGTGCATTCAACTCACAGAGTTGAACTTTCCTTTTCATGGAGCAGTTTGGAAAGAGTCTTTTTGCAGCATCTGCAAGTGGATATTTTGAGCTCTTTCAGGCCTTTGTTAGAAGCGGGAATATCTTCCCATAAAAACTGGACAGAAGCATTCTCACAAACTGCTTTGTGATGTGTGTGTTCAACTCACAGAGGTGAACCTTTCCTTTGCTAGAGCAGTTATGAATCCCTCTTTTTGTAGAATCTGCAAGTGTTCCTTTGGAGCGCTTTGAGGCTTATGGTGGAAAAAGAAATATCTTCACATAAAACCTAGACAGAAGCATTCTTTGAAACTTCTTTATGATGTGTGCATTCAACTCACAGAGTTGAACCTTCTTTTTCATGGAGCAGTTTGGAAAGAGTCTTTTTGCAGCATCTGCAAGTGGATATTTGGAGCTCTTTCAGGCCTTTGTTAGAAGCGGGAATATCTTCCCATAAAAACTAAACCGAAGCATTCTCACAAACTGCTTTGTGATGTGTGTGTTCAACTCACAGAGGTGAACCTTTCCTTTGCTAGAGCAGTTATGAAACACTCTTTTTGTAGAATCTGCAAGTGTTCATTTGGAGCGCTTTGAGGCCTATTGTGGAAAAAGAAATATCTTCATATATAAACAAGGCAGAAGCATTCTCAGAAACCCCTTTATGATGTGTGCATTCAACTCAGAGAGATAAGCCTTCCTTTTGATAGAGCAGTTTTGAACCTGTGTTTTTGCAGAATCTGCAAGTGGATATTTGGAGCCCTTTCAGGCCTTCGTTGGAAACGGGAATATCTTCCCATAAAAACTAAACAGAAGAGTTCTGTGAAACTGCTTTGTGTAGTATGAATCCAACTCACAGAGTTGAACACTTCCTTTCAAAGAGCAGTTTTGAAACACTCTTTTTGTAGAATCTGCAAGTGTTCGTTTGGAGCGCTTTGAGGCCTATGGTGGAAAAGGAAATATCTTCACATATAAACCAGGCGGAAGCATTCTCAGAAACCTCTTTATGATGTGTGCATTCAACTCGGAGAGATAAGCCTTCCTTTTGATAGAGCAGTTTTGAAACTGTGTTTTGGCAGAATCTGCAAGTGGATACTTAGAGCCCTTTCAGGCCTTCGTTGCAAACGGGAATATCTTCCCATAAAAACGAAACAGAAGCGTTCTGTGAAACTGCTTTGTGAAGTATGAATCCAACTCACAGAGTTGAACACTTCTTTTGAAAGAGCAGCTTTGAAACACTCTTTTTGTAGAATCTACATGTGTTCATTTGGAGCGCTTTGAGGCCTATGGTGGAAAAGGAAATATCGTCACATAATACCTAGACAGAAGCATTCTTTGAAACTTCTTTATGATGTGTGCATTCAACTCACAGAGTTGAACTTTCCTTTTCATGGAGCAGTTTGGAAAGAGTCTTTTTGCAGCATCTGCAAGTGGATATTTGGAGCTCTTTCAGGCCTTTGTTAGAAGCGGGAATATCTTCCCATAAAAACTGGACAGAAGCATTCTCACAAACTGCTTTGTGATGTGTGTGTTCAACTCACAGAGGTGAACCTTTCCTTTGCTAGAGCAGTTATGAGACACTCTTTTTGTAGAATCTTCAAGTGTTCATTTGGAGCGATTTGAGGCCTATGGTGGAAAAAGAAATATCTTCATATATAAACAAGGCAGAAGCATTCTCAGAAAGCTCTTTATGATGTGTGCATTCAACTCAGAGAGATAAGCCTTCCTTTTGATAGAGCAGTTTTGAAACTGTGTTTTTGCAGAATCTGCAAGTGGATATTTGGAGCCCTTTCAGGCCTTCGTTGGAAACGGGAATATCTTCCATTAAAAACTAAACAGAAGAGTTCTGTGAAACTGCTTTGTGTAGTATGAATCCAACTCACAGAGTTGAACACTTCCTTTCAAAGAGCAGTTTTGAAACACTCTTTTTGTAGAATCTGCAAGTGTTCGTTTGGAGCGCTTTGAGGCCTATGGTGGAAAAGGAAATATCTTCACATATAATCCAGGCAGAAGCATTCTCAGAAACCTCTTTATGATGTGTGCATTCAACTCGGAGAGATAAGCCTTCCTTTTGATAGAGCAGTTTTGCAACTGTGTTTTTGCAGAAACTGCAAGTGTATATTTGGAGCCCTTTCAGGCCTTCGTTGGAAACGGGAATATCTTCCCATAAAAACTAAACAGAAGCGTTCTGTGAAACTCCTTTGTGAAGTATGAATCCAACTCACAGAGTTGAACACTTCTTTTGAAAGAGCAGCTTTGAAACACTCTTTTTGTAGAATCTGCAAGTGTTCATTTGGAGCGCTTTGAGGCCTATGGTGGAAAAGGAAATATCTTCACATAAAACCTAGACAGAAGCATTCTTTGAAACTTCTTTATGATGTGTGCATTCAACTCACAGAGTTGAACATTCCTTTTCATGGAGCAGTTTGGAAAGAGTCTTTTTGCAGCATCTGCAAGTGGATATTTGGAGCTCTTTCAGGCCTTTGTTAGAAGCGGGAATATCTTCCCATTAAAACTGGACAGAAGCATTCTCACAAACTGCTTTGTGATGTGTGTGTTCAACTCACAGAGGTGAACCTTTCCTTTGCTAGAGCAGTTATGAAACACTCTTTTTGTAGAATCTGCAAGTGTTCATTTGGAGCGCTTTGAGGCTTATGGTGGAAAAAGAAATATCTTCACATAAAACCTAGACAGAAGCATTCTTTGAAACTTCTTTATGATGTGTGCATTCAACTCACAGAGTTGAACCTTCTTTTTCATGGAGCAGTTTGGAAAGAGTCTTTTTGCAGCATCTGCAAGTGGATATTTGGAGCTCTTTCAGGCCTTTGTTAGAAGCGGGAATATCTTCCCATAAAAACTAAACCGAAGCATTCTCACAAACTGCTTTGTGATGTGTGTGTTCAACTCACAGAGGTGAACCTTTCCTTTGCTAGAGCAGTTATGAAACACTCTTTTTGTAGAATCTGCAAGTGTTCATTTGGAGCGCTTTGAGGCCTATTGTGGAAAAAGAAATATCTTCATATATAAACAAGGCAGAAGCATTCTCAGAAACCCCTTTATGATGTGTGCATTCAACTCAGAGAGATAAGCCTTCCTTTTGATAGAGCAGTTTTGAACCTGTGTTTTTGCAGAATCTGCAAGTGGATATTTGGAGCCCTTTCAGGCCTTCGTTGGAAACGGGAATATCTTCCCATAAAAACTAAACAGAAGAGTTCTGTGAAACTGCTTTGTGTAGTATGAATCCAACTCACAGAGTTGAACACTTCCTTTGAAAGAGCAGTTTTGAAACACTCTTTTTGTAGAATCTGCAAGTGTTCGTTTGGAGCGCTTTGAGGCCTATGGTGGAAAAGGAAATATCTTCACATATAATCCAGGCAGAAGCATTCTCAGAAACCTCTTTATGATGTGTGCATTCAACTCGGAGAGATAAGCCTTCCTTTTGATAGAGCAGTTTTGCAGCTGTGTTTTTGCAGAATCTGCAAGTGTATATTTGGAGCCCTTTCAGGCCTTCGTTGGAAACGGGAATATCTTCCCATAAAAACTAAACAGAAGCGTTCTGTGAAACTCCTTTGCGAAGTATGAATCCAACTCACAGAGTTGAACACTTCTTTTGAAAGAGCAGCTTTGAAACACTCTTTTTGTAGAATCTGCAAGTGTTCATTTGGAGCGCTTTGAGGCCTATGGTGGAAAAGGAAATATCTTCACATAAAACCTAGACAGAAGCATTCTTTGAAACTTCTTTATGATGTGTGCATTCAACTCACAGAGTTGAACATTCCTTTTCATGGAGCAGTTTGGAAAGAGTCTTTTTGCAGCATCTGCAAGTGGATATTTGGAGCTCTTTCAGGCCTTTGTTAGAAGCGGGAATATCTTCCCATTAAAACTGGACAGAAGCATTCTCACAAACTGATTTGTGATGTGTGTGTTCAACTCACAGAGGTGAACCTTTCCTTTGCTAGAGCAGTTATGAATCCCTCTTTTTGTAGAATCTGCAAGTGTTCCTTTGGAGCGCTTTGAGGCTTATGGTGGAAAAAGAAATATCTTCACATAAAACCTAGACAGAAGCATTCTTTGAAACTTCTTTATGATGTGTGCATTCAACTCACAGAGTTGAACCTTCTTTTTCATGGAGCAGTTTGGAAAGAGTCTTTTTGCAGCATCTGCAAGTGGATATTTGGAGCTCTTTCAGGCCTTTGTTAGAAGCGGGAATATCTTCCCATAAAAACTAAACCGAAGCATTCTCACAAACTGCTTTGTGATGTGTGTGTTCAACTCACAGAGGTGAACCTTTCCTTTGCTAGAGCAGTTATGAAACACTCTTTTTGTAGAATCTGCAAGTGTTCATTTGGAGCGCTTTGAGGCCTATTGTGGAAAAAGAAATATCTTCATATATAAACAAGGCAGAAGCATTCTCAGAAACCCCTTTATGATGTGTGCATTCAACTCAGAGAGATAAGCCTTCCTTTTGATAGAGCAGTTTTGAACCTGTGTTTTTGCAGAATCTGCAAGTGGATATTTGGAGCCCTTTCAGGCCTTCGTTGGAAACGGGAATATCTTCCCATAAAAACTAAACAGAAGAGTTCTGTGAAACTGCTTTGTGTAGTATGAATCCAACTCACAGAGTTGAACACTTCCTTTCAAAGAGCAGTTTTGAAACACTCTTTTTGTAGAATCTGCAAGTGTTCGTTTGGAGCGCTTTGAGGCCTATGGTGGAAAAGGAAATATCTTCACATATAAACCAGGCGGAAGCATTCTCAGAAACCTCTTTATGATGTGTGCATTCAAATCGGAGAGATAAGCCTTCCTTTTGATAGAGCAGTTTTGAAACTGTGTTTTGGCAGAATCTGCAAGTGGATACTTAGAGCCCTTTCAGGCCTTCGTTGCAAACGGGAATATCTTCCCATAAAAACGAAACAGAAACGTTCTGTGAAACTGCTTTGTGAAGTATGAATCCAACTCACAGAGTTGAACACTTCTTTTGAAAGAGCAGCTTTGAAACACTCTTTTTGTAGAATCTACATGTGTTCATTTGGAGCGCTTTGAGGCCTATGGTGGAAAAGGAAATATCGTCACATAATACCTAGACAGAAGCATTCTTTGAAACTTCTTTATGATGTGTGCATTCAACTCACAGAGTTGAACTTTCCTTTTCATGGAGCAGTTTGGAAAGAGTCTTTTTGCAGCATCTGCAAGTGGATATTTTGAGCTCTTTCAGGCCTTTGTTAGAAGCGGGAATATCTTCCCATAAAAACTGGACAGAAGCATTCTCACAAACTGCTTTGTGATGTGTGTGTTCAACTCACAGAGGTGAACCTTTCCTTTGCTAGAGCAGTTATGAGACACTCTTTTTGTAGAATCTGCAAGTGTTCATTTGGAGCGATTTGAGGCCTATGGTGGAAAAAGAAATATCTTCATATATAAACAAGGCAGAAGCATTCTCAGAAAGCTCTTTATGATGTGTGCATTCAACTCAGAGAGATAAGCCTTCCTTTTGATAGAGCAGTTTTGAAACTGTGTTTTTGCAGAATCTGCAAGTGGATATTTGGAGCCCTTTGAGGCCTTCGTTGGAAACGGGAATATCTTCCATTAAAAACTAAACAGAAGAGTTCTGTGAAACTGCTTTGTGTAGTATGAATCCAACTCACAGAGTTGAACACTTCCTTTCAAAGAGCAGTTTTGAAACACTCTTTTTGTAGAATCTGCAAGTGTTCGTTTGGAGCGCTTTGAGGCCTATGGTGGAAAAGGAAACATCTTCACATATAATCCAGGCAGAAGCATTCTCAGAAACCTCTTTATGATGTGTGCATTCAACTCGGAGAGATAAGCCTTCCTTTTGATAGAGCAGTTTTGCAACTGTGTTTTTGCAGAAACTGCAAGTGTATATTTGGAGCCCTTTCAGGCCTTCGTTGGAAACGGGAATATCTTCCCATAAAAACTAAACAGAAGCGTTCTGTGAAACTCCTTTGTGAAGTATGAATCCAACTCACAGAGTTGAACACTTCTTTTGAAAGAGCAGCTTTGAAACACTCTTTTTGTAGAATCTGCAAGTGTTCATTTGGAGCGCTTTGAGGCCTATGGTGGAAAAGGAAATATCTTCACATAAAACCTAGACAGAAGCATTCTTTGAAACTTCTTTATGATGTGTGCATTCAACTCACAGAGTTGAACATTCCTTTTCATGGAGCAGTTTGGAAAGAGTCTTTTTGCAGCATCTGCAAGTGGATATTTGGAGCTCTTTCAGGCCTTTGTTAGAAGCGGGAATATCTTCCCATTAAAACTGGACAGAAGCATTCTCACAAACTGATTTGTGATGTGTGTGTTCAACTCACAGAGGTGAACCTTTCCTTTGCTAGAGCAGTTATGAAACACTCTTTTTGTAGAATCTGCAAGTGTTCATTTGGAGCGCTTTGAGGCTTATGGTGGAAAAAGAAATATCTTCACATAAAACCTAGACAGAAGCATTCTTTGAAACTTCTTTATGATGTGTGCATTCAACTCACAGAGTTGAACCTTCTTTTTCATGGAGCAGTTTGGAAAGAGTCTTTTTGCAGCATCTGCAAGTGGATATTTGGAGCTCTTTCAGGCCTTTGTTAGAAGCGGGAATATCTTCCCATAAAAACTAAACCGAAGCATTCTCACAAACTGCTTTGTGATGTGTGTGTTCAACTCACAGAGGTGAACCTTTCCTTTGCTAGAGCAGTTATGAAACACTCTTTTTGTAGAATCTGCAAGTGTTCATTTGGAGCGCTTTGAGGCCTATGGTGGAAAAAGAAATATCTTCATATATAAACAAGGCAGAAGCATTCTCAAAACCCCTTTATGATGTGTGCATTCAACTCAGAGAGATAAGCCTTCCTTTTGATAGAGCAGTTTTGAACCTGTGTTTTTGCAGAATCTGCAAGTGGATATTTGGAGCCCTTTCAGGCCTTCGTTGGAAACGGGAATATCTTCCCATAAAAACTAAACAGAAGAGTTCTGTGAAACTGCTTTGTGTAGTATGAATCCAACTCACAGAGTTGAACACTTCCTTTCAAAGAGCAGTTTTGAAACACTCTTTTTGTAGAATCTGCAAGTGTTCGTTTGGAGCGCTTTGAGGCCTATGGTGGAAAAGGAAATATCTTCACATATAAACCAGGCAGAAGCATTCTCAGAAACCTCTTTATGATGTGTGCATTCAACTCGGAGAGATAAGCCTTCCTTTTGATAGAGCAGTTTTGAAACTGTGTTTTGGCAGAATCTGCAAGTGGATACTTAGAGCCCTTTCAGGCCTTCGTTGCAAACGGGAATATCTTCCCATAAAAACGAAACAGAAACGTTCTGTGAAACTGCTTTGTGAAGTATGAATCCAACTCACAGAGTTGAACACTTCTTTTGAAAGAGCAGCTTTGAAACACTCTTTTTGTAGAATCTACATGTGTTCATTTGGAGCGCTTTGAGGCCTATGGTGGAAAAGGAAATATCGTCACATAATACCTAGACAGAAGCATTCTTTGAAACTTCTTTATGATGTGTGCATTCAACTCACAGAGTTGAACTTTCCTTTTCATGGAGCAGTTTGGAAAGAGTCTTTTTGCAGCATCTGCAAGTGGATATTTGGAGCTCTTTCAGGCCTTTGTTAGAAGCGGGAATATCTTCCCATTAAAACTGGACAGAAGCATCCTCACAAACTGCTTTGTGATGTGTGTGTTCAACTCACAGAGGTGAACCTTTCCTTTGCTAGAGCAGTTATGAAACACTCTTTTTGTAGAATCTGCAAGTGTTCATTTGGAGCGCTTTGAGGCCTATGGTGGAAAAGGAAATATCTTCACATAAAACCTAGACAGAAGCATTCTTTGAAACTTCTTTATGATGTGTGCATTCAACTCACAGAGTTGAACATTCCTTTTCATGGAGCAGTTTGGAAAGAGTCTTTTTGCAGCATCTGCAAGTGAATATTTGGAGCTCTTTCAGGCCTTTGTTAGAAGCGGGAATATCTTCCCATTAAAACTGGACAGAAGCATTCTCACAAACTGCTTTGTGATGTGTGTGTTCAACTCACAGAGGTGAACCTTTCCTTTGCTAGAGCAGTTATGAAACCCTCTTTTTGTAGAATCTGCAAGTGTTCATTTGGAGCGCTTTGAGGCTTATGGTGGAAAAAGAAATATCTTCACATAAAACCTAGACAGAAGCATTCTTTGAAACTTCTTTATGATGTGTGCATTCAACTCACAGAGTTGAACCTTCTTTTTCATGGAGCAGTTTGGAAAGAGTCTTTTTGCAGCATCTGCAAGTGGATATTTGGAGCTCTTTCAGGCCTTTGTTAGAAGCGGGAATATCTTCCCATAAAAACTAAACCGAAGCATTCTCACAAACTGCTTTGTGATGTGTGTGTTCAACTCACAGAGGTGAACCTTTCCTTTGCTAGAGCAGTTATGAAACACTCTTTTTGTAGAATCTGCAAGTGTTCATTTGGAGCGCTTTGAGGCCTATTGTGGAAAAAGAAATATCTTCATATATAAACAAGGCAGAAGCATTCTCAGAAACCCCTTTATGATGTGTGCATTCAACTCAGAGAGATAAGCCTTCCTTTTGATAGAGCAGTTTTGAACCTGTGTTTTTGCAGAATCTGCAAGTGGATATTTGGAGCCCTTTCAGGCCTTCGTTGGAAACGGGAATATCTTCCCATAAAAACTAAACAGAAGAGTTCTGTGAAACTGCTTTGTGTAGTATGAATCCAACTCACAGAGTTGAACACTTCCTTTGAAAGAGCAGTTTTGAAACACTCTTTTTGTAGAATCTGCAAGTGTTCGTTTGGAGCGCTTTGAGGCCTATGGTGGAAAAGGAAATATCTTCACATATAATCCAGGCAGAAGCATTCTCAGAAACCTCTTTATGATGTGTGCATTCAACTCGGAGAGATAAGCCTTCCTTTTGATAGAGCAGTTTTGCAGCTGTGTTTTTGCAGAATCTGCAAGTGTATATTTGGAGCCCTTTCAGGCCTTCGTTGGAAACGGGAATATCTTCCCATAAAAACTAAACGGAAGCGTTCTGTGAAACTCCTTTGCGAAGTATGAATCCAACTCACAGAGTTGAACACTTCTTTTGAAAGAGCAGCTTTGAAACACTCTTTTTGTAGAATCTGCAAGTGTTCATTTGGAGCGCTTTGAGGCCTATGGTGGAAAAGGAAATATCTTCACATAAAACCTAGACAGAAGCATTCTTTGAAACTTCTTTATGATGTGTGCATTCAACTCACAGAGTTGAACATTCCTTTTCATGGAGCAGTTTGGAAAGAGTCTTTTTGCAGCATCTGCAAGTGGATATTTGGAGCTCTTTCAGGCCTTTGTTAGAAGCGGGAATATCTTCCCATTAAAACTGGACAGAAGCATTCTCACAAACTGATTTGTGATGTGTGTGTTCAACTCACAGAGGTGAACCTTTCCTTTGCTAGAGCAGTTATGAATCCCTCTTTTTGTAGAATCTGCAAGTGTTCCTTTGGAGCGCTTTGAGGCTTATGGTGGAAAAAGAAATATCTTCACATAAAACCTAGACAGAAGCATTCTTTGAAACTTCTTTATGATGTGTGCATTCAACTCACAGAGTTGAACCTTCTTTTTCATGGAGCAGTTTGGAAAGAGTCTTTTTGCAGCATCTGCAAGTGGATATTTGGAGCTCTTTCAGGCCTTTGTTAGAAGCGGGAATATCTTCCCATAAAAACTAAACCGAAGCATTCTCACAAACTGCTTTGTGATGTGTGTGTTCAACTCACAGAGGTGAACCTTTCCTTTGCTAGAGCAGTTATGAAACACTCTTTTTGTAGAATCTGCAAGTGTTCATTTGGAGCGCTTTGAGGCCTATTGTGGAAAAAGAAATATCTTCATATATAAACAAGGCAGAAGCATTCTCAGAAACCCCTTTATGATGTGTGCATTCAACTCAGAGAGATAAGCCTTCCTTTTGATAGAGCAGTTTTGAACCTGTGTTTTTGCAGAATCTGCAAGTGGATATTTGGAGCCCTTTCAGGCCTTCGTTGGAAACGGGAATATCTTCCCATAAAAACTAAACAGAAGAGTTCTGTGAAACTGCTTTGTGTAGTATGAATCCAACTCACAGAGTTGAACACTTCCTTTCAAAGAGCAGTTTTGAAACACTCTTTTTGTAGAATCTGCAAGTGTTCGTTTGGAGCGCTTTGAGGCCTATGGTGGAAAAGGAAATATCTTCACATATAAACCAGGCGGAAGCATTCTCAGAAACCTCTTTATGATGTGTGCATTCAACTCGGAGAGATAAGCCTTCCTTTTGATAGAGCAGTTTTGAAACTGTGTTTTGGCAGAATCTGCAAGTGGATACTTAGAGCCCTTTCAGGCCTTCGTTGCAAACGGGAATATCTTCCCATAAAAACGAAACAGAAACGTTCTGTGAAACTGCTTTGTGAAGTATGAATCCAACTCACAGAGTTGAACACTTCTTTTGAAAGAGCAGCTTTGAAACACTCTTTTTGTAGAATCTACATGTGTTCATTTGGAGCGCTTTGAGGCCTATGGTGGAAAAGGAAATATCGTCACATAATACCTAGACAGAAGCATTCTTTGAAACTTCTTTATGATGTGTGCATTCAACTCACAGAGTTGAACTTTCCTTTTCATGGAGCAGTTTGGAAAGAGTCTTTTTGCAGCATCTGCAAGTGGATATTTTGAGCTCTTTCAGGCCTTTGTTAGAAGCGGGAATATCTTCCCATAAAAACTGGACAGAAGCATTCTCACAAACTGCTTTGTGATGTGTGTGTTCAACTCACAGAGGTGAACCTTTCCTTTGCTAGAGCAGTTATGAGACACTCTTTTTGTAGAATCTGCAAGTGTTCATTTGGAGCGATTTGAGGCCTATGGTGGAAAAAGAAATATCTTCATATATAAACAAGGCAGAAGCATTCTCAGAAAGCTCTTTATGATGTGTGCATTCAACTCAGAGAGATAAGCCTTCCTTTTGATAGAGCAGTTTTGAAACTGTGTTTTTGCAGAATCTGCAAGTGGATATTTGGAGCCCTTTCAGGCCTTCGTTGGAAACGGGAATATCTTCCATTAAAAACTAAACAGAAGAGTTCTGTGAAACTGCTTTGTGTAGTATGAATCCAACTCACAGAGTTGAACACTTCCTTTCAAAGAGCAGTTTTGAAACACTCTTTTTGTAGAATCTGCAAGTGTTCGTTTGGAGCGCTTTGAGGCCTATGGTGGAAAAGGAAATATCTTCACATATAATCCAGGCAGAAGCATTCTCAGAAACCTCTTTATGATGTGTGCATTCAACTCGGAGAGATAAGCCTTCCTTTTGATAGAGCAGTTTTGCAACTGTGTTTTTGCAGAAACTGCAAGTGTATATTTGGAGCCCTTTCAGGCCTTCGTTGGAAACGGGAATATCTTCCCATAAAAACTAAACAGAAGCGTTCTGTGAAACTCCTTTGTGAAGTATGAATCCAACTCACAGAGTTGAACACTTCTTTTGAAAGAGCAGCTTTGAAACACTCTTTTTGTAGAATCTGCAATTGTTCATTTGGAGCGCTTTGAGGCCTATGGTGGAAAAGGAAATATCTTCACATAAAACCTAGACAGAAGCATTCTTTGAAACTTCTTTATGATGTGTGCATTCAACTCACAGAGTTGAACATTCCTTTTCATGGAGCAGTTTGGAAAGAGTCTTTTTGCAGCATCTGCAAGTGGATATTTGGAGCTCTTTCAGGCCTTTGTTAGAAGCGGGAATATCTTCCCATTAAAACTGGACAGAAGCATTCTCACAAACTGCTTTGTGATGTGTGTGTTCAACTCACAGAGGTGAACCTTTCCTTTGCTAGAGCAGTTATGAAACACTCTTTTTGTAGAATCTGCAAGTGTTCATTTGGAGCGCTTTGAGGCTTATGGTGGAAAAAGAAATATCTTCACATAAAACCTAGACAGAAGCATTCTTTGAAACTTCTTTATGATGTGTGCATTCAACTCACAGAGTTGAACCTTCTTTTTCATGGAGCAGTTTGGAAAGAGTCTTTTTGCAGCATCTGCAAGTGGATATTTGGAGCTCTTTCAGGCCTTTGTTAGAAGCGGGAATATCTTCCCATAAAAACTAAACCGAAGCATTCTCACAAACTGCTTTGTGATGTGTGTGTTCAACTCACAGAGGTGAACCTTTCCTTTGCTAGAGCAGTTATGAAACACTCTTTTTGTAGAATCTGCAAGTGTTCATTTGGAGCGCTTTGAGGCCTATTGTGGAAAAAGAAATATCTTCATATATAAACAAGGCAGAAGCATTCTCAGAAACCCCTTTATGATGTGTGCATTCAACTCAGAGAGATAAGCCTTCCTTTTGATAGAGCAGTTTTGAACCTGTGTTTTTGCAGAATCTGCAAGTGGATATTTGGAGCCCTTTCAGGCCTTCGTTGGAAACGGGAATATCTTCCCATAAAAACTAAACAGAAGAGTTCTGTGAAACTGCTTTGTGTAGTATGAATCCAACTCACAGAGTTGAACACTTCCTTTCAAAGAGCAGTTTTGAAACACTCTTTTTGTAGAATCTGCAAGTGTTCGTTTGGAGCGCTTTGAGGCCTATGGTGGAAAAGGAAATATCTTCACATATAATCCAGGCAGAAGCATTCTCAGAAACCTCTTTATGATGTGTGCATTCAACTCGGAGAGATAAGCCTTCCTTTTGATAGAGCAGTTTTGCAGCTGTGTTTTTGCAGAATCTGCAAGTGTATATTTGGAGCCCTTTCAGGCCTTCGTTGGAAACGGGAATATCTTCCCATAAAAACTAAACGGAAGCGTTCTGTGAAACTCCTTTGCGAAGTATGAATCCAACTCACAGAGTTGAACACTTCTTTTGAAAGAGCAGCTTTGAAACACTCTTTTTGTAGAATCTGCAAGTGTTCATTTGGAGCGCTTTGAGGCCTATGGTGGAAAAGGAAATATCTTCACATAAAACCTAGACAGAAGCATTCTTTGAAACTTCTTTATGATGTGTGCATTCAACTCACAGAGTTGAACATTCCTTTTCATGGAGCAGTTTGGAAAGAGTCTTTTTGCAGCATCTGCAAGTGGATATTTGGAGCTCTTTCAGGCCTTTGTTAGAAGCGGGAATATCTTCCCATTAAAACTGGACAGAAGCATTCTCACAAACTGATTTGTGATGTGTGTGTTCAACTCACAGAGGTGAACCTTTCCTTTGCTAGAGCAGTTATGAATCCCTCTTTTTGTAGAATCTGCAAGTGTTCCTTTGGAGCGCTTTGAGGCTTATGGTGGAAAAAGTAATATCTTCACATAAAACCTAGACAGAAGCATTCTTTGAAACTTCTTTATGATGTGTGCATTCAACTCACAGAGTTGAACCTTCTTTTTCATGGAGCAGTTTGGAAAGAGTCTTTTTGCAGCATCTGCAAGTGGATATTTGGAGCTCTTTCAGGCCTTTGTTAGAAGCGGGAATATCTTCCCATAAAAACTAAACCGAAGCATTCTCACAAACTGCTTTGTGATGTGTGTGTTCAACTCACAGAGGTGAACCTTTCCTTTGCTAGAGCAGTTATGAAACACTCTTTTTGTAGAATCTGCAAGTGTTCATTTGGAGCGCTTTGAGGCCTATTGTGGAAAAAGAAATATCTTCATATATAAACAAGGCAGAAGCATTCTCAGAAACCCCTTTATGATGTGTGCATTCAACTCAGAGAGATAAGCCTTCCTTTTGATAGAGCAGTTTTGAACCTGTGTTTTTGCAGAATCTGCAAGTGGATATTTGGAGCCCTTTCAGGCCTTCGTTGGAAACGGGAATATCTTCCCATAAAAACTAAACAGAAGAGTTCTGTGAAACTGCTTTGTGTAGTATGAATCCAACTCACAGAGTTGAACACTTCCTTTCAAAGAGCAGTTTTGAAACACTCTTTTTGTAGAATCTGCAAGTGTTCGTTTGGAGCGCTTTGAGGCCTATGGTGGAAAAGGAAATATCTTCACATATAAACCAGGCGGAAGCATTCTCAGAAACCTCTTTATGATGTGTGCATTCAACTCGGAGAGATAAGCCTTCCTTTTGATAGAGCAGTTTTGAAACTGTGTTTTGGCAGAATCTGCAAGTGGATACTTAGAGCCCTTTCAGGCCTTCGTTGCAAACGGGAATATCTTCCCATAAAAACGAAACAGAAACGTTCTGTGAAACTGCTTTGTGAAGTATGAATCCAACTCACAGAGTTGAACACTTCTTTTGAAAGAGCAGCTTTGAAACACTCTTTTTGTAGAATCTACATGTGTTCATTTGGAGCGCTTTGAGGCCTATGGTGGAAAAGGAAATATCGTCACATAATACCTAGACAGAAGCATTCTTTGAAACTTCTTTATGATGTGTGCATTCAACTCACAGAGTTGAACTTTCCTTTTCATGGAGCAGTTTGGAAAGAGTCTTTTTGCAGCATCTGCAAGTGGATATTTTGAGCTCTTTCAGGCCTTTGTTAGAAGCGGGAATATCTTCCCATAAAAACTGGACAGAAGCATTCTCACAAACTGCTTTGTGATGTGTGTGTTCAACTCACAGAGGTGAACCTTTCCTTTGCTAGAGCAGTTATGAGACACTCTTTTTGTAGAATCTGCAAGTGTTCATTTGGAGCGATTTGAGGCCTATGGTGGAAAAAGAAATATCTTCATATATAAACAAGGCAGAAGCATTCTCAGAAAGCTCTTTATGATGTGTGCATTCAACTCAGAGAGATAAGCCTTCCTTTTGATAGAGCAGTTTTGAAACTGTGTTTTTGCAGAATCTGCAAGTGGATATTTGGAGCCCTTTCAGGCCTTCGTTGGAAACGGGAATATCTTCCATTAAAAACTAAACAGAAGAGTTCTGTGAAACTGCTTTGTGTAGTATGAATCCAACTCACAGAGTTGAACACTTCCTTTCAAAGAGCAGTTTTGAAACACTCTTTTTGTAGAATCTGCAAGTGTTCGTTTGGAGCGCTTTGAGGCCTATGGTGGAAAAGGAAATATCTTCACATATAATCCAGGCAGAAGCATTCTCAGAAACCTCTTTATGATGTGTGCATTCAACTCGGAGAGATAAGCCTTCCTTTTGATAGAGCAGTTTTGCAACTGTGTTTTTGCAGAAACTGCAAGTGTATATTTGGAGCCCTTTCAGGCCTTCGTTGGAAACGGGAATATCTTCCCATAAAAACTAAACAGAAGCGTTCCGTGAAACTCCTTTGTGAAGTATGAATCCAACTCACAGAGTTGAACACTTCTTTTGAAAGAGCAGCTTTGAAACACTCTTTTTGTAGAATCTGCAAGTGTTCATTTGGAGCGCTTTGAGGCCTATGGTGGAAAAGGAAATATCTTCACATAAAACCTAGACAGAAGCATTCTTTGAAACTTCTTTATGATGTGTGCATTCAACTCACAGAGTTGAACATTCCTTTTCATGGAGCAGTTTGGAAAGAGTCTTTTTGCAGCATCTGCAAGTGGATATTTGGAGCTCTTTCAGGCCTTTGTTAGAAGCGGGAATATCTTCCCATTAAAACTGGACAGAAGCATTCTCACAAACTGCTTTGTGATGTGTGTGTTCAACTCACAGAGGTGAACCTTTCCTTTGCTAGAGCAGTTATGAAACACTCTTTTTGTAGAATCTGCAAGTGTTCATTTGGAGCGCTTTGAGGCTTATGGTGGAAAAAGAAATATCTTCACATAAAACCTAGACAGAAGCATTCTTTGAAACTTCTTTATGATGTGTGCATTCAACTCACAGAGTTGAACCTTCTTTTTCAAGAAGCAGTTTGGAAAGAGTCTTTTTGCAGCATCTGCAAGTGGATATTTGGAGCTCTTTCAGGCCTTTGTTAGAAGCGGGAATATCTTCCCATAAAAACTAAACCGAAGCATTCTCACAAACTGCTTTGTGATGTGTGTGTTCAACTCACAGAGGTGAACCTTTCCTTTGCTAGAGCAGTTATGAAACACTCTTTTTGTAGAATCTGCAAGTGTTCATTTGGAGCGCTTTGAGGCCTATGGTGGAAAAAGAAATATCTTCATATATAAACAAGGCAGAAGCATTCTCAAAACCCCTTTATGATGTGTGCATTCAACTCAGAGAGATAAGCCTTCCTTTTGATAGAGCAGTTTTGAACCTGTGTTTTTGCAGAATCTGCAAGTGGATATTTGGAGCCCTTTCAGGCCTTCGTTGGAAACGGGAATATCTTCCCATAAAAACTAAACAGAAGAGTTCTGTGAAACTGCTTTGTGTAGTATGAATCCAACTCACAGAGTTGAACACTTCCTTTCAAAGAGCAGTTTTGAAACACTCTTTTTGTAGAATCTGCAAGTGTTCGTTTGGAGCGCTTTGAGGCCTATGGTGGAAAAGGAAATATCTTCACATATAAACCAGGCAGAAGCATTCTCAGAAACCTCTTTATGATGTGTGCATTCAACTCGGAGAGATAAGCCTTCCTTTTGATAGAGCAGTTTTGAAACTGTGTTTTGGCAGAATCTGCAAGTGGATACTTAGAGCCCTTTCAGGCCTTCGTTGCAAACGGGAATATCTTCCCATAAAAACGAAACAGAAACGTTCTGTGAAACTGCTTTGTGAAGTATGAATCCAACTCACAGAGTTGAACACTTCTTTTGAAAGAGCAGCTTTGAAACACTCTTTTTGTAGAATCTACATGTGTTCATTTGGAGCGCTTTGAGGCCTATGGTGGAAAAGGAAATATCGTCACATAATACCTAGACAGAAGCATTCTTTGAAACTTGTTTACGATGTGTGCATTCAACTCACAGAGTTGAACTTTCCTTTTCATGGAGCAGTTTGGAAAGAGTCTTTTTGCAGCATCTGCAAGTGGATATTTGGAGCTCTTTCAGGCCTTTGTTAGAAGCGGGAATATCTTCCCATTAAAACTGGACAGAAGCATCCTCACAAACTGCTTTGTGATGTGTGTGTTCAACTCACAGAGGTGAACCTTTCCTTTGCTAGAGCAGTTATGAAACACTCTTTTTGTAGAATCTGCAAGTGTTCATTTGGAGCGCTTTGAGGCCTATGGTGGAAAAAGAAATATCTTCACATAAAACCTAGACAGAAGCATTCTTTGAAACTTCTTTATGATGTGGGCATTCAACTCACAGAGTTGAACCTTCTTTTTCATGGAGCAGTTTGGAAAGAGTCTTTTTGCAGCATCTGCAAGTGGATATTTGGAGCTCTTTCAGGCCTTTGTTAGAAGCGGGAATATCTTCCCATAAAAACTAAACCGAAGCATTCTCACAAACTGCTTTGTGATGTGTGTGTTCAACTCACAGAGGTGAACCTTTCCTTTGCTAGAGCAGTTATGAAACACTCTTTTTGTAGAATCTGCAAGTGTTCATTTGGAGCGCTTTGAGGCCTATGGTGGAAAAAGAAATATCTTCATATATAAACAAGGCAGAAGCATTCTCAGAAACCCCTTTATGATGTGTGCATTCAACTCAGAGAGATAAGCCTTCCTTTTGATAGAGCAGTTTTGAACCTGTGTTTTTGCAAAATCTGCAAGTGGATATTTGGAGCCCTTTCAGGCCTTCGTTGGAAACGGGAATATCTTCCCATAAAAACTAAACAGAAGAGTTCTGTGAAACTGCTTTGTGTAGTATGAATCCAACTCACAGAGTTGAACACTTCCTTTCAAAGAGCAGTTTTGAAACACTCTTTTTGTAGAATCTGCAAGTGTTCGTTTGGAGCGCTTTGAGGCCTATGGTGGAAAAGGAAATATCTTCACATATAAACCAGGCAGAAGCATTCTCAGAAACCTCTTTATGATGTGTGCATTCAACTCGGAGAGATAAGCCTTCCTTTTGATAGAGCAGTTTTGAATGTGTGTTTTGGCAGAATCTGCAAGTGGATACTTAGAGCCCTTTCAGGCCTTCGTTGCAAACGGGAATATCTTCCCATAAAAACGAAACAGAAACGTTCTGTGAAACTGCTTTGTGAAGTATGAATCCAACTCACAGAGTTGAACACTTCTTTTGAAAGAGCAGCTTTGAAACACTCTTTTTGTAGAATCTACATGTGTTCATTTGGAGCGCTTTGAGGCCTATGGTGGAAAAGGAAATATCGTCACATAATACCTAGACAGAAGCATTCTTTGAAACTTCTTTATGATGTGTGCATTCAACTCACAGAGTTGAACTTTCCTTTTCATGGAGCAGTTTGGAAAGAGTCTTTTTGCAGCATCTGCAAGTGGATATTTGGAGCTCTTTCAGGCCTTTGTTAGAAGCGGGAATATCTTCCCATTAAAACTGGACAGAAGCATCCTCACAAACTGCTTTGTGATGTGTGTGTTCAACTCACAGAGGTGAACCTTTCCTTTGCTAGAGCAGTTATGAAACACTCTTTTTGTAGAATCTGCAAGTGTTCATTTGGAGCGCTTTGAGGCCTATGGTGGAAAAAGAAATATCTTCACATAAAACCTAGACAGAAGCATTCTTTGAAACTTCTTTATGATGTGTGCATTCAACTCACAGAGTTGAACCTTCTTTTTCATGGAGCAGTTTGGAAAGAGTCTTTTTGCAGCATCTGCAAGTGGATATTTGGAGCTCTTTCAGGCCTTTGTTAGAAGCGGGAATATCTTCCCATAAAAACTAAACCGAAGCATTCTCACAAACTGCTTTGTGATGTGTGTGTTCAACTCACAGAGGTGAACCTTTCCTTTGCTAGAGCAGTTATGAAACACTCTTTTTGTAGAATCTGCAAGTGTTCATTTGGAGCGCTTTGAGGCCTATGGTGGAAAAAGAAATATCTTCATATATAAACAAGGCAGAAGCATTCTCAGAAACCCCTTTATGATGTGTGCATTCAACTCAGAGAGATAAGCCTTCCTTTTGATAGAGCAGTTTTGAACCTGTGTTTTTGCAGAATCTGCAAGTGGATATTTGGAGCCCTTTCAGGCCTTCGTTGGAAACGGGAATATCTTCCCATAAAAACTAAACAGAAGAGTTCTGTGAAACTGCTTTGTGTAGTATGAATCCAACTCACAGAGTTAAACACTTCCTTTGAAAGAGCAGTTTTGAAACACTCTTTTTGTAGAATCTGCAAGTGTTCGTTTGGAGCGCTTTGAGGCCTATGGTGGAAAAGGAAATATCTTCACATATAAACCAGGCAGAAGCATTCTCAGAAACCTCTTTATGATGTGTGCATTCAACTCGGAGAGATAAGCCTTCCTTTTGATAGAGCAGTTTTGAAAGTGTGTTTTGACAGAATCTGCAAGTGGATACTTAGAGCCCTTTCAGGCCTTCGTTGCAAACGGGAATATCTTCCCATAAAAACGAAACAGAAACGTTCTGTGAAACTGCTTTGTGAAGTATGAATCCAACTCACAGAGTTGAACACTTCTTTTGAAAGAGCAGCTTTGAAACACTCTTTTTGTAGAATCTGCAAGTGTTCATTTGGAGCGCTTTGAGGCCTATGGTGGAAAAGGAAATGTCGTCACATAATACCTAGACAGAAGCATTCTTTGAAACTTCTTTATGATGTGTGCATTCAACTCACAGAGTTGAACTTTCCTTTTCATGGAGCAGTTTGGAAAGAGTCTTTTTGCAGCATCTGCAAGTGGATATTTGGAGCTCTTTCAGGCCTTTGTTAGAAGCGGGAATATCTTCCCATAAAAACTGGACAGAAGCATTCTCACAAACTGCTTTGTGATGTGTGTGTTCAACTCACAGAGGTGAACCTTTCTTTGCTAGAGCAGTTATGAAACACTCTTTTTGTAGAATCTGCAAGTGTTCATTTGGAGCGATTTGAGGCCTATGGTTGAAAAAGAAATATCTTCACATAAAACCTAGACAGAAGCATTCTTTGAAACTTCTTTATGATATGTGCATTCAACTCACAGAGTTGAACCTTCTTTTTCATGGAGCAGTTTGGAAAGTCTTTTTGCAGCATCTGCAAGTGGATATTTGGAGCTCTTTCAGGCCTTTGTTAGAAGCGGGAATATCTTCCCATAAAAACTGGACAGAAGCATTCTCACAAACTGCTTTGAGATGTGTGTGTTCAACTCACAGAGGTGAACCTTTCCTTTGCTAGAGCAGTTATGAAACACCCTTTTTGTAGAATCTGCAAGTGTTCATTTGGAGCGATTTGAGGCCTATGGTGGAAATAGAAATATCTTCATATATAAACAAGGCAGAAGCATTCTCAGAAACCTCTTTATGATGTGTGCATTCAACTCAGAGAGATAAGCCTTCCTTTTGATAGAGCAGTTTTGCAACTGTGTTTTTGCAGAATCTGCAAGTGGATATTTGGAGCACTTTCAGGCCTTCGTTGGAAACGGGAATATCTTCCCATAAAAACTAAACAGAAGCGTTCTGTGAAACTCCTTTGTGAAGTATGAATCCAACTCACAGAGTTGAACACTTCTTTTGAAAGAGCAGCTTTGAAACACTCTTTTTGTAGAATCTGCAAGTGTTCGTTTGGAGCGCTTTGAGGCCTATGGTGGAAAAGGAAATATCTTCACATATAAACCAGGCAGAAGCATTCTCAGAAACCTCTTTATGATGTGTGCATTCAACTCGGAGAGATAAGCCTTCCTTTTGATAGAGCAGTTTTGAAACTGTGTTTTGGCAGAATCTGCAAGTGGATACTTGGAGCCCTTTCAGGCCTTCGTTGCAAACGGGAATATCTTCCGATAAAAACGAAACAGAAACGTTCTGTGAAACTGCTTTGTGAAGTATGAATCCAACTCACAGAGTTGAACACTTCTTTTGAAAGAGCAGCTTTGAAACACTCTTTTTGTAGAATCTACATGTGTTCATTTGGAGCGCTTTGAGGCCTATTTTGGAAAAGGAAATATCGTCACATAATACCTAGACAGAAGCATTCTTTGAAACTTCTTTATGATGTGTGCATTCAACACAAAGAGTTGAACTTTCCTTTTCATGGAGCAGTTTGGAAAGAGTCTTTTTGCAGCATCTGCAATAGGATATTTGGAGTTCTTTCAGGCCTTTGTTAGAAGCGGGAATATCTTCCCATAAAAACTGGACAGAAGCATTCTCACAAACTGCTTTGTGATGTGTGTGTTCAACTCACAGAGGTGAACCTTTCCTTTGCTAGAGCAGTTATGAAACACTCTTTTTGTAGAATCTGCAAGTGTTCATTTGGAGCGATTTGGGGCCTATGGTGGAAAAAGAAATATCTTCATATATAAACAAGGCAGAAGCATTCTCAGAAAGCTCTTTATGATGTGTGCATTCAACTCAGAGAGATAAGCCTTCCTTTTGATAGAGCAGTTTTGAAACTGTGTTTTTGCAGAATCTGCAAGTGGATATTTGGAGCCCTTTCAGGCCTTCGTTGGAAACGGGAATATCTTCCATTAAAAACTAAACAGAAGAGTTCTGTGAAACTGCTTTGTGTAGTATGAATCCAACTCACAGAGTTGAACACTTCCTTTCAAAGAGCAGTTTTGAAACACTCTTTTTGTAGAATCTGCAAGTGTTCATTTGGAGCGCTTTGAGGCCTATGGTGGAAAAGGAAATATCTTCACATATAATCCAGGCAGAAGCATTCTCAGAAACCTCTTTATGATGTGTGCATTCAACTCGGAGAGATAAGCCTTCCTTTTGATAGAGCAGTTTTGCAACTGTGTTTTTGCAGAATCTGCAAGTGTATATTTGGAGCCCTTTCAGGCCTTCGTTGGAAACGGGAATATCTTCCCATAAAAACTAAAGAGAAGCGATCTGTGAAACTCCTTTGTGAAGTATGAATCCAACTCACAGAGTTGAACACTTCTTTTGAAAGAGCAGCTTTGAAACACTCTTTTTGTAGAATCTGCAAGTGTTCATTTGGAGCGCTTTGAGGCCTATGGTGGAAAAGGAAATATCTTCAGATAAAACCTAGACAGAAGCATTCTTTGAAACTTCTTTATGATGTGTGCATTCAACTCCCAGAGTTGAACATTCCTTTTCATGGAGCAGTTTGGAAAGAGTCTTTTTGCAGCATCTGCAAGTGGATATTTGGAGCTCTTTCAGGCCTTTGTTAGAAGCGGGAATATCTTCCCATTAAAACTGGACAGAAGCATTCTCACAAACTGCTTTGTGATGTGTGTGTTCAACTCACAGAGGTGAACCTTTCCTTTGCTAGAGCAGTTATGAAACACTCTTTTTGTAGAATCTGCAAGTGTTCATTTGGAGCGCTTTGAGGCCTATGGTGGAAAAAGAAATATCTTCACATAAAACCTAGACAGAAGCATTCTTTGAAACTTCTTTATGATGTGTGCATTCAACTCACAGAGTTGAACCTTCTTTTTCATGGAGCAGTTTGGAAAGAGTCTTTTTGCATCATCTGCAAGTGGATATTTGGAGCTCTTTCAGTCCTTTGTTAGAAGCGGGAATATCTTCCCATAGAAACTAAACCGAAGCATTCTCACAAACTGCTTTGTGATGTGTGTGTTCAACTCACAGAGGTGAACCTTTCCTTTGCTAGAGCAGTTATGAATCACTCTTTTTGTAGAATCTGCAAGTGTTCATTTGGAGCGCTTTGAGGCCTATGGTTGAAAAAGAAATATCTTCATATATAAACAAGGCAGAAGCATTCTCAGAAACCGCTTTATGATGTGTGCATTCAACTCAGAGGGATAAGCCTTCCTTTTGACAGAGCAGTTTTGAACCTGTGTTTTTGCAGAATCTGCAAGTGGATATTTGGAGCCCTTTCAGGCCTTCGTTGGAAACGGGAATATCTTCCCATAAAAACTAAACAGAAGAGTTCTGTGAAACTGCTTTGTGTAGTATGAATCCAACTCACAGAGTTGAACACTTCCTTTGAAAGAGCAGTTTTGAAACACTCTTTTTGTAGAATCTGCAAGTGTTCGTTTGGAGCGCTTTGAGGCCTATGGTGGAAAAGGAAATATCTTCACATATAAACCAGGCAGAAGCATTCTCAGAAACCTCTTTATGATGTGTGCATTCAACTCGGAGAGATAAGCCTTCCTTTTGATAGAGCAGTTTTGAAAGTGTGTTTTGGCAGAATCTGCAAGTGGATACTTAGAGCCCTTTCAGGCCTTCGTTGCAAACGGGAATATCTTCCCATAAAAACGAAACAGAAACGTTCTGTGAAACTGCTTTGTGAAGTATGAATCCAACTCACAGAGTTGAACACTTCTTTTGAAAGAGCAGCTTTGAAACACTCTTTTTGTAGAATCTACATGTGTTCATTTGGAGCGCGTTGAGGCCTATGGTGGAAAAGGAAATATCGTCACATAATACCTAGACAGAAGCATTCTTTAAACTTCTTTATGATGTGTGCATTCAACTCACAGAGTTGAACTTTCCTTTTCATGGAGCAGTTTGGAAAGAGTCTTTTTGCAGCATCTGCAAGTGGATATTTGGAGCTCTTTCAGGACTTTGTTAGAAGCGGGAATATCTTCCCATTAAAACTGGACAGAAGCATTCTCACAAACTGCTTTGTGATGTGTGTGTTCAACTCACAGAGGTGAACCTTTCCTTTGCTAGAGCAGTTATGAAACACTCTTTTTGTAGAATCTGCAAGTGTTCATTTGGAGCGATTTGAGGCCTATGGTGGAAAAAGAAATATCTTCATATATAAACAAGCCAGAAGCATTCTCAGAAACCCCTTTATGATGTGTGCATTCAACTCAGAGAGATAAGCCTTCCTTTTGATAGAGCAGTTTTGAACCTGTGTTTTTGCAGAATCTGCAAGTGGATATTTGGAGCCCTTTCAGGCCTTCGTTGGAAACGGGAATATCTTCCCATAAAAACTAAACAGAAGAGTTCTGTGAAACTGCTTTGTGTAGTATGAATCCAACTCACAGAGTTGAACACTTCCTTTGAAAGAGCAGTTTTGAAACACTCTTTTTGTAGAATCTGCAAGTGTTCGTTTGGAGCGCTTTGAGGCCTATGGTGGAAAAGGAAATATCGTCACATAATACCTAGACAGAAGCATTCTTTGAAACTTCTTTATGATGTGTGAATTCAACTCACAGAGTTGAACCTTCCTTTTCATGGAGCAGTTTGGAAAGAGTCTTTTTGCAGCATCTGCAAGTGGATATTTGGAGCTCTTTCAGGCCTTTGTTAGAAGCGGGAATATCTTCCCATAAAAACTGGACAGAAGCATTCTCACAAACTGCTTTGTGATGTGTGTGTTCAACTCACAGAGGTGAACCTTTCCTTTGCTAGAGCAGTTATGAAACACTCTTTTTGTAGAATCTGCAAGTGTTCATTTGCAGCGATTTGAGGCCTATGGTGGAAAAAGAAATATCTTCATATATAAACAAGGCAGAAGCATTCTCAGAAAGCTCTTTATGATGTGTGCATTCAACTCAGAGAGATAAGCCTTCCTTTTGATAGAGCAGTTTTGAAACTGTGTTTTTGCAGAATCTGCAAGTGGATATTTGGAGCCCTTTCAGGCCTTCGTTGGAAACGGGAATATCTTCCCATAAAAACTAAACAGAAGAGTTCTGTGAAACTGCTTTGTGTAGTATGAATCCAACTCACAGAGTTGAACACTTCTTTTGAAAGAGCAGTTTTGAAACACTCTTTTTGTAGAATCTGCAAGTGTTCGTTTGGAGCGCTTTGAGGCCTATGGTGGAAAAGGAAATATCTTCACATATAAACCAGGCAGAAGCATTCTCAGAAACCTCTTTATGATGTGTGCATTCAACTCGGAGAGATAAGCCTTCCTTTTGATAGAGCAGTTTTGAAACTGTGTTTTGGCATAATCTGCAAGTGGATACTTAGAGCCCTTTCAGGCCTTCTTTGGAAACGGGAATATCTTCCGATAAAAACGAAACAGAAACATTCTGTGAAACTGCTTTGTGAAGTATGAATCCAACTCACAGAGTTGAACACTTCTTTTGAAAGCGCAGCTTTTAAACACCCTTTTGGTAGAATCTACATGTGTTCATTTGGAGCGCTTTGAGGCCTATGGTGGAAAAGGAAATATCGTCACATAATACCTAGACAGAAGCATTCTTTGAAACTTCTTTATGATGTGTGCATTCAACTCACAGAGTTGAACATTCCTTTTCATGGAGCAGTTTGGAAAGAGTCTTTTTGCAGCATCTGCAAGTGGATATTTGGAGCTCTTTCAGGCCTTTGTTAGAAGCGGGAATATCTTCCCATTAAAACTGGACAGAAGCATTCTCACAAACTGCTTTGTGATGTGTGTGTTCAACTCACAGAGGTGAACCTTTCCTTTGCTAGAGCAGTTATGAAACACTCTTTTTGTAGAATCTGCAAGTGTTCATTTGGAGCGCTTTGAGGCCTATGGTGGAAAAAGAAATATCTTCATATATAAACAAGGCAGAAGCATTCTCAGAAACCCCTTTATGATGTGTGCATTCAACTCAGAGAGATAAGCCTTCCTTTTGATAGAGCAGTTTTGAACCTGTGTTTTTGCAGAATCTGCAAGTGGATATTTGGAGCCCTTTCAGGCCTTCGTTGGAAACGGGAATATCTTCCCATAAAAACTAAACAGAAGAGTTCTGTGAAACTGCTTTGTGTAGTATGAATCCAACTCACAGAGTTGAACACTTCCTTTCAAAGAGCAGTTTTGAAACACTCTTTTTGTAGAATCTGCAAGTGTTCGTTTGGAGCGCTTTGAGGCCTATGGTGGAAAAGGAAATATCTTCACATATAAACCAGGCGGAAGCATTCTCAGAAACCTCTTTATGATGTGTGCATTCAACTCGGAGAGATAAGCCTTCCTTTTGATAGAGCAGTTTTGAAACTGTGTTTTGGCAGAATCTGCAAGTGGATACTTAGAGCCCTTTCAGGCCTTCGTTGCAAACGGGAATATCTTCCCATAAAAACGAAACAGAAACGTTCTGTGAAACTGCTTTGTGAAGTATGAATCCAACTCACAGAGTTGAACACTTCTTTTGAAAGAGCAGCTTTGAAACACTCTTTTTGTAGAATCTACATGTGTTCATTTGGAGCGCTTTGAGGCCTATGGTGGAAAAGGAAATATCGTCACATAATACCTAGACAGAAGCATTCTTTGAAACTTCTTTATGATGTGTGCATTCAACTCACAGAGTTGAACTTTCCTTTTCATGGAGCAGTTTGGAAAGAGTCTTTTTGCAGCATCTGCAAGTGGATATTTTGAGCTCTTTCAGGCCTTTGTTAGAAGCGGGAATATCTTCCCATAAAAACTGGACAGAAGCATTCTCACAAACTGCTTTGTGATGTGTGTGTTCAACTCACAGAGGTGAACCTTTCCTTTGCTAGAGCAGTTATGAGACACTCTTTTTGTAGAATCTGCAAGTGTTCATTTGGAGCGATTTGAGGCCTATGGTGGAAAAAGAAATATCTTCATATATAAACAAGGCAGAAGCATTCTCAGAAAGCTCTTTATGATGTGTGCATTCAACTCAGAGAGATAAGCCTTCCTTTTGATAGAGCAGTTTTGAAACTGTGTTTTTGCAGAATCTGCAAGTGGATATTTGGAGCCCTTTCAGGCCTTCGTTGGAAACGGGAATATCTTCCATTAAAAACTAAACAGAAGAGTTCTGTGAAACTGCTTTGTGTAGTATGAATCCAACTCACAGAGTTGAACACTTCCTTTCAAAGAGCAGTTTTGAAACACTCTTTTTGTAGAATCTGCAAGTGTTCGTTTGGAGCGCTTTGAGGCCTATGGTGGAAAAGGAAATATCTTCACATATAATCCAGGCAGAAGCATTCTCAGAAACCTCTTTATGATGTGTGCATTCAACTCGGAGAGATAAGCCTTCCTTTTGATAGAGCAGTTTTGCAACTGTGTTTTTGCAGAAACTGCAAGTGTATATTTGGAGCCCTTTCAGGCCTTCGTTGGAAACGGGAATATCTTCCCATAAAAACTAAACAGAAGCGTTCTGTGAAACTCCTTTGTGAAGTATGAATCCAACTCACAGAGTTGAACACTTCTTTTGAAAGAGCAGCTTTGAAACACTCTTTTTGTAGAATCTGCAAGTGTTCATTTGGAGCGCTTTGAGGCCTATGGTGGAAAAGGAAATATCTTCACATAAAACCTAGACAGAAGCATTCTTTGAAACTTCTTTATGATGTGTGCATTCAACTCACAGAGTTGAACATTCCTTTTCATGGAGCAGTTTGGAAAGAGTCTTTTTGCAGCATCTGCAAGTGGATATTTGGAGCTCTTTCAGGCCTTTGTTAGAAGCGGGAATATCTTCCCATTAAAACTGGACAGAAGCATTCTCACAAACTGCTTTGTGATGTGTGTGTTCAACTCACAGAGGTGAACCTTTCCTTTGCTAGAGCAGTTATGAAACACTCTTTTTGTAGAATCTGCAAGTGTTCATTTGGAGCGCTTTGAGGCTTATGGTGGAAAAAGAAATATCTTCACATAAAACCTAGACAGAAGCATTCTTTGAAACTTCTTTATGATGTGTGCATTCAACTCACAGAGTTGAACCTTCTTTTTCATGGAGCAGTTTGGAAAGAGTCTTTTTGCAGCATCTGCAAGTGGATATTTGGAGCTCTTTCAGGCCTTTGTTAGAAGCGGGAATATCTTCCCATAAAAACTAAACCGAAGCATTCTCACAAACTGCTTTGTGATGTGTGTGTTCAACTCACAGAGGTGAACCTTTCCTTTGCTAGAGCAGTTATGAAACACTCTTTTTGTAGAATCTGCAAGTGTTCATTTGGAGCGCTTTGAGGCCTATGGTGGAAAAAGAAATATCTTCATATATAAACAAGGCAGAAGCATTCTCAAAACCCCTTTATGATGTGTGCATTCAACTCAGAGAGATAAGCCTTCCTTTTGATAGAGCAGTTTTGAACCTGTGTTTTTGCAGAATCTGCAAGTGGATATTTGGAGCCCTTTCAGGCCTTCGTTGGAAACGGGAATATCTTCCCATAAAAACTAAACAGAAGAGTTCTGTGAAACTGCTTTGTGTAGTATGAATCCAACTCACAGAGTTGAACACTTCCTTTCAAAGAGCAGTTTTGAAACACTCTTTTTGTAGAATCTGCAAGTGTTCGTTTGGAGCGCTTTGAGGCCTATGGTGGAAAAGGAAATATCTTCACATATAAACCAGGCAGAAGCATTCTCAGAAACCTCTTTATGATGTGTGCATTCAACTCGGAGAGATAAGCCTTCCTTTTGATAGAGCAGTTTTGAAACTGTGTTTTGGCAGAATCTGCAAGTGGATACTTAGAGCCCTTTCAGGCCTTCGTTGCAAACGGGAATATCTTCCCATAAAAACGAAACAGAAACGTTCTGTGAAACTGCTTTGTGAAGTATGAATCCAACTCACAGAGTTGAACACTTCTTTTGAAAGAGCAGCTTTGAAACACTCTTTTTGTAGAATCTACATGTGTTCATTTGGAGCGCTTTGAGGCCTATGGTGGAAAAGGAAATATCGTCACATAATACCTAGACAGAAGCATTCTTTGAAACTTCTTTATGATGTGTGCATTCAACTCACAGAGTTGAACTTTCCTTTTCATGGAGCAGTTTGGAAAGAGTCTTTTTGCAGCATCTGCAAGTGGATATTTGGAGCTCTTTCAGGCCTTTGTTAGAAGCGGGAATATCTTCCCATTAAAACTGGACAGAAGCATCCTCACAAACTGCTTTGTGATGTGTGTGTTCAACTCACAGAGGTGAACCTTTCCTTTGCTAGAGCAGTTATGAAACACTCTTTTTGTAGAATCTGCAAGTGTTCATTTGGAGCGCTTTGAGGCCTATGGTAGAAAAGGAAATATCTTCACATAAAACCTAGACAGAAGCATTCTTTGAAACTTCTTTATGATGTGTGCATTCAACTCACAGAGTTGAACATTCCTTTTCATGGAGCAGTTTGGAAAGAGTCTTTTTGCAGCATCTGCAAGTGAATATTTGGAGCTCTTTCAGGCCTTTGTTAGAAGCGGGAATATCTTCCCATTAAAACTGGACAGAAGCATTCTCACAAACTGCTTTGTGATGTGTGTGTTCAACTCACAGAGGTGAACCTTTCCTTTGCTAGAGCAGTTATGAAACCCTCTTTTTGTAGAATCTGCAAGTGTTCATTTGGAGCGCTTTGAGGCTTATGGTGGAAAAAGAAATATCTTCACATAAAACCTAGACAGAAGCATTCTTTGAAACTTCTTTATGATGTGTGCATTCAACTCACAGAGTTGAACCTTCCTTTTCATGGAGCAGTTTGGAAAGAGTCTTTTTGCAGCATCTGCAAGTGGATATTTGGAGCTCTTTCAGGCCTTTGTTAGAAGCGGGAATATCTTCCCATAAAAACTAAACCGAAGCATTCTCACAAACTGCTTTGTGATGTGTGTGTTCAACTCACAGAGGTGAACCTTTCCTTTGCTAGAGCAGTTATGAAACACTCTTTTTGTAGAATCTGCAAGTGTTCATTTGGAGCGCTTTGAGGCCTATTGTGGAAAAAGAAATATCTTCATATATAAACAAGGCAGAAGCATTCTCAGAAACCCCTTTATGATGTGTGCATTCAACTCAGAGAGATAAGCCTTCCTTTTGATAGAGCAGTTTTGAACCTGTGTTTTTGCAGAATCTGCAAGTGGATATTTGGAGCCCTTTCAGGCCTTCGTTGGAAACGGGAATATCTTCCCATAAAAACTAAACAGAAGAGTTCTGTGAAAC
This sequence comes from Pongo abelii, assembly GCF_028885655.2. Classification (NCBI taxonomy): domain Eukaryota; kingdom Metazoa; phylum Chordata; class Mammalia; order Primates; family Hominidae; genus Pongo; species Pongo abelii. The sequence continues at coordinate 85,547,299 of NC_071988.2, read as the reverse complement.
TGCTTTGTGTAGTATGAATCCAACTCACAGAGTTGAACACTTCCTTTGAAAGAGCAGTTTTGAAACACTCCTTTTGTAGAATCTGCAAGTGTTCGTTTGGAGCGCTTTGAGGCCTATGGTGGAAAAGGAAATATCTTCACATATAATCCAGGCAGAAGCATTCTCAGAAACCTCTTTATGATGTGTGCATTCAACTCGGAGAGATAAGCCTTCCTTTTGATAGAGCAGTTTTGCAGCTGTGTTTTTGCAGAATCTGCAAGTGTATATTTGGAGCCCTTTCAGGCCTTCGTTGGAAACGGGAATATCTTCCCATAAAAACTAAACAGAAGCGTTCTGTGAAACTCCTTTGCGAAGTATGAATCCAACTCACAGAGTTGAACACTTCTTTTGAAAGAGCAGCTTTGAAACACTCTTTTTGTAGAATCTGCAAGTGTTCATTTGGAGCGCTTTGAGGCCTATGGTGGAAAAGGAAATATCTTCACATAAAACCTAGACAGAAGCATTCTTTGAAACTTCTTTATGATGTGTGCATTCAACTCACAGAGTTGAACATTCCTTTTCATGGAGCAGTTTGGAAAGAGTCTTTTTGCAGCATCTGCAAGTGGATATTTGGAGCTCTTTCAGGCCTTTGTTAGAAGCGGGAATATCTTCCCATTAAAACTGGACAGAAGCATTCTCACAAACTGATTTGTGATGTGTGTGTTCAACTCACAGAGGTGAACCTTTCCTTTGCTAGAGCAGTTATGAATCCCTCTTTTTGTAGAATCTGCAAGTGTTCCTTTGGAGCGCTTTGAGGCTTATGGTGGAAAAAGAAATATCTTCACATAAAACCTAGACAGAAGCATTCTTTGAAACTTCTTTATGATGTGTGCATTCAACTCACAGAGTTGAACCTTCTTTTTCATGGAGCAGTTTGGAAAGAGTCTTTTTGCAGCATCTGCAAGTGGATATTTGGAGCTCTTTCAGGCCTTTGTTAGAAGCGGGAATATCTTCCCATAAAAACTAAACCGAAGCATTCTCACAAACTGCTTTGTGATGTGTGTGTTCAACTCACAGAGGTGAACCTTTCCTTTGCTAGAGCAGTTATGAAACACTCTTTTTGTAGAATCTGCAAGTGTTCATTTGGAGCGCTTTGAGGCCTATTGTGGAAAAAGAAATATCTTCATGTATAAACAAGGCAGAAGCATTCTCAGAAACCCCTTTATGATGTGTGCATTCAACTCAGAGAGATAAGCCTTCCTTTTGATAGAGCAGTTTTGAACCTGTGTTTTTGCAGAATCTGCAAGTGGATATTTGGAGCCCTTTCAGGCCTTCGTTGGAAACGGGAATATCTTCCCATAAAAACTAAACAGAAGAGTTCTGTGAAACTGCTTTGTGTAGTATGAATCCAACTCACAGAGTTGAACACTTCCTTTCAAAGAGCAGTTTTGAAACACTCTTTTTGTAGAATCTGCAAGTGTTCGTTTGGAGCGCTTTGAGGCCTATGGTGGAAAAGGAAATATCTTCACATATAAACCAGGCGGAAGCATTCTCAGAAACCTCTTTATGATGTGTGCATTCAACTCGGAGAGATAAGCCTTCCTTTTGATAGAGCAGTTTTGAAACTGTGTTTTGGCAGAATCTGCAAGTGGATACTTAGAGCCCTTTCAGGCCTTCGTTGCAAACGGGAATATCTTCCCATAAAAACGAAACAGAAACGTTCTGTGAAACTGCTTTGTGAAGTATGAATCCAACTCACAGAGTTGAACACTTCTTTTGAAAGAGCAGCTTTGAAACACTCTTTTTGTAGAATCTACATGTGTTCATTTGGAGCGCTTTGAGGCCTATGGTGGAAAAGGAAATATCGTCACATAATACCTAGACAGAAGCATTCTTTGAAACTTCTTTATGATGTGTGCATTCAACTCACAGAGTTGAACTTTCCTTTTCATGGAGCAGTTTGGAAAGAGTCTTTTTGCAGCATCTGCAAGTGGATATTTTGAGCTCTTTCAGGCCTTTGTTAGAAGCGGGAATATCTTCCCATAAAAACTGGACAGAAGCATTCTCACAAACTGCTTTGTGATGTGTGTGTTCAACTCACAGAGGTGAACCTTTCCTTTGCTAGAGCAGTTATGAGACACTCTTTTTGTAGAATCTGCAAGTGTTCATTTGGAGCGATTTGAGGCCTATGGTGGAAAAAGAAATATCTTCATATATAAACAAGGCAGAAGCATTCTCAGAAAGCTCTTTATGATGTGTGCATTCAACTCAGAGAGATAAGCCTTCCTTTTGATAGAGCAGTTTTGAAACTGTGTTTTTGCAGAATCTGCAAGTGGATATTTGGAGCCCTTTCAGGCCTTCGTTGGAAACGGGAATATCTTCCATTAAAAACTAAACAGAAGAGTTCTGTGAAACTGCTTTGTGTAGTATGAATCCAACTCACAGAGTTGAACACTTCCTTTCAAAGAGCAGTTTTGAAACACTCTTTTTGTAGAATCTGCAAGTGTTCGTTTGGAGCGCTTTGAGGCCTATGGTGGAAAAGGAAATATCTTCACATATAATCCAGGCAGAAGCATTCTCAGAAACCTCTTTATGATGTGTGCATTCAACTCGGAGAGATAAGCCTTCCTTTTGATAGAGCAGTTTTGCAACTGTGTTTTTGCAGAAACTGCAAGTGTATATTTGGAGCCCTTTCAGGCCTTCGTTGGAAACGGGAATATCTTCCCATAAAAACTAAACAGAAGCGTTCTGTGAAACTCCTTTGTGAAGTATGAATCCAACTCACAGAGTTGAACACTTCTTTTGAAAGAGCAGCTTTGAAACACTCTTTTTGTAGAATCTGCAAGTGTTCATTTGGAGCGCTTTGAGGCCTATGGTGGAAAAGGAAATATCTTCACATAAAACCTAGACAGAAGCATTCTTTGAAACTTCTTTATGATGTGTGCATTCAACTCACAGAGTTGAACATTCCTTTTCATGGAGCAGTTTGGAAAGAGTCTTTTTGCAGCATCTGCAAGTGGATATTTGGAGCTCTTTCAGGCCTTTGTTAGAAGCGGGAATATCTTCCCATTAAAACTGGACAGAAGCATTCTCACAAACTGATTTGTGATGTGTGTGTTCAACTCACAGAGGTGAACCTTTCCTTTGCTAGAGCAGTTATGAAACACTCTTTTTGTAGAATCTGCAAGTGTTCATTTGGAGCGCTTTGAGGCTTATGGTGGAAAAAGAAATATCTTCACATAAAACCTAGACAGAAGCATTCTTTGAAACTTCTTTATGATGTGTGCATTCAACTCACAGAGTTGAACCTTCTTTTTCATGGAGCAGTTTGGAAAGAGTCTTTTTGCAGCATCTGCAAGTGGATATTTGGAGCTCTTTCAGGCCTTTGTTAGAAGCGGGAATATCTTCCCATAAAAACTAAACCGAAGCATTCTCACAAACTGCTTTGTGATGTGTGTGTTCAACTCACAGAGGTGAACCTTTCCTTTGCTAGAGCAGTTATGAAACACTCTTTTTGTAGAATCTGCAAGTGTTCATTTGGAGCGCTTTGAGGCCTATTGTGGAAAAAGAAATATCTTCATATATAAACAAGGCAGAAGCATTCTCAGAAACCCCTTTATGATGTGTGCATTCAACTCAGAGAGATAAGCCTTCCTTTTGATAGAGCAGTTTTGAACCTGTGTTTTTGCAGAATCTGCAAGTGGATATTTGGAGCCCTTTCAGGCCTTCGTTGGAAACGGGAATATCTTCCCATAAAAACTAAACAGAAGAGTTCTGTGAAACTGCTTTGTGTAGTATGAATCCAACTCACAGAGTTGAACACTTCCTTTGAAAGAGCAGTTTTGAAACACTCTTTTTGTAGAATCTGCAAGTGTTCGTTTGGAGCGCTTTGAGGCCTATGGTGGAAAAGGAAATATCTTCACATATAATCCAGGCAGAAGCATTCTCAGAAACCTCTTTATGATGTGTGCATTCAACTCGGAGAGATAAGCCTTCCTTTTGATAGAGCAGTTTTGCAGCTGTGTTTTTGCAGAATCTGCAAGTGTATATTTGGAGCCCTTTCAGGCCTTCGTTGGAAACGGGAATATCTTCCCATAAAAACTAAACAGAAGCGTTCTGTGAAACTCCTTTGCGAAGTATGAATCCAACTCACAGAGTTGAACACTTCTTTTGAAAGAGCAGCTTTGAAACACTCTTTTTGTAGAATCTGCAAGTGTTCATTTGGAGCGCTTTGAGGCCTATGGTGGAAAAGGAAATATCTTCACATAAAACCTAGACAGAAGCATTCTTTGAAACTTCTTTATGATGTGTGCATTCAACTCACAGAGTTGAACATTCCTTTTCATGGAGCAGTTTGGAAAGAGTCTTTTTGCAGCATCTGCAAGTGGATATTTGGAGCTCTTTCAGGCCTTTGTTAGAAGCGGGAATATCTTCCCATTAAAACTGGACAGAAGCATTCTCACAAACTGATTTGTGATGTGTGTGTTCAACTCACAGAGGTGAACCTTTCCTTTGCTAGAGCAGTTATGAATCCCTCTTTTTGTAGAATCTGCAAGTGTTCCTTTGGAGCGCTTTGAGGCTTATGGTGGAAAAAGAAATATCTTCACATAAAACCTAGACAGAAGCATTCTTTGAAACTTCTTTATGATGTGTGCATTCAACTCACAGAGTTGAACCTTCTTTTTCATGGAGCAGTTTGGAAAGAGTCTTTTTGCAGCATCTGCAAGTGGATATTTGGAGCTCTTTCAGGCCTTTGTTAGAAGCGGGAATATCTTCCCATAAAAACTAAACCGAAGCATTCTCACAAACTGCTTTGTGATGTGTGTGTTCAACTCACAGAGGTGAACCTTTCCTTTGCTAGAGCAGTTATGAAACACTCTTTTTGTAGAATCTGCAAGTGTTCATTTGGAGCGCTTTGAGGCCTATTGTGGAAAAAGAAATATCTTCATATATAAACAAGGCAGAAGCATTCTCAGAAACCCCTTTATGATGTGTGCATTCAACTCAGAGAGATAAGCCTTCCTTTTGATAGAGCAGTTTTGAACCTGTGTTTTTGCAGAATCTGCAAGTGGATATTTGGAGCCCTTTCAGGCCTTCGTTGGAAACGGGAATATCTTCCCATAAAAACTAAACAGAAGAGTTCTGTGAAACTGCTTTGTGTAGTATGAATCCAACTCACAGAGTTGAACACTTCCTTTCAAAGAGCAGTTTTGAAACACTCTTTTTGTAGAATCTGCAAGTGTTCGTTTGGAGCGCTTTGAGGCCTATGGTGGAAAAGGAAATATCTTCACATATAAACCAGGCAGAAGCATTCTCAGAAACCTCTTTATGATGTGTGCATTCAACTCGGAGAGATAAGCCTTCCTTTTGATAGAGCAGTTTTGAAACTGTGTTTTGGCAGAATCTGCAAGTGGATACTTAGAGCCCTTTCAGGCCTTCGTTGCAAACGGGAATATCTTCCCATAAAAACGAAACAGAAACGTTCTGTGAAACTGCTTTGTGAAGTATGAATCCAACTCACAGAGTTGAACACTTCTTTTGAAAGAGCAGCTTTGAAACACTCTTTTTGTAGAATCTACATGTGTTCATTTGGAGCGCTTTGAGGCCTATGGTGGAAAAGGAAATATCGTCACATAATACCTAGACAGAAGCATTCTTTGAAACTTCTTTATGATGTGTGCATTCAACTCACAGAGTTGAACTTTCCTTTTCATGGAGCAGTTTGGAAAGAGTCTTTTTGCAGCATCTGCAAGTGGATATTTGGAGCTCTTTCAGGCCTTTGTTAGAAGCGGGAATATCTTCCCATTAAAACTGGACAGAAGCATCCTCACAAACTGCTTTGTGATGTGTGTGTTCAACTCACAGAGGTGAACCTTTCCTTTGCTAGAGCAGTTATGAAACACTCTTTTTGTAGAATCTGCAAGTGTTCATTTGGAGCGCTTTGAGGCCTATGGTGGAAAAAGAAATATCTTCATATATAAACAAGGCAGAAGCATTCTCAGAAACCCCTTTATGATGTGTGCATTCAACTCAGAGAGATAAGCCTTCCTTTTGATAGAGCAGTTTTGAACCTGTGTTTTTGCAGAATCTGCAAGTGGATATTTGGAGCCCTTTCAGGCCTTCGTTGGAAACGGGAATATCTTCCCATAAAAACTAAACAGAAGAGTTCTGTGAAACTGCTTTGTGTAGTATGAATCCAACTCACAGAGTTAAACACTTCCTTTGAAAGAGCAGTTTTGAAACACTCTTTTTGTAGAATCTGCAAGTGTTCGTTTGGAGCGCTTTGAGGCCTATGGTGGAAAAGGAAATATCTTCACATATAAACCAGGCAGAAGCATTCTCAGAAACCTCTTTATGATGTGTGCATTCAACTCGGAGAGATAAGCCTTCCTTTTGATAGAGCAGTTTTGAAAGTGTGTTTTGACAGAATCTGCAAGTGGATACTTAGAGCCCTTTCAGGCCTTCGTTGCAAACGGGAATATCTTCCCATAAAAACGAAACAGAAACGTTCTGTGAAACTGCTTTGTGAAGTATGAATCCAACTCACAGAGTTGAACACTTCTTTTGAAAGAGCAGCTTTGAAACACTCTTTTTGTAGAATCTGCAAGTGTTCATTTGGAGCGCTTTGAGGCCTATGGTGGAAAAGGAAATGTCGTCACATAATACCTAGACAGAAGCATTCTTTGAAACTTCTTTATGATGTGTGCATTCAACTCACAGAGTTGAACTTTCCTTTTCATGGAGCAGTTTGGAAAGAGTCTTTTTGCAGCATCTGCAAGTGGATATTTGGAGCTCTTTCAGGCCTTTGTTAGAAGCGGGAATATCTTCCCATAAAAACTGGACAGAAGCATTCTCACAAACTGCTTTGTGATGTGTGTGTTCAACTCACAGAGGTGAACCTTTCTTTGTTAGAGCAGTTATGAAACACTCTTTTTGTAGAATCTGCAAGTGTTCATTTGGAGCGATTTGAGGCCTATGGTTGAAAAAGAAATATCTTCACATAAAACCTAGACAGAAGCATTCTTTGAAACTTCTTTATGATGTGTGCATTCAACTCACAGAGTTGAACCTTCTTTTTCATGGAGCAGTTTGGAAAGTCTTTTTGCAGCATCTGCAAGTGGATATTTGGAGCTCTTTCAGGCCTTTGTTAGAAGCGGGAATATCTTCCCATAAAAACTGGACAGAAGCATTCTCACAAACTGCTTTGAGATGTGTGTGTTCAACTCACAGAGGTGAACCTTTCCTTTGCTAGAGCAGTTATGAAACACCCTTTTTGTAGAATCTGCAAGTGTTCATTTGGAGCGATTTGAGGCCTATGGTGGAAATAGAAATATCTTCATATATAAACAAGGCAGAAGCATTCTCAGAAACCTCTTTATGATGTGTGCATTCAACTCAGAGAGATAAGCCTTCCTTTTGATAGAGCAGTTTTGCAACTGTGTTTTTGCAGAATCTGCAAGTGGATATTTGGAGCACTTTCAGGCCTTCGTTGGAAACGGGAATATCTTCCCATAAAAACTAAACAGAAGCGTTCTGTGAAACTCCTTTGTGAAGTATGAATCCAACTCACAGAGTTGAACACTTCTTTTGAAAGAGCAGCTTTGAAACACTCTTTTTGTAGAATCTGCAAGTGTTCGTTTGGAGCGCTTTGAGGCCTATGGTGGAAAAGGAAATATCTTCACATATAAACCAGGCAGAAGCATTCTCAGAAACCTCTTTATGATGTGTGCATTCAACTCGGAGAGATAAGCCTTCCTTTTGATAGAGCAGTTTTGAAACTGTGTTTTGGCAGAATCTGCAAGTGGATACTTGGAGCCCTTTCAGGCCTTCGTTGCAAACGGGAATATCTTCCGATAAAAACGAAACAGAAACGTTCTGTGAAACTGCTTTGTGAAGTATGAATCCAACTCACAGAGTTGAACACTTCTTTTGAAAGAGCAGCTTTGAAACACTCTTTTTGTAGAATCTACATGTGTTCATTTGGAGCGCTTTGAGGCCTATGGTGGAAAAGGAAATATCGTCACATAATACCTAGACAGAAGCATTCTTTGAAACTTCTTTATGATGTGTGCATTCAACACACAGAGTTGAACTTTCCTTTTCATGGAGCAGTTTGGAAAGAGTCTTTTTGCAGCATCTGCAATAGGATATTTGGAGTTCTTTCAGGCCTTTGTTAGAAGCGGGAATATCTTCCCATAAAAACTGGACAGAAGCATTCTCACAAACTGCTTTGTGATGTGTGTGTTCAACTCACAGAGGTGAACCTTTCCTTTGCTAGAGCAGTAATGAAACACTCTTTTTGTAGAATCTGCAAGTGTTCATTTGGAGCGATTTGGGGCCTATGGTGGAAAAAGAAATATCTTCATATATAAACAAGGCAGAAGCATTCTCAGAAAGCTCTTTATGATGTGTGCATTCAACTCAGAGAGATAAGCCTTCCTTTTGATAGAGCAGTTTTGAAACTGTGTTTTTGCAGAATCTGCAAGTGGATATTTGGAGCCCTTTCAGGCCTTCGTTGGAAACGGGAATATCTTCCATTAAAAACTAAACAGAAGAGTTCTGTGAAACTGCTTTGTGTAGTATGAATCCAACTCACAGAGTTGAACACTTCCTTTCAAAGAGCAGTTTTGAAACACTCTTTTTGTAGAATCTGCAAGTGTTCATTTGGAGCGCTTTGAGGCCTATGGTGGAAAAGGAAATATCTTCACATATAATCCAGGCAGAAGCATTCTCAGAAACCTCTTTATGATGTGTGCATTCAACTCGGAGAGATAAGCCTTCCTTTTGATAGAGCAGTTTTGCAACTGTGTTTTTGCAGAATCTGCAAGTGTATATTTGGAGCCCTTTCAGGCCTTCGTTGGAAACGGGAATATCTTCCCATAAAAACTAAAGAGAAGCGATCTGTGAAACTCCTTTGTGAAGTATGAATCCAACTCACAGAGTTGAACACTTCTTTTGAAAGAGCAGCTTTGAAACACTCTTTTTGTAGAATCTGCAAGTGTTCATTTGGAGCGCTTTGAGGCCTATGGTGGAAAAGGAAATATCTTCAGATAAAACCTAGACAGAAGCATTCTTTGAAACTTCTTTATGATGTGTGCATTCAACTCCCAGAGTTGAACATTCCTTTTCATGGAGCAGTTTGGAAAGAGTCTTTTTGCAGCATCTGCAAGTGGATATTTGGAGCTCTTTCAGGCCTTTGTTAGAAGCGGGAATATCTTCCCATTAAAACTGGACAGAAGCATTCTCACAAACTGCTTTGTGATGTGTGTGTTCAACTCACAGAGGTGAACCTTTCCTTTGCTAGAGCAGTTATGAAACACTCTTTTTGTAGAATCTGCAAGTGTTCATTTGGAGCGCTTTGAGGCCTATGGTGGAAAAAGAAATATCTTCACATAAAACCTAGACAGAAGCATTCTTTGAAACTTCTTTATGATGTGTGCATTCAACTCACAGAGTTGAACCTTCTTTTTCATGGAGCAGTTTGGAAAGAGTCTTTTTGCATCATCTGCAAGTGGATATTTGGAGCTCTTTCAGTCCTTTGTTAGAAGCGGGAATATCTTCCCATAGAAACTAAACCGAAGCATTCTCACAAACTGCTTTGTGATGTGTGTGTTCAACTCACAGAGGTGAACCTTTCCTTTGCTAGAGCAGTTATGAATCACTCTTTTTGTAGAATCTGCAAGTGTTCATTTGGAGCGCTTTGAGGCCTATGGTTGAAAAAGAAATATCTTCATATATAAACAAGGCAGAAGCATTCTCAGAAACCGCTTTATGATGTGTGCATTCAACTCAGAGGGATAAGCCTTCCTTTTGACAGAGCAGTTTTGAACCTGTGTTTTTGCAGAATCTGCAAGTGGATATTTGGAGCCCTTTCAGGCCTTCGTTGGAAACGGGAATATCTTCCCATAAAAACTAAACAGAAGAGTTCTGTGAAACTGCTTTGTGTAGTATGAATCCAACTCACAGAGTTGAACACTTCCTTTGAAAGAGCAGTTTTGAAACACTCTTTTTGTAGAATCTGCAAGTGTTCGTTTGGAGCGCTTTGAGGCCTATGGTGGAAAAGGAAATATCTTCACATATAAACCAGGCAGAAGCATTCTCAGAAACCTCTTTATGATGTGTGCATTCAACTCGGAGAGATAAGCCTTCCTTTTGATAGAGCAGTTTTGAAAGTGTGTTTTGGCAGAATCTGCAAGTGGATACTTAGAGCCCTTTCAGGCCTTCGTTGCAAACAGGAATATCTTCCCATAAAAACGAAACAGAAACGTTCTGTGAAACTGCTTTGTGAAGTATGAATCCAACTCACAGAGTTGAACACTTCTTTTGAAAGAGCAGCTTTGAAACACTCTTTTTGTAGAATCTACATGTGTTCATTTGGAGCGCTTTGAGGCCTATGGTGGAAAAGGAAATATCGTCACATAATACCTAGACAGAAGCATTCTTTAAACTTCTTTATGATGTGTGCATTCAACTCACAGAGTTGAAATTTCCTTTTCATGGAGCAGTTTGGAAAGAGTCTTTTTGCAGCATCTGCAAGTGGATATTTGGAGCTCTTTCAGGACTTTGTTAGAAGCGGGAATATCTTCCCATTAAAACTGGACAGAAGCATTCTCACAAACTGCTTTGTGATGTGTGTGTTCAACTCACAGAGGTGAACCTTTCCTTTGCTAGAGCAGTTATGAAACACTCTTTTTGTAGAATCTGCAAGTGTTCATTTGGAGCGATTTGAGGCCTATGGTGGAAAAAGAAATATCTTCATATATAAACAAGCCAGAAGCATTCTCAGAAACCCCTTTATGATCTGTGCATTCAACTCAGAGAGATAAGCCTTCCTTTTGATAGAGCAGTTTTGAAACTGTGTTTTTGCAGAATCTGCAAGTGGATATTTGGAGCCCTTTCAGGCCTTCGTTGGAAACGGGAATATCTTCCCATAAAAACTAAACAGAAGAGTTCTGTGAAACTGCTTTGTGTAGTATGAATCCAACTCACAGAGTTGAACACTTCCTTTGAAAGAGCAGTTTTGAAACACTCTTTTTGTAGAATCTGCAAGTGTTCGTTTGGAGCGCTTTGAGGCCTATGGTGGAAAAGGAAATATCGTCACATAATACCTAGACAGAAGCATTCTTTGAAACTTCTTTATGATGTGTCCATTCAAATCACAGAGTTGAACATTCCTTTTCATGGAGCAGTTTGGAAAGAGTCTTTTTGCAGCATCTGCAAGTGGATATTTGGAGCTCTTTCAGGCCTTTGTTAGAAGCGGGAATATCTTCCCATTAAAACTGGACAGAAGCATTCTCACAAACTGCTTTGTGATGTGTGTGTTCAACTCACAGAGGTGAACCTTTCCTTTGCTAGAGCAGTTATGAAACACTCTTTTTGTAGAATCTGCAAGTGTTCATTTGGAGCGCTTTGAGGCCTATGGTGGAAAAAGTAATATCTTCACATAAAACTTAGACAGAAGCATTCTTTGAAACTTCTTTATGATGTGTGCATTCAACTCACAGAGTTGAACCTTCTTTTTCATGGAGCAGTTTGGAAAGAGTCTTTTTGCAGCATCTGCAAGTGGATATTTGGAGCTCTTTCGGGCCTTTGTTAGAAGCGGGAATATCTTCCCATAAAAACTAAACCGAAGCATTCTCACAAACTGCTTTGTGACGTGTGTGTTCAACTCACAGAGGTGAACCTTTCCTTTGCTAGAGCAGTTATGAAACACTCTTTTTGTAGAATCTGCAAGTGTTCATTTGGAGCGCTTTGAGGCCTATGGTGGAAAAAGAAATATCTTGATATATAAACAAGGCAGAAGCATTCTCAGAAACCCCTTTATGATGTGTGCATTCAACTCAGAGAGATAAGCCTTCCTTTTGATAGAGCAGTTTTGAACCTGTGTTTTTGCAGAATCTGCAAGTGGATATTTGGAGCCCTTTCAGGCCTTCGTTGGAAACGGGAATATCTTCCCATAAAAACTAAACAGAAGAGTTCTGTGAAACTGCTTTGTGTAGTATGAATCCAACTCACAGAGTTGAACACTTCCTTTCAAAGAGCAGTTTTGAAACACTCTTTTTGTAGAATCTGCAAGTGTTCGTTTGGAGCGCTTTGAGGCCTATGGTGGAAAAGGAAATATCTTCACATATAAACCAGGCAGAAGCATTCTCAGAAACCTCTTTATGATGTGTGCATTCAACTCGGAGAGATAAGCCTTCCTTTTGATAGAGCAGTTTTGAAACTGTGTTTTGGCAGAATCTGCAAGTGGATACTTAGAGCCCTTTCAGGCCTTCGTTGCAAACGGGAATATCTTCCCATAAAAACGAAACAGAAACGTTCTGTGAAACTGCTTTGTGAAGTATGAATCCAACTCACAGAGTTGAACACTTCTTTTGAAAGAGCAGCTTTGAAACACTCTTTTTGTAGAATCTACATGTGTTCATTTGGAGCGCTTTGAGGCCTATGGTGGAAAAGGAAATATCGTCACATAATACCTAGACAGAAGCATTCTTTGAAACTTCTTTATGATGTGTGCATTCAACTCACAGAGTTGAACTTTCCTTTTCATGGAGCAGTTTGGAAAGAGTCTTTTTGCAGCATCTGCAAGTGGATATTTGGAGCTCTTTCAGGCCTTTGTTAGAAGCGGGAATATCTTCCCATTAAAACTGGACAGAAGCATCCTCACAAACTGCTTTGTGATGTGTGTGTTCAACTCACAGAGGTGAACCTTTCCTTTGCTAGAGCAGTTATGAAACACTCTTTTTGTAGAATCTGCAAGTGTTCATTTGGAGCGCTTTGAGGCCTATGGTGGAAAAAGAAATATCTTCACATAAAACCTAGACAGAAGCATTCTTTGAAACTTCTTTATGATGTGTGCATTCAACTCACAGAGTTGAACCTTCTTTTTCATGGAGCAGTTTGGAAAGAGTCTTTTTGCAGCATCTGCAAGTGGATATTTGGAGCTCTTTCAGGCCTTTGTTAGAAGCGGGAATATCTTCCCATAAAAACTAAACCGAAGCATTCTCACAAACTGCTTTGTGATGTGTGTGTTCAACTCACAGAGGTGAACCTTTCCTTTGCTAGAGCAGTTATGAAACACTCTTTTTGTAGAATCTGCAAGTGTTCATTTGGAGCGCTTTGAGGCCTATGGTGGAAAAAGAAATATCTTCATATATAAACAAGGCAGAAGCATTCTCAGAAACCCCTTTATGATGTGTGCATTCAACTCAGAGAGATAAGCCTTCCTTTTGATAGAGCAGTTTTGAACCTGTGTTTTTGCAAAATCTGCAAGTGGATATTTGGAGCCCTTTCAGGCCTTCGTTGGAAACGGGAATATCTTCCCATAAAAACTAAACAGAAGAGTTCTGTGAAACTGCTTTGTGTAGTATGAATCCAACTCACAGAGTTGAACACTTCCTTTCAAAGAGCAGTTTTGAAACACTCTTTTTGTAGAATCTGCAAGTGTTCGTTTGGAGCGCTTTGAGGCCTATGGTGGAAAAGGAAATATCTTCACATATAAACCAGGCAGAAGCATTCTCAGAAACCTCTTTATGATGTGTGCATTCAACTCGGAGAGATAAGCCTTCCTTTTGATAGAGCAGTTTTGAATGTGTGTTTTGGCAGAATCTGCAAGTGGATACTTAGAGCCCTTTCAGGCCTTCGTTGCAAACGGGAATATCTTCCCATAAAAACGAAACAGAAACGTTCTGTGAAACTGCTTTGTGAAGTATGAATCCAACTCACAGAGTTGAACACTTCTTTTGAAAGAGCAGCTTTGAAACACTCTTTTTGTAGAATCTACATGTGTTCATTTGGAGCGCTTTGAGGCCTATGGTGGAAAAGGAAATATCGTCACATAATACCTAGACAGAAGCATTCTTTGAAACTTCTTTATGATGTGTGCATTCAACTCACAGAGTTGAACTTTCCTTTTCATGGAGCAGTTTGGAAAGAGTCTTTTTGCAGCATCTGCAAGTGGATATTTGGAGCTCTTTCAGGCCTTTGTTAGAAGCGGGAATATCTTCCCATTAAAACTGGACAGAAGCATCCTCACAAACTGCTTTGTGATGTGTGTGTTCAACTCACAGAGGTGAACCTTTCCTTTGCTAGAGCAGTTATGAAACACTCTTTTTGTAGAATCTGCAAGTGTTCATTTGGAGCGCTTTGAGGCCTATGGTGGAAAAAGAAATATCTTCACATAAAACCTAGACAGAAGCATTCTTTGAAACTTCTTTATGATGTGTGCATTCAACTCACAGAGTTGAAACTTCTTTTTCATGGAGCAGTTTGGAAAGAGTCTTTTTGCAGCATCTGCAAGTGGATATTTGGAGCTCTTTCAGGCCTTTGTTAGAAGCGGGAATATCTTCCCATAAAAACTAAACCGAAGCATTCTCACAAACTGCTTTGTGATGTGTGTGTTCAACTCACAGAGGTGAACCTTTCCTTTGCTAGAGCAGTTATGAAACACTCTTTTTGTAGAATCTGCAAGTGTTCATTTGGAGCGCTTTGAGGCCTATGGTGGAAAAAGAAATATCTTCATATATAAACAAGGCAGAAGCATTCTCAGAAACCCCTTTATGATGTGTGCATTCAACTCAGAGAGATAAGCCTTCCTTTTGATAGAGCAGTTTTGAACCTGTGTTTTTGCAGAATCTGCAAGTGGATATTTGGAGCCCTTTCAGGCCTTCGTTGGAAACGGGAATATCTTCCCATAAAAACTAAACAGAAGAGTTCTGTGAAACTGCTTTGTGTAGTATGAATCCAACTCACAGAGTTAAACACTTCCTTTGAAAGAGCAGTTTTGAAACACTCTTTTTGTAGAATCTGCAAGTGTTCGTTTGGAGCGCTTTGAGGCCTATGGTGGAAAAGGAAATATCTTCACATATAAACCAGGCAGAAGCATTCTCAGAAACCTCTTTATGATGTGTGCATTCAACTCGGAGAGATAAGCCTTCCTTTTGATAGAGCAGTTTTGAAAGTGTGTTTTGACAGAATCTGCAAGTGGATACTTAGAGCCCTTTCAGGCCTTCGTTGCAAACGGGAATATCTTCCCATAAAAACGAAACAGAAACGTTCTGTGAAACTGCTTTGTGAAGTATGAATCCAACTCACAGAGTTGAACACTTCTTTTGAAAGAGCAGCTTTGAAACACTCTTTTTGTAGAATCTGCAAGTGTTCATTTGGAGCGCTTTGAGGCCTATGGTGGAAAAGGAAATGTCGTCACATAATACCTAGACAGAAGCATTCTTTGAAACTTCTTTATGATGTGTGCATTCAACTCACAGAGTTGAACTTTCCTTTTCATGGAGCAGTTTGGAAAGAGTCTTTTTGCAGCATCTGCAAGTGGATATTTGGAGCTCTTTCAGGCCTTTGTTAGAAGCGGGAATATCTTCCCATAAAAACTGGACAGAAGCATTCTCACAAACTGCTTTGTGATGTGTGTGTTCAACTCACAGAGGTGAACCTTTCTTTGCTAGAGCAGTTATGAAACACTCTTTTTGTAGAATCTGCAAGTGTTCATTTGGAGCGATTTGAGGCCTATGGTTGAAAAAGAAATATCTTCACATAAAACCTAGACAGAAGCATTGTTTGAAACTTCTTTATGATGTGTGCATTCAACTCACAGAGTTGAACCTTCTTTTTCATGGAGCAGTTTGGAAAGTCTTTTTGCAGCATCTGCAAGTGGATATTTGGAGCTCTTTCAGGCCTTTGTTAGAAGCGGGAATATCTTCCCATAAAAACTGGACAGAAGCATTCTCACAAACTGCTTTGAGATGTGTGTGTTCAACTCACAGAGGTGAACCTTTCCTTTGCTAGAGCAGTTATGAAACACCCTTTTTGTAGAATCTGCAAGTGTTCATTTGGAGCGATTTGAGGCCTATGGTGGAAATAGAAATATCTTCATATATAAACAAGGCAGAAGCATTCTCAGAAACCTCTTTATGATGTGTGCATTCAACTCAGAGAGATAAGCCTTCCTTTTGATAGAGCAGTTTTGCAACTGTGTTTTTGCAGAATCTGCAAGTGGATATTTGGAGCACTTTCAGGCCTTCGTTGGAAACGGGAATATCTTCCCATAAAAACTAAACAGAAGCGTTCTGTGAAACTCCTTTGTGAAGTATGAATCCAACTCACAGAGTTGAACACTTCTTTTGAAAGAGCAGCTTTGAAACACTCTTTTTGTAGAATCTGCAAGTGTTCGTTTGGAGCGCTTTGAGGCCTATGGTGGAAAAGGAAATATCTTCACATATAAACCAGGCAGAAGTATTCTCAGAAACCTCTTTATGATGTGTGCATTCAACTCGGAGAGATAAGCCTTCCTTTTGATAGAGCAGTTTTGAAACTGTGTTTTGGCAGAATCTGCAAGTGGATACTTAGAGCCCTTTCAGGCCTTCGTTGCAAACGGGAATATCTTCCGATAAAAACGAAACAGAAACGTTCTGTGAAACTGCTTTGTGAAGTATGAATCCAACTCACAGAGTTGAACACTTCTTTTGAAAGAGCAGCTTTGAAACACTCTTTTTGTAGAATCTACATGTGTTCATTTGGAGCGCTTTGAGGCCTATGGTGGAAAAGGAAATATCGTCACATAATACCTAGACAGAAGCATTCTTTGAAACTTCTTTATGATGTGTGCATTCAACACACAGAGTTGAACTTTCCTTTTCATGGAGCAGTTTGGAAAGAGTCTTTTTGCAGCATCTGCAATAGGATATTTGGAGCTCTTTCAGGCCTTTGTTAGAAGCGGGAATATCTTCCCATAAAAACTGGACAGAAGCATTCTCACAAACTGCTTTGTGATGTGTGTGTTCAACTCACAGAGGTGAACCTTTCCTTTGCTAGAGCAGTTATGAAACACTCTTTTTGTAGAATCTGCAAGTGTTCATTTGGAGCGATTTGGGGCCTATGGTGGAAAAAGAAATATCTTCATATATAAACAAGGCAGAAGCATTCTCAGAAAGCTCTTTATGATGTGTGCATTCAACTCAGAGAGATAAGCCTTCCTTTTGATAGAGCAGTTTTGAAACTGTGTTTTTGCAGAATCTGCAAGTGGATATTTGGAGCCCTTTCAGGCCTTCGTTGGAAACGGGAATATCTTCCATTAAAAACTAAACAGAAGAGTTCTGTGAAACTGCTTTGTGTAGTATGAATCCAACTCACAGAGTTGAACACTTCCTTTCAAAGAGCAGTTTTGAAACACACTTTTTGTAGAATCTGCAAGTGTTCGTTTGGAGCGCTTTGAGGCCTATGGTGGAAAAGGAAATATCTTCACATATAATCCAGGCAGAAGCATTCTCAGAAACCTCTTTATGATGTGTGCATTCAACTCGGAGAGATAAGCCTTCCTTTTGATAGAGCAGTTTTGCAACTGTGTTTTTGCAGAATCTGCAAGTGTATATTTGGAGCCGTTTCAGGCCTTCGTTGGAAACGGGAATATCTTCCCATAAAAACTAAAGAGAAGCGATCTGTGAAACTCCTTTGTGAAGTATGAATCCAACTCACAGAGTTGAACACTTCTTTTGAAAGAGCAGCTTTGAAACACTCTTTTTGTAGAATCTGCAAGTGTTCATTTGGAGCGCTTTGAGGCCTATGGTGGAAAAGGAAATATCTTCAGATAAAACCTAGACAGAAGCATTCTTTGAAACTTCTTTATGATGTGTGCATTCAACTCCCAGAGTTGAACATTCCTTTTCATGGAGCAGTTTGGAAAGAGTCTTTTTGCAGCATCTGCAAGTGGATATTTGGAGCTCTTTCAGGCCTTTGTTAGAAGCGGGAATATCTTCCCATTAAAACTGGACAGAAGCATTCTCACAAACTGCTTTGTGATGTGTGTGTTCAACTCACAGAGGTGAACCTTTCCTTTGCTAGAGCAGTTATGAAACACTCTTTTTGTAGAATCTGCAAGTGTTCATTTGGAGCGCTTTGAGGCCTATGGTGGAAAAAGAAATATCTTCACATAAAACCTAGACAGAAGCATTCTTTGAAACTTCTTTATGATGTGTGCATTCAACTCACAGAGTTGAACCTTCTTTTTCATGGAGCAGTTTGGAAAGAGTCTTTTTGCATCATCTGCAAGTGGATATTTGGAGCTCTTTCAGTCCTTTGTTAGAAGCGGGAATATCTTCCCATAGAAACTAAACCGAAGCATTCTCACAAACTGCTTTGTGATGTGTGTGTTCAACTCACAGAGGTGAACCTTTCCTTTGCTAGAGCAGTTATGAATCACTCTTTTTGTAGAATCTGCAAGTGTTCATTTGGAGCGCTTTGAGGCCTATGGTTGAAAAAGAAATATCTTCATATATAAACAAGGCAGAAGCATTCTCAGAAACCGCTTTATGATGTGTGCATTCAACTCAGAGGGATAAGCCTTCCTTTTGACAGAGCAGTTTTGAACCTGTGTTTTTGCAGAATCTGCAAGTGGATATTTGGAGCCCTTTCAGGCCTTCGTTGGAAACGGGAATATCTTCCCATAAAAACTAAACAGAAGAGTTCTGTGAAACTGCTTTGTGTAGTATGAATCCAACTCACAGAGTTGAACACTTCCTTTGAAAGAGCAGTTTTGAAACACTCTTTTTGTAGAATCTGCAAGTGTTCGTTTGGAGCGCTTTGAGGCCTATGGTGGAAAAGGAAATATCTTCACATATAAACCAGGCAGAAGCATTCTCAGAAACCTCTTTATGATGTGTGCATTCAACTCGGAGAGATAAGCCTTCCTTTTGATAGAGCAGTTTTGAAAGTGTGTTTTGGCAGAATCTGCAAGTGGATACTTAGAGCCCTTTCAGGCCTTCGTTGCAAACGGGAATATCTTCCCATAAAAACGAAACAGAAACGTTCTGTGAAACTGCTTTGTGAAGTATGAATCCAACTCACAGAGTTGAACACTTCTTTTGAAAGAGCAGCTTTGAAACACTCTTTTTGTAGAATCTACATGTGTTCATTTGGAGCGCTTTGAGGCCTATGGTGGAAAAGGAAATATCGTCACATAATACCTAGACAGAAGCATTCTTTGAAACTTCTTTATGATGTGTGCATTCAACTCACAGAGTTGAACATTCCTTTTCATGGAGCAGTTTGGAAAGAGTCTTTTTGCAGCATCTGCAAGTGGATATTTGGAGCTCTTTCAGGCCTTTGTTAGAAGCGGGAATATCTTCCCATTAAAACTGGACAGAAGCATTCTCACAAACTGCTTTGTGATGTGTGTGTTCAACTCACAGAGGTGAACCTTTCCTTTGCTAGAGCAGTTATGAAACACTCTTTTTGTAGAATCTGCAAGTGTTCATTTGGAGCGCTTTGAGGCCTATGGTGGAAAAAGAAATATCTTCACATAAAACCTAGACAGAAGCATTCTTTGAAACTTCTTTATGATGTGTGCATTCAACTCACAGAGTTGAACCTTCTTTTTAATGGAGCAGTTTGGAAAGAGTCTTTTTGCAGCATCTGCAAGTGGATATTTGGAGCTCTTTCAGGCCTTTGTTAGAACCAGGAATATCTTCCCATAAAAACTGGACAGAAGCATTCTCACAAACTGCTTTGTGATGTGTGTGTTCAACTCACAGAGGTGAACCTTTCCTTTGCTAGAGCAGTTATGAAACACTCTTTTTGTAGAATCTGCAAGTGTTCATTTGGAGCGCTTTGAGGCCTATGGTGGAAAAAGAAATATCTTCATATATAAACAAGGCAGAAGCATTCTCAGAAAGCTCTTTATGATGTGTGCATTCAACTCAGAGAGATAAGCCTTCCTTTAGATAGAGCAGTTTTGAAACTGTGTTTTTGCAGAATCTGCAAGTGGATATTTGGAGCCCTTTCAGGCCTTCGTTGGAAACGGGAATATCTTCCATTAAAAACTAAACAGAAGAGTTCTGTGAAACTGCTTTGTGTAGTATGAATCCAACTCACAGAGTTGAACACTTCCTTTCAAAGAGCAGTTTTGAAACACTCTTTTTGTAGAATCTGCAAGTGTTCGTTTGGAGCGCTTTGAGGCCTATGGTGGAAAAGGAAATAACTTCATATATAATCCAGGCAGAAGCATTCTCAGAAACCTCTTTATGATGTGTGCATTCAACTCGGAGAGATAAGCCTTCCTTTTGATAGAGCAGTTTTGCAACTGTGTTTTTGCAGAATCTGCAAGTGTATATTTGGAGCCCTTTCAGGCCTTCTTTGGAAACGGGAATATCTTCCCATAAAAACTAAACAGAAGCGTTCTGTGAAACTCCTTTGTGAAGTATGAATCCAACTCACAGAGTTGAACACTTCTTTTGAAAGAGCAGCTTTGAAACACTCTTTTTGTAGAATCTGCAAGTGTTCACTTGGAGCGCTTTGAGGCCTATGGTGGAAAAGGAAATATCTTCACATAAAACCTAGACAGAAGCATTCTTTGAAACTTCTTTATGATGTGTCCATTCAAATCACAGAGTTGAACATTCCTTTTCATGGAGCAGTTTGGAAAGAGTCTTTTTACAGCATCTGCAAGTGGATATTTGGAGCTCTTTCAGGCCTTTGTTAGAAGCGGGAATATCTTCCCATTAAAACTGGACAGAAGCATTCTCACAAACTGCTTTGTGATGTGTGTGTTCAACTCACAGAGGTGAACCTTTCCTTTGCTAGAGCAGTTATGAAACACTCTTTTTGTAGAATCTGCAAGTGTTCATTTGGAGCGCTTTGAGGCCTATGGTGGAAAAAGAAATATCTTCACATAAAACTTAGACAGAAGCATTCTTTGAAACTTCTTTATGATGTGTGCATTCAACTCACAGAGTTGAACCTTCTTTTTCATGGAGCAGTTTGGAAAGAGTCTTTTTGCAGCATCTGCAAGTGGATATTTGGAGCTCTTTCGGGCCTTTGTTAGAAGCGGGAATATCTTCCCATAAAAACTAAACCGAAGCATTCTCACAAACTGCTTTGTGATGTGTGTGTTCAACTCACAGAGGTGAACCTTTCCTTTGCTAGAGCAGTTATGAAACACTCTTTTTGTAGAATCTGCAAGTGTTCATTTGGAGCGCTTTGAGGCCTATGGTGGAAAAAGAAATATCTTGATATATAAACAAGGCAGAAGCATTCTCAGAAACCCCTTTATGATGTGTGCATTCAACTCAGAGAGATAAGCCTTCCTTTTGATAGAGCAGTTTTGAACCTGTGTTTTTGCAGAATCTGCAAGTGGATATTTGGAGCCCTTTCAGGCCTTCGATGGAAACGGGAATATCTTCCCATAAAAACTAAACAGAAGAGTTCTGTGAAACTGCTTTGTGTAGTATGAATCCAACTCACAGAGTTGAACACTTCCTTTGAAAGAGCAGTTTTGAAACACTCTTTTTGTAGAATCTGCAAGTGTTCGTTTGGAGCGCTTTGAGGCCTATGGTGGAAAAGGAAATATCTTCACATATAAACCAGGCAGAAGCATTCTCAGAAACCTCTTTATGATGTGTGCATTCAAATCGGAGAGATAAGCCTTCCTTTTGATAGAGCAGTTTTGAAACTGTGTTTTGGCAGAAACTGCAAGTGGATACTTGGAGCCCTTTCAGGCCTTCGTTGCAAACGGGAATATCTTCCGATAAAAACGAAACAGAAACGTTCTGTGAAACTGCTTTGTGAAGTATGAATCCAACTCACAGAGTTGAACACTTTTTTTGAAAGAGCAGCTTTGAAACACTCTTTTTGTAGAATCTGCAAGTGTTCGTTTGGAGCGCTTTGAGTCCTATGGTGGAAAAGGAAATATCTTCACATATAAACCAGGCAGAAGCATTCTCAGAAACCTCTTTATGATGTGTGCATTCAACTCGGAGAGATAAGCCTTCATTTTGATAGAGCAGTTTTGAAACTGTGTTTTGGCAGAATCTGCAAGTGGATACTTGGAGCCCTTTCAGGCCTTCCTTGCAAATGGGAATATCTTCCGATAAAAACGAAACAGAAACGTTCTGTGAAACTGCTTTCTGAAGTATGAATCCAACTCACAGAGTTGAACACTTCTTTTGAAAGAGCAGCTTTGAAACACTCTTTTTGTAGAATCTACATGTGTTCATTTGGAGCGCTTTGAGGCCTATGGTGGAAAAGGAAATATCGTCACATAATACCTAGACAGAAGCATTCTTTGAAACTTCTTTATGATGTGTGCATTCAACTCACAGAGTTGAACTTTCCTTTTCATGGAGCAGTTTGGAAAGAGTCTTTTTGCAGCATCTGCAATAGGATATTTGGAGCTCTTTCAGGCCTTTGTTAGAAGCGGGAATATCTTCCCATAAAAACTGGACAGAAGCATTCTCACAAACTGCTTTGTGATGTGTGTGTTCAACTCACAGAGGTGAACCTTTCCTTTGCTAGAGCAGTTATGAAACACTCTTTTTGTAGAATCTGCAAGTGTTCATTTGGAGCGATTTGAGGCCTATGGTGGAAAAAGAAATATCTTCATATATAAACAAGGCAGAAGCATTCTCCGAAAGCTCTTTATGATGTGTGCATTCAACTCAGAGAGATAAGCCTTCCTTTTGATAGAGCAGTTTTGAAACTGTGTTTTTGCAGAATCTGCAAGTGGATATTTGGAGCCCTTTCTGGCCTTCGTTGGAAACGGGAATATCTTCCATTAAAAACTAAACAGAAGAGTTCTGTGAAACTGCTTTGTGTAGTATGAATCCAACTCACAGATTTGAACACTTCCTTTGAAAGAGCAGTTTTGAAACACTCTTTTTGTAGAATCTGCAAGTGTTCGTTTGGAGCGCTTTGAGGCCTATGGTGGAAAAGGAAATATCTTCACATATAATCCAGGCAGAAGCATTCTCAGAAACCTCTTTATGATGTGTGCATTCAACTCGGAGAGATAAGCCTTCCTTTTGATAGAGCAGTTTTGCAACTGTGTTTTTGCAGAATCTGCAAGTGTATATTTGGAGCCCTTTCAGGCCTTCGTTGGAAACGGGAATATCTTCCCATAAAAACTAAACAGAAGCGTTCTGTGAAACTCCTTTGTGAAGTATGAATCCAACTCACAGAGTTGAACACTTCTTTTGAAAGAGCAGCTTTGAAACACTCTTTTTGTAGAATCTGCAAGTGTTCATTTGGAGCGCTTTGAGGCCTATGGTGGAAAAGTAAATATCTTCACATAAAACCTAGACAGAAGCATTCTTTGAAACTTCTTTATGATGTGTGCATTCAAATCACAGAGTTGAACATTCCTTTTCATGGAGCAGTTTGGAAAGAGTCTTTTTGCAGCATCTGCAGGTGGATATTTGGAGCTCTTTCAGGCCTTTGTTAGAAGCGGGAATATCTTCCCATAAAAACTGGACAGAAGCATTCTCACAAACTGCTTTGTGATGTGTGTGTTCAACTCACAGAGGTGAACCTTTCCTTTGCTAGAGCAGTTATGAAACACTCTTTTTGTAGAATCTGCAAGTGTTCATTTGGAGCGATTTGAGGCCTATGGTGGAAAAAGAAATATCTTCATATATAAACAAGGCAGAAGCATTCTCCGAAAGCTCTTTATGATGTGTGCATTCAACTCAGAGAGATAAGCCTTCCTTTTGATAGAGCAGTTTTGAAACTGTGTTTTTGCAGAATCTGCAAGTGGATATTTGGAGCCCTTTCTGGCCTTCGTTGGAAACGGGAATATCTTCCCATAAAAACTAAACAGAAGAGTTCTGTGAAACTGCTTTGTGTAGTATGAATCCAACTCACAGAGTTGAACACTTCCTTTGAAAGAGCAGTTTTGAAACACTCTTTTTGTAGAATCTGCAAGTGTTCGTTTGGAGCGCTTTGAGGCCTATGGTGGAAAAGGAAATATCTTCACATATAATCCAGGCAGAAGCATTCTCAGAAACCTCTTTATGATGTGTGCATTCAACTCGGAGAGATAAGCCTTCCTTTTGATAGAGCAGTTTTGCAACTGTGTTTTTGCAGAGTCTGCAAGTGTATATTTGGAGCCCTTTCAGGCCTTCGTTGGAAAC
This sequence comes from Pongo abelii, assembly GCF_028885655.2. Classification (NCBI taxonomy): domain Eukaryota; kingdom Metazoa; phylum Chordata; class Mammalia; order Primates; family Hominidae; genus Pongo; species Pongo abelii. Next base: position 85,523,411 of record NC_071988.2, on the reverse strand, counting down.
GGGAATATCTTCCCATAAAAACTAAACAGAAGCGTTCTGTGAAACTCCTTTGTGAAGTATGAATCCAACTCACAGAGTTGAACACTTCTTTTGAAAGAGCAGCTTTGAAACACTCTTTTTGTAGAATCTGCAAGTGTTCATTTGGAGCGCTTTGAGGCCTATGGTGGAAAAGGAAATATCTTCACATAAAACCTAGACAGAAGCATTCTTTGAAACTTCTTTATGATGTGTGCATTCAAGTCACAGAGTTGAACATTCCTTTTCATGGAGCAGTTTGGAAAGAGTCTTTTTGCAGCATCTGCAAGTGGATATTTGGAGCTCTTTCAGGCCTTTGTTAGAAGCGGGAATATCTTCCCATTAAAACTGGACAGAAGCATTCTCACAAACTGCTTTGTGATGTGTGTGTTCAACTCACAGAGGTGAACCTTTCCTTTGCTAGAGCAGTTATGAAACACTCTTTTTGTAGAATCTGCAAGTGTTCATTTGGAGCGCTTTGAGGCCTATGGTGGAAAAAGAAATATCTTCACATAAAACCTAGACAGAAGCATTCTTTGAAACTTCTTTATGATGTGTGCATTCAACTCACAGAGTTGAACCTTCTTTTTCATGGAGCAGTTTGGAAAGAGTCTTTTTGCAGCATCTGCAAGTGGATATTTGGAGCTCTTTCAGGCCTTTGTTAGAAGCGGGAATATCTTCCCATAAAAACTAAACCGAAGCATTCTCACAAACTGCTTTGTGATGTGTGTGTTCAACTCACAGAGGTGAACCTTTCCTTTGCTAGAGCAGTTATGAAACACTCTTTTTGTAGAATCTGCAAGTGTTCATTTGGAGCGCTTTGAGGCCTATGGTGGAAAAAGAAATATCTTCATATATAAACAAGGCAGAAGCATTCTCAGAAACCCCTTTATGATGTGTGCATTCAACTCAGAGAGATAAGCCTTCCTTTTGATAGAGCAGTTTTGAACCTGTGTTTTTGAAGAATCTGCAAGTGGATATTTGGAGCCCTTTCAGGCCTTCGTTGGAAACGGGAATATCTTCCCATAAAAACTAAACAGAAGAGTTCTGTGAAACTGCTTTGTGTAGTATGAATCCAACTCACAGAGTTGAACACTTCCTTTGAAAGAGCATTTTTGAAACACTCTTTTTGTAGAATCTGCAAGTGTTCGTTTGGAGCGCTTTGAGGTCTATGGTGGAAAAGGAAATATCTTCACATATAAACCAGGCAGAAGCATTCTCAGAAACCTCTTTATGATGTGTGCATTCAACTCGGAGAGATAAGCCTTCCTTTTGATAGAGCAGTTTTGAAACTGTGTTTTGGCAGAATCTGCAAGTGGATACTTAGAGCCCTTTCAGGCCTTCGTTGCAAACGGGAATATCTTCCCATAAAAACGAAACAGAAACGTTCTGTGAAACTGCTTTGTGAAGTATGAATCCAACTCACAGAGTTGAACACTTCTTTTGAAAGAGCAGCTTTGAAACACTCTTTTTGTAGAATCTACATGTGTTCATTTGGAGCGCTTTGAGGCCTATGGTGGAAAAGGAAATATCGTCACATAATACCTAGACAGAAGCATTCTTTGAAACTTCTTTATGATGTGTGCATTCAACTCACAGAGTTGAACCTTCCTTTTCATGGAGCAGTTTGGAAAGAGTCTTTTTGCAGCATCTGCAAGTGGATATTTGGAGCTCTTTCAGGCCTTTGTTAGAAGCGGGAATATCTTCCCATAAGAACTGGACAGAAGCATTCTCACAAACTGCTTTGTGATGTGTGTGTTCAACTCACAGAGGTGAACCTTTCCTTTGCTAGAGCAGTTATGAAACACTCTTTTTGTAGAATCTGCAAGTGTTCATTTGGAGCGATTTGGGGCCTATGGTGGAAAAAGAAATATCTTCATATATAAACAAGGCAGAAGCATTCTCAGAAAGCTCTTTATGATGTGTGCATTCAACTCAGAGAGATAAGGCTTCCTTTTGATAGAGCAGTTTTGAAACTGTGTTTTTGCAGAATCTGCAAGTGGATATTTGGAGCCCTTTCAGGCCTTCGTTGGAAACGGGAATATCTTCCCATAAAAACTAAACAGAAGAGTTCTGTGAAACTGCTTTGTGTAGTATGAATCCAACTCACAGAGTTGAACACTTCTTTTGAAAGAGCAGTTTTGAAACACTCTTTTTGTACAATCTGCAAGTGTTCGTTTGGAGCGCTTTGAGGCCTATGGTGGAAAAGGAAATATCTTCACATATAAACCAGGCAGAAGCATTCTCAGAAACCCCTTTATGATGTGTGCATTCAACTCGGAGAGATAAGCCTTCCTTTTGATAGAGCAGTTTTGAAACTGTGTCTTGGCAGAATCTGCAAGTGGATACTTAGAGCCCTTTCAGGCCTTCGTTGCAAACGGGAATATCTTCCGATAAAAACGAAACAGAAACGTTCTGTGAAACTGCTTTGTGAAGTATGAATCCAACTCACAGAGTTGAACACTTCTTTTGAAAGCGCAGCTTTTAAACACTCTTTTTGTAGAATCTACATGTGTTCATTTGGAGCGCTTTGAGGCCTATGGTGGAAAAGGAAATATCGTCACATAATACCTAGACAGAAGCATTCTTTGAAACTTCTTTATGATGTGTGCATTCAACTCACAGAGTTGAACATTCCTTTTCATGGAGCAGTTTGGAAAGAGTCTTTTTGCAGCATCTGCAAGTGGATATTTGGAGCTCTTTCAGGCCTTTGTTAGAAGCGGGAATATCTTCCCATTAAAACTGGACAGAAGCATTCTCACAAACTGCTTTGTGATGTGTGTGTTCAACTCACAGAGGTGAACCTTTCCTTTGCTAGAGCAGTTATGAAACACTCTTTTTGTAGAATCTGCAAGTGTTCATTTGGAGCGCTTTGAGGCCTATGGTGGAAAAAGAAATATCTTCACATAAAACCTAGACAGAAGCATTCTTTGAAACTTCTTTATGATGTGTGCATTCAACTCACAGAGTTGAACCTTCTTTTTAATGGAGCAGTTTGGAAAGAGTCTTTTTGCAGCATCTGCAAGTGGATATTTGGAGCTCTTTCAGGCCTTTGCTAGAAGCTGGAATATCTTCCCATAAAAACTGGACAGAAGCATTCTCACAAACTGCTTTGTGATGTGTGTGTTCAACTCACAGAGGTGAACCTTTCCTTTGCTAGAGCAGTTATGAAACACTCTTTTTGTAGAATCTGCAAGTGTTCATTTGGAGCGATTTGAGGCCTATGGTGGAAAAAGAAATATCTTCATATATAAACAAGGCAGAAGCATTCTCAGAAAGCTCTTTATGATGTGTGCATTCAACTCAGAGAGATAAGCCTTCCTTTTGATAGAGCAGTTTTGAAACTGTGTTTTTGCAGAATCTGCAAGTGGATATTTGGAGCCCTTTCAGGCCTTCGTTGGAAACGGGAATATCTTCCATTAAAAACTAAACAGAAGAGTTCTGTGAAACTGCTTTGTGTAGTATGAATCCAACTCACAGAGTTGAACACTTCCTTTCAAAGAGCAGTTTTGAAACACACTTTTTGTAGAATCTGCAAGTGTTCGTTTGGAGCGCTTTGAGGCCTATGGTGGAAAAGGAAATATCTTCACATATAATCCAGGCAGAAGCATTCTCAGAAACCTCTTTATGATGTGTGCATTCAACTCGGAGAGATAAGCCTTCCTTTTGATAGAGCAGTTTTGCAACTGTGTTTTTGCAGAATCTGCAAGTGTATATTTGGAGCCGTTTCAGGCCTTCGTTGGAAACGGGAATATCTTCCCATAAAAACTAAAGAGAAGCGATCTGTGAAACTCCTTTGTGAAGTATGAATCCAACTCACAGAGTTGAACACTTCTTTTGAAAGAGCAGCTTTGAAACACTCTTTTTGTAGAATCTGCAAGTGTTCATTTGGAGCGCTTTGAGGCCTATGGTGGAAAAGGAAATATCTTCAGATAAAACCTAGACAGAAGCATTCTTTGAAACTTCTTTATGATGTGTGCATTCAACTCCCAGAGTTGAACATTCCTTTTCATGGAGCAGTTTGGAAAGAGTCTTTTTGCAGCATCTGCAAGTGGATATTTGGAGCTCTTTCAGGCCTTTGTTAGAAGCGGGAATATCTTCCCATTAAAACTGGACAGAAGCATTCTCACAAACTGCTTTGTGATGTGTGTGTTCAACTCACAGAGGTGAACCTTTCCTTTGCTAGAGCAGTTATGAAACACTCTTTTTGTAGAATCTGCAAGTGTTCATTTGGAGCGCTTTGAGGCCTATGGTGGAAAAAGAAATATCTTCACATAAAACCTAGACAGAAGCATTCTTTGAAACTTCTTTATGATGTGTGCATTCAACTCACAGAGTTGAACCTTCTTTTTCATGGAGCAGTTTGGAAAGAGTCTTTTTGCATCATCTGCAAGTGGATATTTGGAGCTCTTTCAGTCCTTTGTTAGAAGCGGGAATATCTTCCCATAGAAACTAAACCGAAGCATTCTCACAAACTGCTTTGTGATGTGTGTGTTCAACTCACAGAGGTGAACCTTTCCTTTGCTAGAGCAGTTATGAATCACTCTTTTTGTAGAATCTGCAAGTGTTCATTTGGAGCGCTTTGAGGCCTATGGTTGAAAAAGAAATATCTTCATATATAAACAAGGCAGAAGCATTCTCAGAAACCGCTTTATGATGTGTGCATTCAACTCAGAGGGATAAGCCTTCCTTTTGACAGAGCAGTTTTGAACCTGTGTTTTTGCAGAATCTGCAAGTGGATATTTGGAGCCCTTTCAGGCCTTCGTTGGAAACGGGAATATCTTCCATTAAAAACTAAACAGAAGAGTTCTGTGAAACTGCTTTGTGTAGTATGAATCCAACTCACAGAGTTGAACACTTCCTTTGAAAGAGCAGTTTTGAAACACTCTTTTTGTAGAATCTGCAAGTGTTCGTTTGGAGCGCTTTGAGGCCTATGGTGGAAAAGGAAATATCTTCACATATAAACCAGGCAGAAGCATTCTCAGAAACCTCTTTATGATGTGTGCATTCAACTCGGAGAGATAAGCCTTCCTTTTGATAGAGCAGTTTTGAAAGTGTGTTTTGGCAGAATCTGCAAGTGGATACTTAGAGCCCTTTCAGGCCTTCGTTGCAAACGGGAATATCTTCCCATAAAAACGAAACAGAAACGTTCTGTGAAACTGCTTTGTGAAGTATGAATCCAACTCACAGAGTTGAACACTTCTTTTGAAAGAGCAGCTTTGAAACACTCTTTTTGTAGAATCTACATGTGTTCATTTGGAGCGCTTTGAGGCCTATGGTGGAAAAGGAAATATCGTCACATAATACCTAGACAGAAGCATTCTTTGAAACTTCTTTATGATGTGTGCATTCAACTCACAGAGTTGAACATTCCTTTTCATGGAGCAGTTTGGAAAGAGTCTTTTTGCAGCATCTGCAAGTGGATATTTGGAGCTCTTTCAGGCCTTTGTTAGAAGCGGGAATATCTTCCCATTAAAACTGGACAGAAGCATTCTCACAAACTGCTTTGTGATGTGTGTGTTCAACTCACAGAGGTGAACCTTTCCTTTGCTAGAGCAGTTATGAAACACTCTTTTTGTAGAATCTGCAAGTGTTCATTTGGAGCGCTTTGAGGCCTATGGTGGAAAAAGAAATATCTTCACATAAAACCTAGACAGAAGCATTCTTTGAAACTTCTTTATGATGTGTGCATTCAACTCACAGAGTTGAACCTTCTTTTTAATGGAGCAGTTTGGAAAGAGTCTTTTTGCAGCATCTGCAAGTGGATATTTGGAGCTCTTTCAGGCCTTTGTTAGAACCAGGAATATCTTCCCATAAAAACTGGACAGAAGCATTCTCACAAACTGCTTTGTGATGTGTGTGTTCAACTCACAGAGGTGAACCTTTCCTTTGCTAGAGCAGTTATGAAACACTCTTTTTGTAGAATCTGCAAGTGTTCATTTGGAGCGCTTTGAGGCCTATGGTGGAAAAAGAAATATCTTCATATATAAACAAGGCAGAAGCATTCTCAGAAAGCTCTTTATGATGTGTGCATTCAACTCAGAGAGATAAGCCTTCCTTTAGATAGAGCAGTTTTGAAACTGTGTTTTTGCAGAATCTGCAAGTGGATATTTGGAGCCCTTTCAGGCCTTCGTTGGAAACGGGAATATCTTCCATTAAAAACTAAACAGAAGAGTTCTGTGAAACTGCTTTGTGTAGTATGAATCCAACTCACAGAGTTGAACACTTCCTTTCAAAGAGCAGTTTTGAAACACTCTTTTTGTAGAATCTGCAAGTGTTCGTTTGGAGCGCTTTGAGGCCTATGGTGGAAAAGGAAATAACTTCATATATAATCCAGGCAGAAGCATTCTCAGAAACCTCTTTATGATGTGTGCATTCAACTCGGAGAGATAAGCCTTCCTTTTGATAGAGCAGTTTTGCAACTGTGTTTTTGCAGAATCTGCAAGTGTATATTTGGAGCCCTTTCAGGCCTTCTTTGGAAACGGGAATATCTTCCCATAAAAACTAAACAGAAGCGTTCTGTGAAACTCCTTTGTGAAGTATGAATCCAACTCACAGAGTTGAACACTTCTTTTGAAAGAGCAGCTTTGAAACACTCTTTTTGTAGAATCTGCAAGTGTTCACTTGGAGCGCTTTGAGGCCTATGGTGGAAAAGGAAATATCTTCACATAAAACCTAGACAGAAGCATTCTTTGAAACTTCTTTATGATGTGTCCATTCAAATCACAGAGTTGAACATTCCTTTTCATGGAGCAGTTTGGAAAGAGTCTTTTTACAGCATCTGCAAGTGGATATTTGGAGCTCTTTCAGGCCTTTGTTAGAAGCGGGAATATCTTCCCATTAAAACTGGACAGAAGCATTCTCACAAACTGCTTTGTGATGTGTGTGTTCAACTCACAGAGGTGAACCTTTCCTTTGCTAGAGCAGTTATGAAACACTCTTTTTGTAGAATCTGCAAGTGTTCATTTGGAGCGCTTTGAGGCCTATGGTGGAAAAAGAAATATCTTCACATAAAACTTAGACAGAAGCATTCTTTGAAACTTCTTTATGATGTGTGCATTCAACTCACAGAGTTGAACCTTCTTTTTCATGGAGCAGTTTGGAAAGAGTCTTTTTGCAGCATCTGCAAGTGGATATTTGGAGCTCTTTCGGGCCTTTGTTAGAAGCGGGAATATCTTCCCATAAAAACTAAACCGAAGCATTCTCACAAACTGCTTTGTGATGTGTGTGTTCAACTCACAGAGGTGAACCTTTCCTTTGCTAGAGCAGTTATGAAACACTCTTTTTGTAGAATCTGCAAGTGTTCATTTGGAGCGCTTTGAGGCCTATGGTGGAAAAAGAAATATCTTGATATATAAACAAGGCAGAAGCATTCTCAGAAACCCCTTTATGATGTGTGCATTCAACTCAGAGAGATAAGCCTTCCTTTTGATAGAGCAGTTTTGAACCTGTGTTTTTGCAGAATCTGCAAGTGGATATTTGGAGCCCTTTCAGGCCTTCGTTGGAAACGGGAATATCTTCCCATAAAAACTAAACAGAAGAGTTCTGTGAAACTGCTTTGTGTAGTATGAATCCAACTCACAGAGTTGAACACTTCCTTTGAAAGAGCAGTTTTGAAACACTCTTTTTGTAGAATCTGCAAGTGTTCGTTTGGAGCGCTTTGAGGCCTATGGTGGAAAAGGAAATATCTTCACATATAAACCAGGCAGAAGCATTCTCAGAAACCTCTTTATGATGTGTGCATTCAAATCGGAGAGATAAGCCTTCCTTTTGATAGAGCAGTTTTGAAACTGTGTTTTGGCAGAAACTGCAAGTGGATACTTGGAGCCCTTTCAGGCCTTCGTTGCAAACGGGAATATCTTCCGATAAAAACGAAACAGAAACGTTCTGTGAAACTGCTTTGTGAAGTATGAATCCAACTCACAGAGTTGAACACTTCTTTTGAAAGAGCAGCTTTGAAACACTCTTTTTGTAGAATCTGCAAGTGTTCGTTTGGAGCGCTTTGAGTCCTATGGTGGAAAAGGAAATATCTTCACATATAAACCAGGCAGAAGCATTCTCAGAAACCTCTTTATGATGTGTGCATTCAACTCGGAGAGATAAGCCTTCATTTTGATAGAGCAGTTTTGAAACTGTGTTTTGGCAGAATCTGCAAGTGGATACTTGGAGCCCTTTCAGGCCTTCCTTGCAAATGGGAATATCTTCCGATAAAAACGAAACAGAAACGTTCTGTGAAACTGCTTTCTGAAGTATGAATCCAACTCACAGAGTTGAACACTTCTTTTGAAAGAGCAGCTTTGAAACACTCTTTTTGTAGAATCTACATGTGTTCATTTGGAGCGCTTTGAGGCCTATGGTGGAAAAGGAAATATCGTCACATAATACCTAGACAGAAGCATTCTTTGAAACTTCTTTATGATGTGTGCATTCAACTCACAGAGTTGAACTTTCCTTTTCATGGAGCAGTTTGGAAAGAGTCTTTTTGCAGCATCTGCAATAGGATATTTGGAGCTCTTTCAGGCCTTTGTTAGAAGCGGGAATATCTTCCCATAAAAACTGGACAGAAGCATTCTCACAAACTGCTTTGTGATGTGTGTGTTCAACTCACAGAGGTGAACCTTTCCTTTGCTAGAGGAGTTATGAAACACTCTTTTTGTAGAATCTGCAAGTGTTCATTTGGAGCGATTTGAGGCCTATGGTGGAAAAAGAAATATCTTCATATATAAACAAGGCAGAAGCATTCTCCGAAAGCTCTTTATGATGTGTGCATTCAACTCAGAGAGATAAGCCTTCCTTTTGATAGAGCAGTTTTGAAACTGTGTTTTTGCAGAATCTGCAAGTGGATATTTGGAGCCCTTTCTGGCCTTCGTTGGAAACGGGAATATCTTCCATTAAAAACTAAACAGAAGAGTTCTGTGAAACTGCTTTGTGTAGTATGAATCCAACTCACAGATTTGAACACTTCCTTTGAAAGAGCAGTTTTGAAACACTCTTTTTGTAGAATCTGCAAGTGTTCGTTTGGAGCGCTTTGAGGCCTATGGTGGAAAAGGAAATATCTTCACATATAATCCAGGCAGAAGCATTCTCAGAAACCTCTTTATGATGTGTGCATTCAACTCGGAGAGATAAGCCTTCCTTTTGATAGAGCAGTTTTGCAACTGTGTTTTTGCAGAATCTGCAAGTGTATATTTGGAGCCCTTTCAGGCCTTCGTTGGAAACGGGAATATCTTCCCATAAAAACTAAACAGAAGCGTTCTGTGAAACTCCTTTGTGAAGTATGAATCCAACTCACAGAGTTGAACACTTCTTTTGAAAGAGCAGCTTTGAAACACTCTTTTTGTAGAATCTGCAAGTGTTCATTTGGAGCGCTTTGAGGCCTATGGTGGAAAAGTAAATATCTTCACATAAAACCTAGACAGAAGCATTCTTTGAAACTTCTTTATGATGTGTGCATTCAAATCACAGAGTTGAACATTCCTTTTCATGGAGCAGTTTGGAAAGAGTCTTTTTGCAGCATCTGCAGGTGGATATTTGGAGCTCTTTCAGGCCTTTGTTAGAAGCGGGAATATCTTCCCATAAAAACTGGACAGAAGCATTCTCACAAACTGCTTTGTGATGTGTGTGTTCAACTCACAGAGGTGAACCTTTCCTTTGCTAGAGCAGTTATGAAACACTCTTTTTGTAGAATCTGCAAGTGTTCATTTGGAGCGATTTGAGGCCTATGGTGGAAAAAGAAATATCTTCATATATAAACAAGGCAGAAGCATTCTCCGAAAGCTCTTTATGATGTGTGCATTCAACTCAGAGAGATAAGCCTTCCTTTTGATAGAGCAGTTTTGAAACTGTGTTTTTGCAGAATCTGCAAGTGGATATTTGGAGCCCTTTCTGGCCTTCGTTGGAAACGGGAATATCTTCCCATAAAAACTAAACAGAAGAGTTCTGTGAAACTGCTTTGTGTAGTATGAATCCAACTCACAGAGTTGAACACTTCCTTTGAAAGAGCAGTTTTGAAACACTCTTTTTGTAGAATCTGCAAGTGTTCGTTTGGAGCGCTTTGAGGCCTATGGTGGAAAAGGAAATATCTTCACATATAATCCAGGCAGAAGCATTCTCAGAAACCTCTTTATGATGTGTGCATTCAACTCGGAGAGATAAGCCTTCCTTTTGATAGAGCAGTTTTGCAACTGTGTTTTTGCAGAGTCTGCAAGTGTATATTTGGAGCCCTTTCAGGCCTTCGTTGGAAACGGGAATATCTTCCCATAAAAACTAAACAGAAGCGTTCTGTGAAACTCCTTTGTGAAGTATGAATCCAACTCACAGAGTTGAACACTTCTTTTGAAAGAGCAGCTTTGAAACACTCTTTTTGTAGAATCTGCAAGTGTTCATTTGGAGCGCTTTGAGGCCTATGGTGGAAAAGGAAATATCTTCACATAAAACCTAGACAGAAGCATTCTTTGAAACTTCTTTAAGATGTGTGCATTCAAGTCACAGAGTTGAACATTCCTTTTCATGGAGCAGTTTGGAAAGAGTCTTTTTGCAGCATCTGCAAGTGGATATTTGGAGCTCTTTCAGGCCTTTGTTAGAAGCGGGAATATCTTCCCATTAAAACTGGACAGAAGCATTCTCACAAACTGCTTTGTGATGTGTGTGTTCAACTCACAGAGGTGAACCTTTCCTTTGCTAGAGCAGTTATGAAACACTCTTTTTGTAGAATCTGCAAGTGTTCATTTGGAGCGCTTTGAGGCCTATGGTGGAAAAAGAAATATCTTCACATAAAACCTAGACAGAAGCATTCTTTGAAACTTCTTTATGATGTGTGCATTCAACTCACAGAGTTGAACCTTCTTTTTCATGGAGCAGTTTGGAAAGAGTCTTTTTGCAGCATCTGCAAGTGGATATTTGGAGCTCTTTCAGGCCTTTGTTAGAAGCGGGAATATCTTCCCATAAAAACTAAACCGAAGCATTCTCACAAACTGCTTTGTGATGTGTGTGTTCAACTCACAGAGGTGAACCTTTCCTTTGCTAGAGCAGTTATGAAACACTCTTTTTGTAGAATCTGCAAGTGTTCATTTGGAGCGCTTTGAGGCCTATGGTGGAAAAAGAAATATCTTCATATATAAACAAGGCAGAAGCATTCTCAGAAACCCCTTTATGATGTGTGCATTCAACTCAGAGAGATAAGCCTTCCTTTTGATAGAGCAGTTTTGAACCTGTGTTTTTGAAGAATCTGCAAGTGGATATTTGGAGCCCTTTCAGGCCTTCGTTGGAAACGGGAATATCTTCCCATAAAAACTAAACAGAAGAGTTCTGTGAAACTGCTTTGTGTAGTATGAATCCAACTCACAGAGTTGAACACTTCCTTTGAAAGAGCATTTTTGAAACACTCTTTTTGTAGAATCTGCAAGTGTTCGTTTGGAGCGGTTTGAGGTCTATGGTGGAAAAGGAAATATCTTCACATATAAACCAGGCAGAAGCATTCTCAGAAACCTCTTTATGATGTGTGCATTCAACTCGGAGAGATAAGCCTTCCTTTTGATAGAGCAGTTTTGAAACTGTGTTTTGGCAGAATCTGCAAGTGGATACTTAGAGCCCTTTCAGGCCTTCGTTGCAAACGGGAATATCTTCCCATAAAAACGAAACAGAAACGTTCTGTGAAACTGCTTTGTGAAGTATGAATCCAACTCACAGAGTTGAACACTTCTTTTGAAAGAGCAGCTTTGAAACACTCTTTTTGTAGAATCTACATGTGTTCATTTGGAGCGCTTTGAGGCCTATGGTGGAAAAGGAAATATCGTCACATAATACCTAGACAGAAGCATTCTTTGAAACTTCTTTATGATGTGTGCATTCAACTCACAGAGTTGAACCTTCCTTTTCATGGAGCAGTTTGGAAAGAGTCTTTTTGCAGCATCTGCAAGTGGATATTTGGAGCTCTTTCAGGCCTTTGTTAGAAGCGGGAATATCTTCCCATAAGAACTGGACAGAAGCATTCTCACAAACTGCTTTGTGATGTGTGTGTTCAACTCACAGAGGTGAACCTTTCCTTTGCTAGAGCAGTTATGAAACACTCTTTTTGTAGAATCTGCAAGTGTTCATTTGGAGCGATTTGGGGCCTATGGTGGAAAAAGAAATATCTTCATATATAAACAAGGCAGAAGCATTCTCAGAAAGCTCTTTATGATGTGTGCATTCAACTCAGAGAGATAAGGCTTCCTTTTGATAGAGCAGTTTTGAAACTGTGTTTTTGCAGAATCTGCAAGTGGATATTTGGAGCCCTTTCAGGCCTTCGTTGGAAACGGGAATATCTTCCCATAAAAACTAAACAGAAGAGTTCTGTGAAACTGCTTTGTGTAGTATGAATCCAACTCACAGAGTTGAACACTTCTTTTGAAAGAGCAGTTTTGAAACACTCTTTTTGTACAATCTGCAAGTGTTCGTTTGGAGCGCTTTGAGGCCTATGGTGGAAAAGGAAATATCTTCACATATAAACCAGGCAGAAGCATTCTCAGAAACCCCTTTATGATGTGTGCATTCAACTCGGAGAGATAAGCCTTCCTTTTGATAGAGCAGTTTTGAAACTGTGTCTTGGCAGAATCTGCAAGTGGATACTTAGAGCCCTTTCAGGCCTTCGTTGCAAACGGGAATATCTTCCGATAAAAACGAAACAGAAACGTTCTGTGAAACTGCTTTGTGAAGTATGAATCCAACTCACAGAGTTGAACACTTCTTTTGAAAGCGCAGCTTTTAAACACTCTTTTTGTAGAATCTACATGTGTTCATTTGGAGCGCTTTGAGGCCTATGGTGGAAAAGGAAATATCGTCACATAATACCTAGACAGAAGCATTCTTTGAAACTTCTTTATGATGTGTGCATTCAACTCACAGAGTTGAACATTCCTTTTCATGGAGCAGTTTGGAAAGAGTCTTTTTGCAGCATCTGCAAGTGGATATTTGGAGCTCTTTCAGGCCTTTGTTAGAAGCGGGAATATCTTCCCATTAAAACTGGACAGAAGCATTCTCACAAACTGCTTTGTGATGTGTGTGTTCAACTCACAGAGGTGAACCTTTCCTTTGCTAGAGCAGTTATGAAACACTCTTTTTGTAGAATCTGCAAGTGTTCATTTGGAGCGCTTTGAGGCCTATGGTGGAAAAAGAAATATCTTCACATAAAACCTAGACAGAAGCATTCTTTGAAACTTCTTTATGATGTGTGCATTCAACTCACAGAGTTGAACCTTCTTTTTAATGGAGCAGTTTGGAAAGAGTCTTTTTGCAGCATCTGCAAGTGGATATTTGGAGCTCTTTCAGGCCTTTGCTAGAAGCTGGAATATCTTCCCATAAAAACTGGACAGAAGCATTCTCACAAACTGCTTTGTGATGTGTGTGTTCAACTCACAGAGGTGAACCTTTCCTTTGCTAGAGCAGTTATGAAACACTCTTTTTGTAGAATCTGCAAGTGTTCATTTGGAGCGATTTGAGGCCTATGGTGGAAAAAGAAATATCTTCATATATAAACAAGGCAGAAGCATTCTCAGAAAGCTCTTTATGATGTGTGCATTCAACTCAGGGAGATAAGCCTTCCTTTTGATAGAGCAGTTTTGAAACTGTGTTTTTGCAGAATCTGCAAGTGGATATTTGGAGCCCTTTCAGGCCTTCGTTGGAAACGGGAATATCTTCCATTAAAAACTAAACAGAAGCGTTCTGTGAAACTCCTTTGTGAAGTATGAATCCAACTCACAGAGTTGAAAACTTCTTTTGAAAGAGCAGCTTTGAAACACTCTATTTGTAGAATCTGCAAGTGTTCATTTGGAGCGCTTTGAGGCCTATGGTGGAAAAGGAAATATCTTCACATAAAACCTAGACAGAAGCATTCTTTGAAACTTCTTTATGATGTGTGCATTCAACTCACAGAGTTGAACATTCCTTTTCATGGAGCAGTTTCGAAAGAGTCTTTTTGCAGCATCTGCAAGTGGATATTTGGAGCTCTTTCAGGCCTTTGTTAGAAGCGGGAATATCTTCCCATTAAAACTGGACAGAAGCATTCTCACGAACTGCTTTGTGATGTGTGTGTTCAACTCACAGAGGTGAACCTTTCCTTTGCTAGAGCAGTTATGAAACACTCTTTTTGTAGAATCTGCAAGTGTTCATTTGGAGCGCTTAGAGGCCTATGGTGGAAAAAGAAATATCTTCACATAAAACCTAGACAGAAGCATTCTTTGAAGCTTCTTTATGATGTGTGCATTCAACTCACAGAGTTGAACCTTCTTTTTCATGGAGCAGTTTGGAAAGAGTCTTTTTGCAGCATCTGCAAGTGGATATTTGGAGCTCTTTCAGGTCTTTGTTAGAAGCGGGAATATCTTCCCATAAAAACTAAACCGAAGCATTCTCACAAACTGCTTTGTGATGTGTGTGTTCAACTCACAGAGGTGAACCTTTCCTTTGCTAGAGCAGTTATGAAACACTCTTTTTGTAGAATCTGCAAGTGTTCATTTGAAGCGCTTTGAGGCCTATGGTGGAAAAAGAAATATCTTCATATATAAACAAGGCAGAAGCATTCTCAGAAACCCCTTTATGATGTGTGCATTCAACTCAGAGAGATAAGCCTTCCTTTTGATAGAGCAGTTTTGAACCTGTGTTTTTGCAGAATCTGCAAGTGGATATTTGGAGCCCTTTCAGGCCTTCGTTGGAAACGGGAATATCTTCCCATAAAAACTAAACAGAAGAGTTCTGTGAAACTGCTTTGTGTAGTATGAATCCAACTCACAGAGTTGAACACTTCTTTTGAAAGAGCAGTTTTGAAACACTCTTTTTGTAGAATCTGCAAGTGTTCGTTTGGAGCGCTTTGAGGCCTATGGTGGAAAAGGAAATATCTTCACATATAAACCAGGCAGAAGCATTCTCAGAAACCTCTTTATGATGTGTGCATTCAACTCGGAGAGATAAGCCTTCCTTTTGATAGAGCAGTTTTGAAACTGTGTTTTGGCAGAATCTGCAAGTAGATACTTGGAGCCCTTTCAGGCCTTCGTTGCAAACGGGAATATCTTCTGATAAAAACGAAACAGAAACGTTCTGTGAAACTGCTTTGTGAAGTATGAATCCGACTCACAGAGTTGAACACTTCTTTTGAAAGAGCAGCTTTGAAACACTCTTTTTGTAGAATCTACATGTGTTCATTTGGAGCGCTTTGAGGCCTATGGTGGAAAAGGAAATATCGTCACATAATACCTAGACAGAAGCATTCTTTGAAACTTCTTTATGATGTGTGCATTCAACTCACAGAGTTGAACATTCCTTTTCATGGAGCAGTTTGGAAAGAGTCTTTTTGCAGCATCTGCAATAGGATATTTGGAGCTCTTTCAGGCCTTTGTTAGAAGCGGGAATATCTTCCCATAAAAACTGGACAGAAGCATTCTCACAAACTGCTTTGTGATGTGTGTGTTCAATTCACAGAGCTGAACCTTTCCTTTGCTAGAGCAGTTATGAAACACTCTTTTTGTAGAATCTGCAAGTGTTCATTTGGAGCGATTTGAGGCCTATGGTGGAAAAAGAAATATCTTCATATATAAACAAGGCAGAAGCATTCTCAGAAAGCTCTTTATGATGTGTGCATTCAACTCAGAGAGATAAGCCTTCCTTTTGATAGAGCAGTTTTGAAACTGTGTTTTTGCAGAATCTGCAAGTGGATATTTGGAGCCCTTTCAGGCCTTCGTTGGAAACGGGAATATCTTCCCATAAAAACTAAACAGAAGAGTTCTGTGAAACTCCTTTGTGAAGTATGAATCCAACTCACAGAGTTGAACACTTCTTTTGAAAGAGCAGCTTTGAAACACTCTTTTTGTAGAATCTGCAAGTGTTCGTTTGGAGCGCTTTGAGGCCTATGGTGGAAAAGGAAATATCTTCACATATAAACCAGGCAGAAGCATTCTCAGAAACCTCATTATGATGTGTGCATTCAACTCGGAGAGATAAGCCTTCCTTTTGATAGAGCAGTTTTGAAACTGTGTTTTGGCAGAATCTGCAAGTGGATACTTGGAGCCCATTCAGGCCTTCGTTGCAAACGGGAATATCTTCCGATAAAAACGAAACAGAAACGTTCTGTGAAACTGCTTTGTGAAGTATGAATCCAACTCACAGAGTTGAACACTTCTTTTAAAAGAGCAGCTTTGAAACACTCTTTTTGTAGAATCTACATGTGTTCATTTGGAGCGCTTTGAGGCCTATGGTGGAAAAGGAAATATCGTCACATAATACCTAGACAGAAGCATTCTTTGAAACTTCTTTATGATGTGTGCATTCAACTCACAGAGTTGAACTATCCTTTTCATGGAGCAGTTTGGAAAGAGTCTTTTTGCAGCATCTGCAATAGGATATTTGGAGCTCTTTCAGGCCTTTGTTAGAAGCGGGAATATCTTCCCATAAAAACTGGACAGAAGCATTCTCACAAACTGCTTTGTGATGTGTGTGTTCAACTCACAGAGGTGAACCTTTCCTTTGCTAGAGCAGTTATGAAACACTCTTTTTGTAGAATCTGCAAGTGTTCATTTGGAGCGATTTGAGGCCTATGGTGGAAAAAGAAATATCTTCATATATAAACAAGGCAGAAGCATTCTCCGAAAGCTCTTTATGATGTGTGCATTCAACTCAGAGAGATAAGCCTTCCTTTTGATAGAGCAGTTTTGAAACTGTGTTTTTGCAGAATCTGCAAGTGGATATTTGGAGCCCTTTCAGGCCTTCGTTGGAAACGGGAATATCTTCCATTAAAAACTAAACAGAAGAGTTCTGTGAAACTGCTTTGTGTAGTATGAATCCAACTCACAGAGTTGAACACTTCCTTTCAAAGAGCAGTTTTGAAACACTCTTTTTGTACAATCTGCAAGTGTTCGTTTGGAGCGCTTTGAGGCCTATGGTGGAAAAGGAAATATCTTCACATATAATCCAGGCAGAAGCATTCTCAGAAACCTCTTTATGATGTGTGCATTCAACTCGGAGAGATAAGCCTTCCTTTTGATAGAGCAGTTTTGCAACTGTGTTTTTGCAGAATCTGCAAGTGTATATTTGGAGCCCTTTCAGGCCTTCGTTGGAAACGGGAAAATCTTCCCATAAAAACTAAACAGAAGCGTTCTGTGAAACTCCTTTGTGAAGTATGAATCCAACTCACAGAGTTGAACACTTCTTTTGAAAGAGCAGCTTTGAAACACTCTTTTTGTAGAATCTGCAAGTGTTCATTTGGAGCGCTTTGAGGCCTATGGTGGAAAAGGAAATATCTTCACATAAAACCTAGACAGAAGCATTCTTTGAAACTTCTTTATGATGTGTGCATTCAACTCACAGGGTTGAACATTCCTTTTCATGGAGCAGTTTGGAAAGAGTCTTTTTGCAGCATCTGCAAGTGGATATTTGGAGCTCTTTCAGGCCTTTGTTAGAAGCGGGAATATCTTCCCATTAAAACTGGACAGAAGCATTCTCAGAAACTGCTTTGTGATGTGTGTGTTCAACTCACAGAGGTGAACCTTTCCTTTGCTAGAGCAGTTATGAAACACTCTTTTTGTAGAATCTGCAAGTGTTCATTTGGAGCGCTTTGAGGCCTATGGTGGAAAAAGAAATATCTTCACATAAAACCTAGACAGAAGCATTCTTTGAAACTTCTTTATGATGTGTGCATTCAACTCACAGAGTTGAACCTTCTTTTTCATGGAGCAGTTTGGAAAGAGTCTTTTTGCAGCATCTGCAAGTGGATATTTGGAGCTCTTTCAGGCCTTTGTTAGAAGCGGGAATATCTTCCCATAAAAACTAAACCGAAGCATTCTCACAAACTGCTTTGTGATGTGTGTGTTCAACTCACAGAGGTGAACCTTTCCTTTGCTAGAGCAGTTATGAAACACTCTTTTTGTAGCATCTGCAAGTGTTCATTTGGAGCGCTTTGAGGCCTATGGTGGAAAAAGAAATATCTTCATATATAAACAAGTCAGAAGCATTCTCAGAAACCCCTTTATGATGTGTGCATTCAACTCAGAGAGATAAGCCTTCCTTTTGATAGAGCAGTTTTGAACCTGTGTTTTTGCAGAATCTGCAAGTGGATATTTGGAGCCCTTTCAGGCCTTCGTTGGAAACGGGAATATCTTCCCATAAAAACTAAACAGAAGAGTTCTGTGAAACTGCTTTGTGTATTATGAATCCAACTCACAGAGTTGAACACTTCCTTTGAAAGAGCAGTTTTGAAACACTCTTTTTGTAGAATCTGCAAGTGTTCATTTGGAGCGCTTTGAGGCCTATGGTGGAAAAGGAAATATCTTCACATACAAACCAGGCAGAAGCATTCTCAGAAACCTCTTTAAGATGTGTGCATTCAACTCGGAGAGATAAGCCTTCCTTTTGATAGAGCAGTTTTGAAAGTGTGTTTTGGCAGAATCTGCAAGTGGATACTTAGAGCCCTTTCAGGCTTTCGTTGCAAACGGGAATATCTTCCCATAAAAACGAAACAGAAACGTTCTGTGAAACTGCTTTGTGAAGTATGAATCCAACTCACAGAGTTGAACACTTCTTTTGAAAGAGCAGCTTTGAAACACTCTTTTTGTAGAATCTACATGTGTTCATTTGGAGCGCTTTGAGGCCTATGGTGAAAAAGGAAATATCGTCACATAATACCTAGACAGAAGCATTCTTTGAAACTTCTTTATGATGTGTGCATTCAACTCACAGAGTTGAACCTTCCTTTTCATGGAGCAGTTTGGAAAGAGTCTTTTTGCAGCATCTGCAAGTGGATATTTGGAGCTCTTTCAGGCCTTTGTTAGAAGCGGGAATATCTTCCCATAAAAACTAAACCGAAGCATTCTCACAAACTGCTTTGTGATGTGTGTGTTCAACTCACAGAAGTGAACCTTTCCTTTGCTAGAGCAGTTATGAAACACTCTTTTTGTAGAATCTGCAAGTGTTCATTTGGAGCGCTTTGAGGCCTATGGTGGAAAAAGAAATATCTTCATATATAAACAAGGCAGAAGCATTCTCAGAAACCCCTTTATGATGTGTGCATTCAACTCAGAGAGATAAGCCTTCCTTTTGATAGAGCAGTTTTGAACCTGTGTTTTTGCAGAATCTGCAAGTGGATATTTGGAGCCCTTTCAGGCCTTCGTTGGAAACGGGAATATCTTCCCATAAAAACTAAACAGAAGAGTTCTGTGAAACCGCTTTGTGTAGTATGAATCCAACTCACAGAGTTGAACACTTCCTTTGAAAGAGCAGTTTTGAAACACTCTTTTTGTAGAATCTGCAAGTGTTCGTTTGGAGCGCTTTGAGGCCTATGGTGGAAAAGGAAATATCTTCACATATAAACCAGGCAGAAGCATTCTCAGAAACCTCTTTAAGATGTGTGCATTCAACTCGGAGAGATAAGCCTTCCTTTTGATAGAGGAGTTTTGAAAGTGTGTTTTGGCAGAATCTGCAAGTGGATACTTAGAGCCCTTTCAGGCCTTCGTTGGAAACGGGAATATCTTCCCATAAAAACGAAACAGAAACGTTCTGTGAAACTGCTTTGTGAAGTATGAATCCAACTCACAGAGTTGAACACTTCTTTTGAAAGAGCATCTTTGAAACACTCTTTTTGTAGAATCTGCAAGTGTTCATTTGGAGCGCTTTGAGGCCTATGGTGGAAAAGGAAATATCTTCACATAAAACCTAGACAGAAGCATTCTTTGAAACTTCTTTATGATGTGTGCATTCAACTCACAGAGTTGAACCTTCCTTTTCATGGAGCAGTTTGGAAAGAGTCTTTTTGCAGCATCTGCAAGTGGATATTTGGAGCTCTTTCAGGCCTTTGTTAGAAGCGGGAATATCTTCCCATTAAAACTGGACAGAAGCATTCTCACAAACTGCTTTGTGATGTGTGTGTTCAACTCACAGAGGTGAACCTTTCCTTTGCTAGAGCAGTTATGAAACACTCTTTTTGTAGAATCTGCAAGTGTTCATTTGGAGCGCTTTGAGGCCTATGTTGGAAAAAGAAATATCTTCACATAAAACCTAGACAGAAGCATTCTTTGAAACTTCTTTATGATGTGTGCATTCAACTCACAGAGTTGAACATTCCTTTTCATGGAGCAGTTTGGAAAGAGTCTTTTTGCAGCATCTGCAAGTGGATATTTGGAGCTCTTTCAGGCCTTTGCTAGAAGCGGGAATATCTTCCCATAAAAACTGGACAGAAGCATTCTCACAAACTGCTTTGAGATGTGTGTGTTCAACTCACAGAGTTGAACCTTTCGTTTGCTAGAGCAGTTATGAAACACTCTTTTTGTAGAATCTGCAAGTGTTCATTTGGAGCGATATGAGGCCTATGGTGGAAAAAGAAATATCTTCATATATAAACAAGGCAGAAGCATTCTCAGAAAGCTCTTTATGATGTGTGCATTCAACTCAGAGAGATAAGCCTTCCTTTTGATAGAGCAGTTTTGAAACTGTATTTTTGCAGAATCTGCAAGTGGATATTTGGAGCCCTTTCAGGACTTCTTTGGAAACGGGAATATCTTCCCATAAAAACTAAACAGAAGAGTTCTGTGAAACTGCTTTGTGTAGTATGAATCCAACTCACAGAGTTGAGCACTTCCTTTGAAAGAGCAGCTTTGAAACACTCTTTTTGTAGAATCTGCAAGTGTTCGTTTGGAGCGCTTTGAGGCCTATGGTGGAAAAGGAAATATCTTCACATATAAACCAGGCAGAAGCATTCTCAGAAACCTCTTTATGATGTGTGCATTCAACTCGGAGAGATAAGCCTTCCTTTTGATAGAGCAGTTCTGAAACTGTGTTTTGGCAGAATCTGCAAGTGGATACTTAGAGCCCTTTCAGGCCTTCGTTGCAAACGGGAATATCTTCCCATAAAAACGAAACAGAAACGTTCTGTGAAACTGCTTTGTGAAGTATGAATCCAACTCACAGAGTTGAACACTTCTTTTGAAAGAGCAGCTTTGAAACACTCTTTTTGTAGAATCTACATGTGTTCATTTGGAGCGCTTTGAGGCCTATGGTGAAAAAGGAAATATCGTCACATAATACCTAGACATAAGCATTCTTTGAAACTTCTTTATGATGTGTGCATTCAACTCACAGAGTTGAACCTTCCTTTTCATGGAGCAGTTTGGAAAGAGTCTTTTTGCAGCATCTGCAAGTGGATATTTGGAGCTCTTTCAGGCCTTTGTTAGAAGCGGGAATATCTTCCCATAAAAACTGGACAGAAGCATTCTCACAAACTGCTTTGTGATGTGTGTGTTCAACTCACAGAGGTGAACCTTTCCTTTGCTAGAGCAGTTATGAAACACTCTTTTTGTAGCATCTGCAAGTGTTCATTTGGAGCGCTTTGAGGCCTATGGTGGAAAAAGAAATATCTTCATATATAAACAAGTCAGAAGCATTCTCAGAAACCCCTTTATGATGTGTGCATTCAACTCAGAGAGATAAGCCTTCCTTTTGATAGAGCAGTTTTGAACCTGTGTTTTTGCAGAATCTGCAAGTGGATATTTGGAGCCCTTTCAGGCCTTCGTTGGAAACGGGAATATCTTCCCATAAAAACTAAACAGAAGAGTTCTGTGAAACTGCTTTGTGTAGTATGAATCCAACTCACAGAGTTGAACACTTCCTTTGAAAGAGCAGTTTTGAAACACTCTTTTTGTAGAATCTGCAAGTGTTCGTTTGCAGCGCTTTGAGGCCTATGGTGGAAAAGGAAATATCTTCACATACAAACCAGGCAGAAGCATTCTCAGAAACCTCTTTAAGATGTGTGCATTCAACTCGGAGAGATAAGCCTTCCTTTTGATAGAGCAGTTTTGAAAGTGTGTTTTGGCAGAATCTGCAAGTGGATACTTAGAGCCCTTTCAGGCTTTCGTTGCAAACGGGAATATCTTCCCATAAAAACGAAACAGAAACGTTCTGTGAAACTGCTTTGTGAAGTATGAATCCAACTCACAGAGTTGAACACTTCTTTTGAAAGAGCAGCTTTGAAACACTCTTTTTGTAGAATCTACATGTGTTCATTTGGAGCGCTTTGAGGCCTATAGTGAAAAAGGAAATATCGTCACATAATACCTAGACAGAAGCATTCTTTGAAACTTCTTTATGATGTGTGCATTCAACTCACAGAGTTGAACCTTCCTTTTCATGGAGCAGTTTGGAAAGAGTCTTTTTGCAGCATCTGCAAGTGGATATTTGGAGCTCTTTCAGGCCTTTGTTAGAAGCGGGAATATCTTCCCATAAAAACTAAACCGAAGCATTCTCACAAACTGCTTTGTGATGTGTGTGTTCAACTCACAGAGGTGAACCTTTCCTTTGCTAGAGCAGTTATGAAACACTCTTTTTGTAGAATCTGCAAGTGTTCATTTGGAGCGCTTTGAGGCCTATGGTGGAAAAAGAAATATCTTCATATATAAACAAGGCAGAAGCATTCTCAGAAACCCCTTTATGATGTGTGCATTCAACTCAGAGAGATAAGCCTTCCTTTTGATAGAGCAGTTTTGAACCTGTGTTTTTGCAGAATCTGCAAGTGGATATTTGGAGCCCTTTCAGGCCTTCGTTGGAAACGGGAATATCTTCCCATAAAAACTAAACAGAAGAGTTCTGTGAAACCGCTTTGTGTAGTATGAATCCAACTCACAGAGTTGAACACTTCCTTTGAAAGAGCAGTTTTGAAACACTCTTTTTGTAGAATCTGCAAGTGTTCGTTTGGAGCGCTTTGAGGC
Source organism: Pongo abelii (assembly GCF_028885655.2). Classification (NCBI taxonomy): domain Eukaryota; kingdom Metazoa; phylum Chordata; class Mammalia; order Primates; family Hominidae; genus Pongo; species Pongo abelii. The sequence continues at coordinate 85,500,681 of NC_071988.2, read as the reverse complement.
CTATGGTGGAAAAGGAAATATCTTCACATATAAACCAGGCAGAAGCATTCTCAGAAACCTCTTTAAGATGTGTGCATTCAACTCGGAGAGATAAGCCTTCCTTTTGATAGAGGAGTTTTGAAAGTGTGTTTTGGCAGAATCTGCAAGTGGATACTTAGAGCCCTTTCAGGCCTTCGTTGGAAACGGGAATATCTTCCCATAAAAACGAAACAGAAACGTTCTGTGAAACTGCTTTGTGAAGTATGAATCCAACTCACAGAGTTGAACACTTCTTTTGAAAGAGCATCTTTGAAACACTCTTTTTGTAGAATCTGCAAGTGTTCATTTGGAGCGCTTTGAGGCCTATGGTGGAAAAGGAAATATCTTCACATAAAACCTAGACAGAAGCATTCTTTGAAACTTCTTTATGATGTGTGCATTCAACTCACAGAGTTGAACCTTCCTTTTCATGGAGCAGTTTGGAAAGAGTCTTTTTGCAGCATCTGCAAGTGGATATTTGGAGCTCTTTCAGGCCTTTGTTAGAAGCGGGAATATCTTCCCATTAAAACTGGACAGAAGCATTCTCACAAACTGCTTTGTGATGTGTGTGTTCAACTCACAGAGGTGAACCTTTCCTTTGCTAGAGCAGTTATGAAACACTCTTTTTGTAGAATCTGCAAGTGTTCATTTGGAGCGCTTTGAGGCCTATGGTGGAAAAAGAAATATCTTCACATAAAACCTAGACAGAAGCATTCTTTGAAACTTCTTTATGATGTGTGCATTCAACTCACAGAGTTGAACATTCCTTTTCATGGAGCAGTTTGGAAAGAGTCTTTTTGCAGCATCTGCAAGTGGATATTTGGAGCTCTTTCAGGCCTTTGCTAGAAGCGGGAATATCTTCCCATAAAACTGGACAGAAGCATTCTCACAAACTGCTTTGAGATGTGTGTGTTCAACTCACAGAGGTGAACCTTTCGTTTGCTAGAGCAGTTATGAAACACTCTTTTTGTAGAATCTGCAAGTGTTCATTTGGAGCGATATGAGGCCTATGGTGGAAAAAGAAATATCTTCATATATAAACAAGGCAGAAGCATTCTCAGAAAGCTCTTTATGATGTGTGCATTCAACTCAGAGAGATAAGCCTTCCTTTTGATAGAGCAGTTTTGAAACTGTATTTTTGCAGAATCTGCAAGTGGATATTTGGAGCCCTTTCAGGACTTCTTTGGAAACGGGAATATCTTCCCATAAAAACTAAACAGAAGAGTTCTGTGAAACTGCTTTGTGTAGTATGAATCCAACTCACAGAGTTGAGCACTTCCTTTGAAAGAGCAGTTTTGGAACACTCTTTTTGTAGAATCTGCAAGTGTTCGTTTGGAGCGCTTTGAGGCCTATGGTGGAAAAGGAAATATCTTCACATATAAACCAGGCAGAAGCATTCTCAGAAACCTCTTTATGATGTGTGCATTCAACTCGGAGAGATAAGCCTTCCTTTTGATAGAGCAGTTCTGAAACTGTGTTTTGGCAGAATCTGCAAGTGGATACTTAGAGCCCTTTCAGGCCTTCGTTGCAAACGGGAATATCTTCCCATAAAAACGAAACAGAAACGTTCTGTGAAACTGCTTTGTGAAGTATGAATCCAACTCACAGAGTTGAACACTTCTTTTGAAAGAGCAGCTTTGAAACACTCTTTTTGTAGAATCTACATGTGTTCATTTGGAGCGCTTTGAGGCCTATGGTGAAAAAGGAAATATCGTCACATAATACCTAGACATAAGCATTCTTTGAAACTTCTTTATGATGTGTGCATTCAACTCACAGAGTTGAACCTTCCTTTTCATGGAGCAGTTTGGAAAGAGTCTTTTTGCAGCATCTGCAAGTGGATATTTGGAGCTCTTTCAGGCCTTTGTTAGAAGCGGGAATATCTTCCCATAAAAACTGGACAGAAGCATTCTCACAAACTGCTTTGTGATGTGTGTGTTCAACTCACAGAGGTGAACCTTTCCTTTGCTAGAGCAGTTATGAAACACTCTTTTTGTAGAATCTGCAAGTGTTCATTTCGAGCGATTTGAGGCCTATGGTGGAAAAAGAAATATCTTCATATATAAACAAGGCAGAAGCATTCTCAGAAAGCTCTTTATGATGTGTGCATTCAACTCAGAGAGATAAGCCTTCCTTTTGATAGAGCAGTTTTGAAACTGTGTTTTTGCAGAATCTGCAAGTGGATATTTGGAGCCCTTTCAGGCCTTCGTTGGAAACGGGAATATCTTCCCATAAAAACTAAACAGAAGAGTTCTGTGAAACTGCTTTGTGTAGTATGAATCCAACTCACAGAGTTGAACACTTCTTTTGAAAGAGCAGTTTTGAAACACTCTTTTTGTAGAATCTGCAAGTGTTCGTTTGGAGCGCTTTGAGGCCTATGGTGGAAAAGGAAATATCTTCACATATAAACCAGGCAGAAGCATTCTCAGAAACCTCTTTATGATGTGTGCATTCAACTCGGAGAGATAAGCCTTCCTTTTGATAGAGCAGTTTTGAAACTGTGTTTTGGCAGAATCTGCAAGTGGATACTTAGAGCCCTTTCAGGCCTTCGTTGCAAACGGGAATATCTTCCGATAAAAACGAAACAGAAACGTTCTGTTAAACTGCTTTGTGAAGTATGAATCCAACTCACAGAGTTGAACACTTCTTTTGAAAGCGCAGCTTTTAAACACTCTTTTTGTAGAATCTACATGTGTTCATTTGGAGCGCTTTGAGGCCTATGGTGGAAAAGGAAATATCGTCACATAATACCTAGACAGAAGCATTCTTTGAAACTTCTTTATGATGTGTGCATTCAACTCACAGAGTTGAACATTCCTTTTCATGGAGCAGTTTGGAAAGAGTCTTTTTGCAGCATCTGCAAGTGGATATTTGGAGCTCTTTCAGGTCTTTGTTCGAAGCGGGAATATCTTCCCATTAAAACTGGACAGAAGCATTCTCACAAACTGCTTTGTGATGTGTGTGTTCAACTCACAGAGGTGAACCTTTCCTTTGCTAGAGCAGTTATGAAACACTCTTTTTGTAGAATCTGCAAGTGTTCATTTGGAGCGCTTTGAGGCCTATGGTGGAAAAAGAAATATCTTCACATAAAACCTAGACAGAAGCATTCTTTGAAACTTCTTTATGATGTGTGCATTCAACTCACAGAGTTGAACCTTCTTTTTAATGGAGCAGTTTGGAAAGAGTCTTTTTGCAGCATCTGCAAGTGGATATTTAGAGCTCTTTCAGGCCTTTGTTAGAAGCGGGAATATCTTCCCATAAAAACTGGACAGAAGCATTCTCACAAACTGCTTTGTGATGTGTGTGTTCAACTCACAGAGTTGAACCTTTCCTTTGCTAGAGCAGTTATGAAACACTCTTTTTGTAGAATCTGCAAGTGTTCATTTGGAGCGATTTGAGGCCTATGGTGGAAAAAGAAATATCTTCATATATAAACAAGGCAGAAGCATTCTCAGAAAGCTCTTTATGATGTGTGCATTCAACTCAGAGAGATAAGCCTTCCTTTTGATAGAGCAGTTTTGAAACTGTATTTTTGCAGAATCTGCAAGTGGATATTTGGAGCCCTTTCTGGCGTTCGTTGGAAACGGGAATATCTTCCCATAAAAACTAAACAGAAGAGTTCTGTGAAACTGCTTTGTGTAGTATGAATCCAACTCACAGAGTTGAACACTTCCTTTGAAAGAGCAGTTTTGAAACACTCTTTTTGTAGAATCTGCAAGTGTTCGTTTGGAGCGCTTTGAGGCCTATGGTGGAAAAGGAAATATCTTCACATATAAACCAGGCAGAAGCATTCTCAGAAACCTCTTTATGATGTGTGCATTCAACTCGGAGAGATAAGCCTTCCTTTTGATAGAGCAGTTTTGAAACTGTGTTTTGGCAGAATCTGCAAGTGGATACTTAGAGCCCTTTCAGGCCTTCGTTGCAAACGGGAATATCTTCCCATAAAAACGAAACAGAAGCGTTCTGTGAAACTCCTTTGTGAAGTATGAATCCAACTCACAGAGTTGAACACTTCTTTTGAAAGAGCAGCTTTGAAACACTCTTTTTGTAGAATCTGCAAGTGTTCATTTGGAGCGCTTTGAGGCCTATGGTGGAAAAGGAAATATCTTCACATAAAACCTAGACAGAAGCATTCTTTGAAACTTCTTTATGATGTGTGCATTCAACTCACAGAGTTGAACATTCCTTTTCATGGAGCAGTTTGGAAAGAGTCTTTTTGCAGCATCTGCAAGTGGATATTTGGAGCTCTTTCAGGCCTTTGTTAGAAGCGGGAATATCTTCCCATTAAAACTGGACAGAAGCATTCTCACAAACTGCTTTGTGATGTGTGTGTTCAACTCACAGAGGTGAACCTTTCCTTTGCTAGAGCAGTTATGAAACACTCTTTTTGTAGAATCTGCAAGTGTTCATTTGGAGCGCTTTGAGGCCTATGGTGGAAAAAGAAATATCTTCACATAAAACCTAGACAGAAGCATTCTTTGAAACTTCTTTATGATGTGTGCATTCAACTCACAGAGTTGAACCTTCTTTTTCATGGAGCAGTTTGGAAAGAGTCTTTTTGCAGCATCTGCAAGTGGATATTTGGAGCTCTTTCAGGCCTTTGTTAGAAGCGGGAATATCTTCCCATAAAAACTAAACCGAAGCATTCTCACAAACTGCTTTGTGATGTGTGTGTTCAACTCACAGAGGTGAACCTTTCCTTTGCTAGAGCAGTTATGAAACACTCTTTTTGTAGCATCTGCAAGTGTTCATTTGGAGCGCTTTGAGGCCTATGGTGGAAAAAGAAATATCTTCATATATAAACAAGTCAGAAGCATTCTCAGAAACCCCTTTATGATGTGTGCATTCAACTCAGAGAGATAAGCCTTCCTTTTGATAGAGCAGTTTTGAACCTGTGTTTTTGCAGAATCTGCAAGTGGATATTTGGAGCCCTTTCAGGCCTTCGTTGGAAACGGGAATATCTTCCCATAAAAACTAAACAGAAGAGTTCTGTGAAACTGCTTTGTGTATTATGAATCCAACTCACAGAGTTGAACACTTCCTTTGAAAGAGCAGTTTTGAAACACTCTTTTTGTAGAATCTGCAAGTGTTCATTTGGAGCGCTTTGAGGCCTATGGTGGAAAAGGAAATATCTTCACATACAAACCAGGCAGAAGCATTCTCAGAAACTTCTTTAAGATGTGTGCATTCAACTCGGAGAGATAAGCCTTCCTTTTGATAGAGCAGTTTTGAAAGTGTGTTTTGGCAGAATCTGCAAGTGGATACTTAGAGCCCTTTCAGGCTTTCGTTGCAAACGGGAATATCTTCCCATAAAAACGAAACAGAAACGTTCTGTGAAACTGCTTTGTGAAGTATGAATCCAACTCACAGAGTTGAACACTTCTTTTGAAAGAGCAGCTTTGAAACACTCTTTTTGTAGAATCTACATGTGTTCATTTGGAGCGCTTTGAGGCCTATGGTGAAAAAGGAAATATCGTCACATAATACCTAGACAGAAGCATTCTTTGAAACTTCTTTATGATGTGTGCATTCAACTCACAGAGTTGAACCTTCCTTTTCATGGAGCAGTTTGGAAAGAGTCTTTTTGCAGCATCTGCAAGTGGATATTTGGAGCTCTTTCAGGCCTTTGTTAGAAGCGGGAATATCTTCCCATAAAAACTAAACCGAAGCATTCTCACAAACTGCTTTGTGATGTGTGTGTTCAACTCACAGAAGTGAACCTTTCCTTTGCTAGAGCAGTTATGAAACACTCTTTTTGTAGAATCTGCAAGTGTTCATTTGGAGCGCTTTGAGGCCTATGGTGGAAAAAGAAATATCTTCATATATAAACAAGGCAGAAGCATTCTCAGAAACCCCTTTATGATGTGTGCATTCAACTCAGAGAGATAAGCCTTCCTTTTGATAGAGCAGTTTTGAACCTGTGTTTTTGCAGAATCTGCAAGTGGATATTTGGAGCCCTTTCAGGCCTTCGTTGGAAACGGGAATATCTTCCCATAAAAACTAAACAGAAGAGTTCTGTGAAACCGCTTTGTGTAGTATGAATCCAACTCACAGAGTTGAACACTTCCTTTGAAAGAGCAGTTTTGAAACACTCTTTTTGTAGAATCTGCAAGTGTTCGTTTGGAGCGCTTTGAGGCCTATGGTGGAAAAGGAAATATCTTCACATATAAACCAGGCAGAAGCATTCTCAGAAACCTCTTTAAGATGTGTGCATTCAACTCGGAGAGATAAGCCTTCCTTTTGATAGAGGAGTTTTGAAAGTGTGTTTTGGCAGAATCTGCAAGTGGATACTTAGAGCCCTTTCAGGCCTTCGTTGGAAACGGGAATATCTTCCCATAAAAACGAAACAGAAACGTTCTGTGAAACTGCTTTGTGAAGTATGAATCCAACTCACAGAGTTGAACACTTCTTTTGAAAGAGCATCTTTGAAACACACTTTTTGTAGAATCTGCAAGTGTTCATTTGGAGCGCTTTGAGGCCTATGGTGGAAAAGGAAATATCTTCACATAAAACCTAGACAGAAGCATTCTTTGAAACTTCTTTATGATGTGTGCATTCAACTCACAGAGTTGAACCTTCCTTTTCATGGAGCAGTTTGGAAAGAGTCTTTTTGCAGCATCTGCAAGTGGATATTTGGAGCTCTTTCAGGCCTTTGTTAGAAGCGGGAATATCTTCCCATTAAAACTGGACAGAAGCATTCTCACAAACTGCTTTGTGATGTGTGTGTTCAACTCACAGAGGTGAACCTTTCCTTTGCTAGAGCAGTTATGAAACACTCTTTTTGTAGAATCTGCAAGTGTTCATTTGGAGCGCTTTGAGGCCTATGTTGGAAAAAGAAATATCTTCACATAAAACCTAGACAGAAGCATTCTTTGAAACTTCTTTATGATGTGTGCATTCAACTCACAGAGTTGAACATTCCTTTTCATGGAGCAGTTTGGAAAGAGTCTTTTTGCAGCATCTGCAAGTGGATATTTGGAGCTCTTTCAGGCCTTTGCTAGAAGCGGGAATATCTTCCCATAAAAACTGGACAGAAGCATTCTCACAAACTGCTTTGAGATGTGTGTGTTCAACTCACAGAGTTGAACCTTTCGTTTGCTAGAGCAGTTATGAAACACTCTTTTTGTAGAATCTGCAAGTGTTCATTTGGAGCGATATGAGGCCTATGGTGGAAAAAGAAATATCTTCATATATAAACAAGGCAGAAGCATTCTCAGAAAGCTCTTTATGATGTGTGCATTCAACTCAGAGAGATAAGCCTTCCTTTTGATAGAGCAGTTTTGAAACTGTATTTTTGCAGAATCTGCAAGTGGATATTTGGAGCCCTTTCAGGACTTCTTTGGAAACGGGAATATCTTCCCATAAAAACTAAACAGAAGAGTTCTGTGAAACTGCTTTGTGTAGTATGAATCCAACTCACAGAGTTGAGCACTTCCTTTGAAAGAGCAGCTTTGAAACACTCTTTTTGTAGAATCTGCAAGTGTTCGTTTGGAGCGCTTTGAGGCCTATGGTGGAAAAGGAAATATCTTCACATATAAACCAGGCAGAAGCATTCTCAGAAACCTCTTTATGATGTGTGCATTCAACTCGGAGAGATAAGCCTTCCTTTTGATAGAGCAGTTCTGAAACTGTGTTTTGGCAGAATCTGCAAGTGGATACTTAGAGCCCTTTCAGGCCTTCGTTGCAAACGGGAATATCTTCCCATAAAAACGAAACAGAAACGTTCTGTGAAACTGCTTTGTGAAGTATGAATCCAACTCACAGAGTTGAACACTTCTTTTGAAAGAGCAGCTTTGAAACACTCTTTTTGTAGAATCTACATGTGTTCATTTGGAGCGCTTTGAGGCCTATGGTGAAAAAGGAAATATCGTCACATAATACCTAGACATAAGCATTCTTTGAAACTTCTTTATGATGTGTGCATTCAACTCACAGAGTTGAACCTTCCTTTTCATGGAGCAGTTTGGAAAGAGTCTTTTTGCAGCATCTGCAAGTGGATATTTGGAGCTCTTTCAGGCCTTTGTTAGAAGCGGGAATATCTTCCCATAAAAACTGGACAGAAGCATTCTCACAAACTGCTTTGTGATGTGTGTGTTCAACTCACAGAGGTGAACCTTTCCTTTGCTAGAGCAGTTATGAAACACTCTTTTTGTAGCATCTGCAAGTGTTCATTTGGAGCGCTTTGAGGCCTATGGTGGAAAAAGAAATATCTTCATATATAAACAAGTCAGAAGCATTCTCAGAAACCCCTTTATGATGTGTGCATTCAACTCAGAGAGATAAGCCTTCCTTTTGATAGAGCAGTTTTGAACCTGTGTTTTTGCAGAATCTGCAAGTGGATATTTGGAGCCCTTTCAGGCCTTCGTTGGAAACGGGAATATCTTCCCATAAAAACTAAACAGAAGAGTTCTGTGAAACTGCTTTGTGTAGTATGAATCCAACTCACAGAGTTGAACACTTCCTTTGAAAGAGCAGTTTTGAAACACTCTTTTTGTAGAATCTGCAAGTGTTCGTTTGCAGCGCTTTGAGGCCTATGGTGGAAAAGGAAATATCTTCACATACAAACCAGGCAGAAGCATTCTCAGAAACCTCTTTAAGATGTGTGCATTCAACTCGGAGAGATAAGCCTTCCTTTTGATAGAGCAGTTTTGAAAGTGTGTTTTGGCAGAATCTGCAAGTGGATACTTAGAGCCCTTTCAGGCTTTCGTTGCAAACGGGAATATCTTCCCATAAAAACGAAACAGAAACGTTCTGTGAAACTGCTTTGTGAAGTATGAATCCAACTCACAGAGTTGAACACTTCTTTTGAAAGAGCAGCTTTGAAACACTCTTTTTGTAGAATCTACATGTGTTCATTTGGAGCGCTTTGAGGCCTATAGTGAAAAAGGAAATATCGTCACATAATACCTAGACAGAAGCATTCTTTGAAACTTCTTTATGATGTGTGCATTCAACTCACAGAGTTGAACCTTCCTTTTCATGGAGCAGTTTGGAAAGAGTCTTTTTGCAGCATCTGCAAGTGGATATTTGGAGCTCTTTCAGGCCTTTGTTAGAAGCGGGAATATCTTCCCATAAAAACTAAACCGAAGCATTCTCACAAACTGCTTTGTGATGTGTGTGTTCAACTCACAGAGGTGAACCTTTCCTTTGCTAGAGCAGTTATGAAACACTCTTTTTGTAGAATCTGCAAGTGTTCATTTGGAGCGCTTTGAGGCCTATGGTGGAAAAAGAAATATCTTCATATATAAACAAGGCAGAAGCATTCTCAGAAACCCCTTTATGATGTGTGCATTCAACTCAGAGAGATAAGCCTTCCTTTTGATAGAGCAGTTTTGAACCTGTGTTTTTGCAGAATCTGCAAGTGGATATTTGGAGCCCTTTCAGGCCTTCGTTGGAAACGGGAATATCTTCCCATAAAAACTAAACAGAAGAGTTCTGTGAAACCGCTTTGTGTAGTATGAATCCAACTCACAGAGTTGAACACTTCCTTTGAAAGAGCAGTTTTGAAACACTCTTTTTGTAGAATCTGCAAGTGTTCGTTTGGAGCGCTTTGAGGCCTATGGTGGAAAAGGAAATATCTTCACATATAAACCAGGCAGAAGCATTCTCAGAAACCTCTTTAAGATGTGTGCATTCAACTCGGAGAGATAAGCCTTCCTTTTGATAGAGGAGTTTTGAAAGTGTGTTTTGGCAGAATCTGCAAGTGGATACTTAGAGCCCTTTCAGGCCTTCGTTGGAAACGGGAATATCTTCCCATAAAAACGAAACAGAAACGTTCTGTGAAACTGCTTTGTGAAGTATGAATCCAACTCACAGAGTTGAACACTTCTTTTGAAAGAGCATCTTTGAAACACTCTTTTTGTAGAATCTGCAAGTGTTCATTTGGAGCGCTTTGAGGCCTATGGTGGAAAAGGAAATATCTTCACATAAAACCTAGACAGAAGCATTCTTTGAAACTTCTTTATGATGTGTGCATTCAACTCACAGAGTTGAACCTTCCTTTTCATGGAGCAGTTTGGAAAGAGTCTTTTTGCAGCATCTGCAAGTGGATATTTGGAGCTCTTTCAGGCCTTTGTTAGAAGCGGGAATATCTTCCCATTAAAACTGGACAGAAGCATTCTCACAAACTGCTTTGTGATGTGTGTGTTCAACTCACAGAGGTGAACCTTTCCTTTGCTAGAGCAGTTATGAAACACTCTTTTTGTAGAATCTGCAAGTGTTCATTTGGAGCGCTTTGAGGCCTATGGTGGAAAAAGAAATATCTTCACATAAAACCTAGACAGAAGCATTCTTTGAAACTTCTTTATGATGTGTGCATTCAACTCACAGAGTTGAACATTCCTTTTCATGGAGCAGTTTGGAAAGAGTCTTTTTGCAGCATCTGCAAGTGGATATTTGGAGCTCTTTCAGGCCTTTGCTAGAAGCGGGAATATCTTCCCATAAAAACTGGACAGAAGCATTCTCACAAACTGCTTTGAGATGTGTGTGTTCAACTCACAGAGGTGAACCTTTCGTTTGCTAGAGCAGTTATGAAACACTCTTTTTGTAGAATCTGCAAGTGTTCATTTGGAGCGATATGAGGCCTATGGTGGAAAAAGAAATATCTTCATATATAAACAAGGCAGAAGCATTCTCAGAAAGCTCTTTATGATGTGTGCATTCAACTCAGAGAGATAAGCCTTCCTTTTGATAGAGCAGTTTTGAAACTGTATTTTTGCAGAATCTGCAAGTGGATATTTGGAGCCCTTTCAGGACTTCTTTGGAAACGGGAATATCTTCCCATAAAAACTAAACAGAAGAGTTCTGTGAAACTGCTTTGTGTAGTATGAATCCAACTCACAGAGTTGAGCACTTCCTTTGAAAGAGCAGTTTTGGAACACTCTTTTTGTAGAATCTGCAAGTGTTCGTTTGGAGCGCTTTGAGGCCTATGGTGGAAAAGGAAATATCTTCACATATAAACCAGGCAGAAGCATTCTCAGAAACCTCTTTATGATGTGTGCATTCAACTCGGAGAGATAAGCCTTCCTTTTGATAGAGCAGTTCTGAAACTGTGTTTTGGCAGAATCTGCAAGTGGATACTTAGAGCCCTTTCAGGCCTTCGTTGCAAACGGGAATATCTTCCCATAAAAACGAAACAGAAACGTTCTGTGAAACTGCTTTGTGAAGTATGAATCCAACTCACAGAGTTGAACACTTCTTTTGAAAGAGCAGCTTTGAAACACTCTTTTTGTAGAATCTACATGTGTTCATTTGGAGCGCTTTGAGGCCTATGGTGAAAAAGGAAATATCGTCACATAATACCTAGACATAAGCATTCTTTGAAACTTCTTTATGATGTGTGCATTCAACTCACAGAGTTGAACCTTCCTTTTCATGGAGCAGTTTGGAAAGAGTCTTTTTGCAGCATCTGCAAGTGGATATTTGGAGCTCTTTCAGGCCTTTGTTAGAAGCGGGAATATCTTCCCATAAAAACTGGACAGAAGCATTCTCACAAACTGCTTTGTGATGTGTGTGTTCAACTCACAGAGGTGAACCTTTCCTTTGCTAGAGCAGTTATGAAACACTCTTTTTGTAGAATCTGCAAGTGTTCATTTCGAGCGATTTGAGGCCTATGGTGGAAAAAGAAATATCTTCATATATAAACAAGGCAGAAGCATTCTCAGAAAGCTCTTTATGATGTGTGCATTCAACTCAGAGAGATAAGCCTTCCTTTTGATAGAGCAGTTTTGAAACTGTGTTTTTGCAGAATCTGCAAGTGGATATTTGGAGCCCTTTCAGGCCTTCGTTGGAAACGGGAATATCTTCCCATAAAAACTAAACAGAAGAGTTCTGTGAAACTGCTTTGTGTAGTATGAATCCAACTCACAGAGTTGAACACTTCTTTTGAAAGAGCAGTTTTGAAACACTCTTTTTGTAGAATCTGCAAGTGTTCGTTTGGAGCGCTTTGAGGCCTATGGTGGAAAAGGAAATATCTTCACATATAAACCAGGCAGAAGCATTCTCAGAAACCTCTTTATGATGTGTGCATTCAACTCGGAGAGATAAGCCTTCCTTTTGATAGAGCAGTTTTGAAACTGTGTTTTGGCAGAATCTGCAAGTGGATACTTAGAGCCCTTTCAGGCCTTCGTTGCAAACGGGAATATCTTCCGATAAAAACGAAACAGAAACGTTCTGTTAAACTGCTTTGTGAAGTATGAATCCAACTCACAGAGTTGAACACTTCTTTTGAAAGCGCAGCTTTTAAACACTCTTTTTGTAGAATCTACATGTGTTCATTTGGAGCGCTTTGAGGCCTATGGTGGAAAAGGAAATATCGTCACATAATACCTAGACAGAAGCATTCTTTGAAACTTCTTTATGATGTGTGCATTCAACTCACAGAGTTGAACATTCCTTTTCATGGAGCAGTTTGGAAAGAGTCTTTTTGCAGCATCTGCAAGTGGATATTTGGAGCTCTTTCAGGTCTTTGTTAGAAGCGGGAATATCTTCCCATTAAAACTGGACAGAAGCATTCTCACAAACTGCTTTGTGATGTGTGTGTTCAACTCACAGAGGTGAACCTTTCCTTTGCTAGAGCAGTTATGAAACACTCTTTTTGTAGAATCTGCAAGTGTTCATTTGGAGCGCTTTGAGGCCTATGGTGGAAAAAGAAATATCTTCACATAAAACCTAGACAGAAGCATTCTTTGAAACTTCTTTATGATGTGTGCATTCAACTCACAGAGTTGAACCTTCTTTTTAATGGAGCAGTTTGGAAAGAGTCTTTTTGCAGCATCTGCAAGTGGATATTTAGAGCTCTTTCAGGCCTTTGTTAGAAGCGGGAATATCTTCCCATAAAAACTGGACAGAAGCATTCTCACAAACTGCTTTGTGATGTGTGTGTTCAACTCACAGAGTTGAACCTTTCCTTTGCTAGAGCAGTTATGAAACACTCTTTTTGTAGAATCTGCAAGTGTTCATTTGGAGCGATTTGAGGCCTATGGTGGAAAAAGAAATATCTTCATATATAAACAAGGCAGAAGCATTCTCAGAAAGCTCTTTATGATGTGTGCATTCAACTCAGAGAGATAAGCCTTCCTTTTGATAGAGCAGTTTTGAAACTGTATTTTTGCAGAATCTGCAAGTGGATATTTGGAGCCCTTTCAGGCGTTCGTTGGAAACGGGAATATCTTCCCATAAAAACTAAACAGAAGAGTTCTGTGAAACTGCTTTGTGTAGTATGAATCCAACTCACAGAGTTGAACACTTCCTTTGAAAGAGCAGTTTTGAAACACTCTTTTTGTAGAATCTGCAAGTGTTCGTTTGGAGCGCTTTGAGGCCTATGGTGGAAAAGGAAATATCTTCACATATAAACCAGGCAGAAGCATTCTCAGAAACCTCTTTATGATGTGTGCATTCAACTCGGAGAGATAAGCCTTCCTTTTGATAGAGCAGTTTTGAAACTGTGTTTTGGCAGAATCTGCAAGTGGATACTTAGAGCCCTTTCAGGCCTTCGTTGCAAACGGGAATATCTTCCCATAAAAACGAAACAGAAACGTTCTGTGAAACTGCTTTGTGAAGTATGAATCCAACTCACAGAGTTGAACACTTCTTTTGAAAGAGCAGCTTTGAAACACTCTTTTTGTAGAATCTACATGTGTTCATTTGGAGCGCTTTGAGGCCTATGGTGGAAAAGGAAATATCGTCACATAATACCTAGACAGAAGCATTCTTTGAAACTTCTTTATGATGTGTGCATTCAACTCACAGAGTTGAACCTTCCTTTTCATGGAGCAGTTTGGAAAGAGTCTTTTTGCAGCATCTGCAAGTGGATATTTGGAGCTCTTTCAGGCCTTTGTTAGAAGCGGGAATATCTTCCCATAAAAACTGGACAGAAGCATTCTCACAAACTGCTTTGTGATGTGTGTGTTCAACTCACAGAGGTGAACCTTTCCTTTGCTAGAGCAGTTATGAAACACTCTTTTTGTAGAATCTGCAAGTGTTCATTTGGAGCGATTTGAGGCCTATGGTGGAAAAAGAAATATCTTCATATATAAACAAGGCAGAAGCATTCTCAGAAAGCTCTTTATGATGTGTGCATTCAACTCAGAGAGATAAGCCTTCCTTTTGATAGAGCAGTTTTGAAACTGTGTTTTTGCAGAATCTGCAAGTGGATATTTGGAGCCCTTTCAGGCCTTCGTTGGAAACGGGAATATCTTCCCATAAAAACTAAACAGAAGAGTTCTGTGAAACTGCTTTGTGTAGTATGAATCCAACTCACAGAGTTGAACACTTCCTTTGAAAGAGCAGTTTTGAGACACTCTTTTTGTAGAATCTTCAAGTGTTCCTTTGGAGCGCTTTGAGGCCTATGGTGGAAAAGGAAATATCTTCACATATAAACCAGGCAGAAGCATTCTCAGAAACCTCTTTATGATGTGTGCATTCAACTCGGAGAGATAAGCCTTCCTTTTGATAGAGCAGTTTTGAAACTGTGTTTTGGCAGAATCTGCAAGTGGATACTTAGAGCCCTTTCAGGCCTTCGTTGCAAACGGGAATATCTTCCGATAAAAACGAAACAGAAACGTTCTGTGAAACTGCTTTGTGAAGTATGAATCCAACTCACAGAGTTGAACACTTCTTTTGAAAGAGCAGCTTTGAAACACTCTTTTTGTAGAATCTACATGTGTTCATTTGGAGCGCTTTGAGGCCTATGGTGGAAAAGGAAATATCGTCACATAATACCTAGACAGAAGCATTCTTTGAAACTTCTTTATGATGTGTGCATTCAACTCACAGAGTTGAACCTTCCTTTTCATGGAGCAGTTTGGAAAGAGTCTTTTTGCAGCATCTGCAAGTGGATATTTGGAGCTCTTTCAGGCCTTTGTTAGAAGCGGGAATATCTTCCCATAAAAACTGGACAGAAGCATTCTCACAAACTGCTTTGTGATGTGTGTGTTCAACTCACAGAGGTGAACCTTTCCTTTGCTAGAGCAGTTATGAAACACTCTTTTTGTAGAATCTGCAAGTGTTCATTTGGAGCGATTTGGGGCCTATGGTGGAAAAAGAAATATCTTCATATATAAACAAGGCAGAAGCATTCTCAGAAAGCTCTTTATGATGTGTGCATTCAACTCAGAGAGATAAGCCTTCCTTTTGATAGAGCAGTTTTGAAACTGTGTTTTTGCAGAATCTGCAAGTGGATATTTGGAGCCCTTTCAGGCCTTCGTTGGAAACGGGAATATCTTCCCATAAAAACTAAACAGAAGAGTTCTGTGAAACTGCTTTGTGTAGTATGAATCCAACTCACAGAGTTGAACACTTCTTTTGAAAGAGCAGTTTTGAAACACTCTTTTTGTACAATCTTCAAGTGTTCGTTTGGAGCGCTTTGAGGCCTATGGTGGAAAAGGAAATATCTTCACATATAAACCAGGCAGAAGCATTCTCAGAAACCTCTTTATGATGTGTGCATTCAACTCGGAGAGATAAGCCTTCCTTTTGATAGAGCAGTTTTGAAACTGTGTCTTGGCAGAATCTGCAAGTGGATACTTAGAGCCCTTTCAGGCCTTCGTTGCAAACGGGAATATCTTCCGATAAAAACGAAACAGAAACGTTCTGTGAAACTGCTTTGTGAAGTATGAATCCAACTCACAGAGTTGAACACTTCTTTTGAAAGCGCAGCTTTTAAACACTCTTTTTGTAGAATCTACATGTGTTCATTTGGAGCGCTTTGAGGCCTATGGTGGAAAAGGAAATATCGTCACATAATACCTAGACAGAAGCATTCTTTGAAACTTCTTTATGATGTGTGCATTCAACTCACAGAGTTGAACTATCCTTTTCATGGAGCAGTTTGGAAAGAGTCTTTTTGCAGCATCTGCAATAGGATATTTGGAGCTCTTTCAGGCCTTTGTTAGAAGCGGGAATATCTTCCCATAAAAACTGGACAGAAGCATTCTCACAAACTGCTTTGTGATGTGTGTGTTCAACTCACAGAGGTGAACCTTTCCTTTGCTAGAGCAGTTATGAAACACTCTTTTTGTAGAATCTGCAAGTGTTCATTTGGAGCGATTTGAGGCCTATGGTGGAAAAAGAAATATCTTCATATATAAACAAGGCAGAAGCATTCTCAGAAAGCTCTTTATGATGTGTGCATTCAACTCAGAGAGATAAGCCTTCCTTTTGATAGAGCAGTTTTGAAACTGTGTTTTTGCAGAATCTGCAAGTGGATATTTGGAGCCCTTTCAGGCCTTCGTTGGAAACGGGAATATCTTCCATTAAAAACTAAACAGAAGAGTTCTGTGAAACTGCTTTGTGTAGTATGAATCCAACTCACAGAGTTGAACACTTCCTTTCAAAGAGCAGTTTTGAAACACTCTTTTTGTAGAATCTGCAAGTGTTCGTTTGGAGCGCTTTGAGGCCTATGGTGGAAAAGGAAATATCTTCACATATAATCCAGGCAGAAGCATTCTCAGAAACCTCTTTATGATGTGTGCATTCAACTCGGAGAGATAAGCCTTCCTTTTGATAGAGCAGTTTTGCAACTGTATTTTTGCAGAATCTGCAAGTGTATATTTGGAGCCCTTTCAGGCCTTCGTTGGAAACGGGAAAATCTTCCCATAAAAACTAAACAGAAGCGTTCTGTGAAACTCCTTTGTGAAGTATAAATCCAACTCACAGAGTTGAACACTTCTTTTGAAAGAGCAGCTTTGAAACACTCTTTTTGTAGAATCTGCAAGTGTTCATTTGGAGCGCTTTGAGGCCTATGGTGGAAAAGGAAATATCTTCACATAAAACCTAGACAGAAGCATTCTTTGAAACTTCTTTATGATGTGTGCATTCAACTCACAGAGTTGAACATTCCTTTTCATGGAGCAGTTTGGAAAGAGTCTTTTTGCAGCATCTGCAAGTGGATATTTGGAGCTCTTTCAGGCCTTTGTTAGAAGCGGGAATATCTTCCCATTAAAACTGGACAGAAGCATTCTCACAAACTGCTTTGTGATGTGTGTGTTCAACTCACAGAGGTGAACCTTTCCTTTGCTAGAGCAGTTATGAAACACTCTTTTTGTAGAATCTGCAAGTGTTCATTTGGAGCGCTTTGAGGCCTATGGTGGAAAAAGAAATATCTTCACATAAAACCTAGACAGAAGCATTCTTTGAAACTTCTTTATGATGTGTGCATTCAACTCACAGAGTTGAACCTTCTTTTTCATGGAGCAGTTTGGAAAGAGTCTTTTTGCAGCATCTGCAAGTGGATATTTGGAGCTCTTTCAGGCCTTTGTTAGAAGCGGGAATATCTTCCCATAAAAACTAAACCGAAGCATTCTCACAAACTGCTTTGTGATGTGTGTGTTCAACTCACAGAGGTGAACCTTTCCTTTGCTAGAGCAGTTATGAAACACTCTTTTTGTAGCATCTGCAAGTGTTCATTTGGAGCGCTTTGAGGCCTATGGTGGAAAAAGAAATATCTTCATATATAAACAAGGCAGAAGCATTCTCAGAAACCCCTTTATGATGTGTGCATTCAACACAGAGAGATAAGCCTTCCTTTTGATAGAGCAGTTTTGAACCTGTGTTTTTGCAGAATCTGCAAGTGGATATTTGGAGCCCTTTCAGGCCTTCGTTGGAAACGGGAATATCTTCCCATAAAAACTAAACAGAAGAGTTCTGTGAAACTGCTTTGTGTAGTATGAATCCAACTCACAGAGTTGAACACTTCTTTTGAAAGAGCAGTTTTGAAACACTCTTTTTGTAGAATCTGCAAGTGTTCGTTTGGAGCGCTTTGAGGCCTATGGTGGAAAAGGAAATATCTTCACATATAAACCAGGCAGAAGCATTCTCAGAAACTTCTTTATGATGTGTGCATTCAACTCGGAGAGATAAGCCTTCCTTTTCATAGAGCAGTTTTGAAACTGTGTTTTGGCAGAATCTGCAAGTGGATACTTAGAGCCCTTTGAGGCCTTCGTTGCAAACGGGAATATCTTCCGATAAAAACGAAACAGAAACGTTCTGTGAAACTGCTTTGTGAAGTATGAATCCAACTCACAGTGTTGAACACTTCTTTTGAAAGCGCAGCTTTTAAACACTCTTTTTGTAGAATCTACATGTGTTCATTTGGAGCGCTTTGAGGCCTATGGTGGAAAAGGAAATATCGTCACATAATACCTAGACAGAAGCATTCTTTGAAACTTCTTTATGATGTGTGCATTCAACTCACAGAGTTGAACATTCCTTTTCATGGAGCAGTTTGGAAAGAGTCTTTTTGCAGCATGTTCAAGTGGATATTTGGAGCTCTTTCAGGCCTTTGTTAGAAGCGGGAATATCTTCCCATTAAAACTGGACAGAAGCATTCTCACAAACTGCTTTGTGATGTGTGTGTTCAACTCACAGAGGTGAACCTTTCCTTTGCTAGAGCAGTTATGAAACACTCTTTTTGTAGAATCTGCAAGTGTTCATTTGGAGCGCTTTGAGGCCTATGGTGGAAAAAGAAATATCTTCACATAAAACCTAGACAGAAGCATTCTTTGAAACTTCTTTGTGATGTGTGCATTCAACTCACAGAGTTGAACCTTCTTTTTCATGGAGCAGTTTGGAAAAAGTCTTTTTGCAGCATCTGCAAGTGGATATTTGGAGCTCTTTCAGGCCTTTGTTAGAAGCGGGAATATCTTCCCATAAAAACTAAACCGAAGCATTCTCACAAACTGCTTTGTGATGTGTGTGTTCAACTCACAGAGGTGAACCTTTCCTTTGCTAGAGCAGTTATGAAACACTCTTTTTGTAGAATCTGCAAGTGTCCATTTGGAGCGCTTTGAGGCCTATGGTGGAAAAAGAAATATCTTCATATATAAACAAGGCAGAAGCATTCTCAGAAACCCCTTTATGATGTGTGCATTCAACTCAGAGAGATAAGCCTTCCTTTTGATAGAGCAGTTTTGAACCTGTGTTTTTGCAGAATCTGCAAGTGGATATTTGGAGCCCTTTCAGGCCTTCGTTGGAAACGGGAATATCTTCCCATAAAAACTAAACAGAAGAGTTCTGTGAAACTGCTTTGTGTAGTATGAATCCAACTCACAGAGTTGAACAGTTCCTTTGAAAGAGCAGTTTTGAAACACTCTTTTTGTAGAATCTGCAAGTGTTCGTTTGGAGCGCTTTGAGGCCTATGGTGGAAAAGGAAATATCTTCACATATAAACCAGGCAGAAGCATTCTCAGAAACCTCTTTAAGATGTGTGCATTCAACTCGGAGAGATAAGCCTTCCTTTTGATAGAGGAGTTTTGAAAGTGTGTTTTGGCAGAATCTGCAAGTGGATACTTAGAGCCCTTTCAGGCCTTCGTTGGAAACGGGAATATCTTCCCATAAAAACGAAACAGAAACGTTCTGTGAAACTGCTTTGTGAAGTATGAATCCAACTCACAGAGTTGAACAATTCTTTTGAAAGAGCAGTTTTGAAACACTCTTTTTGTAGAATCTGCAAGTGTTCATTTGGAGCGCTTTGAGGCCTATGGTGGAAAAGGAAATATCTTCCCATAAAACCTAGACAGAAGCATTCTTTGAAACTTCTTTATGATGTGTGCATTCAACTCACAGAGTTGAACCTTCCTTTTCATGGAGCAGTTTGGAAAGAGTCTTTTTGCAGCATCTGCAAGTGGATATTTGGAGCTCTTTCAGGCCTTTGTTAGAAGCGGGAATATCTTCCCATTAAAACTGGACAGAAGCATTCTCACAAACTGCTTTGTGATGTGTGTGTTCAACTCACAGAGGTGAACCTTTCCTTTGCTAGAGCAGTTATGAAACACTCTTTTTGTAGAATCTGCAAGTGTTCATTTGGAGCGCTTTGAGGCCTATGGTGGAAAAAGAAATATCTTCACATAAAACCTAGACAGAAGCATTCTTTGAAACTTCTTTATGATGTGTGCATTCAACTCACAGAGTTGAACATTCCTTTTCATGGAGCAGTTTGGAAAGAGTCTTTTTGCAGCATCTGCAAGTGGATATTTGGAGCTCTTTCAGGCCTTTGCTAGAAGCGGGAATATCTTCCCATAAAAACTGGACAGAAGCATTCTCACAAACTGCTTTGAGATGTGTGTGTTCAACTCACAGAGGTGAACCTTTCGTTTGCTAGAGCAGTTATGAAACACTCTTTTTGTAGAATCTGCAAGTGTTCATTTGGAGCGATATGAGGCCTATGGTGGAAAAAGAAATATCTTCATATATAAACAAGGCAGAAGCATTCTCAGAAAGCTCTTTATGATGTGTGCATTCAACTCAGAGAGATAAGCCTTCCTTTTGATGGAGCAGTTTTGAAACTGTATTTTTGCAGAATCTGCAAGTGGATATTTGGAGCCCTTTCAGGACTTCGTTGGAAACGGGAATATCTTCCCATAAAAACTAAACAGAAGAGTTCTGTGAAACTGCTTTGTGTAGTATGAATCCAACTCACAGAGTTGAGCACTTCCTTTGAAAGAGCAGTTTTGAAACACTCTTTTTGTAGAATCTGCAAGTGTTCGTTTGGAGCGCTTTGAGGCCTATGGTGGAAAAGGAAATATCTTCACATATAAACCAGGCAGAAGCATTCTCAGAAACCTCTTTATGATGTGTGCATTCAACTCGGAGAGATAAGCCTTCCTTTTGATAGAGCAGTTCTGAAACTGTGTTTTGGCAGAATCTGCAAGTGGATACTTAGAGCCCTTTCAGGCCTTCGTTGCAAACGGGAATATCTTCCCATAAAAACGAAACAGAAACGTTCTGTGAAACTGCTTTGTGAAGTATGAATCCAACTCACAGAGTTGAACACTTCTTTTGAAAGAGCAGCTTTGAAACACTCTTTTTGTAGAATCTACATGTGTTCATTTGGAGCGCTTTGAGGCCTATGGTGAAAAAGGAAATATCGTCACATAATACCTAGACATAAGCATTCTTTGAAACTTCTTTATGATGTGTGCATTCAACTCACAGAGTTGAACCTTCCTTTTCATGGAGCAGTTTGGAAAGAGTCTTTTTGCAGCATCTGCAAGTGGATATTTGGAGCTCTTTCAGGCCTTTGTTAGAAGCGGGAATATCTTCCCATAAAAACTGGACAGAAGCATTCTCACAAACTGCTTTGTGATGTGTGTGTTCAACTCACAGAGGTGAACCTTTCCTTTGCTAGAGCAGTTATGAAACACTCTTTTTGTAGAATCTGCAAGTGTTCATTTCGAGCGATTTGAGGCCTATGGTGGAAAAAGAAATATCTTCATATATAAACAAGGCAGAAGCATTCTCAGAAAGCTCTTTATGATGTGTGCATTCAACTCAGAGAGATAAGCCTTCCTTTTGATAGAGCAGTTTTGAAACTGTGTTTTTGCAGAATCTGCAAGTGGATATTTGGAGCCCTTTCAGGCCTTCGTTGGAAACGGGAATATCTTCCCATAAAAACTAAACAGAAGAGTTCTGTGAAACTGCTTTGTGTAGTATGAATCCAACTCACAGAGTTGAACACTTCTTTTGAAAGAGCAGTTTTGAAACACTCTTTTTGTAGAATCTGCAAGTGTTCGTTTGGAGCGCTTTGAGGCCTATGGTGGAAAAGGAAATATCTTCACATATAAACCAGGCAGAAGCATTCTCAGAAACCTCTTTATGATGTGTGCATTCAACTCGGAGAGATAAGCCTTCCTTTTGATAGAGCAGTTTTGAAACTGTGTTTTGGCAGAATCTGCAAGTGGATACTTAGAGCCCTTTGAGGCCTTCGTTGCAAACGGGAATATCTTCCGATAAAAACGAAACAGAATCGTTCTGTGAAACTGCTTTGTGAAGTATGAATCCAACTCACAGAGTTGAACACTTCTTTTGAAAGCGCAGCTTTTAAACACTCTTTTTGTAGAATCTACATGTGTTCATTTGGAGCGCTTTGAGGCCTATGGTGGAAAAGGAAATATCGTCACATAATACCTAGACAGAAGCATTCTTTGAAACTTCTTTATGATGTGTGCATTCAACTCACAGAGTTGAACATTCCTTTTCATGGAGCAGTTTGGAAAGAGTCTTTTTGCAGCATCTGCAAGTGGATATTTGGAGCTCTTTCAGGTCTTTGTTAGAAGCGGGAATATCTTCCCATTAAAACTGGACAGAAGCATTCTCACAAACTGCTTTGTGATGTGTGTGTTCAACTCACAGAGGTGAACCTTTCCTTTGCTAGAGCAGTTATGAAACACTCTTTTTGTAGAATCTGCAAGTGTTCATTTGGAGCGCTTTGAGGCCTATGGTGGAAAAAGAAATATCTTCACATAAAACCTAGACAGAAGCATTCTTTGAAACTTCTTTATGATGTGTGCATTCAACTCACAGAGTTGAACCTTCTTTTTAATGGAGCAGTTTGGAAAGAGTCTTTTTGCAGCATCTGCAAGTGGATATTTAGAGCTCTTTCAGGCCTTTGTTAGAAGCGGGAATATCTTCCCATAAAAACTGGACAGAAGCATTCTCACAAACTGCTTTGTGATGTGTGTGTTCAACTCACAGAGGTGAACCTTTCCTTTGCTAGAGCAGTTATGAAACACTCTTTTTGTAGAATCTGCAAGTGTTCATTTGGAGCGATTTGAGGCCTATGGTGGAAAAAGAAATATCTTCATATATAAACAAGGCAGAAGCATTCTCAGAAAGCTCTTTATGATGTGTGCATTCAACTCAGAGAGATAAGCCTTCCTTTTGATAGAGCAGTTTTGAAACTGTATTTTTGCAGAATCTGCAAGTGGATATTTGGAGCCCTTTCAGGCGTTCGTTCTAAACGGGAATATCTTCCCATAAAAACTAAACAGAAGAGTTCTGTGAAACTGCTTTGTGTAGTATGAATCCAACTCACAGAGTTGAACACTTCCTTTGAAAGAGCAGTTTTGAAACACTCTTTTTGTAGAATCTGCAAGTGTTCGTTTGGAGCGCTTTGAGGCCTATGGTGGAAAAGGAAATATCTTCACATATAAACCAGGCAGAAGCATTCTCAGAAACCTCTTTATGATGTGTGCATTCAACTCGGAGAGATAAGCCTTCCTTTTGATAGAGCAGTTTTGAAACTGTGTTTTGGCAGAATCTGCAAGTGGATACTTAGAGCCCTTTCAGGCCTTCGTTGCAAACGGGAATATCTTCCCATAAAAACGAAACAGAAACGTTCTGTGAAACTGCTTTGTGAAGTATGAATCCAACTCACAGAGTTGAACACTTCTTTTGAAAGAGCAGCTTTGAAACACTCTTTTTGTAGAATCTACATGTGTTCATTTGGAGCGCTTTGAGGCCTATGGTGGAAAAGGAAATATCGTCACATAATACCTAGACAGAAGCATTCTTTGAAACTTCTTTATGATGTGTGCATTCAACTCACAGAGTTGAACCTTCCTTTTCATGGAGCAGTTTGGAAAGAGTCTTTTTGCAGCATCTGCAAGTGGATATTTGGAGCTCTTTCAGGCCTTTGTTAGAAGCGGGAATATCTTCCCATAAAAACTGGACAGAAGCATTCTCACAAACTGCTTTGTGATGTGTGTGTTCACCTCACAGAGGTGAACCTTTCCTTTGCTAGAGCAGTTATGAAACACTCTTTTTGTAGAATCTGCAAGTGTTCATTTGGAGCGATTTGAGGCCTATGGTGGAAAAAGAAATATCTTCATATATAAACAAGGCAGAAGCATTCTCAGAAAGCTCTTTATGATGTGTGCATTCAACTCAGAGAGATAAGCCTTCCTTTTGATAGAGCAGTTTTGAAACTGTGTTTTTGCAGAATCTGCAAGTGGATATTTGGAGCCCTTTCAGGCCTTCGTTGGAAACGGGAATATCTTCCCATAAAAACTAAACAGAAGAGTTCTGTGAAACTGCTTTGTGTAGTATGAATCCAACTCACAGAGTTGAACACTTCCTTTGAAAGAGCAGTTTTGAGACACTCTTTTTGTAGAATCTTCAAGTGTTCGTTTGGAGCGCTTTGAGGCCTATGGTGGAAAAGGAAATATCTTCACATATAAACCAGGCAGAAGCATTCTCAGAAACCTCTTTATGATGTGTGCATTCAACTCGGAGAGATAAGCCTTCCTTTTGATAGAGCAGTTCTGAAACTGTGTTTTGGCAGAATCTGCAAGTGGATACTTAGAGCCCTTTCAGGCCTTCGTTGCAAACGGGAATATCTTCCCATAAAAACGAAACAGAAACGTTCTGTGAAACTGCTTTGTGAAGTATGAATCCAACTCACAGAGTTGAACACTTCTTTTGAAAGAGCAGCTTTGAAACACTCTTTTTGTAGAATCTACATGTGTTCATTTGGAGCGCTTTGAGGCCTATGGTGGAAAAGGAAGTATCGTCACATAATACCTAGACAGAAGCATTCTTTGAAACTTCTTTATGATGTGTGCATTCAACTCACAGAGTTGAACCTTCCTTTTCATGGAGCAGTTTGGAAAGAGTCTTTTTGCAGCATCTGCAAGTGGATATTTGGAGCTCTTTCAGGCCTTTGTTAGAAGCGGGAATATCTTCCCATAAAAACTGGACAGAAGCATTCTCACAAACTGCTTTGTGATGTGTGTGTTCAACTCACAGAGGTGAACCTTTCCTTTGCTAGAGCAGTTATGAAACACTCTTTTTGTAGAATCTGCAAGTGTTCATTTGGAGCGATTTGGGGCCTATGGTGGAAAAAGAAATATCTTCATATATAAACAAGGCAGAAGCATTCTCAGAAAGCTCTTTATGATGTGTGCATTCAACTCAGAGAGATAAGCCTTCCTTTTGATAGAGCAGTTTTGAAACTGTGTTTTTGCAGAATCTGCAAGTGGATATTTGGAGCCCTTTCAGGCCTTCGTTGGAAACGAGAATATCTTCCCATAAAAACTAAACGGAAGAGTTCTGTGAAACTGCTTTGTGTAGTATGAATCCAACTCACAGAGTTGAACACTTCTTTTGAAAGAGCAGTTTTGAAACACTCTTTTTGTACAATCTTCAAGTGTTCGTTTGGAGCGCTTTGAGGCCTATGGTGGAAAAGGAAATATCTTCACATATAAACCAGGCAGAAGCATTCTCAGAAACCTCTTTATGATGTGTGCATTCAACTCGGAGAGATAAGCCTTCCTTTTGATAGAGCAGTTTTGAAACTGTGTCTTGCCAGAATCTGCAAGTGGATACTTAGAGCCCTTTCAGGCCTTCGTTGCAAACGGGAATATCTTCCGATAAAAACGAAACAGAAACGTTCTGTGAAACTGCTTTGTGAAGTATGAATCCAACTCACAGAGTTGAACACTTCTTTTGAAAGCGCAGCTTTTAAACACTCTTTTTGAAGAATCTACATGTGTTCATTTGGAGCGCTTTGAGGCCTATGGTGGAAAAGGAAATATCGTCACATAATACCTAGACAGAAGCATTCTTTGAAACTTCTTTATGATGTGTGCATTCAACTCACAGAGTTGAACATTCCTTTTCATGGAGCAGTTTGGAAAGAGTCTTTTTGCAGCATCTGCAAGTGGATATTTGGAGCTCTTTCAGGCCTTTGTTAGAAGCGGGAATATCTTCCCATTAAAACTGGACAGAAGCATTCTCACAAACTGCTTTGTGATGTGTGTGTTCAACTCACAGAGGTGAACCTTTCCTTTGCTAGAGCAGTTATGAAACACTCTTTTTGTAGAATCTGCAAGTGTTCATTTGGAGCGATTTGAGGCCTATGGTGGAAAAAGAAATATCTTCACATAAAACCTAGACAGAAGCATTCGTTGAAACTTCTTTATGATGTGTGCATTCAACTCACAGAGTTGAACCTTCTTTTTAATGGAGCAGTTTGGAAAGAGTCTTTTTGCAGCATCTGCAAGTGGATATTTGGAGCTCTTTCAGGCCTTTGTTAGAAGCGGGAATATCTTCCCATAAAAACTGGACAGAAGCATTCTCACAAACTGCTTTGTGATGTGTGTGTTCAACTCACAGAGGTGAACCTTTCCTTTGCTAGAGCAGTTATGAAACACTCTTTTTGTAGAATCTGCAAGTGTTCATTTGGAGCGATTTGAGGCCTATGGTGGAAAAAGAAATATCTTGATATATAAACAAGGCAGAAGCATTCTCAGAAAGCTCTTTATGATGTGTGCATTCAACTCAGAGAGATAAGCCTTCCTTTTGATAGAGCAGTTTTGAAACTGTGTTTTTGCAGAATCTGCAAGTGGATATTTGGAGCCCTTTCAGGCCTTCGTTGGAAACGGGAATATCTTCCATTAAAAACTAAACAGAAGCGTTCTGTGAAACTCCTTTGTGAAGTATGAATCCAACTCACAGAGTTGAAAACTTCTTTTGAAAGAGCAGCTTTGAAACACTCTATTTGTAGAATCTGCAAGTGTTCATTTGGAGCGCTTTGAGGCCTATGGTGGAAAAGGAAATATCTTCACATAAAACCTAGACAGAAGCATTCTTTGAAACTTCTTTATGATGTGTGCATTCAACTCAAAGAGTTGAACATTCCTTTTCATGGAGCAGTTTCGAAAGAGTCTTTTTGCAGCATCTGCAAGTGGATATTTGGAGCTCTTTCAGGCCTTTGTTAGAAGCGGGAATATCTTCCCATTAAAACTGGACAGAAGCATTCTCACGAACTGCTTTGTGATCTGTGTGTTCAACTCACAGAGGTGAACCTATCCTTTGCTAGAGCAGTTATGAAACACTCTTTTTGTAGAATCTGCAAGTGTTCATTTGGAGCGCTTAGAGGCCTATGGTGGAAAAAGAAATATCTTCACATAAAACCTAGACAGAAGCATTCTTTGAAGCTTCTTTATGATGTGTGCATTCAACTCACAGAGTTGAACCTTCTTTTTCATGGAGCAGTTTGGAAAGAGTCTTTTTGCAGCATCTGCAAGTGGATATTTGGAGCTCTTTCAGGTCTTTGTTAGAAGCGGGAATATCTTCCTATAAAAACTAAACCGAAGCATTCTCACAAACTGCTTTGTGATGTGTGTGTTCAACTCACAGAGGTGAACCTTTCCTTTGCTAGAGCAGTTATGAAACACTCTTTTTGTAGAATCTGCAAGTGTTCATTTGGAGCGCTTTGAGGCCTATGGTGGAAAAAGAAATATCTTCATATATAAACAAGGCAGAAGCATTCTCAGAAACCCCTTTATGATGTGTGCATTCAACTCAGAGAGATAAGCCTTCCTTTTGATAAAGCAGTTTTGAAACTGTGTTTTTGCAGAATCTGCAAGTGGATATTTGGAGCCCTTTCAGGCCTTCGTTGGAAACGGGAATATCTTCCCATAAAAACTAAACAGAAGAGTTCTGTGAAACTGCTTTGTGTAGTATGAATCCAACTCACAGAGTTGAACACTTCTTTTGAAAGAGCAGTTTTGAAACACTCTTTTTGTAGAATCTGCAAGTGTTCGTTTGGAGCGCTTTGAGGCCTATGGTGGAAAAGGAAATATCTTCACATATAAACCAGGCAGAAGCATTCTCAGAAACCTCTTTATGATGTGTGCCTTCAACTCGGAGAGATAAGCCTTCCTTTTGATAGAGCAGTTTTGAAACTGTGTTTTGGCTGAATCTGCAAGTAGATACTTGGAGCCCTTTCAGGCCTTCGTTGCAAACGGGAATATCTTCTGATAAAAACGAAACAGAAACGTTCTGTGAAACTGCTTTGTGAAGTATGAATCCGACTCACAGAGTTGAAAACTTCTTTTGAAAGAGCAGCTTTGAAACACTCTTTTTGTAGAATCTACATGTGTTCATTTGGAGCGCTTTGAGGCCTATGGTGGAAAAGGAAATATCGTCACATAATACCTAGACAGAAGCATTCTTTGAAACTTCTTTATGATGTGTGCATTCAACTCACAGAGTTGAACATTCCTTTTCATGGAGCAGTTTGGAAAGAGTCTTTTTGCAGCATCTGCAATAGGATATTTGGAGCTCTTTCAGGCCTTTGTTAGAAGCGGGAATATCTTCCCATAAAAACTGGACAGAAGCATTCTCACAAACTGCTTTGTGATGTGTGTGTTCAATTCACAGAGGTGAACCTTTCCTTTGCTAGAGCAGTTATGAAACACTCTTTTTGTAGAATCTGCAAGTGTTCATTTAGAGCGATTTGAGGCCTATGGTGGAAAAAGAAATATCTTCATATATAAACAAGGCAGAAGCATTCTCAGAAAGCTCTTTATGATGTGTGCATTCAACTCAGAGAGATAAGCCTTCCTTTTGATAAAGCAGTTTTGAAACTGTGTTTTTGCAGAATCTGCAAGTGGATATTTGGAGCCCTTTCAGGCCTTCGTTGGAAACGGGAATATCTTCCCATAAAAACTAAACAGAAGAGTTCTGTGAAACTCCTTTGTGAAGTATGAATCCAACTCACAGAGTTGAACACTTCTTTTGAAAGAGCAGCTTTGAAACACTCTTTTTGTAGAATCTGCAAGTGTTCGTTTGGAGCGCTTTGAGGCCTATGGTGGAAAAGGAAATATCTTCACATATAAACCAGGCAGAAGCATTCTCAGAAACCTCATTATGATGTGTGCATTCAACTCGGAGAGATAAGCCTTCCTTTTGATAGAGCAGTTGTGAAACTGTGTTTTGGCAGAATCTGCAAGTGGATACTTGGAGCCCATTCAGGCCTTCGTTGCAAACGGGAATATCTTCCGATAAAAACTAAACAGAAACGTTCTGTGAAACTGCTTTGTGAAGTATGAATCCAACTCACAGAGTTGAACACTTCTTTTAAAAGAGCAGCTTTGAAACACTCTTTTTGTAGAATCTACATGTGTTCATTTGGAGCGCTTTGAGGCCTATGGTGGAAAAGGAAATATCGTCACATAATACCTAGACAGAAGCATTCTTTGAAACTTCTTTATGATGTGTGCATTCAACTCACAGAGTTGAACTTTCCTTTTCATGGAGCAGTTTGGAAAGAGTCTTTTTGCAGCATCTGCAATAGGATATTTGGAGCTCTTTCAGGCCTTTGTTAGAAGCGGGAATATCTTCCCATAAAAACTGGACAGAAGCATTCTCACAAACTGCTTTGTGATGTGTGTGTTCAACTCACAGAGGTGAACCTTTCCTTTGCTAGAGCAGTTATGAAACACTCTTTTTGTAGAATCTGCAAGTGTTCATTTGGAGCGATTTGAGGCCTATGGTGGAAAAAGAAATATCTTCATATATAAACAAGGCAGAAGCATTCTCAGAAAGCTCTTTATGATGTGTGCATTCAACTCAGAGAGATAAGCCTTCCTTTTGATAGAGCAGTTTTGAAACTGTGTTTTTGCAGAATCTGCAAGTGGATATTTGGAGCCCTTTCAGGCCTTCGTTGGAAACGGGAATATCTTCCATTAAAAACTAAACAGAAGAGTTCTGTGAAACTGCTTTGTGTAGTATGAATCCAACTCACAGAGTTGAACACTTCCTTTCAAAGAGCAGTTTTGAAACACTCTTTTTGTAGAATCTGCAAGTGTTCGTTTGGAGCGCTTTGAGGCCTATGGTGGAAAAGGAAATAGCTTCACATATAATCCAGGCAGAAGCATTCTCAGAAACCTCTTTATGATGTGTGCATTCAACTCGGAGAGATAAGCCTTCCTTTTGATAGAGCAGTTTTGCAACTGTGTTTTTGCAGAATCTGCAAGTGTATATTTGGAGCCCTTTCAGGCCTTCGTTGGAAACGGGAAAATCTTCCCATAAAAACTAAACAGAAGCGTTCTGTGAAACTCCTTTGTGAAGTATGAATCCAACTCACAGAGTTGAACACTTCTTTTGAAAGAGCAGCTTTGAAACACTCTTTTTGTAGAATCTGCAAGTGTTCATTTGGAGCGCTTTGAGGCCTATGGTGGAAAAGGAAATATCTTCACATAAAACCTAGAGAGAAGCATTCTTTGAAACTTCTTTATGATGTGTGCATTCAACTCACAGAGTTGAACATTCCTTTTCATGGAGCAGTTTGGAAAGAGTCTTTTTGCAGCATCTGCAAGTGGATATTTGGAGCTCTTTCAGGCCTTTGTTAGAAGCGGGAATATCTTCCCATTAAAACTGGACAGAAGCATTCTCACAAACTGCTTTGTGATGTGTGTGTTCAACTCACAGAGGTGAACCTTTCCTTTGCTAGAGCAGTTATGAAACACTCTTTTTGTAGAATCTGCAAGTGTTCATTTGGAGCGCTTTGAGGCCTATGGTGGAAAAAGAAATATCTTCACATAAAACCTAGACAGAAGCATTCTTTGAAACTTCTTTATGATGTGTGCATTCAACTCACAGAGTTGAACCTTCTTTTTCATGGAGCAGTTTGGAAAGAGTCTTTTTGCAGCATCTGCAAGTGGATATTTGGAGCTCTTTCAGGCCTTTGTTAGAAGCGGGAATATCTTCCCATAAAAACTAAACCGAAGCATTCTCACAAACTGCTTTGTGATGTGTGTGTTCAACTCACAGAGGTGAACCTTTCCTTTGCTAGAGCAGTTATGAAACACTCTTTTTGTAGCATCTGCAAGTGTTCATTTGGAGCGCTTTGAGGCCTATGGTGGAAAAAGAAATATCTTCATATATAAACAAGGCAGAAGCATTCTCAGAAACCCCTTTATGATGTGTGCATTCAACTCAGAGAGATAAGCCTTCCTTTTGATAGAGCAGTTTTGAACCTGTGTTTTTGCAGAATCTGCAAGTGGATATTTGGAGCCCTTTCAGGCCTTCGTTGGAAACGGGAATATCTTCCCATAAAAACTAAACAGAAGAGTTCTGTGAAACTGCTTTGTGTAGTATGAATCCAACTCACAGAGTTGAACACTTCTTTTGAAAGAGCAGTTTTGAAACACTCTTTTTGTAGAATCTGCAAGTGTTCGTTTGGAGCGCTTTGAGGCCTATGGTGGAAAAGGAAATATCTTCACATATAAACCAGGCAGAAGCATTTTCAGAAACCTCTTTATGATGTGTGCATTCAACTCGGAGAGATAAGCCTTCCTTTTCATAGAGCAGTTTTGAAACTGTGTTTTGGCAGAATCTGCAAGTGGATACTTAGAGCCCTTTGAGGCCTTCGTTGCAAACGGGAATATCTTCCGATAAAAACGAAACAGAAACGTTCTGTGAAACTGCTTTGTGAAGTATGAATCCAACTCACAGAGTTGAACACTTCTTTTGAAAGCGCAGCTTTTAAACACTCTTTTTGTAGAATCTACATGTGTTCATTTGGAGCGCTTTGAGGCCTATGGTGGAAAAGGAAATATCGTCACATAATACCTAGACAGAAGCATTCTTTGAAACTTCTTTATGATGTGTGCATTCAACTCACAGAGTTGAACATTCCTTTTCATGGAGCAGTTTGGAAAGAGTCTTTTTGCAGCATGTTCAAGTGGATATTTGGAGCTCTTTCAGGCCTTTGTTAGAAGCGGGAATATCTTCCCATTAAAACTGGACAGAAGCATTCTCACAAACTGCTTTGTGATGTGTGTGTTCAACTCACAGAGGTGAACCTTTCCTTTGCTAGAGCAGTTATGAAACACTCTTTTTGTAGAATCTGCAAGTGTTCATTTGGAGCGCTTTGAGGCCTATGGTGGAAAAAGAAATATCTTCACATAAAACCTAGACAGAAGCATTCTTTGAAACTTCTTTGTGATGTGTGCATTCAACTCACAGAGTTGAACCTTCTTTTTCATGGAGCAGTTTGGAAAAAGTCTTTTTGCAGCATCTGCAAGTGGATATTTGGAGCTCTTTCAGGCCTTTGTTAGAAGCGGGAATATCTTCCCATAAAAACTAAACCGAAGCATTCTCACAAACTGCTTTGTGATGTGTGTGTTCAACTCACAGAGGTGAACCTTTCCTTTGCTAGAGCAGTTATGAAACACTCTTTTTGTAGAATCTGCAAGTGTTCATTTGGAGAGCTTTGAGGCCTATGGTGGAAAAAGAAATATCTTCATATATAAACAAGGCAGAAGCATTCTCAGAAACCCCTTTATGATGTGTGCATTCAACTCAGAGAGATAAGCCTTCCTTTTGATAGAGCAGTTTTGAACCTGTGTTTTTGCAGAATCTGCAAGTGGATATTTGGAGCCCTTTCAGGCCTTCGTTGGAAACGGGAATATCTTCCCATAAAAACTAAACAGAAGAGTTCTGTGAAACTGCTTTGTGTAGTATGAATCCAACTCACAGAGTTGAACACTTCCTTTGATAGAGCAGTTTTGAAACACTCTTTTTGTAGAATCTGCAAGTGTTCGTTTGGAGCGCTTTGAGGCCTATGGTGGAAAAGGAAATATCTTCACATATAAACCAGGCAGAAGCATTCTTAGAAACCTCTTTAAGATGTGTGCATTCAACTCGGAGAGATAAGCCTTCCTTTTGATAGAGGAGTTTTGAAAGTGTGTTTTGGCAGAATCTGCAAGTGGATACTTAGAGCCCTTTCAGGCTTTCGTTGCAAACGGGAATATCTTCCCATAAAAACGAAACAGAAACGTTCTGTGAAACTGCTTTGTGAGGTATGAATCCAACTCACAGAGTTGAACACTTCTTTTGAAAGAGCATCTTTGAAACACTCTTTTTGTAGAATCCGCAAGTGTTCATTTGGAGCGCTTTGAGGCCTATGGTGGAAAAGGAAATATCTTCACATAAAACCTAGACAGAAGCATTCTTTGAAACTTCTTTATGATGTGTGCATTCAACTCACAGAGTTGAACCTTCCTTTTCATGGAGCAGTTTGGAAAGAGTCTTTTTGCAGCATCTGCAAGTGGATATTTGGAGCTCTTTCAGGCCTTTGTTAGAAGCGGGAATATCTTCCCATAAAAACTGGACAGAAGCATTCTCACAAACTGCTTTGTGATGTGTGTGTTCAATTCACAGAGGTGAACCTTTCCTTTGCTAGAGCAGTTATGAAACACTCTTTTTGTAGAATCTGCAAGTGTTCATTTGGAGCGATTTGAGGCCTATGGTGGAAAAAGAAATATCTTCATATATAAACAAGGCAGAAGCATTCTCAGAAAGCTCTTTATGATGTGTGCATTCAACTCAGAGAGATAAGCCTTCCTTTTGATAAAGCAGTTTTGAAACTGTGTTTTTGCAGAATCTGCAAGTGGATATTTGGAGCCCTTTCAGGCCTTCGTTGGAAACGGGAATATCTTCCCATAAAAACTAAACAGAAGAGTTCTGTGAAACTCCTTTGTGAAGTATGAATCCAACTCACAGAGTTGAACACTTCTTTTGAAAGAGCAGCTTTGAAACACTCTTTTTGTAGAATCTGCAAGTGTTCGTTTGGAGCGCTTTGAGGCCTATGGTGGAAAAGGAAATATCTTCACATATAAACCAGGCAGAAGCATTCTCAGAAACCTCATTATGATGTGTGCATTCAACTCGGAGAGATAAGCCTTCCTTTTGATAGAGCAGTTGTGAAACTGTGTTTTGGCAGAATCTGCAAGTGGATACTTGGAGCCCATTCAGGCCTTCGTTGCAAACGGGAATATCTTCCGATAAAAACGAAACAGAAACGTTCTGTGAAACTGCTTTGTGAAGTATGAATCCAACTCACAGAGTTGAACACTTCTTTTAAAAGAGCAGCTTTGAAACACTCTTTTTGTAGAATCTACATGTGTTCATTTGGAGCGCTTTGAGGCCTATGGTGGAAAAGGAAATATCGTCACATAATACCTAGACAGAAGCATTCTTTGAAACTTCTTTATGATGTGTGCATTCAACTCACAGAGTTGAACTTTCCTTTTCATGGAGCAGTTTGGAAAGAGTCTTTTTGCAGCATCTGCAATAGGATATTTGGAGCTCTTTCAGGCCTTTGTTAGAAGCGGGAATATCTTCCCATAAAAACTGGACAGAAGCATTCTCACAAACTGCTTTGTGATGTGTGTGTTCAACTCACAGAGGTGAACCTTTCCTTTGCTAGAGCAGTTATGAAACACTCTTTTTGTAGAATCTGCAAGTGTTCATTTGGAGCGATTTGAGGCCTATGGTGGAAAAAGAAATATCTTCATATATAAACAAGGCAGAAGCATTCTCAGAAAGCTCTTTATGATGTGTGCATTCAACTCAGAGAGATAAGCCTTCCTTTTGATAGAGCAGTTTTGAAACTGTGTTTTTGCAGAATCTGCAAGTGGATATTTGGAGCCCTTTCAGGCCTTCGTTGGAAACGGGAATATCTTCCATTAAAAACTAAACAGAAGAGTTCTGTGAAACTGCTTTGTGTAGTATGAATCCAACTCACAGAGTTGAACACTTCCTTTGAAAGAGCAGTTTTGAAACACTCTTTTTGTAGAATCTGCAAGTGTTCGTTTGGAGCGCTTTGAGGCCTATGGTGGAAAAGGAAATATCTTCACATATAATCCAGGCAGAAGCATTCTCAGAAACCTCTTTATGATGTGTGCATTCAACTCGGAGAGATAAGCCTTCCTTTTGATAGAGCAGTTTTGCAACTGTGTTTTTGCAGAATCTGCAAGTGTATATTTGGAGCCCTTTCAGGCCTTCGTTGGAAACGGGAAAATCTTCCCATAAAAACTAAACAGAAGCGTTCTGTGAAACTCCTTTGTGAAGTATGAATCCAACTCACAGAGTTGAACACTTCTTTTGAAAGAGCAGCTTTGAAACACTCTTTTTGTAGAATCTGCAAGTGTTCATTTGGAGCGCTTTGAGGCCTATGGTGGAAAAGGAAATATCTTCACATAAAACCTAGACAGAAGCATTCTTTGAAACTTCTTTATGATGTGTGCATTCAACTCACAGAGTTGAACATTCCTTTTCATGGAGCAGTTTGGAAAGAGTCTTTTTGCAGCATCTGCAAGTGGATATTTGGAGCTCTTTCAGGCCTTTGTTAGAAGCGGGAATATCTTCCCATTAAAACTGGACAGAAGCATTCTCACAAACTGCTTTGTGATGTGTGTGTTCAACTCACAGAGGTGAACCTTTCCTTTGCTAGAGCAGTTATGAAACACTCTTTTTGTAGAATCTGCAAGTGTTCATTTGGAGCGCTTTGAGGCCTATGGTGGAAAAAGAAATATCTTCACATAAAACCTAGACAGAAGCATTCTTTGAAACTTCTTTATGATGTGTGCATTCAACTCACAGAGTTGAACCTTCTTTTTCATGGAGCAGTTTGGAAAGAGTCTTTTTGCAGCATCTGCAAGTGGATATTTGGAGCTCTTTCAGGCCTTTGTTAGAAGCGGGAATATCTTCCCATAAAAACTAAACCGAAGCATTCTCACAAACTGCTTTGTGATGTGTGTGTTCAACTCACAGAGGTGAACCTTTCCTTTGCTAGAGCAGTTATGAAACACTCTTTTTGTAGCATCTGCAAGTGTTCATTTGGAGCGCTTTGAGGCCTATGGTGGAAAAAGAAATATCTTCATATATAAACAAGGCAGAAGCATTCTCAGAAACCCCTTTATGATGTGTGCA
Source organism: Pongo abelii (assembly GCF_028885655.2). Taxonomy (NCBI): domain Eukaryota; kingdom Metazoa; phylum Chordata; class Mammalia; order Primates; family Hominidae; genus Pongo; species Pongo abelii. The sequence goes on along the minus strand of NC_071988.2, from coordinate 85,465,380 downwards.
TTCAACTCAGAGAGATAAGCCTTCCTTTTGATAGAGCAGTTTTGAACCTGTGTTTTTGCAGAATCTGCAAGTGGATATTTGGAGCCCTTTCAGGCCTTCGTTGGAAACGGGAATATCTTCCCATAAAAACTAAACAGAAGAGTTCTGTGAAACTGCTTTGTGTAGTATGAATCCAACTCACAGAGTTGAACACTTCTTTTGAAAGAGCAGTTTTGAAACACTCTTTTTGTAGAATCTGCAAGTGTTCGTTTGGAGCGCTTTGAGGCCTATGGTGGAAAAGGAAATATCTTCACATATAAACCAGGCAGAAGCATTTTCAGAAACCTCTTTATGATGTGTGCATTCAACTCGGAGAGATAAGCCTTCCTTTTCATAGAGCAGTTTTGAAACTGTGTTTTGGCAGAATCTGCAAGTGGATACTTAGAGCCCTTTGAGGCCTTCGTTGCAAACGGGAATATCTTCCGATAAAAACGAAACAGAAACGTTCTGTGAAACTGCTTTGTGAAGTATGAATCCAACTCACAGAGTTGAACACTTCTTTTGAAAGCGCAGCTTTTAAACACTCTTTTTGTAGAATCTACATGTGTTCATTTGGAGCGCTTTGAGGCCTATGGTGGAAAAGGAAATATCGTCACATAATACCTAGACAGAAGCATTCTTTGAAACTTCTTTATGATGTGTGCATTCAACTCACAGAGTTGAACATTCCTTTTCATGGAGCAGTTTGGAAAGAGTCTTTTTGCAGCATGTTCAAGTGGATATTTGGAGCTCTTTCAGGCCTTTGTTAGAAGCGGGAATATCTTCCCATTAAAACTGGACAGAGGCATTCTCACAAACTGCTTTGTGATGTGTGTGTTCAACTCACAGAGGTGAACCTTTCCTTTGCTAGAGCAGTTATGAAACACTCTTTTTGTAGAATCTGCAAGTGTTCATTTGGAGCGCTTTGAGGCCTATGGTGGAAAAAGAAATATCTTCACATAAAACCTAGACAGAAGCATTCTTTGAAACTTCTTTGTGATGTGTGCATTCAACTCACAGAGTTGAACCTTCTTTTTCATGGAGCAGTTTGGAAAAAGTCTTTTTGCAGCATCTGCAAGTGGATATTTGGAGCTCTTTCAGGCCTTTGTTAGAAGCGGGAATATCTTCCCATAAAAACTAAACCGAAGCATTCTCACAAACTGCTTTGTGATGTGTGTGTTCAACTCACAGAGGTGAACCTTTCCTTTGCTAGAGCAGTTATGAAACACTCTTTTTGTAGAATCTGCAAGTGTTCATTTGGAGAGCTTTGAGGCCTATGGTGGAAAAAGAAATATCTTCATATATAAACAAGGCAGAAGCATTCTCAGAAACCCCTTTATGATGTGTGCATTCAACTCAGAGAGATAAGCCTTCCTTTTGATAGAGCAGTTTTGAACCTGTGTTTTTGCAGAATCTGCAAGTGGATATTTGGAGCCCTTTCAGGCCTTCGTTGGAAACGGGAATATCTTCCCATAAAAACTAAACAGAAGAGTTCTGTGAAACTGCTTTGTGTAGTATGAATCCAACTCACAGAGTTGAACACTTCCTTTGATAGAGCAGTTTTGAAACACTCTTTTTGTAGAATCTGCAAGTGTTCGTTTGGAGCGCTTTGAGGCCTATGGTGGAAAAGGAAATATCTTCACATATAAACCAGGCAGAAGCATTCTTAGAAACCTCTTTAAGATGTGTGCATTCAACTCGGAGAGATAAGCCTTCCTTTTGATAGAGGAGTTTTGAAAGTGTGTTTTGGCAGAATCTGCAAGTGGATACTTAGAGCCCTTTCAGGCTTTCGTTGCAAACGGGAATATCTTCCCATAAAAACGAAACAGAAACGTTCTGTGAAACTGCTTTGTGAGGTATGAATCCAACTCACAGAGTTGAACACTTCTTTTGAAAGAGCATCTTTGAAACACTCTTTTTGTAGAATCCGCAAGTGTTCATTTGGAGCGCTTTGAGGCCTATGGTGGAAAAGGAAATATCTTCACATAAAACCTAGACAGAAGCATTCTTTGAAACTTCTTTATGATGTGTGCATTCAACTCACAGAGTTGAACCTTCCTTTTCATGGAGCAGTTTGGAAAGAGTCTTTTTGCAGCATCTGCAAGTGGATATTTGGAGCTCTTTCAGGCCTTTGTTAGAAGCGGGAATATCTTCCCATTAAAACTGGACAGAAGCATTCTCACAAACTGCTTTGTGATGTGTGTGTTCAACTCACAGAGGTGAACCTTTCCTTTGCTAGAGCAGTTATGAAACACTCTTTTTGTAGAATCTGCAAGTGTTCATTTGGAGCGCTTTGAGGCCTATGGTGGAAAAAGAAATATCTTCACATAAAACCTAGACAGAAGCATTCTTTGAAACTTCTTTATGATGTGTGCATTCAACTCACAGAGTTGAACATTCCTTTTCATGGAGCAGTTTGGAAAGAGTCTTTTTGCAGCATCTGCAAGTGGATATTTGGAGCTCTTTCAGGCCTTTGCTAGAAGCGGGAATATCTTCCCATAAAAACTGGACAGAAGCATTCTCACAAACTGCTTTGAGATGTGTGTGTTCAACTCACAGAGGTGAACCTTTCCTTTGCTAGAGCAGTTATGAAACACTCTTTTTGTAGAATCTGCAAGTGTTCATTTGGAGCGATTTGAGGCCTATGGTGGAAAAAGAAATATCTTCATATATAAACAAGGCAGAAGCATTCTCAGAAAGCTCTTTATGATGTGTGCATTCAACTCAGAGAGATAAGCCTTCCTTTTGATAGAGCAGTTTTGAAACTGTATTTTTGCAGAATCTGCAAGTGGATATTTGGAGCCCTTTCAGGCCTTCGTTGGAAACGGGAATATCTTCCCATAAAAATTAAACAGAAGAGTTCTGTGAAACTGCTTTGTGTAGTATGAATCCAACTCACAGAGTTGAGCACTTCCTTTGAAAGAGCAGTTTTGAAACACTCTTTTTGTAGAATCTGCAAGTGTTCGTTTGGAGCGCTTTGAGGCCTATGGTGGAAAAGGAAATATCTTCACATATAAACCAGGCAGAAGCATTCTCAGAAACCTCTTTATGATGTGTGCATTCAACTCGGAGAGATAAGCCTTCCTTTTGATAGAGCAGTTCTGAAACTGTGTTTTGGCAGAATCTGCAAGTGGATACTTAGAGCCCTTTCAGGCCTTCGTTGCAAACGGGAATATCTTCCCATAAAAACGAAACAGAAACGTTCTGTGAAACTGCTTTGTGAAGTATGAATCCAACTCACAGAGTTGAACACTTCTTTTGAAAGAGCAGCTTTGAAACACTCTTTTTGTAGAATCTACATGTGTTCATTTGGAGCGCTTTGAGGCCTATGGTGGAAAAGGAAATATCGTCACATAATACCTATACAGAAGCATTCTTTGAAACTTCTTTATGATGTGTGCATTCAGCTCACAGAGTTGAACCTTCCTTTTCATGGAGCAGTTTGGAAAGAGTCTTTTTGCAGCATCTGCAAGTGGATATTTGGAGCTCTTTCAGGCCTTTGTTAGAAGCGGGAATATCTTCCCATAAAAACTAAACCGAAGCATTCTCACAAACTGCTTTGTGATGTGTGTGTTCAACTCACAGAGTTGAACCTTTCCTTTGCTAGAGCAGTTATGAAACACTGTTTTTGTAGAATCTGCAAGTGTTCATTTGGAGCGATTTGAGGCCTATGGTGGAAAAAGAAATATCTTCATATATAAACAAGGCAGAAGCATTCTCAGAAAGCTCTTTATGATGTGTGCATTCAACTCAGAGAGATAAGCCTTCCTTTTGATAGAGCAGTTTTGAGACTGTGTTTTTGCAGAATCTGCAAGAGGATATTTGGAGCCCTTTCAGGCCTTCGTTGGAAACGGGAATATCTTCCCATAAAAACTAAACAGAAGAGTTCTGTGAAACTGCTTTGTGTAGTATGAATCCAACTCACAGAGTTGAACACTTCTTTTGAAAGAGCAGTTTTGAAACACTCTTTTTGTACAATCTGCAAGTGTTCGTTTGGAGCGCTTTGAGGCCTATGGTGGAAAAGGAAATATCTTCACATATAAACCAGGCAGAAGCATTCTCAGAAACCTCTTTATGATGTGTGCATTCAACTCGGAGAGATAAGCCTTCCTTTTGATAGAGCAGTTTTGAAACTGTGTTTTGGCAGAATCTGCAAGTGGATACATAGAGCCTTTTCAGGCCTTCGTTGCAAACGGGAATATCTTCCGATAAAAACGAAACAGAAACGTTCTGTGAAACTGCTTTGTGAAGTATGAATCCAACTCACAGAGTTGAACACTTCTTTTGAAAGCGCAGCTTTGAAACACTCTTTTTGTAGAATCTACATGTGTTCATTTGGAGCGCTTTGAGGCCTATGGTGGAAAAGGAAATATCGTCACATAATACCTAGACAGAAGCATTCTTTGAAACTTCTTTATGATGTGTGCATTCAACTCACAGAGTTGAACATTCCTTTTCATGGAGCAGTTTGGAAAGAGTCTTTTTGCAGCATCTGCAAGTGGATATTTGGAGCTCTTTCAATCCTTTGTTAGAAGCGGGAATATCTTCCCATTAAAACTGGACAGAAGCATTCTCACAAACTGCTTTGTGATGTGTGTGTTCAACTCACAGAGGTGAACCTTTCCTTTGCTAGAGCAGTTATGAAACACTCTTTTTGTAGAATCTGCAAGTGTTCATTTGGAGCGCTTTGAGGCCTATGGTGGAAAAAGAAATATCTTCACATAAAACCTAGACAGAAGCATTCTTTGAAACTTCTTTATGATGTGTGCATTCAACTCACAGAGTTGAACCTTCTTTTTCATGGAGCAGTTTGGAAAGAGTCTTTTTGCAGCATCTGCAAGTGGATATTTGGAGCTCTTTCAGGCCTTTGTTAGAAGCGGGAATATCTTCCCATAAAAACTGGACAGAAGCATTCTCACAAACTGCTTTGTGATGTGTGTGTTCAACTCACAGAGGTGAACCTTTCCTTTGCTAGAGCAGTTATGAAACACTCTTTTTGTAGAATCTGCAAGTGTTCATTTGGAGCGATTTGAGGCCTATGGTGGAAAAAGAAATATCTTCATATATAAACAAGGCAGAAGCATTCTCAGAAAGCTCTTTATGATGTGTGCATTCAACTCAGAGAGATAAGCCTTCCTTTTGATAGAGCAGTTTTGAAACTGTGTTTTTGCAGAATCTGCAAGTGGATATTTGGAGCCCTTTCAGGCCTTCGTTGGAAACGGGAATATCTTCCATTAAAAACTAAACAGAAGAGTTCTGTGAAACTGCTTTGGGTAGTATGAATCCAACTCACAGAGTTGAACACTTCCTTTGAAAGAGCAGTTTTGAAACACTCTTTTTGTAGAATCTGCAAGTGTTCGTTTGGAGCGCTTTGAGGCCTATGGTGGAAAAGGAAATATCTTCACATATAATCCAGGCAGAAGCATTCTCAGAAACCTCTTTATGATGTGTGCATTCAACTCGGAGAGATAAGCCTTCCTTTTGATAGAGCAGTTTTGCAACTGTGTTTTTGCAGAATCTGCAAGTGTATATTTGGAGCCCTTTCAGGCCTTCGTTGGAAACGGGAATATCTTCCCATAAAAACTAAACAGAAGCGTTCTGTGAAACTCCTTTGTGAAGTATGAATCCAACTCACAGAGTTGAACACTTCTTTTGAAAGAGCAGCTTTGAAACACTCTTTTTGTAAAATCTGCAAGTGTTCATTTGGAGCGCTTTGAGGCCTATGGTGGAAAAGGAAATATCTTCACATAAAACCTAGACAGAAGCATTCTTTGAAACTTCTTTATGATGTGTGCATTCAACTCACAGAGTTGAACATTCCTTTTCATGGAGCAGTTTGGAAAGAGTCTTTTTGCAGCATCTGCAAGTGGATATTTGGAGCTCTTTCAGGCCTTTGTTAGAAGCGGGAATATCTTCCCATTAAAACTGGACAGAAGCATTCTCACAAACTGCTTTGTGATGTGTGTGTTCAACTCACAGAGGTGAACCTTTCCTTTGCTAGAGCAGTTATGAAACACTCTTTTTGTAGAATCTGCAAGTGTTCATTTGGAGCGCTTTGAGGCCTATGGTGGAAAAAGAAATATCTTCACATAAAACCTAGACAGAAGCATTCTTTGAAACTTCTTTATGATGTGTGCATTCAACTCACAGAGTTGAACCTTCTTTTTCATGGAGCAGTTTGGAAAGAGTCTTTTTGCAGCATCTGCAAGTGGATATTTGGAGCTCTTTCAGGCCTTTGTTAGAAGCGGGAATATCTTCCCATAAAAACTAAACCGAAGCATTCTCACAAACTGCTTTGTGATGTGTGTGTTCAACTCACAGAGGTGAACCTTTCCTTTGCTAGAGCAGTTATGAAACACTCTTTTTGTAGCATCTGCAAGTGTTCATTTGCAGCGCTTTGAGGCCTATGGTGGAAAAAGAAATATCTTCATATATAAACAAGGCAGAAGCATTCTCAGAAACCACTTTATGATGTGTGCATTCAACTCAGAGAGATAAGCCTTCCTTTTGATAGAGCAGTTTTGAACCTGTGTTTTTGCAGAATATGCAAGTGGATATTTGGAGCCCTTTCAGGCCTTCGTTGGAAACGGGAATATCTTCCCATAAAAACTAAACAGAAGAGTTCTGTGAAACTGCTTTGTGTAGTATGAATCCAACTCACAGAGTTGAACACTTCTTTTGAAAGAGCAGTTTTGAAACACTCTTTTTGTAGAATCTGCAAGTGTTCGTTTGGAGCGCTTTGAGGCCTATGGTGGAAAAGGAAATATCTTCACATATAAACCAGGCAGAAGCATTCTCAGAAACCTCTTTATGATGTGTGCATTCAACTCGGAGAGATAAGCCTTCCGTTTGATAGAGCAGTTTTGAAACTGTGTTTTGGCAGAATCTGCAAGTGGATACTTAGAGCCCTTTGAGGCCTTCGTTGCAAACGGGAATATCTTCCGATAAAAACGAAACAGAAACGTTCTGTGAAACTGCTTTGTGAAGTATGAATCCAACTCACAGAGTTGAACACTTCTTTTGAAAGCGCAGCTTTTAAACACTCTTTTTGTAGAATCTACATGTGTTCATTTGGAGCGCTTTGAGGCCTATGGTGGAAAAGGAAATATCGTCACGTAATACCTAGACAGAAGCATTCTTTGAAACTTCTTTATGATGTGTGCATTCAACTCACAGAGTTGAACATTCCTTTTCATGGAGCAGTTTGGAAAGAGTCTTTTTGCAGCATCTGCAAGTGGATATTTGGAGCTCTTTCAGGCCTTTGTTAGAAGCGGGAATATCTTCCCATTAAAACTGGACAGAAGCATTCTCACAAACTGCTTTGTGATGTGTGTGTTCAACTCACAGAGGTGAACCTTTCCTTTGCTAGAGCAGTTATGAAACACTCTTTTTGTAGAATCTGCAAGTGTTCATTTGGAGCGCTTTGAGGCCTATGGTGGAAAAAGAAATATCTTCACATAAAACCTAGACAGAAGCATTCTTTGAAACTTCTTTATGATGTGTGCATTCAACTCACAGAGTTTAACTTTCCTTTTCATGGAGCAGTTTGGAAAGAGTCTTTTTGCAGCATCTGCAATAGGATATTTGGAGCTCTTTCAGGCCTTTGTTAGAAGCGGGAATATCTTCCCATAAAAACTGGACAGAAGCATTCTCACAAACTGCTTTGTGATGTGTGTGTTCAACTCACAGAGGTGAACCTTTCCTTTGCTAGAGCAGTTATGAAACACTCTTTTTGTAGAATCTGCAAGTGTTCATTTGGAGCGATTTGAGGCCTATGGTGGAAAAAGAAATATCTTCATATATAAACAAGGCAGAAGCATTCTCAGAAAGCTCTTTATGATGTGTGCATTCAACTCAGAGAGATAAGCTTTCCTTTTGATAGAGCAGTTTTGAAACTGTGTTTTTGCAGAATCTGCAAGTGGATATTTGGAGCCCTTTCAGGCCTTCGTTGGAAACGGGAATATCTTCCATTAAAAACTAAACAGAAGAGTTCTGTGAAACTGCTTTGTGTAGTATGAATCCAACTCACAGAGTTGAACACTTCCTTTCAAAGAGCAGTTTTGAAACACTCTTTTTGTAGAATCTGCAAGTGTTCGTTTGGAGCGCTTTGAGGCCTATGGTGGAAAAGGAAATATCTTCACATATAATCCAGGCAGAAGCATTCTCAGAAACCTCTTTATGATGTGTGCATTCAACTCGGAGAGATAAGCCTTCCTTTTGATAGAGCAGTTTTGCAACTGTGTTTTTGCAGAATCTGCAAGTGTATATTTGGAGCCCTTTCAGGCCTTCGTTGGAAACGGGAATATCTTCCCATAAAAACTAAACAGAAGCGTTCTGTGAAACTCCTTTGTGAAGTATGAATCCAACTCACAGAGTTGAACACTTCTTTTGAAAGAGCAGCTTTGAAACACTCTTTTTGTAGAATCTGCAAGTGTTCATTTGGAGCGCTTTGAGGCCTATGGTGGAAAAGGAAATATCTTCACATAAAACCTAGACAGAAGCATTCTTTGAAAGTTCTTTATGATGTGTGCATTCAACTCACAGAGTTGAACCTTCCTTTTCATGGAGCAGTTTGGAAAGAGTCTTTTTGCAGCATCTGCAAGTGGATATTTGGAGCTCTTTCAGGCCTTTGTTAGAAGCGGGAATATCTTCCCATTAAAACTGGACAGAAGCATTCTCACAAACTGCTTTGTGATGTGTGTGTTCAACTCACAGAGGTGAACCTTTCCTTTGCTAGAGCAGTTATGAAACACTCTTTTTGTAGAATCTGCAAGTGTTCATTTGGAGCGCTTTGAGGCCTATGGTGGAAAAAGAAATATCTTCACATAAAACCTAGACAGAAGCATTCTTTGAAACTTCTTTATGATGTGTGCATTCAACTCACAGAGTTGAACATTCCTTTTCATGGAGCAGTTTGGAAAGAGTCTTTTTGCAGCATCTGCAAGTGGATATTTGGAGCTCTTTCAGGCCTTTGCTAGAAGCGGGAATATCTTCCCATAAAAACTGGACAGAAGCATTCTCACAAACTGCTTTGAGATGTGTGTGTTCAACTCACAGAGGTGAACCTTTCCTTTGCTAGAGCAGTTATGAAACACTCTTTTTGTAGAATCTGCAAGTGTTCATTTGGAGCGATTTGAGGCCTATGGTGGAAAAAGAAATATCTTCATATATAAACAAGGCAGAAGCATTCTCAGAAAGCTCTTTATGATGTGTGCATTCAACTCAGAGAGATAAGCCTTCCTTTTGATAGAGCAGTTTTGAAACTGTATTTTTGCAGAATCTGCAAGTGGATATTTGGAGCCCTTTCAGGCCTTCGTTGGAAACGGGAATATCTTCCCATAAAAACTAAACAGAAGAGTTCTGTGAAACTGCTTTGTGTAGTATGAATCCAACTCACAGAGTTGAGCACTTCCTTTGAAAGAGCAGTTTTGAAACACTCTTTTTGTAGAATCTGCAAGTGTTCGTTTGGAGCGCTTTGAGGCCTATGGTGGAAAAGGAAATATCTTCACATATAAACCAGGCAGAAGCATTCTCAGAAACCTCTTTATGATGTGTGCATTCAACTCGGAGAGATAAGCCTTCCTTTTGATAGAGCAGTTCTGAAACTGTGTTTTGGCAGAATCTGCAAGTGGATACTTAGAGCCCTTTCAGGCCTTCGTTGCAAACGGGAATATCTTCCCATAAAAACGAAACAGAAACGTTCTGTGAAACTGCTTTGTGAAGTATGAATCCAACTCACAGAGTTGAACACTTCTTTTGAAAGAGCAGCTTTGAAACACTCTTTTTGTAGAATCTACATGTGTTCATTTGGAGCGCTTTGAGGCCTATGGTGAAAAAGGAAATATCGTCACATAATACCTAGACATAAGCATTCTTTGAAACTTCTTTATGATGTGTGCATTCAACTCACAGAGTTGAACCTTCCTTTTCATGGAGCAGTTTGGAAAGAGTCTTTTTGCAGCATCTGCAAGTGGATATTTGGAGCTCTTTCAGGCCTTTGTTAGAAGCAGGAATATCTTCCGATAAAAACTGGACAGAAGCATTCTCACAAACTGCTTTGTGATGTGTGTGTTCAACTCACAGAGGTGAACCTTTCCTTTGCTAGAGCAGTTATGAAACACTCTTTTTGTAGAATCTGCAAGTGTTCATTTGGAGCGATTTGAGGCCTATGGTGGAAAAAGAAATATCTTCATATATAAACAAGGCAGAAGCATTCTCAGAAAGCTCTTTATGATGTGTGCATTCAACTCAGAGAAATAAGCCTTCCTTTTGATAGAGCAGTTTTGAAACTGTATTTTTGCAGAATCTGCAAGTGGATATTTGGAGCCCTTTCAGGCCTTCGTTGGAAACGGGAATATCTTCCCATAAAAACTAAACAGAAGAGTTCTGTGAAACTGCTTTGTGTAGTATGAATCCAACTCACAGAGTTGAACACTTCCTTTGAAAGAGCAGTTTTGAAACACTCTTTTTGTAGAATCTGCAAGTGTTCGTTTGGAGCGCTTTGAGGCCTATGGTGGAAAAGGAAATATCTTCACATATAAACCAGGCAGAAGCATTCTCAGAAACCTCTTTATGATGTGTGCATTCAACTCGGAGAGATAAGCCTTCCTTTTGATAGAGCAGTTTTGAAACTGTGTTTTGGCAGAATCTGCAAGTGGATACTTAGAGCCCTTTCAGGCCTTCGTTGCAAACGGGAATATCTTCCCATAAAAACGAAACAGAAACGTTCTGTGAAACTGCTTTGTGAAGTATGAATCCAACTCACAGAGTTGAACACTTCTTTTGAAAGAGCAGCTTTGAAACACTCTTTTTGTAGAATCTACATGTGTTCATTTGGAGCGCTTTGAGGCCTATGGTGGAAAAGGAAATATCGTCACATAATACCTAGACAGAAGCATTCTTTGAAACTTCTTTATGATGTGTGCATTCAACTCACAGAGTTGAACCTTCCTTTTCATGGAGCAGTTTGGAAAGAGTCTTTTTGCAGCATCTGCAAGTGGATATTTGGAGCTCTTTCAGGCCTTTGTTAGAAGCGGGAATATCTTCCCATAAAAACTGGACAGAAGCATTCTCACAAACTGCTTTGTGATGTGTGTGTTCAACTCACAGAGGTGAACCTTTCCTTTGCTAGAGCAGTTATGAAACACTCTTTTTGTAGAATCTGCAAGTGTTCATTTGGAGCGATTTGAGGCCTATGGTGGAAAAAGAAATAACTTCATATATAAACAAGGCAGAAGCATTCTCAGAAAGCTCTTTATGATGTGTGCATTCAACTCAGAGAGATAAGCCTTCCTTTTGATAGAGCAGTTTTGAAACTGTGTTTTTGCAGAATCTGCAAGAGGATATTTGGAGCCCTTTCAGGCCTTCGTTGGAAACGGGAATATCTTCCCATAAAAACTAAACAGAAGAGTTCTGTGAAACTGCTTTGTGTAGTATGAATCCAACTCACAGAGTTGAACACTTCTTTTGAAAGAGCAGTTTTGAAACACTCTTTTTGTACAATCTGCAAGTGTTCGTTTGGAGCGCTTTGAGGCCTATGGTGGAAAAGGAAATATCTTCACATATAAACCAGGCAGAAGCATTCTCAGAAACCTCTTTATGATGTGTGCATTCAACTCGGAGAGATAAGCCTTCCTTTTGATAGAGCAGTTTTGAAACTGTGTTTTGGCAGAATCTGCAAGTGGATACATAGAGCCTTTTCAGGCCTTCGTTGCAAACGGGAATATCTTCCGATAAAAACGAAACAGAAACGTTCTGTGAAACTGCTTTGTGAAGTATGAATCCAACTCACAGAGTTGAACACTTCTTTTGAAAGCGCAGCTTTGAAACACTCTTTTTGTAGAATCTACATGTGTTCATTTGGAGCGCTTTGAGGCCTATGGTGGAAAAGGAAATATCGTCACATAATACCTAGACAGAAGCATTCTTTGAAACTTCTTTATGATGTGTGCATTCAACTCACAGAGTTGAACATTCCTTTTCATGGAGCAGTTTGGAAAGAGTCTTTTTGCAGCATCTGCAAGTGGATATTTGGAGCTCTTTCAGGCCTTTGTTAGAAGCGGGAATATCTTCCCATTAAAACTGGACAGAAGCATTCTCACAAACTGCTTTGTGATGTGTGTGTTCAACTCACAGAGGTGAACCTTTCCTTTGCTAGAGCAGTTATGAAACACTCTTTTTGTAGAATCTGCAAGTGTTCATTTGGAGCGCTTTGAGGCCTATGGTGGAAAAAGAAATATCTTCACATAAAACCTAGACAGAAGCATTCTTTGAAACTTCTTTATGATGTGTGCATTCAACTCACAGAGTTGAACCTTCTTTTTCATGGAGCAGTTTGGAAAGAGTCTTTTTGCAGCATCTGCAAGTGGATATTTGGAGCTCTTTCAGGCCTTTGTTAGAAGCGGGAATATCTTCCCATAAAAACTAAACCGAAGCATTCTCACAAACTGCTTTGTGATGTGTGTGTTCAACTCACAGAGGTGAACCTTTCCTTTGCTAGAGCAGTTATGAAACACTCTTTTTGTAGAATCTGCAAGTGTTCATTTGGAGCGATTTGAGGCCTATGGTGGAAAAAGAAATATCTTCATATATAAACAAGGCAGAAGCATTCTCAGAAAGCTCTTTAGGATGTGTGCATTCAACTCAGAGAGATAAGCCTTCCTTTTGATAGAGCAGTTTTGAAACTGTGTTTTTGCAGAATCTGCAAGTGGATATTTGGAGCCCTTTCAGGCCTTCTTTGGAAACGGGAATATCTTCCATTAAAAACTAAACAGAAGAGTTCTGTGAAACTGCTTTGGGTAGTATGAATCCAACTCACAGAGTTGAACACTTCCTTTGAAAGAGCAGTTTTGAAACACTCTTTTTGTAGAATCTGCAAGTGTTCGTTTGGAGCGCTTTGAGGCCTATGGTGGAAAAGGAAATATCTTCACATATAATCCAGGCAGAAGCATTCTCAGAAACCTCTTTATGATGTGTGCATTCAACTCGGAGAGATAAGCCTTCCTTTTGATAGAGCAGTTTTGCAACTGTGTTTTTGCAGAATCTGCAAGTGTATATTTGGAGCCCTTTCAGGCCTTCGTTGGAAACGGGAATATCTTCCCATAAAAACTAAACAGAAGCGTTCTGTGAAACTCCTTTGTGAAGTATGAATCCAACTCACAGAGTTGAACACTTCTTTTGAAAGAGCAGCTTTGAAACACTCTTTTTGTAAAATCTGCAAGTGTTCATTTGGAGCGCTTTGAGGCCTATGGTGGAAAAGGAAATATCTTCACATAAAACCTAGACAGAAGCATTCTTTGAAACTTCTTTATGATGTGTGCATTCAACTCACAGAGTTGAACATTCCTTTTCATGGAGCAGTTTGGAAAGAGTCTTTTTGCAGCATCTGCAAGTGGATATTTGGAGCTCTTTCAGGCCTTTGTTAGAAGCGGGAATATCTTCCCATTAAAACTGGACAGAAGCATTCTCACAAACTGCTTTGTGATGTGTGTGTTCAACTCACAGAGGTGAACCTTTCCTTTGCTAGAGCAGTTATGAAACACTCTTTTTGTAGAATCTGCAAGTGTTCATTTGGAGCGCTTTGAGGCCTATGGTGGAAAAAGAAATATCTTCACATAAAACCTAGACAGAAGCATTCTTTGAAACTTCTTTATGATGTGTGCATTCAACTCACAGAGTTGAACCTTCTTTTTCATGGAGCAGTTTGGAAAGAGTCTTTTTGCAGCATCTGCAAGTGGATATTTGGAGCTCTTTCAGGCCTTTGTTAGAAGCGGGAATATCTTCCCATAAAAACTAAACCGAAGCATTCTCACAAACTGCTTTGTGATGTGTGTGTTCAACTCACAGAGGTGAACCTTTCCTTTGCTAGAGCAGTTATGAAACACTCTTTTTGTAGCATCTGCAAGTGTTCATTTGGAGCGCTTTGAGGCCTATGGTGGAAAAAGAAATATCTTCATATATAAACAAGGCAGAAGCATTCTCAGAAACCACTTTATGATGTGTGCATTCAACTCAGAGAGATAAGCCTTCCTTTTGATAGAGCAGTTTTGAACCTGTGTTTTTGCAGATTCTGCAAGTGGATATTTGGAGCCCTTTCAGGCCTTCGTTGGAAACGGGAATATCTTCCCATAAAAACTAAACAGAAGAGTTCTGTGAAACTGCTTTGTGTAGTATGAATCCAACTCACAGAGTTGAACACTTCTTTTGAAAGAGCAGTTTTGAAACACTCTTTTTGTAGAATCTGCAAGTGTTCGTTTGGAGCGCTTTGAGGCCTATGGTGGAAAAGGAAATATCTTCACATATAAACCAGGCAGAAGCATTCTCAGAAACCTCTTTATGATGTGTGCATTCAACTCGGAGAGATAAGCCTTCCTTTTGATAGAGCAGTTTTGAAACTGTGTTTTGGCAGAATCTGCAAGTGGATACTTAGAGCCCTTTCAGGCCTTCGTTGCAAACGGGAATATCTTCCGATAAAAACGAAACAGAAACGTTCTGTGAAACTGCTTTGTGAAGTATGAATCCAACTCACAGAGTTGAACACTTCTTTTGAAAGCGCAGCTTTTAAACACTCTTTTTGTAGAATCTACATGTGTTCATTTGGAGCGCTTTGAGGCCTATGGTGGAAAAGGAAATATCGTCACATAATACCTAGACAGAAGCATTCTTTGAAACTTCTTTATGATGTGTGCATTCAACTCACAGAGTTGAACATTCCTTTTCATGGAGCAGTTTGGAAAGAGTCTTTTTGCAGCATCTGCAAGTGGATATTTGGAGCTCTTTCAGGCCTTTGTTAGAAGCGGGAATATCTTCCCATTAAAACTGGACAGAAGCATTCTCACAAACTGCTTTGTGATGTGTGTGTTCAACTCACAGAGGTGAACCTTTCCTTTGCTAGGGCAGTTATGAAACACTCTTTTTGTAGAATCTGCAAGTGTTCATTTGGAGCGCTTTGAGGCCTATGGTGGAAAAAGAAATATCTTCACATAAAACCTAGGCAGAAGCATTCTTTGAAACTTCTTTATGATGTGTGCATTCAACTCACAGAGTTGAACCTTCTTTTTAATGGAGCAGTTTGGAAAGAGTCTTTTTGCAGCATCTGCAAGTGGATATTTGGAGCTCTTTCAGGCCTTTGTTAGAAGCGGGAATATCTTCCCATAAAAACTGGACAGAAGCATTCTCACAAACTGCTTTGTGATGTGTGTGTTCAACTCACAGAGGTGAACCTTTCCTTTGCTAGAGCAGTTATGAAACACTCTTTTTGTAGAATCTGCAAGTGTTCATTTGGAGCGATTTGAGGCCTATGGTGGAAAAAGAAATATCTTCATATATAAACAAGGCAGAAGCATTCTCAGAAAGCTCTTTATGATGTGTGCATTCAACTCAGAGAGATAAGCCTTCCTTTTGATAGAGCAGTTTTGAAACTGTATTTTTGCAGAATCTGCAAGTGGATATTTGGAGCCCTTTCAGGCCTTCGTTGGAAACGGGAATATCTTCCCATAAAAACTAAACAGAAGAGTTCTGTGAAACTGCTTTGTGTAGTATGAATCCAACTCACAGAGTTGAACACTTCCTTTCAAAGAGCAGTTTTGAAACACTCTTTTTGTAGAATCTGCAAGTGTTCGTTTGGAGCGCTTTGAGGCCTATGGTGGAAAAGGAAATATCTTCACATATAAACCAGGCAGAAGCATTCTCAGAAACCTCTTTATGATGTGTGCATTCAACTCGGAGAGATAAGCCTTCCTTTTGATAGAGCAGTTTTGAAAGTGTGTTTTGGCAGAATCTGCAAGTGGATACTTAGAGCCCTTTCAGGCCTTCGTTGCAAACGGGAATATCTTCCCATAAAAACGAAACAGAAACGTTCTGTGAAACTGCTTTGTGAAGTATGAATCCAACTCACAGAGTTGAACACTTCTTTTGAAAGAGCAGCTTTGAAACACTCTTTTTGTAGAATCTACATGTGTTCATTTGGAGCGCTTTGAGGCCTATGGTGGAAAAGGAAATATCGTCACATAATACCTAGACAGAAGCATTCTTTGAAACTTCTTTATGATGTGTGCATTCAACTCACAGAGTTGAACCTTCCTTTTCATGGAGCAGTTTGGAAAGAGTCTTTTTGCAGCATCTGCAAGTGGATATTTGGAGCTCTTTCAGGCCTTTGTTAGAAGCGGGAATATCTTCCCATAAAAACTGGACAGAAGCATTCTCACAAACTGCTTTGTGATGTGTGTGTTCAACTCACAGAGGTGAACCTTTCCTTTGCTAGAGCAGTTATGAAACACTCTTTTTGTAGAATCTGCAAGTGTTCATTTGGAGCGATTTGAGGCCTATGGTGGAAAAAGAAATAACTTCATATATAAACAAGGCAGAAGCATTCTCAGAAAGCTCTTTATGATGTGTGCTTTCAACTCAGAGAGATAAGCCTTCCTTTTGATAGAGCAGTTTTGAAACTGTGTTTTTGCAGAATCTGCAAGTGGATATTTGGAGCCCTTTCAGGCCTTCGTTGGAAACGGGAATATCTTCCCATAAAAACTAAACAGAAGAGTTCTGTGAAACTGCTTTGTGTAGTATGAATCCAACTCACAGAGTTGAACACTTCCTTTCAAAGAGCAGTTTTGAAACACTCTTTTTGTAGAATCTGCAAGTGTTCGTTTGGAGCGCTTTGAGGCCTATGGTGGAAAAGGAAATATCTTCACATATAATCCAGGCAGAAGCATTCTCAGAAACCTCTTTATGATGTGTGCATTCAACTCGGAGAGATAAGCCTTCCTTTTGATAGAGCAGTTTTGCAACTGTGTTTTTGCAGAATCTGCAAGTGTATATTTGGAGCCCTTTCAGGCCTTCGTTGGAAACGGGAATATCTTCCCATAAAAACTAAACAGAAGCGTTCTGTGAAACTCCTTTGTGAAGTATGAATCCAACTCACAGAGTTGAACACTTCTTTTGAAAGAGCAGCTTTGAAACACTCTTTTTGTAGAATCTGCAAGTGTTCATTTGGAGCTCTTTGAGGCCCATGGTGGAAAAGGAAATATCTTCACATAAAACCTAGAAAGAAGCATTCTTTGAAACTTCTTTATGATGTGTGCATTCAACTCACAGAGTTGAACATTCCTTTTCATGGAGCAGTTTGGAAAGAGTCTTTTTGCAGCATCTGCAAGTGGATATTTGGAGCTCTTTCAGGCCTTTGTTAGAAGCGGGAATATCTTCCCATTAAAACTGGACAGAAGCATTCTCACAAACTGCTTTGTGATGTGTGTGTTCAACTCACAGAGGTGAACCTTTCCTTTGCTAGAGCAGTTATGAAACACTCTTTTTGTAGAATCTGCAAGTGTTCATTTGGAGCGCTTTGAGGCCTATGGTGGAAAAAGTAATATCTTCACATAAAACCTAGACAGAAGCATTCTTTGAAACTTCTTTATGATGTGTGCATTCAACTCACAGAGTTGAACCTTCTTTTTCATGGAGCAGTTTGGAAAGAGTCTTTTTGCAGCATCTGCAAGTGGATATTTGGAGCTCTTTCAGGCCTTTGTTAGAAGCGGGAATATCTTCCCATAAAAACTAAACCGAAGCATTCTCACAAACTGCTTTGTGATGTGTGTGTTCAACTCACAGAGGTGAACCTTTCCTTTGCTAGAGCAGTTATGAAACACTCTTTTTGTAGCATCTGCAAGTGTTCATTTGGAGCGCTTTGAGGCCTATGGTGGAAAAAGAAATATCTTCATATATAAACAAGGCAGAAGCATTCTCAGAAACCACTTTATGATGTGTGCATTCAACTCAGAGAGATAAGCCTTCCTTTTGATAGAGCAGTTTTGAACCTGTGTTTTTGCAGATTCTGCAAGTGGATATTTGGAGCCCTTTCAGGCCTTCGTTGGAAACGGGAATATCTTCCCATAAAAACTAAACAGAAGAGTTCTGTGAAACTGCTTTGTGTAGTATGAATCCAACTCACAGAGTTGAACACTTCTTTTGAAAGAGCAGTTTTGAAACACTCTTTTTGTAGAATCTGCAAGTGTTCGTTTGGAGCGCTTTGAGGCCTATGGTGGAAAAGGAAATATCTTCACATATAAACCAGGCAGAAGCATTCTCAGAAACCTCTTTATGATGTGTGCATTCAACTCGGAGAGATAAGCCTTCCTTTTGATAGAGCAGTTTTGAAACTGTGTTTTGGCAGAATCTGCAAGTGGATACTTAGAGCCCTTTCAGGCCTTCGTTGCAAACGGGAATATCTTCCGATAAAAACGAAACAGAAACGTTCTGTGAAACTGCTTTGTGAAGTATGAATCCAACTCACAGAGTTGAACACTTCTTTTGAAAGCGCAGCTTTTAAACACTCTTTTTGTAGAATCTACATGTGTTCATTTGGAGCGCTTTGAGGCCTATGGTGGAAAAGGAAATATCGTCACATAATACCTAGACAGAAGCATTCTTTGAAACTTCTTTATGATGTGTGCATTCAACTCACAGAGTTGAACATTCCTTTTCATGGAGCAGTTTGGAAAGAGTCTTTTTGCAGCATCTGCAAGTGGATATTTGGAGCTCTTTCAGGCCTTTGTTAGAAGCGGGAATATCTTCCCATTAAAACTGGACAGAAGCATTCTCACAAACTGCTTTGTGATGTGTGTGTTCAACTCACAGAGGTGAACCTTTCCTTTGCTAGGGCAGTTATGAAACACTCTTTTTGTAGAATCTGCAAGTGTTCATTTGGAGCGCTTTGAGGCCTATGGTGGAAAAAGAAATATCTTCACATAAAACCTAGGCAGAAGCATTCTTTGAAACTTCTTTATGATGTGTGCATTCAACTCACAGAGTTGAACCTTCTTTTTAATGGAGCAGTTTGGAAAGAGTCTTTTTGCAGCATCTGCAAGTGGATATTTGGAGCTCTTTCAGGCCTTTGTTAGAAGCGGGAATATCTTCCCATAAAAACTGGACAGAAGCATTCTCACAAACTGCTTTGTGATGTGTGTGTTCAACTCACAGAGGTGAACCTTTCCTTTGCTAGAGCAGTTATGAAACACTCTTTTTGTAGATTCTGCAAGTGTTCATTTGGAGCGATTTGAGGCCTATGGTGGAAAAAGAAATATCTTCATATATAAACAAGGCAGAAGCATTCTCAGAAAGCTCTTTATGATGTGAGCATTCAACTCAGAGAGATAAGCCTTCCTTTTGATAGAGCAGTTTTGAAACTGTGTTTTTGCAGAATCTGCAAGTGGATATTTGGAGCCCTTTCAGGCCTTCGTTGGAAACGGGAATATCTTCCATTAAAAACTAAACAGAAGAGTTCTGTGAAACTGCTTTGTGTAGTATGAATCCAACTCACAGAGTTGAACACTTCCTTTCAAAGAGCAGTTTTGAAACACTCTTTTTGTAGAATCTGCAAGTGTTCGTTTGGAGCGCTTTGAGGCCTATGGTGGAAAAGGAAATATCTTCACATATAATCCAGGCAGAAGCATTCTCAGAAACCTCTTTATGATGTGTGCATTCAACTCGGAGAGATAAGCCTTCCTTTTGATAGAGCAGTTTTGCAACTGTGTTTTTGCAGAATCTGCAAGTGTATATTTGGAGCCCTTTCAGGCCTTCGTTGGAAACGGGAATATCTTCCCATAAAAACTAAACAGAAGCGTTCTGTGAAACTCCTTTGTGAAGTATGAATCCAACTCACAGAGTTGAACACTTCTTTTGAAAGAGCAGCTTTGAAACACTCTTTTTGTAGAATCTGCAAGTGTTCATTTGGAGCGCTTTGAGGCCTATGGTGGAAAAGGAAATATCTTCACATAAAACCTAGACAGAAGCATTCTTTGAAACTTCTTTATGATGTGTGCATTCAACTCACAGAGTTGAACATTCCTTTTCATGGAGCAGTTTGGAAAGAGTCTTTTTGCAGCATCTGCAAGTGGATATTTGGAGCTCTTTCAGGCCTTTGTTAGAAGCGGGAATATCTTCCCATTAAAACTGGACAGAAGAATTCTCACAAACTGCTTTGTGATGTGTGTGTTCAACTCACAGAGGTGAACCTTTCCTTTGCTAGAGCAGTTATGAAACACTCTTTTTGTAGAATCTGCAAGTGTTCATTTGGAGCGCTTTGAGGCCTATGGTGGAAAAAGAAATATCTTCACATAAAACCTAGACAGAAGCATTCTTTGAAACTTCTTTATGATGTGTGCATTCAACTCACAGAGTTGAACCTTCTTTTTCATGGAGCTGTTTGGAAAAAGTCTTTTTGCAGCATCTGCAAGTGGATATTTGGAGCTCTTTCAGGCCTTTTTTAGAAGTGAGAATATCTTCCCATAAAAACTAAACCGAAGCATTCTCACAAACTGCTTTGTGATGTGTGGGTTCAACTCACAGAGGTGAACCTTTCCTTTGCTAGAGCAGTTATGAAACACTCTTTTTGTAGAATCTGCAAGTGTTCATTTGGAGCGCTTTGAGGCCTATGGTGGAAAAAGAAATATCTTCATATATAAACAAGGCAGAAGCATTCTCAGAAACCCCTTTATGATGTGTGCATTCAACTCAGAGAGATAAGCCTTCCTTTTGATAGAGCAGTTTTGAACCTGTGTTTTTGCAGAATCTGCAAGTGGATATTTGGAGCCCTTTCAGGCCTTCGTTGGAAACGGGAATATCTTCCCATAAAAACTAAACAGAAGAGTTCTGTGAAACTGCTTTGTGTAGTATGAATCCAACTCACAGAGTTGAACACTTCCTTTGAAAGAGCAGTTTTGAAACACTCTTTTTGTAGAATCTGCAAGTGTTCGTTTGGAGCGCTTTGAGGCCTATGGTGGAAAAGGAAATATCTTCACATACAAAACAGGCAGAAGCATTCTCAGAAACCTCTTTAAGATGTGTGCATTCAACTCGGAGAGATAAGCCTTCCTTTTGATAGAGCAGTTTTGAAAGTGTGTTTTGGCAGAATCTGCAAGTGGATACTTAGAGCCCTTTCAGGCTTTCGTTGCAAACGGGAATATCTTCCCATAAAAACGAAACAGAAACGTTCTGTGAAACTGCTTTGTGAAGTATGAATCCAACTCACAGAGTTGAACACTTCTTTTGAAAGAGCAGCTTTGAAACACTCTTTTTGTAGAATCTACATGTGTTCATTTGGAGCGCTTTGAGGCCTATGGTGAAAAAGGAAATATCGTCACATAATACCTAGACAGAAGCATTCTTTGAAACTTCTTTATGATGTGTGCATTCAACTCACAGAGTTGAACCTTCCTTTTCATGGAGCAGTTTGGAAAGAGTCTTTTTGCAGCATCTGCAAGTGGATATTTGGAGCTCTTTCAGGCCTTTGTTAGAAGCGGGAATATCTTCCCATAAAAACTGGACAGAAGCATTCTCACAAACTGCTTTGTGATGTGTGTGTTCAACTCACAGAGGTGAACCTTTCCTTTGCTAGAGCAGTAATGAAACACTCTTTTTGTAGAATCTGCAAGTGTTCATTTCGAGCGATTTGAGGCCTATGGTGGAAAAAGAAATATCTTCATATATAAACAAGGCAGAAGTATTCTCAGAAAGCTCTTTATGATGTGTGCATTCAACTCAGAGAGATAAGCCTTCCTTTTGATAGAGCAGTTTTGAAACTGTGTTTTTGCAGAATCTGCAAGTGGATATTTGGAGCCCTTTCAGGCCTTCGTTGGAAACGGGAATATCCTCCCATAAAAACTAAACAGAAGAGTTCTGTGAAACTGCTTTGTGTAGTATGAATCCAACTCACAGAGTTGAACACTTCTTTTGAAAGAGCAGTTTTGAAACACTCTTTTTGTAGAATCTGCAAGTGTTCGTTTGGAGCGCTTTGAGGCCTATGGTGGAAAAGGAAATATCTTCACATATAAACCAGGCAGAAGCATTCTCAGAAACCTCTTTATGATGTGTGCATTCAACTCGGAGAGATAAGCCTTCCTTTTGATAGAGCAGTTTTGAAACTGTGTTTTGGCAGAATCTGCAAGTGGATACTTAGAGCCCTTTCAGGCCTTCGTTGCAAACGGGAATATCTTCCGATAAAAACGAAACAGAAACGTTCTGTGAAACTGCTTTGTGAAGTATGAATCCAACTCACAGAGTTGAACACTTCTTTTGAAAGGGCAGCTTTTAAACACTATTTTTGTAGAATCTACATGTGTTCATTTGGAGCGCTTTGAGGCCTATGGTGGAAAAGGAAATATCGTCACATAATACCTAGACAGAAGCATTCTTTGAAACTTCTTTATGATGTGTGCATTCAACTCACAGAGTTGAACATTCCTTTTAATGGAGCAGTTTGGAAAGAGTCTTTTTGCAGCATCTGCAAGTGGATATTTGGAGCTCTTTCAGGCCTTTGTTAGAAGCGGGAATATCTTCCCATAAAAACTGGACAGAAGCATTCTCACAAACTGCTTTGTGATGTGTGTGTTCAACTCACAGAGGTGAACCTTTCCTTTGCTAGGGCAGTTATGAAACACTCTTTTTGTAGAATCTGCAAGTGTTCATTTGGAGCGCTTTGAGGCCTATGGTGGAAAAAGAAATATCTTCACATAAAACCTAGACAGAAGCATTCTTTGAAACTTCTTTATGATGTGTGCATTCAACTCACAGAGTTGAACCTTCTTTTTCATGGAGCAGTTTGGAAAGAGTCTTTTTGCAGCATCTGCAAGTGGATATTTGGAGCTCTTTCAGGCCTTTGTTAGAAGCGGGAATATCTTCCCATAAAAACTGGACAGAAGCATTCTCACAAACTGCTTTGTGATGTGTGTGTTCAACTCACAGAGGTGAACCTTTCCTTTGCTAGAGCAGTTATGAAACACTCTTTTTGTAGAATCTGCAAGTGTTCATTTGGAGCGATTTGAGGCCTATGGTGGAAAAAGAAATTTCTTCATATATAAACAAGGCAGAAGCATTCTCAGAAAGCTCTTTATGATGTGTGCATTCAACACAGAGAGATAAGCCTTCCTTTTGATAGAGCAGTTTTGAAACTGTGTTTTTGCAGAATCTGCAAGTGGATATTTGGAGCCCTTTCAGGCCTTCGTTGGAAAAGGGAATATCTTCCATTAAAAACTAAACAGAAGAGTTCTGTGAAACTGCTTTGTGTAGTATGAATCCAACTCACAGAGTTGAACACTTCCTTTCAAAGAGCAGTTTTGAAACACTCTTTTTGTAGAATCTGCAAGTGTTCGTTTGGAGCGCTTTGAGGTCTATGGTGGAAAAGGAAATATCTTCACATATAATCCAGGCAGAAGCATTCTCAGAAACCTCTTTATGATGTGTGCATTCAACTCGGAGAGATAAGCCTTCCTTTTGATAGAGCAGTTTTGCAACTGTGTTTTGGCAGAATCTGCAAGTGGATACTTGGAGCCCTTTCAGGCCTTCGTTGCAAACGGGAATATCTTCCGATAAAAACGAAACAGAAACGTTCTGTGAAACTGCTTTGTGAAGTATGAATCCAACTCACAGAGTTGAACACTTCTTTTGAAAGAGCAGCTTTGAAACACTCTTTTTGTAGAATCTACATGTGTTCATTTGGAGCGCTTTGAGGCCTATGGTGGAAAAGGAAATATCGTCACACAATACCTAGACAGAAGCATTCTTTGAAACTTCTTTATGATGTGTGCATTCAACTCACAGAGTTGAACTTTCCTTTTTATGGAGCAGTTTGGAAAGAGTCTTTTTGCAGCATCTGCAATAGGATATTTGGAGCTATTTCAGGCCTTTGTTAGAAGCGGGAATATCTTCCCATAAAAACTGGACAGAAGCATTCTCACAAACTGCTTTGTGATGTGTGTGTTCAACTCACAGAGGTGAACCTTTCCTTTGCTAGAGCAGTTATGAAACACTCTTTTTGTAGAATCTGCAAGTGTTCATTTGGAGCGATTTGAGGCCTATATTGGAAAAAGAAATATCTTCATATATAAACAAGGCAGAAGCATTCTCAGAAAGCTCTTTATGATATGTGCATTCAACTCAGAGAGATAAGCCTTCCTTTTGATAGAGCAGTTTTGAAACTGTGTTTTTGCAGAATCTGCAAGTGGATATTTGGAGCCCTTTCAGGCCTTCGTTGGAAACGGGAATATCTTCCATTAAAAACTAAACAGAAGAGTTCTGTGAAACTGCTTTGTGTAGTATGAATCCAACTCACAGAGTTGAACACTTCCTTTCAAAGAGCAGTTTTGAAACACACTTTTTGTAGAATCTGCAAGTGTTCGTTTGGAGCGCTTTGAGGCCTATGGTGGAAAAGGAAATATCTTCACATATAATCCAGGCAGAAGCATTCTCAGAAACCTCTTTATGATGTGTGCATTCAACTCGGAGAGATAAGCCTTCCTTTTGATAGAGCAGTTTTGCAACTGTGTTTTTGCAGAATCTGCAAGTGTATATTTGGAGCCCTTTCAGGCCTTCGTTGGAAACGGGAATATCTTCCCATAAAAACTAAACAGAAGCGTTCTGTGAAACTCCTTTGTGAAGTATGAATCCAACTCACAGAGTTGAACACTTCTTTTGAAAGAGCAGCTTTGAAACACTCTTTTTGTAGAATCTGCAAGTGTTCATTTGGAGCGCTTTGAGGCCTATGGTGGAAAAGGAAATATCTTCACATAAAACCTAGACAGAAGCATTCTTTGAAACTTCTTTATGATGTGTGCATTCAACTCACAGAGTTGAACATTCCTTTTCATGGAGCAGTTTGGAAAGAGTCTTTTTGCAGCATCTGCAAGTGGATATTTGGAGCTCTTTCAGGCCTTTGTTAGAAGCGGGAATATCTTCCCATTAAAACTGGACAGAAGCATTCTCACAAACTGCTTTGTGATGTGTGTGTTCAACTCACAGAGGTGAACCTTTCCTTTGCTAGAGCAGTTATGAAACACTCTTTTTGTAGAATCTGCAAGTGTTCATTTGGAGCGCTTTGAGGCCTATGGTGGAAAAAGAAATATCTTCACATAAAACCTAGACAGAAGCATTCTTTGAAACTTCTTTATGATGTGTGCATTCAACTCACAGAGTTGAACCTTCTTTTTCATGGAGCAGTTTGGAAAGAGTCTTTTTGCAGCATCTGCAAGTGGATATTTGGAGCTTTTTCAGGCCTTTGTTAGAAGCGGGAATATCTTCCCATAAAAACTAAACCGAAGCATTCTCACAAACTGCTTTGTGATGTGTGTGTTCAACTCACCGAGGTGAACCTTTCCTTTGCTAGAGCAGTTATGAAACACTCTTTTTGTAGAATCTGCAAGTGTTCATTTGGAGCGCTTTGAGGCCTATGGTGGAAAAAGAAATATCTTCATATATAAACAAGGCAGAAGCATTCTCAGAAACCCCTTTATGATGTGTGCATTCAACTCAGAGAGATAAGCCTTCCTTTTGATAGAGCAGTTTTGAACCTGTGTTTTTGCAGAATCTGCAAGTGGATATTTGGAGCCCTTTCAGGCCTTCGTTGGAAACGGGAATATCTTCCAATAAAAACTAAACAGAAGAGTTCTGTGAAACTGCTTTGTGTAGTATGAATCCAACTCACAGAGTTGAACACTTCTTTTGAAAGAGCAGTTTTGAAACACTCTTTTTGTAGAATCTGCAAGTGTTCGTTTGGAGCGCCTTGAGGCCTATGGTGGAAAAGGAAATATCTTCACATATAAACCAGGCAGAAGCATTCTCAGAAACCTCTTTATGATGTGTGCATTCAACTCGGAGAGATAAGCCTTCCTTTTGATAGAGCAGTTTTGAAACTGTGTTTTGGCAGAATCTGCAAGTGGATACTTGGAGCCCTTTCAGGCCTTCGTTGCAAACGGGAATATCTTCTGATAAAAACGAAACAGAAACGTTCTGTGAAACTGCTTTGTGAAGTATGAATCCGACTCACAGAGTTGAACACTTCTTTTGAAAGAGCAGCTTTGAAACACTCTTTTTGTAGAATCTACATGTGTTCATTTGGAGCGCTTTGAGGCCTATGGTGGAAAAGGAAATATCGTCACATAATACCTAGACAGAAGCATTCTTTGAAACTTCTTTATGATGTGTGCATTCAACTCACAGAGTTGAACTTTCCTTTTCATGGAGCAGTTTGGAAAGAGTCTTTTTGCAGCATCTGCAATAGGATATTTGGAGCTCTTTCAGGCCTTTGTTAGAAGCGGGAATATCTTCCCATAAAAACTGGACAGAAGCATTCTCACAAACTGCTTTGTGATGTGTGTGTTCAACTCACAGAGGTGAACCTTTCCTTTGCTAGAGCAGTTATGAAACACTCTTTTTGTAGAATCTGCAAGTGTTCATTTGGAGCGATTTGAGGCCTATGGTGGAAAAAGAAATATCTTCATATATAAACAAGGCAGAAGCATTCTCAGGAAGCTCTTTATGATGTGTGCATTCAACTCAGAGAGATAAGCCTTCCTTTTGATAGAGCAGTTTTGAAACTGTGTTTTTGCAGAATCTGCAAGTGGATATTTGGAGCCCTTTCAGGCCTTCGTTGGAAACGGGAATATCTTCCCATAAAAACTAAACAGAAGAGTTCTGTGAAACTCCTTTGTGAAGTATGAATCCAACTCACAGAGTTGAACACTTCTTTTGAAAGAGCAGCTTTGAAACACTCTTTTTGTAGAATCTGCAAGTGTTCGTTTGGAGCGCTTTGAGGCCTATGGTGGAAAAGGAAATATCTTCACATATAAACCAGGCAGAAGCATTCTCAGAAACCTCTTTATGATGTGTGCATTCAACTCGGAGAGATAAGCCTTCCTTTTGATAGAGCAGTTTTGAAACTGTGTTTTGGCAGAATCTGCAAGTGGATACTTGGAGCCCTTTCAGGCCTTCGTTGCAAACGGGAATATCTTCCGATAAAAACGAAACAGAAACGTTCTGTGAAACTGCTTTGTGAAGTATGAATCCAACTCACAGAGTTGAACACTTCTTTTGAAAGCGCAGCTTTTAAACACTATTTTTGTAGAATCTACATGTGTTCATTTGGAGCGCTTTGAGGCCTATGGTGGAAAAGGAAATATCGTCACATAATACCTAGACAGAAGCATTCTTTGAAACTTCTTTATGATGTGTGCATTCAACTCACAGAGTTGAACATTCCTTTTAATGGAGCAGTTTGGAAAGAGTCTTTTTGCAGCATCTGCAAGTGGATATTTGGAGCTCTTTCAGGCCTTTGTTAGAAGCGGGAATATCTTCCCATTAAAACTGGACAGAAGCATTCTCACAAACTGCTTTGTGATGTGTGTGTTCAACTCACAGAGGTGAACCTTTCCTTTGCTAGAGCAGTTATGAAACACTCTTTTTGTAGAATCTGCAAGTGTTCATTTGGAGCGCTTTGAGGCCTATGGTGGAAAAAGAAATATCTTCACATAAAACCTAGACAGAAGCATTCTTTGAAACTTCTTTATGATGTGTGCATTCAACTCACTGAGTTGAACCTTCTTTTTCATGGAGCAGTTTGGAAAGAGTCTTTTTGCAGCATCTGCAAGTGGATATTTGGAGCTCTTTCAGGCCTTTGTTAGAAGCGGGAATATCTTCCCATAAAAACTGGACAGAAGCATTCTCACAAACTGCTTTGTGATGTGTGTGTTCAACTCACAGAGGTGAACCTTTCCTTTGCTAGAGCAGTTATGAAACACTCTTTTTGTAGAATCTGCAAGTGTTCATTTGGAGCGATTTGAGGCCTATGGTGGAAAAAGAAATATCTTCATATATAAACAAGGCAGAAGCATTCTCAGAAAGCTCTTTATGATGTGTGCATTCAACTCAGAGAGATAAGCCTTCCTTTTGATAGAGCAGTTTTGAAACTGTGTTTTTGCAGAATCTGCAAGTGGATATTTGGAGCCCTTTCAGGCCTTCGTTGGAAAAGGGAATATCTTCCATTAAAAACTAAACAGAAGAGTTCTGTGAAACTGCTTTGTGTAGTATGAATCCAACTCACAGAGTTGAACACTTCCTTTCAAAGAGCAGTTTTGAAACACTCTTTTTGTAGAATCTGCAAGTGTTCGTTTGGAGCGCTTTGAGGTCTATGGTGGAAAAGGAAATATCTTCACATATAATCCAGGCAGAAGCATTCTCAGAAACCTCTTTATGATGTGTGCATTCAACTCGGAGAGATAAGCCTTCCTTTTGATAGAGCAGTTTTGCAACTGTGTTTTTGCAGAATCTGCAAGTGTATATTTGGAGCCCTTTCAGGCCTTCGTTGGAAACGGGAATATCTTCCCATAAAAACTAAACAGAAGCGTTCTGTGAAACTCCTTTGTGAAGTATGAATCCAACTCACAGAGTTGAACACTTCTTTTGAAAGAGCAGCTTTGAAACACTCTTTTTGTAGAATCTGCAAGTGTTCATTTGGAGCGCTTTGAGGCCTATGGTGGAAAAGGAAATATCTTCACATAAAACCTAGACAGAAGCATTCTTTGAAACTTCTTTATGATGTGTGCATTCAACTCACAGAGTTGAACATTCCTTTTCATGGAGCAGTTTGGAAAGAGTCTTTTTGCAGCATCTGCAAGTGGATATTTGGAGCTCTTTCAGGCCTTTGTTAGAAGCGGGAATATCTTCCCATTAAAACTGGACAGAAGCATTCTCACAAACTGCTTTGTGATGTGTGTGTTCAACTCACAGAGGTGAACCTTTCCTTTGCTAGAGCAGTTATGAAACACTCTTTTTGTAGAATCTGCAAGTGTTCATTTGGAGCGCTTTGAGGCCTATGGTGGAAAAAGAAATATCTTCACATAAAACCTAGACAGAAGCATTCTTTGAAACTTCTTTATGATGTGTGCATTCAACTCACAGAGTTGAACCTTCTTTTTCATGGAGCAGTTTGGAAAGAGTCTTTTTGCAGCATCTGCAAGTGGATATTTGGAGCTCTTTCAGGCCTTTGTTAGAAGCGGGAATATCTTCCCATAAAAACTAAACCGAAGCATTCTCACAAACTGCTTTGTGATGTGTGTGTTCAACTCACAGAGGTGAACCTTTCATTGCTACAGCAGTTATGAAACACTCTTTTTGTAGAATCTGCAAGTGTTCATTTGGAGCGCTTTGAGGCCTATGGTGGAAAAAGAAATATCTTCATATATAAACAAGGCAGAAGCATTCTCAGAAACCCCTTTATGATGTGTGCATTCAACTCAGAGAGATAAGCCTTCCTTTTGATAGAGCAGTTTTGAACCTGTGTTTTTGCAGAATCTGCAAGTGGATATTGGGAGCCCTTTCAGGCCTTCGTTGGAAACGCGAATATCTTCCAATAAAAACTAAACAGAAGAGTTCTGTGAAACTGCTTTGTGTAGTATGAATCCAACTCACAGAGTTGAACACTTCTTTTGAAAGAGCAGTTTTGAAACACTCTTTTTGTAGAATCTGCAAGTGTTCGTTTGGAGCGCTTTGAGGCCTATGGTGGAAAAGGAAATATCTTCACATATAAACCAGGCAGAAGCATTCTCAGAAACCTCTTTATGATGTGTGCATTCAACTCGGAGAGATAAGCCTTCCTTTTGATAGAGCAGTTTTGAAACTGTGTTTTGGCAGAATCTGCAAGTGGATACTTGGAGCCCTTTCAGGCCTTCGTTGCAAACGGGAATATCTTCTGATAAAAACGAAACAGAAACGTTCTGTGAAACTGCTTTGTGAAGTATGAATCCGACTCACAGAGTTGAACACTTCTTTTGAAAGAGCAGCTTTGAAACACTCTTTTTGTAGAATCTACATGTGTTCATTTGGAGCGCTTTGAGGCCTATTGTGGAAAAGGAAATATCGTCACATAATACCTAGACAGAAGCATTCTTTGAAACTTCTTTATGATGTGTGCATTCAACTCACAGAGTTGAACTTTCCTTTTCATGGAGCAGTTTGGAAAGAGTCTTTTTGCAGCATCTGCAAGTGGATATTTTGAGCTCTTTCAGGCCTTTGTTAGAAGCGGGAATATCTTCCCATAAAAACTGGACAGAAGCATTCTCACAAACTGCTTTGTGATGTGTGTGTTCAACTCACAGAGGTGAACCTTTCCTTTGCTAGAGCAGTTATGAAACACTCTTTTTGTAGAATCTGCAAGTGTTCATTTGGAGCGATTTGAGGCCTATGGTGGAAAAAGAAATATCTTCATATATAAACAAGGCAGAAGCATTCTCAGAAAGCTCTTTATGATGTGTGCATTCAACTCAGAGAGATAAGCCTTCCTTTTGATAGAGCAGTTTTGAAACTGTGTTTTGCAGAATCTGCAAGTGGATATTTGGAGCCCTTTCAGGCCTTCGTTGGAAACGGGAATATCTTCCATTAAAAACTAAACAGAAGAGTTCTGTGAAACTGCTTTGTGTAGTATGAATCCAACTCACAGAGTTGAACACTTCCTTTCAAAGAGCAGTTTTGAAACACACTTTTTGTAGAATCTGCAAGTGTTCGTTTGGAGCGCTTTGAGGCCTATGGTGGAAAAGGAAATATCTTCACATATAATCCAGGCAGAAGCATTCTCAGAAACCTCTTTATGATGTGTGCATTCAACTCGGAGAGATAAGCCTTCCTTTTGATAGAGCAGTTTTGCAACTGTGTTTTTGCAGAATCTGCAAGTGTATATTTGGAGCCCTTTCAGGCCTTCGTTGGAAACGGGAATATCTTCCCATAAAAACTAAACAGAAGCGTTCTGTGAAACTCCTTTGTGAAGTATGAATCCAACTCACAGAGTTGAACACTTCTTTTGAAAGAGCAGCTTTGAAACACTCTTTTTGTAGAATCTGCAAGTGTTCATTTGGAGCGCTTTGAGGCCTATGGTGGAAAAGGAAATATCTTCACATAAAACCTAGACAGAAGCATTCTTTGAAACTTCTTTATGATGTGTGCATTCAACTCACAGAGTTGAACATTCCTTTTCATGGAGCAGTTTGGAAAGAGTCTTTTTGCAGCATCTGCAAGTGGATATTTGGAGCTCTTTCAGGCCTTTGTTAGAAGCGGGAATATCTTCCCATTAAAACTGGACAGAAGCATTCTCACAAACTGCTTTGTGATGTGTGTGTTCAACTCACAGAGGTGAACCTTTCCTTTGCTAGAGCAGTTATGAAACACTCTTTTTGTAGAATCTGCAAGTGTTCATTTGGAGCGCTTTGAGGCCTATGGTGGAAAAAGAAATATCTTCACATAAAACCTAGACAGAAGCATTCTTTGAAACTTCTTTATGATGTGTGCATTCAACTCACAGAGTTGAACCTTCTTTTTCATGGAGCAGTTTGGAAAGAGTCTTTTTGCAGCATCTGCAAGTGGATATTTGGAGCTCTTTCAGGCCTTTGTTAGAAGCGGGAATATCTTCCCATAAAAACTAAACCGAAGCATTCTCACAAACTGCTTTGTGATGTGTGTGTTCAACTCACAGAGGTGAACCTTTCCTTTGCTAGAGCAGTTATGAAACACTCTTTTTGTAGAATCTGCAAGTGTTCATTTGGAGCGCTTTGAGGCCTATGGTGGAAAAAGAAATATCTTCATATATAAACAAGGCAGAAGCATTCTCAGAAACCCCTTTATGATGTGTGCATTCAACTCAGAGAGATAAGCCTTCCTTTTGATAGAGCAGTTTTGAACCTGTGTTTTTGCAGAATCTGCAAGTGGATATTTGGAGCCCTTTCAGGCCTTCGTTGGAAACGGGAATATCTTCCAATAAAAACTAAACAGAAGAGTTCTGTGAAACTGCTTTGTGTAGTATGAATCCAACTCACAGAGTTGAACACTTCTTTTCAAAGAGCAGTTTTGAAACACTCTTTTTGTAGAATCTGCAAGTGTTCGTTTGGAGCGCTTTGAGGCCTATGGTGGAAAAGGAAATATCTTCACATATAAACCAGGCAGAAGCATTCTCAGAAACCTCTTGATGATGTGTGCATTCAACTCGGAGAGATAAGCCTTCCTTTTGATAGAGCAGTTTTGAAACTGTGTTTTGGCAGAATCTGCAAGTGGATACTTGGAGCCCTTTCAGGCCTTCGTTGCAAACGGGAATATCTTCCCATAAAAACGAAACAGAAACGTTCTGTGAAACTGCTTTGTGAAGTATGAATCCGACTCACAGAGTTGAACACTTCTTTTGAAAGAGCAGCTTTGAAACACTCTTTTTGTAGAATCTACATGTGTTCATTTGGAGCGCTTTGAGGCCTATGGTGGAAAAGGAAATATCGTCACATAATACCTAGACAGAAGCATTCTTTGAAACTTCTTTATGATGTGTGCATTCAACTCACAGAGTTGAACTTTCCTTTTCATGGAGCAGTTTGGAAAGAGTCTTTTTGCAGCATCTGCAATAGGATATTTGGAGCTCTTTCAGGCCTTTGTTAGAAGCGGGAATATCTTCCCATAAAAACTGGACAGAAGCATTCTCACAAACTGCTTTGTGATGTGTGTGTTCAACTCACAGAGGTGAACCTTTCCTTTGCTAGAGCAGTTATGAAACACTCTTTTTGTAGAATCTGCAAGTGTTCATTTGGAGCGATTTGAGGCCTATGGTGGAAAAAGAAATATCTTCATATATAAACAAGGCAGAAGCATTCTCAGAAAGCTCTTTATGATGTGTGCATTCAACTCAGAGAGATAAGCCTTCCTTTTGATAGAGCAGTTTTGAAACTGTGTTTTTGCAGAATCTGCAAGTGGATATTTGGAGCCCTTTCAGGCCTTCGTTGGAAACGGGAATATCTTCCCATAAAAACTAAACAGAAGAGTTCTGTGAAACTCCTTTGTGAAGTATGAATCCAACTCACAGAGTTGAACACTTCTTTTGAAAGAGCAGCTTTGAAACACTCTTTTTGTAGAATCTGCAAGTGTTCGTTTGGAGCGCTTTGAGGCCTATGGTGGAAAAGGAAATATCTTCACATATAAACCAGGAGGAAGCATTCTCAGAAACCTCTTTATGATGTGTGCATTCAACTCGGAGAGATAAGCCTTCCTTTTGATAGAGCAGTTTTGAAACTGTGTTTTGGCAGAATCTGCAAGTGGATACTTGGAGCCCTTTCAGGCCTTCGTTGCAAACGGGAATATCTTCCGATAAAAACGAAACAGAAACGTTCTGTGAAACTGCTTTGTGAAGTATGAATCCAACTCACAGAGTTGAACACTTCTTTTGAAAGAGCAGCTTTGAAACACTCTTTTTGTAGAATCTACATGTGTTCATTTGGAGCGCTTTGAGGCCTATGGTGGAAAAGGAAATGTCGTCACATAATACCTAGACAGAAGCATTCTTTGAAACTTCTTTATGATGTGTGCATTCAACTCACAGAGTTGAACTTTCCTTTTTATGGAGCAGTTTGGAAAGAGTCTTTTTGCAGCATCTGCAATAGGATATTTGGAGCTATTTCAGGCCTTTGTTAGAAGCGGGAATATCTTCCCATAAAAACTGGACAGAAGCATTCTCACAAACTGCTTTGTGATGTGTGTGTTCAACTCACAGAGGTGAACCTTTCCTTTGCTAGAGCAGTTATGAAACACTCTTTTTGTAGAATCTGCAAGTGTTCATTTGGAGCGATTTGAGGCCTATGGTGGAAAAAGAAATATCTTCATATATAAACAAGGCATAAGCATTCTCAGAAAGCTCTTTATGATGTGTGCATTCAACTCAGAGAGATAAGCCTTCCTTTTGATAGAGCAGTTTTGAAACTGTGTTTTTGCAGAATCTGCAAGTGGATATTTGGAGCCCTTTCAGGCCTTCGTTGGAAAAGGGAATATCTTCCATTAAAAACTAAACAGAAGAGTTCTGTGAAACTGCTTTGTGTAGTATGAATCCAACTCACAGAGTTGAACACTTCCTTTCAAAGAGCAGTTTTGAAACACTCTTTTTGTAGAATCTGCAAGTGTTCGTTTGGAGCGCTTTGAGGCCTATGGTGGAAAAGGAAATATCTTCACATATAATCCAGGCAGAAGCATTCTCAGAAACCTCTTTATGATGTGTGCATTCAACTCGGAGAGATAAGCCTTCCTTTTGATAGAGCAGTTTTGCAACTGTGTTTTTGCAGAATCTGCAAGTGTATATTTGGAGCCCTTTCAGGCCTTCGTTGGAAACGGGAATATCTTCCCATAAAAACTAAACAGAAGCGTTCTGT
Organism: Pongo abelii; assembly: GCF_028885655.2. Classification (NCBI taxonomy): domain Eukaryota; kingdom Metazoa; phylum Chordata; class Mammalia; order Primates; family Hominidae; genus Pongo; species Pongo abelii. The sequence goes on along the minus strand of NC_071988.2, from coordinate 85,431,376 downwards.
GAAACTCCTTTGTGAAGTATGAATCCAACTCACAGAGTTGAACACTTCTTTTGAAAGAGCAGCTTTGAAACACTCTTTTTGTAGAATCTGCAAGTGTTCATTTGGAGCGCTTTGAGGCCTATGGTGGAAAAGGAAATATCTTCACATAAAACCTAGACAGAAGCATTCTTTGAAACTTCTTTATGATGTGTGCATTCAACTCACAGAGTTGAACATTCCTTTTCATGGAGCAGTTTGGAAAGAGTCTTTTTGCAGCATCTGCAAGTGGATATTTGGAGCTCTTTCAGGCCTTTGTTAGAAGCGGGAATATCTTCCCATTAAAACTGGACAGAAGCATTCTCACAAACTGCTTTGTGATGTGTGTGTTCAACTCACAGAGGTGAACCTTTCCTTTGCTAGAGCAGTTATGAAACACTCTTTTTGTAGAATCTGCAAGTGTTCATTTGGAGCGCTTTGAGGCCTATGGTGGAAAAAGAAATATCTTCATATAAAACCTAGACAGAAGCATTCTTTGAAACTTCTTTATGATGTGTGCATTCAACTCACAGAGTTGAACCTTCTTTTTCATGGAGCAGTTTGGAAAGAGTCTTTTTGCAGCATCTGCAAGTGGATATTTGGAGCTCTTTCAGGCCTTTGTTAGAAGCGGGAATATCTTCCCATAAAAACTAAACCGAAGCATTCTCACAAACTGCTTTGTGATGTGTGTGTTCAACTCACAGAGGTGAACCTTTCCTTTGCTAGAGCAGTTATGAAACACTCTTTTTGTAGAATCTGCAAGTGTTCATTTGGAGCGCTTTGAGGCCTATGGTGGAAAAAGAAATATCTTCATATATAAACAAGGCAGAAGCATTCTCAGAAACCCCTTTATGATGTGTGCATTCAACTCGGAGAGATAAGCCTTCCTTTTGATAGAGCAGTTTTGAAACTGTGTTTTTGCAGAATCTGCAAGTGGATATTTGGAGCCCTTTCAGGCCTTCGTTGGAAAAGGGAATATCTTCCCATAAAAACTAAACAGAAGAGTTCTGTGAAACTGCTTTGTGTAGTATGAATCCAACTCACAGAGTTGAACACTTCCTTTCAAAGAGCAGTTTTGAAACACTCTTTTTGTAGAATCTGCAAGTGTTCGTTTGGAGCGCTTTGAGGCCTATGGTGGAAAAGGAAATATCTTCACATATAATCCAGGCAGAAGCATTCTCAGAAACCTCTTTATGATGTGTGCATTCAACTCGGAGAGATAAGCCTTCCTTTTGATAGAGCAGTTTTGCAACTGTGTTTTTGCAGAATCTGCAAGTGTATATTTGGAGCCCTTTCAGGCCTTCGTTGCAAACGGGAATATCTTCCCATAAAAACTAAACAGAAGCGTTCTGTGAAACTCCTTTGTGAAGTATGAATCCAACTCACAGAGTTGAACACTTCTTTTGAAAGAGCAGCTTTGAAACACTCTTTTTGTAGAATCTGCAAGTGTTCATTTGGAGCGCTTTGAGGCCTATGGTGGAAAAGGAAATATCTTCACATAAAACCTAGACAGAAGCATTTTTGGAACTTCTTTATGATGTGTGCATTCAACTCACAGAGTTGAACATTCCTTTTCATGGAGCAGTTTGGAAATAGTCTTTTTGCAGCATCTGGAAGTGGATATTTGGAGCTCTTTCAGGCCTTTGTTAGAAGCGGGAATATCTTCCCATTAAAACTGGACAGAAGCATTCTCACAAACTGCTTTGTGATGTGTGTGTTCAACTCACAGAGGTGAACCTTTCCTTTGCTAGAGCAGTTATGAAACACTCTTTTTGTAGAATCTGCAAGTGTTCATTTGGAGCGCTTTGAGGCCTATGGTGGAAAAAGAAATATCTTCATATATAAACAAGGCAGAAGCATTCTCAGAAACCCCTTTATGATGTGTGCATTCAACTCAGAGAGATAAGCCTTCCTTTTGATAGAGCAGTTTTGAACCTGTGTTTTTGCAGAATCTGCAAGTGGATATTTGGAGCCCTTTCAGGCCTTCGTTGGAAACGGGAATATCTTCCCATAAAAACTAAACAGAAGAGTTCTGTGAAACTCCTTTGTGAAGTATGAATCCAACTCACAGAGTTGAACACTTCTTTTGAAAGAGCAGCTTTGAAACACTCTTTTTGTAGAATCTGCAAGTGTTCGTTTGGAGCGCTTTGAGGCCTATGGTGGAAAAGGAAATATCTTCACATATAAACCAGGCAGAAGCATTCTCAGAAACCTCTTTATGATGTGTGCATTCAACTCGGAGAGATAAGCCTTCCTTTTGATAGAGCAGTTTTGAAACTGTGTTTTGGCAGAATCTGCAAGTGGATACTTGGAGCCCTTTCAGGCCTTCGTTGCAAACGGGAATATCTTCCGATAAAAACGAAACAGAAACGTTCTGTGAAACTGCTTTGTGAAGTATGAATCCAACTCACAGAGTTGAACACTTCTTTTGAAAGAGCAGCTTTGAAACACTCTTTTTGTAGAATCTACATGTGTTCATTTGGAGCGCTTTGAGGCCTATGGTGGAAAAGGAAATATCGTCACATAATACCTAGACAGAAGCATTCTTTGAAACTTCTTTATGATGTGTGCATTCAACTCACAGAGTTGAACTTTCCTTTTTATGGAGCAGTTTGGAAAGAGTCTTTTTGCAGCATCTGCAATAGGATATTTGGAGCTATTTCAGGCCTTTGTTAGAAGCGGGAATATCTTCCCATAAAAACTGGACAGAAGCATTCTCACAAACTGCTTTGTGATGTGTGTGTTCAACTCACAGAGGTGAACCTTTCCTTTGCTAGAGCAGTTATGAAACACTCTTTTTGTAGAATCTGCAAGTGTTCATTTGGAGCGATTTGAGGCCTATGGTGGAAAAAGAAATATCTTCATATATAAACAAGGCATAAACATTCTCAGAAAGGTCTTTATGATATGTGCATTCAACTCAGAGAGATAAGCCTTCCTTTTGATAGAGCAGTTTTGAAACTGTGTTTTTGCAGAATCTGCAAGTGGATATTTGGAGCCCTTTCAGGCCTTCGTTGGAAACGGGAATATCCTCCCATAAAAACTAAACAGAAGAGTTCTGTGAAACTGCTTTGTGTAGTATGAATCCAACTCACAGAGTTGAACACTTCTTTTGAAAGAGCAGTTTTGAAACACTCTTTTTGTAGAATCTGCAAGTGTTCGTTTGGAGCGCTTTGAGGCCTATGGTGGAAAAGGAAATATCTTCACATATAAACCAGGCAGAAGCATTCTCAGAAACCTCTTTATGATGTGTGCATTCAACTCGGAGAGATAAGCCTTCCTTTTGATAGAGCAGTTTTGAAACTGTGTTTTGGCAGAATCTGCAAGTGGATACTTAGAGCCCTTTCAGGCCTTCGTTGCAAACGGGAATATCTTCCGATAAAAACGAAACAGAAACGTTCTGTGAAACTGCTTTGTGAAGTATGAATCCAACTCACAGAGTTGAACACTTCTTTTGAAAGCGCAGCTTTTAAACACTATTTTTGTAGAATCTACATGTGTTCATTTGGAGCGCTTTGAGGCCTATGGTGGAAAAGGAAATATCGTCACATAATACCTAGACAGAAGCATTCTTTGAAACTTCTTTATGATGTGTGCATTCAACTCACAGAGTTGAACATTCCTTTTAATGGAGCAGTTTGGAAAGAGTCTTTTTGCAGCATCTGCAAGTGGATATTTGGAGCTCTTTCAGGCCTTTGTTAGAAGCGGGAATATCTTCCCATTAAAACTGGACAGAAGCATTCTCACAAACTGCTTTGTGATGTGTGTGTTCAACTCACAGAGGTGAACCTTTCCTTTGCTAGAGCAGTTATGAAACACTCTTTTTGTAGAATCTGCAAGTGTTCATTTGGAGCGCTTTGAGGCCTATGGTGGAAAAAGAAATATCTTCACATAAAACCTAGACAGAAGCATTCTTTGAAACTTCTTTATGATGTGTGCATTCAACTCACAGAGTTGAACCTTCTTTTTCATGGAGCAGTTTGGAAAGAGTCTTTTTGCAGCATCTGCAAGTGGATATTTGGAGCTCTTTCAGGCCTTTGTTAGAAGCGGGAATATCTTCCCATAAAAACTGGACAGAAGCATTCTCACAAACTGCTTTGTGATGTGTGTGTTCAACTCACAGAGGTGAACCTTTCCTTTGCTAGAGCAGTTATGAAACACTCTTTTTGTAGAATCTGCAAGTGTTCATTTGGAGCGATTTGAGGCCTATGGTGGAAAAAGAAATATCTTCATATATAAACAAGGCAGAAGCATTCTCAGAAAGCTCTTTATGATGTGTGCATTCAACTCAGAGAGATAAGCCTTCCTTTTGATAGAGCAGTTTTGAAACTGTGTTTTTGCAGAATCTGCAAGTGGATATTTGGAGCCCTTTCAGGCCTTCGTTGGAAAAGGGAATATCTTCCATTAAAAACTAAACAGAAGAGTTCTGTGAAACTGCTTTGTGTAGTATGAATCCAACTCACAGAGTTGAACACTTCCTTTCAAAGAGCAGTTTTGAAACACTCTTTTTGTAGAATCTGCAAGTGTTCGTTTGGAGCGCTTTGAGGTCTATGGTGGAAAAGGAAATATCTTCACATATAATCCAGGCAGAAGCATTCTCAGAAACCTCTTTATGATGTGTGCATTCAACTCGGAGAGATAAGCCTTCCTTTTGATAGAGCAGTTTTGCAACTGTGTTTTGGCAGAATCTGCAAGTGGATACTTGGAGCCCTTTCAGGCCTTCGTTGCAAACGGGAATATCTTCCGATAAAAACGAAACAGAAACGTTCTGTGAAACTGCTTTGTGAAGTATGAATCCAACTCACAGAGTTGAACACTTCTTTTGAAAGAGCAGCTTTGAAACACTCTTTTTGTAGAATCTACATGTGTTCATTTGGAGCGCTTTGAGGCCTATGGTGGAAAAGGAAATATCGTCACACAATACCTAGACAGAAGCATTCTTTGAAACTTCTTTATGATGTGTGCATTCAACTCACAGAGTTGAACTTTCCTTTTTATGGAGCAGTTTGGAAAGAGTCTTTTTGCAGCATCTGCAATAGGATATTTGGAGCTATTTCAGGCCTTTGTTAGAAGCGGGAATATCTTCCCATAAAAACTGGACAGAAGCATTCTCACAAACTGCTTTGTGATGTGTGTGTTCAACACACAGAGGTGAACCTTTCCTTTGCTAGAGCAGTTATGAAACACTCTTTTTGTAGAATCTGCAAGTGTTCATTTGGAGCGATTTGAGGCCTATATTGGAAAAAGAAATATCTTCATATATAAACAAGGCAGAAGCATTCTCAGAAAGCTCTTTATGATATGTGCATTCAACTCAGAGAGATAAGCCTTCCTTTTGATAGAGCAGTTTTGAAACTGTGTTTTTGCAGAATCTGCAAGTGGATATTTGGAGCCCTTTCAGGCCTTCGTTGGAAACGGGAATATCTTCCATTAAAAACTAAACAGAAGAGTTCTGTGAAACTGCTTTGTGTAGTATGAATCCAACTCACAGAGTTGAACACTTCCTTTCAAAGAGCAGTTTTGAAACACACTTTTTGTAGAATCTGCAAGTGTTCGTTTGGAGCGCTTTGAGGCCTATGGTGGAAAAGGAAATATCTTCACATATAATCCAGGCAGAAGCATTCTCAGAAACCTCTTTATGATGTGTGCATTCAACTCGGAGAGATAAGCCTTCCTTTTGATAGAGCAGTTTTGCAACTGTGTTTTTGCAGAATCTGCAAGTGTATATTTGGAGCCCTTTCAGGCCTTCGTTGGAAACGGGAATATCTTCCCATAAAAACTAAACAGAAGCGTTCTGTGAAACTCCTTTGTGAAGTATGAATCCAACTCACAGAGTTGAACACTTCTTTTGAAAGAGCAGCTTTGAAACACTCTTTTTGTAGAATCTGCAAGTGTTCATTTGGAGCGCTTTGAGGCCTATGGTGGAAAAGGAAATATCTTCACATAAAACCTAGACAGAAGCATTCTTTGAAACTTCTTTATGATGTGTGCATTCAACTCACAGAGTTGAACATTCCTTTTCATGGAGCAGTTTGGAAAGAGTCTTTTTGCAGCATCTGCAAGTGGATATTTGGAGCTCTTTCAGGCCTTTGTTAGAAGCGGGAATATCTTCCCATTAAAACTGGACAGAAGCATTCTCACAAACTGCTTTGTGATGTGTGTGTTCAACTCACAGAGGTGAACCTTTCCTTTGCTAGAGCAGTTATGAAACACTCTTTTTGTAGAATCTGCAAGTGTTCATTTGGAGCGCTTTGAGGCCTATGGTGGAAAAAGAAATATCTTCACATAAAACCTAGACAGAAGCATTCTTTGAAACTTCTTTATGATGTGTGCATTCAACTCACAGAGTTGAACCTTCTTTTTCATGGAGCAGTTTGGAAAGAGTCTTTTTGCAGCATCTGCAAGTGGATATTTGGAGCTCTTTCAGGCCTTTGTTAGAAGCGGGAATATCTTCCCATAAAAACTAAACCGAAGCATTCTCACAAACTGCTTTGTGATGTGTGTGTTCAACTCACAGAGGTGAACCTTTCATTGCTACAGCAGTTATGAAACACTCTTTTTGTAGAATCTGCAAGTGTTCATTTGGAGCGCTTTGAGGCCTATGGTGGAAAAAGAAATATCTTCATATATAAACAAGGCAGAAGCATTCTCAGAAACCCCTTTATGATGTGTGCATTCAACTCAGAGAGATAAGCCTTCCTTTTGATAGAGCAGTTTTGAACCTGTGTTTTTGCAGAATCTGCAAGTGGATATTGGGAGCCCTTTCAGGCCTTCGTTGGAAACGCGAATATCTTCCAATAAAAACTAAACAGAAGAGTTCTGTGAAACTGCTTTGTGTAGTATGAATCCAACTCACAGAGTTGAACACTTCTTTTGAAAGAGCAGTTTTGAAACACTCTTTTTGTAGAATCTGCAAGTGTTCGTTTGGAGCGCTTTGAGGCCTATGGTGGAAAAGGAAATATCTTCACATATAAACCAGGCAGAAGCATTCTCAGAAACCTCTTTATGATGTGTGCATTCAACTCGGAGAGATAAGCCTTCCTTTTGATAGAGCAGTTTTGAAACTGTGTTTTGGCAGAATCTGCAAGTGGATACTTGGAGCCCTTTCAGGCCTTCGTTGCAAACGGGAATATCTTCTGATAAAAACGAAACAGAAACGTTCTGTGAAACTGCTTTGTGAAGTATGAATCCGACTCACAGAGTTGAACACTTCTTTTGAAAGAGCAGCTTTGAAACACTCTTTTTGTAGAATCTACATGTGTTCATTTGGAGCGCTTTGAGGCCTATGGTGGAAAAGGAAATATCGTCACATAATACCTAGACAGAAGCATTCTTTGAAACTTCTTTATGATGTGTGCATTCAACTCACAGAGTTGAACTTTCCTTTTCATGGAGCAGTTTGGAAAGAGTCTTTTTGCAGCATCTGCAATAGGATATTTGGAGCTCTTTCAGGCCTTTGTTAGAAGCGGGAATATCTTCCCATAAAAACTGGACAGAAGCATTCTCACAAACTGCTTTGTGATGTGTGTGTTCAACTCACAGAGGTGAACCTTTCCTTTGCTAGAGCAGTTATGAAACACTCTTTTTGTAGAATCTGCAAGTGTTCATTTGGAGCGATTTGAGGCCTATGGTGGAAAAAGAAATATCTTCATATATAAACAAGGCAGAAGCATTCTCAGAAAGCTCTTTATGATGTGTGCATTCAACTCAGAGAGATAAGCCTTCCTTTTGATAGAGCAGTTTTGAAACTGTGTTTTTGCAGAATCTGCAAGTGGATATTTGGAGCCCTTTCAGGCCTTCGTTGGAAACGGGAATATCTTCCATTAAAAACTAAACAGAAGAGTTCTGTGAAACTGCTTTGTGTAGTATGAATCCAACTCACAGAGTTGAACACTTCCTTTCAAAGAGCAGTTTTGAAACACACTTTTTGTAGAATCTGCAAGTGTTCGTTTGGAGCGCTTTGAGGCCTATGGTGGAAAAGGAAATATCTTCACATATAATCCAGGCAGAAGCATTCTCAGAAACCTCTTTATGATGTGTGCAATCAACTCGGAGAGATAAGCCTTCCTTTTGATAGAGCAGTTTTGCAACTGTGTTTTTGCAGAATCTGCAAGTGTATATTTGGAGCCCTTTCAGGCCTTCGTTGGAAACGGGAATATCTTCCCATAAAAACTAAACAGAAGCGTTCTGTGAAACTCCTTTGTGAAGTATGAATCCAACTCACAGAGTTGAACACTTCTTTTGAAAGAGCAGCTTTGAAACACTCTTTTTGTAGAATCTGCAAGTGTTCATTTGGAGCGCTTTGAGGCCTATGGTGGAAAAGGAAATATCTTCACATAAAACCTAGACAGAAGCATTCTTTGAAACTTCTTTATGATGTGTGCATTCAACTCACAGAGTTGAACATTCCTTTTCATGGAGCAGTTTGGAAAGAGTCTTTTTGCAGCATCTGCAAGTGGATATTTGGAGCTCTTTCAGGCCTTTGTTAGAAGCGGGAATATCTTCCCATTAAAACTGGACAGAAGCATTCTCACAAACTGCTTTGTGATGTGTGTGTTCAACTCACAGAGGTGAACCTTTCCTTTGCTAGAGCAGTTATGAAACACTCTTTTTGTAGAATCTGCAAGTGTTCATTTGGAGCGCTTTGAGGCCTATGGTGGAAAAAGAAATATCTTCACATAAAACCTAGACAGAAGCATTCTTTGAAACTTCTTTATGATGTGTGCATTCAACTCACAGAGTTGAACCTTCTTTTTCATGGAGCAGTTTGGAAAGAGTCTTTTTGCAGCATCTGCAAGTGGATATTTGGAGCTCTTTCAGGCCTTTGTTAGAAGCGGGAATATCTTCCCATAAAAACTAAACCGAAGCATTCTCACAAACTGCTTTGTGATGTGTGTGTTCAACTCACAGAGGTGAACCTTTCCTTTGCTAGAGCAGTTATGAAACACTCTTTTTGTAGAATCTGCAAGTGTTCATTTGGAGCGCTTTGAGGCCTATGGTGGAAAAAGAAATATCTTCATATATAAACAAGGCAGAAGCATTCTCAGAAACCCCTTTATGATGTGTGCATTCAACTCAGAGAGATAAGCCTTCCTTTTGATAGAGCAGTTTTGAACCTGTGTTTTTGCAGAATCTGCAAGTGGATATTTGGAGCCCTTTCAGGCCTTCGTTGGAAACGGGAATATCTTCCAATAAAAACTAAACAGAAGAGTTCTGTGAAACTGCTTTGTGTAGTATGAATCCAACTCACAGAGTTGAACACTTCTTTTCATAGAGCAGTTTTGAAACACTCTTTTTGTAGAATCTGCAAGTGTTCGTTTGGAGCGCTTTGAGGCCTATGGTGGAAAAGGAAATATCTTCACATATAAACCAGGCAGAAGCATTCTCAGAAACCTCTTTATGATGTGTGCATTCAACTCGGAGAGATAAGCCTTCCTTTTGATAGAGCAGTTTTGAAACTGTGTTTTGGCAGAATCTGCAAGTGGATACTTGGAGCCCTTTCAGGCCTTCGTTGCAAACGGGAATATCTTCCCATAAAAACGAAACAGAAACGTTCTGTGAAACTGCTTTGTGAAGTATGAATCCGACTCACAGAGTTGAACACTTCTTTTGAAAGAGCAGCTTTGAAACACTCTTTTTGTAGAATCTACATGTGTTCATTTGGAGCGCTTTGAGGCCTATGGTGGAAAAGGAAATATCGTCACATAATACCTAGACAGAAGCATTCTTTGAAACTTCTTTATGATGTGTGCATTCAACTCACAGAGTTGAACTTTCCTTTTCATGGAGCAGTTTGGAAAGAGTCTTTTTGCAGCATCTGCAATAGGATATTTGGAGCTCTTTCAGGCCTTTGTTAGAAGCGGGAATATCTTCCCATAAAAACTGGACAGAAGCATTCTCACAAACTGCTTTGTGATGTGTGTGTTCAACTCACAGAGGTGAACCTTTCCTTTGCTAGAGCAGTTATGAAACACTCTTTTTGTAGAATCTGCAAGTGTTCATTTGGAGCGATTTGAGGCCTATGGTGGAAAAAGAAATATCTTCATATATAAACAAGGCAGAAGCATTCTCAGAAAGCTCTTTATGATGTGTGCATTCAACTCAGAGAGATAAGCCTTCCTTTTGATAGAGCAGTTTTGAAACTGTGTTTTTGCAGAATCTGCAAGTGGATATTTGGAGCCCTTTCAGGCCTTCGTTGGAAACGGGAATATCTTCCCATAAAAACTAAACAGAAGAGTTCTGTGAAACTCCTTTGTGAAGTATGAATCCAACTCACAGAGTTGAACACTTCTTTTGAAAGAGCAGCTTTGAAACACTCTTTTTGTAGAATCTGCAAGTGTTCGTTTGGAGCGCTTTGAGGCCTATGGTGGAAAAGGAAATATCTTCACATATAAACCAGGCAGAAGCATTCTCAGAAACCTCTTTATGATGTGTGCATTCAACTCGGAGAGATAAGCCTTCCTTTTGATAGAGCAGTTTTGAAACTGTGTTTTGGCAGAATCTGCAAGTGGATACTTGGAGCCCTTTCAGGCCTTCGTTGCAAACGGGAATATCTTCCGATAAAAACGAAACAGAAACGTTCTGTGAAACTGCTTTGTGAAGTATGAATCCAACTCACAGAGTTGAACACTTCTTTTGAAAGAGCAGCTTTGAAACACTCTTTTTGTAGAATCTACATGTGTTCATTTGGAGCGCTTTGAGGCCTATGGTGGAAAAGGAAATGTCGTCACATAATACCTAGACAGAAGCATTCTTTGAAACTTCTTTATGATGTGTGCATTCAACTCACAGAGTTGAACTTTCCTTTTTATGGAGCAGTTTGGAAAGAGTCTTTTTGCAGCATCTGCAATAGGATATTTGGAGCTATTTCAGGCCTTTGTTAGAAGCGGGAATATCTTCCCATAAAAACTGGACAGAAGCATTCTCACAAACTGCTTTGTGATGTGTGTGTTCAACTCACAGAGGTGAACCTTTCCTTTGCTAGAGCAGTTATGAAACACTCTTTTTGTAGAATCTGCAAGTGTTCATTTGGAGCGATTTGAGGCCTATGGTGGAAAAAGAAATATCTTCATATATAAACAAGGCATAAGCATTCTCAGAAAGCTCTTTATGATGTGTGCATTCAACTCAGAGAGATAAGCCTTCCTTTTGATAGAGCAGTTTTGAAACTGTGTTTTTGCAGAATCTGCAAGTGGATATTTGGAGCCCTTTCAGGCCTTCGTTGGAAAAGGGAATATCTTCCATTAAAAACTAAACAGAAGAGTTCTGTGAAACTGCTTTGTGTAGTATGAATCCAACTCACAGAGTTGAACACTTCCTTTCAAAGAGCAGTTTTGAAACACTCTTTTTGTAGAATCTGCAAGTGTTCGTTTGGAGCGCTTTGAGGCCTATGGTGGAAAAGGAAATATCTTCACATATAATCCAGGCAGAAGCATTCTCAGAAACCTCTTTATGATGTGTGCATTCAACTCGGAGAGATAAGCCTTCCTTTTGATAGAGCAGTTTTGCAACTGTGTTTTTGCAGAATCTGCAAGTGTATATTTGGAGCCCTTTCAGGCCTTCGTTGGAAACGGGAATATCTTCCCATAAAAACTAAACAGAAGCGTTCTGTGAAACTCCTTTGTGAAGTATGAATCCAACTCACAGAGTTGAACACTTCTTTTGAAAGAGCAGCTTTGAAACACTCTTTTTGTAGAATCTGCAAGTGTTCATTTGGAGCGCTTTGAGGCCTATGGTGGAAAAGGAAATATCTTCACATAAAACCTAGACAGAAGCATTCTTTGAAACTTCTTTATGATGTGTGCATTCAACTCACAGAGTTGAACATTCCTTTTCATGGAGCAGTTTGGAAAGAGTCTTTTTGCAGCATCTGCAAGTGGATATTTGGAGCTCTTTCAGGCCTTTGTTAGAAGCGGGAATATCTTCCCATTAAAACTGGACAGAAGCATTCTCACAAACTGCTTTGTGATGTGTGTGTTCAACTCACAGAGGTGAACCTTTCCTTTGCTAGAGCAGTTATGAAACACTCTTTTTGTAGAATCTGCAAGTGTTCATTTGGAGCGCTTTGAGGCCTATGGTGGAAAAAGAAATATCTTCATATAAAACCTAGACAGAAGCATTCTTTGAAACTTCTTTATGATGTGTGCATTCAACTCACAGAGTTGAACCTTCTTTTTCATGGAGCAGTTTGGAAAGAGTCTTTTTGCAGCATCTGCAAGTGGATATTTGGAGCTCTTTCAGGCCTTTGTTAGAAGCGGGAATATCTTCCCATAAAAACTAAACCGAAGCATTCTCACAAACTGCTTTGTGATGTGTGTGTTCAACTCACAGAGGTGAACCTTTCCTTTGCTAGAGCAGTTATGAAACACTCTTTTTGTAGAATCTGCAAGTGTTCATTTGGAGCGCTTTGAGGCCTATGGTGGAAAAAGAAATATCTTCATATATAAACAAGGCAGAAGCATTCTCAGAAACCCCTTTATGATGTGTGCATTCAACTCGGAGAGATAAGCCTTCCTTTTGATAGAGCAGTTTTGAAACTGTGTTTTTGCAGAATCTGCAAGTGGATATTTGGAGCCCTTTCAGGCCTTCGTTGGAAAAGGGAATATCTTCCCATAAAAACTAAACAGAAGAGTTCTGTGAAACTGCTTTGTGTAGTATGAATCCAACTCACAGAGTTGAACACTTCCTTTCAAAGAGCAGTTTTGAAACACTCTTTTTGTAGAATCTGCAAGTGTTCGTTTGGAGCGCTTTGAGGCCTATGGTGGAAAAGGAAATATCTTCACATATAATCCAGGCAGAAGCATTCTCAGAAACCTCTTTATGATGTGTGCATTCAACTCGGAGAGATAAGCCTTCCTTTTGATAGAGCAGTTTTGCAACTGTGTTTTTGCAGAATCTGCAAGTGTATATTTGGAGCCCTTTCAGGCCTTCGTTGGAAACGGGAATATCTTCCCATAAAAACTAAACAGAAGCGTTCTGTGAAACTCCTTTGTGAAGTATGAATCCAACTCACAGAGTTGAACACTTCTTTTGAAAGAGCAGCTTTGAAACACTCTTTTTGTAGAATCTGCAAGTGTTCATTTGGAGCGCTTTGAGGCCTATGGTGGAAAAGGAAATATCTTCACATAAAACCTAGACAGAAGCATTCTTTGAAACTTCTTTATGATGTGTGCATTCAACTCACAGAGTTGAACATTCCTTTTCATGGAGCAGTTTGGAAAGAGTCTTTTTGCAGCATCTGCAAGTGGATATTTGGAGCTCTTTCAGGCCTTTGTTAGAAGCGGGAATATCTTCCCATTAAAACTGGACAGAAGCATTCTCACAAACTGCTTTGTGATGTGTGTGTTCAACTCACAGAGGTGAACCTTTCCTTTGCTAGAGCAGTTATGAAACACTCTTTTTGTAGAATCTGCAAGTGTTCATTTGGAGCGCTTTGAGGCCTATGGTGGAAAAAGAAATATCTTCACATAAAACCTAGACAGAAGCATTCTTTGAAACTTCTTTATGATGTGTGCATTCAACTCACAGAGTTGAACCTTCTTTTTCATGGAGCAGTTTGGAAAGAGTCTTTTTGCAGCATCTGCAAGTGGATATTTGGAGCTCTTTCAGGCCTTTGTTAGAAGCGGGAATATCTTCCCATAAAAACTAAACCGAAGCATTCTCACAAACTGCTTTGTGATGTGTGTGTTCAACTCACAGAGGTGAACCTTTCCTTTGCTAGAGCAGTTATGAAACACTCTTTTTGTAGAATCTGCAAGTGTTCATTTGGAGCGCTTTGAGGCCTATGGTGGAAAAAGAAATATCTTCATATATAAACAAGGCAGAAGCATTCTCAGAAACCCCTTTATGATGTGTGCATTCAACTCAGAGAGATAAGCCTTCCTTTTGATAGAGCAGTTTTGAACCTGTGTTTTTGCAGAATCTGCAAGTGGATATTTGGAGCCCTTTCAGGCCTTCGTTGGAAACGGGAATATCTTCCAATAAAAACTAAACAGAAGAGTTCTGTGAAACTGCTTTGTGTAGTATGAATCCAACTCACAGAGTTGAACACTTCTTTTCAAAGAGCAGTTTTGAAACACTCTTTTTGTAGAATCTGCAAGTGTTCGTTTGGAGCGCTTTGAGGCCTATGGTGGAAAAGGAAATATCTTCACATATAAACCAGGCAGAAGCATTCTCAGAAACCTCTTGATGATGTGTGCATTCAACTCGGAGAGATAAGCCTTCCTTTTGATAGAGCAGTTTTGAAACTGTGTTTTGGCAGAATCTGCAAGTGGATACTTGGAGCCCTTTCAGGCCTTCGTTGCAAACGGGAATATCTTCCCATAAAAACGAAACAGAAACGTTCTGTGAAACTGCTTTGTGAAGTATGAATCCGACTCACAGAGTTGAACACTTCTTTTGAAAGAGCAGCTTTGAAACACTCTTTTTGTAGAATCTACATGTGTTCATTTGGAGCGCTTTGAGGCCTATGGTGGAAAAGGAAATATCGTCACATAATACCTAGACAGAAGCATTCTTTGAAACTTCTTTATGATGTGTGCATTCAACTCACAGAGTTGAACTTTCCTTTTCATGGAGCAGTTTGGAAAGAGTCTTTTTGCAGCATCTGCAATAGGATATTTGGAGCTCTTTCAGGCCTTTGTTAGAAGCGGGAATATCTTCCCATAAAAACTGGACAGAAGCATTCTCACAAACTGCTTTGTGATGTGTGTGTTCAACTCACAGAGGTGAACCTTTCCTTTGCTAGAGCAGTTATGAAACACTCTTTTTGTAGAATCTGCAAGTGTTCATTTGGAGCGATTTGAGGCCTATGGTGGAAAAAGAAATATCTTCATATATAAACAAGGCAGAAGCATTCTCAGAAAGCTCTTTATGATGTGTGCATTCAACTCAGAGAGATAAGCCTTCCTTTTGATAGAGCAGTTTTGAAACTGTGTTTTTGCAGAATCTGCAAGTGGATATTTGGAGCCCTTTCAGGCCTTCGTTGGAAACGGGAATATCTTCCCATAAAAACTAAACAGAAGAGTTCTGTGAAACTCCTTTGTGAAGTATGAATCCAACTCACAGAGTTGAACACTTCTTTTGAAAGAGCAGCTTTGAAACACTCTTTTTGTAGAATCTGCAAGTGTTCGTTTGGAGCGCTTTGAGGCCTATGGTGGAAAAGGAAATATCTTCACATATAAACCAGGAGGAAGCATTCTCAGAAACCTCTTTATGATGTGTGCATTCAACTCGGAGAGATAAGCCTTCCTTTTGATAGAGCAGTTTTGAAACTGTGTTTTGGCAGAATCTGCAAGTGGATACTTGGAGCCCTTTCAGGCCTTCGTTGCAAACGGGAATATCTTCCGATAAAAACGAAACAGAAACGTTCTGTGAAACTGCTTTGTGAAGTATGAATCCAACTCACAGAGTTGAACACTTCTTTTGAAAGAGCAGCTTTGAAACACTCTTTTTGTAGAATCTACATGTGTTCATTTGGAGCGCTTTGAGGCCTATGGTGGAAAAGGAAATGTCGTCACATAATACCTAGACAGAAGCATTCTTTGAAACTTCTTTATGATGTGTGCATTCAACTCACAGAGTTGAACTTTCCTTTTTATGGAGCAGTTTGGAAAGAGTCTTTTTGCAGCATCTGCAATAGGATATTTGGAGCTATTTCAGGCCTTTGTTAGAAGCGGGAATATCTTCCCATAAAAACTGGACAGAAGCATTCTCACAAACTGCTTTGTGATGTGTGTGTTCAACTCACAGAGGTGAACCTTTCCTTTGCTAGAGCAGTTATGAAACACTCTTTTTGTAGAATCTGCAAGTGTTCATTTGGAGCGATTTGAGGCCTATGGTGGAAAAAGAAATATCTTCATATATAAACAAGGCATAAGCATTCTCAGAAAGCTCTTTATGATGTGTGCATTCAACTCAGAGAGATAAGCCTTCCTTTTGATAGAGCAGTTTTGAAACTGTGTTTTTGCAGAATCTGCAAGTGGATATTTGGAGCCCTTTCAGGCCTTCGTTGGAAAAGGGAATATCTTCCATTAAAAACTAAACAGAAGAGTTCTGTGAAACTGCTTTGTGTAGTATGAATCCAACTCACAGAGTTGAACACTTCCTTTCAAAGAGCAGTTTTGAAACACTCTTTTTGTAGAATCTGCAAGTGTTCGTTTGGAGCGCTTTGAGGCCTATGGTGGAAAAGGAAATATCTTCACATATAATCCAGGCAGAAGCATTCTCAGAAACCTCTTTATGATGTGTGCATTCAACTCGGAGAGATAAGCCTTCCTTTTGATAGAGCAGTTTTGCAACTGTGTTTTTGCAGAATCTGCAAGTGTATATTTGGAGCCCTTTCAGGCCTTCGTTGGAAACGGGAATATCTTCCCATAAAAACTAAACAGAAGCGTTCTGTGAAACTCCTTTGTGAAGTATGAATCCAACTCACAGAGTTGAACACTTCTTTTGAAAGAGCAGCTTTGAAACACTCTTTTTGTAGAATCTGCAAGTGTTCATTTGGAGCGCTTTGAGGCCTATGGTGGAAAAGGAAATATCTTCACATAAAACCTAGACAGAAGCATTCTTTGAAACTTCTTTATGATGTGTGCATTCAACTCACAGAGTTGAACATTCCTTTTCATGGAGCAGTTTGGAAAGAGTCTTTTTGCAGCATCTGCAAGTGGATATTTGGAGCTCTTTCAGGCCTTTGTTAGAAGCGGGAATATCTTCCCATTAAAACTGGACAGAAGCATTCTCACAAACTGCTTTGTGATGTGTGTGTTCAACTCACAGAGGTGAACCTTTCCTTTGCTAGAGCAGTTATGAAACACTCTTTTTGTAGAATCTGCAAGTGTTCATTTGGAGCGCTTTGAGGCCTATGGTGGAAAAAGAAATATCTTCATATAAAACCTAGACAGAAGCATTCTTTGAAACTTCTTTATGATGTGTGCATTCAACTCACAGAGTTGAACCTTCTTTTTCATGGAGCAGTTTGGAAAGAGTCTTTTTGCAGCATCTGCAAGTGGATATTTGGAGCTCTTTCAGGCCTTTGTTAGAAGCGGGAATATCTTCCCATAAAAACTAAACCGAAGCATTCTCACAAACTGCTTTGTGATGTGTGTGTTCAACTCACAGAGGTGAACCTTTCCTTTGCTAGAGCAGTTATGAAACACTCTTTTTGTAGAATCTGCAAGTGTTCATTTGGAGCGCTTTGAGGCCTATGGTGGAAAAAGAAATATCTTCATATATAAACAAGGCAGAAGCATTCTCAGAAACCCCTTTATGATGTGTGCATTCAACTCGGAGAGATAAGCCTTCCTTTTGATAGAGCAGTTTTGAAACTGTGTTTTTGCAGAATCTGCAAGTGGATATTTGGAGCCCTTTCAGGCCTTCGTTGGAAAAGGGAATATCTTCCCATAAAAACTAAACAGAAGAGTTCTGTGAAACTGCTTTGTGTAGTATGAATCCAACTCACAGAGTTGAACACTTCCTTTCAAAGAGCAGTTTTGAAACACTCTTTTTGTAGAATCTGCAAGTGTTCGTTTGGAGCGCTTTGAGGCCTATGGTGGAAAAGGAAATATCTTCACATATAATCCAGGCAGAAGCATTCTCAGAAACCTCTTTATGATGTGTGCATTCAACTCGGAGAGATAAGCCTTCCTTTTGATAGAGCAGTTTTGCAACTGTGTTTTTGCAGAATCTGCAAGTGTATATTTGGAGCCCTTTCAGGCCTTCGTTGCAAACGGGAATATCTTCCCATAAAAACTAAACAGAAGCGTTCTGTGAAACTCCTTTGTGAAGTATGAATCCAACTCACAGAGTTGAACACTTCTTTTGAAAGAGCAGCTTTGAAACACTCTTTTTGTAGAATCTGCAAGTGTTCATTTGGAGCGCTTTGAGGCCTATGGTGGAAAAGGAAATATCTTCACATAAAACCTAGACAGAAGCATTTTTGGAACTTCTTTATGATGTGTGCATTCAACTCACAGAGTTGAACATTCCTTTTCATGGAGCAGTTTGGAAATAGTCTTTTTGCAGCATCTGGAAGTGGATATTTGGAGCTCTTTCAGGCCTTTGTTAGAAGCGGGAATATCTTCCCATTAAAACTGGACAGAAGCATTCTCACAAACTGCTTTGTGATGTGTGTGTTCAACTCACAGAGGTGAACCTTTCCTTTGCTAGAGCAGTTATGAAACACTCTTTTTGTAGAATCTGCAAGTGTTCATTTGGAGCGCTTTGAGGCCTATGGTGGAAAAAGAAATATCTTCATATATAAACAAGGCAGAAGCATTCTCAGAAACCCCTTTATGATGTGTGCATTCAACTCAGAGAGATAAGCCTTCCTTTTGATAGAGCAGTTTTGAACCTGTGTTTTTGCAGAATCTGCAAGTGGATATTTGGAGCCCTTTCAGGCCTTCGTTGGAAACGGGAATATCTTCCCATAAAAACTAAACAGAAGAGTTCTGTGAAACTCCTTTGTGAAGTATGAATCCAACTCACAGAGTTGAACACTTCTTTTGAAAGAGCAGCTTTGAAACACTCTTTTTGTAGAATCTGCAAGTGTTCGTTTGGAGCGCTTTGAGGCCTATGGTGGAAAAGGAAATATCTTCACATATAAACCAGGCAGAAGCATTCTCAGAAACCTCTTTATGATGTGTGCATTCAACTCGGAGAGATAAGCCTTCCTTTTGATAGAGCAGTTTTGAAACTGTGTTTTGGCAGAATCTGCAAGTGGATACTTGGAGCCCTTTCAGGCCTTCGTTGCAAACGGGAATATCTTCCGATAAAAACGAAACAGAAACGTTCTGTGAAACTGCTTTGTGAAGTATGAATCCAACTCACAGAGTTGAACACTTCTTTTGAAAGAGCAGCTTTGAAACACTCTTTTTGTAGAATCT
The DNA here is from genome assembly GCF_028885655.2 of Pongo abelii. Lineage (NCBI taxonomy): Eukaryota > Metazoa > Chordata > Mammalia > Primates > Hominidae > Pongo > Pongo abelii. The sequence continues at coordinate 85,412,480 of NC_071988.2, read as the reverse complement.
ACATGTGTTCATTTGGAGCGCTTTGAGGCCTATGGTGGAAAAGGAAATATCGTCACATAATACCTAGACAGAAGCATTCTTTGAAACTTCTTTATGATGTGTGCATTCAACTCACAGAGTTGAACTTTCCTTTTTATGGAGCAGTTTGGAAAGAGTCTTTTTGCAGCATCTGCAATAGGATATTTGGAGCTATTTCAGGCCTTTGTTAGAAGCGGGAATATCTTCCCATAAAAACTGGACAGAAGCATTCTCACAAACTGCTTTGTGATGTGTGTGTTCAACTCACAGAGGTGAACCTTTCCTTTGCTAGAGCAGTTATGAAACACTCTTTTTGTAGAATCTGCAAGTGTTCATTTGGAGCGATTTGAGGCCTATGGTGGAAAAAGAAATATCTTCATATATAAACAAGGCATAAACATTCTCAGAAAGGTCTTTATGATATGTGCATTCAACTCAGAGAGATAAGCCTTCCTTTTGATAGAGCAGTTTTGAAACTGTGTTTTTGCAGAATCTGCAAGTGGATATTTGGAGCCCTTTCAGGCCTTCGTTGGAAACGGGAATATCCTCCCATAAAAACTAAACAGAAGAGTTCTGTGAAACTGCTTTGTGTAGTATGAATCCAACTCACAGAGTTGAACACTTCTTTTGAAAGAGCAGTTTTGAAACACTCTTTTTGTAGAATCTGCAAGTGTTCGTTTGGAGCGCTTTGAGGCCTATGGTGGAAAAGGAAATATCTTCACATATAAACCAGGCAGAAGCATTCTCAGAAACCTCTTTATGATGTGTGCATTCAACTCGGAGAGATAAGCCTTCCTTTTGATAGAGCAGTTTTGAAACTGTGTTTTGGCAGAATCTGCAAGTGGATACTTAGAGCCCTTTCAGGCCTTCGTTGCAAACGGGAATATCTTCCGATAAAAACGAAACAGAAACGTTCTGTGAAACTGCTTTGTGAAGTATGAATCCAACTCACAGAGTTGAACACTTCTTTTGAAAGCGCAGCTTTTAAACACTATTTTTGTAGAATCTACATGTGTTCATTTGGAGCGCTTTGAGGCCTATGGTGGAAAAGGAAATATCGTCACATAATACCTAGACAGAAGCATTCTTTGAAACTTCTTTATGATGTGTGCATTCAACTCACAGAGTTGAACATTCCTTTTAATGGAGCAGTTTGGAAAGAGTCTTTTTGCAGCATCTGCAAGTGGATATTTGGAGCTCTTTCAGGCCTTTGTTAGAAGCGGGAATATCTTCCCATTAAAACTGGACAGAAGCATTCTCACAAACTGCTTTGTGATGTGTGTGTTCAACTCACAGAGGTGAACCTTTCCTTTGCTAGAGCAGTTATGAAACACTCTTTTTGTAGAATCTGCAAGTGTTCATTTGGAGCGCTTTGAGGCCTATGGTGGAAAAAGAAATATCTTCACATAAAACCTAGACAGAAGCATTCTTTGAAACTTCTTTATGATGTGTGCATTCAACTCACAGAGTTGAACCTTCTTTTTCATGGAGCAGTTTGGAAAGAGTCTTTTTGCAGCATCTGCAAGTGGATATTTGGAGCTCTTTCAGGCCTTTGTTAGAAGCGGGAATATCTTCCCATAAAAACTGGACAGAAGCATTCTCACAAACTGCTTTGTGATGTGTGTGTTCAACTCACAGAGGTGAACCTTTCCTTTGCTAGAGCAGTTATGAAACACTCTTTTTGTAGAATCTGCAAGTGTTCATTTGGAGCGATTTGAGGCCTATGGTGGAAAAAGAAATATCTTCATATATAAACAAGGCAGAAGCATTCTCAGAAAGCTCTTTATGATGTGTGCATTCAACTCAGAGAGATAAGCCTTCCTTTTGATAGAGCAGTTTTGAAACTGTGTTTTTGCAGAATCTGCAAGTGGATATTTGGAGCCCTTTCAGGCCTTCGTTGGAAAAGGGAATATCTTCCATTAAAAACTAAACAGAAGAGTTCTGTGAAACTGCTTTGTGTAGTATGAATCCAACTCACAGAGTTGAACACTTCCTTTCAAAGAGCAGTTTTGAAACACTCTTTTTGTAGAATCTGCAAGTGTTCGTTTGGAGCGCTTTGAGGTCTATGGTGGAAAAGGAAATATCTTCACATATAATCCAGGCAGAAGCATTCTCAGAAACCTCTTTATGATGTGTGCATTCAACTCGGAGAGATAAGCCTTCCTTTTGATAGAGCAGTTTTGCAACTGTGTTTTGGCAGAATCTGCAAGTGGATACTTGGAGCCCTTTCAGGCCTTCGTTGCAAACGGGAATATCTTCCGATAAAAACGAAACAGAAACGTTCTGTGAAACTGCTTTGTGAAGTATGAATCCAACTCACAGAGTTGAACACTTCTTTTGAAAGAGCAGCTTTGAAACACTCTTTTTGTAGAATCTACATGTGTTCATTTGGAGCGCTTTGAGGCCTATGGTGGAAAAGGAAATATCGTCACACAATACCTAGACAGAAGCATTCTTTGAAACTTCTTTATGATGTGTGCATTCAACTCACAGAGTTGAACTTTCCTTTTTATGGAGCAGTTTGGAAAGAGTCTTTTTGCAGCATCTGCAATAGGATATTTGGAGCTATTTCAGGCCTTTGTTAGAAGCGGGAATATCTTCCCATAAAAACTGGACAGAAGCATTCTCACAAACTGCTTTGTGATGTGTGTGTTCAACACACAGAGGTGAACCTTTCCTTTGCTAGAGCAGTTATGAAACACTCTTTTTGTAGAATCTGCAAGTGTTCATTTGGAGCGATTTGAGGCCTATATTGGAAAAAGAAATATCTTCATATATAAACAAGGCAGAAGCATTCTCAGAAAGCTCTTTATGATATGTGCATTCAACTCAGAGAGATAAGCCTTCCTTTTGATAGAGCAGTTTTGAAACTGTGTTTTTGCAGAATCTGCAAGTGGATATTTGGAGCCCTTTCAGGCCTTCGTTGGAAACGGGAATATCTTCCATTAAAAACTAAACAGAAGAGTTCTGTGAAACTGCTTTGTGTAGTATGAATCCAACTCACAGAGTTGAACACTTCCTTTCAAAGAGCAGTTTTGAAACACACTTTTTGTAGAATCTGCAAGTGTTCGTTTGGAGCGCTTTGAGGCCTATGGTGGAAAAGGAAATATCTTCACATATAATCCAGGCAGAAGCATTCTCAGAAACCTCTTTATGATGTGTGCATTCAACTCGGAGAGATAAGCCTTCCTTTTGATAGAGCAGTTTTGCAACTGTGTTTTTGCAGAATCTGCAAGTGTATATTTGGAGCCCTTTCAGGCCTTCGTTGGAAACGGGAATATCTTCCCATAAAAACTAAACAGAAGCGTTCTGTGAAACTCCTTTGTGAAGTATGAATCCAACTCACAGAGTTGAACACTTCTTTTGAAAGAGCAGCTTTGAAACACTCTTTTTGTAGAATCTGCAAGTGTTCATTTGGAGCGCTTTGAGGCCTATGGTGGAAAAGGAAATATCTTCACATAAAACCTAGACAGAAGCATTCTTTGAAACTTCTTTATGATGTGTGCATTCAACTCACAGAGTTGAACATTCCTTTTCATGGAGCAGTTTGGAAAGAGTCTTTTTGCAGCATCTGCAAGTGGATATTTGGAGCTCTTTCAGGCCTTTGTTAGAAGCGGGAATATCTTCCCATTAAAACTGGACAGAAGCATTCTCACAAACTGCTTTGTGATGTGTGTGTTCAACTCACAGAGGTGAACCTTTCCTTTGCTAGAGCAGTTATGAAACACTCTTTTTGTAGAATCTGCAAGTGTTCATTTGGAGCGCTTTGAGGCCTATGGTGGAAAAAGAAATATCTTCACATAAAACCTAGACAGAAGCATTCTTTGAAACTTCTTTATGATGTGTGCATTCAACTCACAGAGTTGAACCTTCTTTTTCATGGAGCAGTTTGGAAAGAGTCTTTTTGCAGCATCTGCAAGTGGATATTTGGAGCTCTTTCAGGCCTTTGTTAGAAGCGGGAATATCTTCCCATAAAAACTAAACCGAAGCATTCTCACAAACTGCTTTGTGATGTGTGTGTTCAACTCACAGAGGTGAACCTTTCATTGCTACAGCAGTTATGAAACACTCTTTTTGTAGAATCTGCAAGTGTTCATTTGGAGCGCTTTGAGGCCTATGGTGGAAAAAGAAATATCTTCATATATAAACAAGGCAGAAGCATTCTCAGAAACCCCTTTATGATGTGTGCATTCAACTCAGAGAGATAAGCCTTCCTTTTGATAGAGCAGTTTTGAACCTGTGTTTTTGCAGAATCTGCAAGTGGATATTGGGAGCCCTTTCAGGCCTTCGTTGGAAACGCGAATATCTTCCAATAAAAACTAAACAGAAGAGTTCTGTGAAACTGCTTTGTGTAGTATGAATCCAACTCACAGAGTTGAACACTTCTTTTGAAAGAGCAGTTTTGAAACACTCTTTTTGTAGAATCTGCAAGTGTTCGTTTGGAGCGCTTTGAGGCCTATGGTGGAAAAGGAAATATCTTCACATATAAACCAGGCAGAAGCATTCTCAGAAACCTCTTTATGATGTGTGCATTCAACTCGGAGAGATAAGCCTTCCTTTTGATAGAGCAGTTTTGAAACTGTGTTTTGGCAGAATCTGCAAGTGGATACTTGGAGCCCTTTCAGGCCTTCGTTGCAAACGGGAATATCTTCTGATAAAAACGAAACAGAAACGTTCTGTGAAACTGCTTTGTGAAGTATGAATCCGACTCACAGAGTTGAACACTTCTTTTGAAAGAGCAGCTTTGAAACACTCTTTTTGTAGAATCTACATGTGTTCATTTGGAGCGCTTTGAGGCCTATGGTGGAAAAGGAAATATCGTCACATAATACCTAGACAGAAGCATTCTTTGAAACTTCTTTATGATGTGTGCATTCAACTCACAGAGTTGAACTTTCCTTTTCATGGAGCAGTTTGGAAAGAGTCTTTTTGCAGCATCTGCAATAGGATATTTGGAGCTCTTTCAGGCCTTTGTTAGAAGCGGGAATATCTTCCCATAAAAACTGGACAGAAGCATTCTCACAAACTGCTTTGTGATGTGTGTGTTCAACTCACAGAGGTGAACCTTTCCTTTGCTAGAGCAGTTATGAAACACTCTTTTTGTAGAATCTGCAAGTGTTCATTTGGAGCGATTTGAGGCCTATGGTGGAAAAAGAAATATCTTCATATATAAACAAGGCAGAAGCATTCTCAGAAAGCTCTTTATGATGTGTGCATTCAACTCAGAGAGATAAGCCTTCCTTTTGATAGAGCAGTTTTGAAACTGTGTTTTTGCAGAATCTGCAAGTGGATATTTGGAGCCCTTTCAGGCCTTCGTTGGAAACGGGAATATCTTCCATTAAAAACTAAACAGAAGAGTTCTGTGAAACTGCTTTGTGTAGTATGAATCCAACTCACAGAGTTGAACACTTCCTTTCAAAGAGCAGTTTTGAAACACACTTTTTGTAGAATCTGCAAGTGTTCGTTTGGAGCGCTTTGAGGCCTATGGTGGAAAAGGAAATATCTTCACATATAATCCAGGCAGAAGCATTCTCAGAAACCTCTTTATGATGTGTGCAATCAACTCGGAGAGATAAGCCTTCCTTTTGATAGAGCAGTTTTGCAACTGTGTTTTTGCAGAATCTGCAAGTGTATATTTGGAGCCCTTTCAGGCCTTCGTTGGAAACGGGAATATCTTCCCATAAAAACTAAACAGAAGCGTTCTGTGAAACTCCTTTGTGAAGTATGAATCCAACTCACAGAGTTGAACACTTCTTTTGAAAGAGCAGCTTTGAAACACTCTTTTTGTAGAATCTGCAAGTGTTCATTTGGAGCGCTTTGAGGCCTATGGTGGAAAAGGAAATATCTTCACATAAAACCTAGACAGAAGCATTCTTTGAAACTTCTTTATGATGTGTGCATTCAACTCACAGAGTTGAACATTCCTTTTCATGGAGCAGTTTGGAAAGAGTCTTTTTGCAGCATCTGCAAGTGGATATTTGGAGCTCTTTCAGGCCTTTGTTAGAAGCGGGAATATCTTCCCATTAAAACTGGACAGAAGCATTCTCACAAACTGCTTTGTGATGTGTGTGTTCAACTCACAGAGGTGAACCTTTCCTTTGCTAGAGCAGTTATGAAACACTCTTTTTGTAGAATCTGCAAGTGTTCATTTGGAGCGCTTTGAGGCCTATGGTGGAAAAAGAAATATCTTCACATAAAACCTAGACAGAAGCATTCTTTGAAACTTCTTTATGATGTGTGCATTCAACTCACAGAGTTGAACCTTCTTTTTCATGGAGCAGTTTGGAAAGAGTCTTTTTGCAGCATCTGCAAGTGGATATTTGGAGCTCTTTCAGGCCTTTGTTAGAAGCGGGAATATCTTCCCATAAAAACTAAACCGAAGCATTCTCACAAACTGCTTTGTGATGTGTGTGTTCAACTCACAGAGGTGAACCTTTCCTTTGCTAGAGCAGTTATGAAACACTCTTTTTGTAGAATCTGCAAGTGTTCATTTGGAGCGCTTTGAGGCCTATGGTGGAAAAAGAAATATCTTCATATATAAACAAGGCAGAAGCATTCTCAGAAACCCCTTTATGATGTGTGCATTCAACTCAGAGAGATAAGCCTTCCTTTTGATAGAGCAGTTTTGAACCTGTGTTTTTGCAGAATCTGCAAGTGGATATTTGGAGCCCTTTCAGGCCTTCGTTGGAAACGGGAATATCTTCCAATAAAAACTAAACAGAAGAGTTCTGTGAAACTGCTTTGTGTAGTATGAATCCAACTCACAGAGTTGAACACTTCTTTTCATAGAGCAGTTTTGAAACACTCTTTTTGTAGAATCTGCAAGTGTTCGTTTGGAGCGCTTTGAGGCCTATGGTGGAAAAGGAAATATCTTCACATATAAACCAGGCAGAAGCATTCTCAGAAACCTCTTTATGATGTGTGCATTCAACTCGGAGAGATAAGCCTTCCTTTTGATAGAGCAGTTTTGAAACTGTGTTTTGGCAGAATCTGCAAGTGGATACTTGGAGCCCTTTCAGGCCTTCGTTGCAAACGGGAATATCTTCCCATAAAAACGAAACAGAAACGTTCTGTGAAACTGCTTTGTGAAGTATGAATCCGACTCACAGAGTTGAACACTTCTTTTGAAAGAGCAGCTTTGAAACACTCTTTTTGTAGAATCTACATGTGTTCATTTGGAGCGCTTTGAGGCCTATGGTGGAAAAGGAAATATCGTCACATAATACCTAGACAGAAGCATTCTTTGAAACTTCTTTATGATGTGTGCATTCAACTCACAGAGTTGAACTTTCCTTTTCATGGAGCAGTTTGGAAAGAGTCTTTTTGCAGCATCTGCAATAGGATATTTGGAGCTCTTTCAGGCCTTTGTTAGAAGCGGGAATATCTTCCCATAAAAACTGGACAGAAGCATTCTCACAAACTGCTTTGTGATGTGTGTGTTCAACTCACAGAGGTGAACCTTTCCTTTGCTAGAGCAGTTATGAAACACTCTTTTTGTAGAATCTGCAAGTGTTCATTTGGAGCGATTTGAGGCCTATGGTGGAAAAAGAAATATCTTCATATATAAACAAGGCAGAAGCATTCTCAGAAAGCTCTTTATGATGTGTGCATTCAACTCAGAGAGATAAGCCTTCCTTTTGATAGAGCAGTTTTGAAACTGTGTTTTTGCAGAATCTGCAAGTGGATATTTGGAGCCCTTTCAGGCCTTCGTTGGAAACGGGAATATCTTCCCATAAAAACTAAACAGAAGAGTTCTGTGAAACTCCTTTGTGAAGTATGAATCCAACTCACAGAGTTGAACACTTCTTTTGAAAGAGCAGCTTTGAAACACTCTTTTTGTAGAATCTGCAAGTGTTCGTTTGGAGCGCTTTGAGGCCTATGGTGGAAAAGGAAATATCTTCACATATAAACCAGGCAGAAGCATTCTCAGAAACCTCTTTATGATGTGTGCATTCAACTCGGAGAGATAAGCCTTCCTTTTGATAGAGCAGTTTTGAAACTGTGTTTTGGCAGAATCTGCAAGTGGATACTTGGAGCCCTTTCAGGCCTTCGTTGCAAACGGGAATATCTTCCGATAAAAACGAAACAGAAACGTTCTGTGAAACTGCTTTGTGAAGTATGAATCCAACTCACAGAGTTGAACACTTCTTTTGAAAGAGCAGCTTTGAAACACTCTTTTTGTAGAATCTACATGTGTTCATTTGGAGCGCTTTGAGGCCTATGGTGGAAAAGGAAATGTCGTCACATAATACCTAGACAGAAGCATTCTTTGAAACTTCTTTATGATGTGTGCATTCAACTCACAGAGTTGAACTTTCCTTTTTATGGAGCAGTTTGGAAAGAGTCTTTTTGCAGCATCTGCAATAGGATATTTGGAGCTATTTCAGGCCTTTGTTAGAAGCGGGAATATCTTCCCATAAAAACTGGACAGAAGCATTCTCACAAACTGCTTTGTGATGTGTGTGTTCAACTCACAGAGGTGAACCTTTCCTTTGCTAGAGCAGTTATGAAACACTCTTTTTGTAGAATCTGCAAGTGTTCATTTGGAGCGATTTGAGGCCTATGGTGGAAAAAGAAATATCTTCATATATAAACAAGGCATAAGCATTCTCAGAAAGCTCTTTATGATGTGTGCATTCAACTCAGAGAGATAAGCCTTCCTTTTGATAGAGCAGTTTTGAAACTGTGTTTTTGCAGAATCTGCAAGTGGATATTTGGAGCCCTTTCAGGCCTTCGTTGGAAAAGGGAATATCTTCCATTAAAAACTAAACAGAAGAGTTCTGTGAAACTGCTTTGTGTAGTATGAATCCAACTCACAGAGTTGAACACTTCCTTTCAAAGAGCAGTTTTGAAACACTCTTTTTGTAGAATCTGCAAGTGTTCGTTTGGAGCGCTTTGAGGCCTATGGTGGAAAAGGAAATATCTTCACATATAATCCAGGCAGAAGCATTCTCAGAAACCTCTTTATGATGTGTGCATTCAACTCGGAGAGATAAGCCTTCCTTTTGATAGAGCAGTTTTGCAACTGTGTTTTTGCAGAATCTGCAAGTGTATATTTGGAGCCCTTTCAGGCCTTCGTTGGAAACGGGAATATCTTCCCATAAAAACTAAACAGAAGCGTTCTGTGAAACTCCTTTGTGAAGTATGAATCCAACTCACAGAGTTGAACACTTCTTTTGAAAGAGCAGCTTTGAAACACTCTTTTTGTAGAATCTGCAAGTGTTCATTTGGAGCGCTTTGAGGCCTATGGTGGAAAAGGAAATATCTTCACATAAAACCTAGACAGAAGCATTCTTTGAAACTTCTTTATGATGTGTGCATTCAACTCACAGAGTTGAACATTCCTTTTCATGGAGCAGTTTGGAAAGAGTCTTTTTGCAGCATCTGCAAGTGGATATTTGGAGCTCTTTCAGGCCTTTGTTAGAAGCGGGAATATCTTCCCATTAAAACTGGACAGAAGCATTCTCACAAACTGCTTTGTGATGTGTGTGTTCAACTCACAGAGGTGAACCTTTCCTTTGCTAGAGCAGTTATGAAACACTCTTTTTGTAGAATCTGCAAGTGTTCATTTGGAGCGCTTTGAGGCCTATGGTGGAAAAAGAAATATCTTCATATAAAACCTAGACAGAAGCATTCTTTGAAACTTCTTTATGATGTGTGCATTCAACTCACAGAGTTGAACCTTCTTTTTCATGGAGCAGTTTGGAAAGAGTCTTTTTGCAGCATCTGCAAGTGGATATTTGGAGCTCTTTCAGGCCTTTGTTAGAAGCGGGAATATCTTCCCATAAAAACTAAACCGAAGCATTCTCACAAACTGCTTTGTGATGTGTGTGTTCAACTCACAGAGGTGAACCTTTCCTTTGCTAGAGCAGTTATGAAACACTCTTTTTGTAGAATCTGCAAGTGTTCATTTGGAGCGCTTTGAGGCCTATGGTGGAAAAAGAAATATCTTCATATATAAACAAGGCAGAAGCATTCTCAGAAACCCCTTTATGATGTGTGCATTCAACTCGGAGAGATAAGCCTTCCTTTTGATAGAGCAGTTTTGAAACTGTGTTTTTGCAGAATCTGCAAGTGGATATTTGGAGCCCTTTCAGGCCTTCGTTGGAAAAGGGAATATCTTCCCATAAAAACTAAACAGAAGAGTTCTGTGAAACTGCTTTGTGTAGTATGAATCCAACTCACAGAGTTGAACACTTCCTTTCAAAGAGCAGTTTTGAAACACTCTTTTTGTAGAATCTGCAAGTGTTCGTTTGGAGCGCTTTGAGGCCTATGGTGGAAAAGGAAATATCTTCACATATAATCCAGGCAGAAGCATTCTCAGAAACCTCTTTATGATGTGTGCATTCAACTCGGAGAGATAAGCCTTCCTTTTGATAGAGCAGTTTTGCAACTGTGTTTTTGCAGAATCTGCAAGTGTATATTTGGAGCCCTTTCAGGCCTTCGTTGGAAACGGGAATATCTTCCCATAAAAACTAAACAGAAGCGTTCTGTGAAACTCCTTTGTGAAGTATGAATCCAACTCACAGAGTTGAACACTTCTTTTGAAAGAGCAGCTTTGAAACACTCTTTTTGTAGAATCTGCAAGTGTTCATTTGGAGCGCTTTGAGGCCTATGGTGGAAAAGGAAATATCTTCACATAAAACCTAGACAGAAGCATTTTTGGAACTTCTTTATGATGTGTGCATTCAACTCACAGAGTTGAACATTCCTTTTCATGGAGCAGTTTGGAAATAGTCTTTTTGCAGCATCTGGAAGTGGATATTTGGAGCTCTTTCAGGCCTTTGTTAGAAGCGGGAATATCTTCCCATTAAAACTGGACAGAAGCATTCTCACAAACTGCTTTGTGATGTGTGTGTTCAACTCACAGAGGTGAACCTTTCCTTTGCTAGAGCAGTTATGAAACACTCTTTTTGTAGAATCTGCAAGTGTTCATTTGGAGCGCTTTGAGGCCTATGGTGGAAAAAGAAATATCTTCATATATAAACAAGGCAGAAGCATTCTCAGAAACCCCTTTATGATGTGTGCATTCAACTCAGAGAGATAAGCCTTCCTTTTGATAGAGCAGTTTTGAACCTGTGTTTTTGCAGAATCTGCAAGTGGATATTTGGAGCCCTTTCAGGCCTTCGTTGGAAACGGGAATATCTTCCAATAAAAACTAAACAGAAGAGTTCTGTGAAACTGCTTTGTGTAGTATGAATCCAACTCACAGAGTTGAACACTTCTTTTGAAAGAGCAGTTTTGAAACACTCTTTTTGTAGAATCTGCAAGTGTTCGTTTGGAGCGCTTTGAGGCCTATGGTGGAAAAGGAAATATCTTCACATATAAACCAGGCAGAAGCATTCTCAGAAACCTCTTTATGATGTGTGCATTCAACTCGGAGAGATAAGCCTTCCTTTTGATAGAGCAGTTTTGAAACTGTGTTTTGGCAGAATCTGCAAGTGGATACTTGGAGCCCTTTCAGGCCTTCGTTGCAAACGGGAATATCTTCTGATAAAAACGAAACAGAAACGTTCTGTGAAACTGCTTTGTGAAGTATGAATCCGACTCACAGAGTTGAACACTTCTTTTGAAAGAGCAGCTTTGAAACACTCTTTTTGTAGAATCTACATGTGTTCATTTGGAGCGCTTTGAGGCCTATGGTGGAAAAGGAAATATCGTCACATAATACCTAGACAGAAGCATTCTTTGAAACTTCTTTATGATGTGTGCATTCAACTCACAGAGTTGAACTTTCCTTTTCATGGAGCAGTTTGGAAAGAGTCTTTTTGCAGCATCTGCAATAGGATATTTGGAGCTCTTTCAGGCCTTTGTTAGAAGCGGGAATATCTTCCCATAAAAACTGGACAGAAGCATTCTCACAAACTGCTTTGTGATGTGTGTGTTCAACTCACAGAGGTGAACCTTTCCTTTGCTAGAGCAGTTATGAAACACTCTTTTTGTAGAATCTGCAAGTGTTCATTTGGAGCGATTTGAGGCCTATGGTGGAAAAAGAAATATCTTCATATATAAACAAGGCAGAAGCATTCTCAGAAAGCTCTTTATGATGTGTGCATTCAACTCAGAGAGATAAGCCTTCCTTTTGATAGAGCAGTTTTGAAACTGTGTTTTTGCAGAATCTGCAAGTGGATATTTGGAGCCCTTTCATGCCTTCGTTGGAAACGGGAATATCTTCCCATAAAAACTAAACAGAAGAGTTCTGTGAAACTCCTTTGTGAAGTATGAATCCAACTCACAGAGTTGAACACTTCTTTTGAAAGAGCAGCTTTGAAACACTCTTTTTGTAGAATCTGCAAGTGTTCGTTTGGAGCGCTTTGAGGACTATGGTGGAAAAGGAAATATCTTCACATATAAACCAGGCAGAAGCATTCTCAGAAACCTCTTTATGATGTGTGCATTCAACTCGGAGAGATAAGCCTTCCTTTTGATAGAGCCGTTTTGAAACTGTGTTTTTGCAGAATC